>NC_135919.1:11232534-12449617 GCF_964058835.1 Carex rostrata
TATTCAAAAATAGTATCGACTAAAGAAAAGAAAAAATGAGATAAAAATTAAATAGTCGCATGAACTCACTTGATGAGATGGTTTAAATTTAAAGATCAAATTTAAAATTATGCATAATTACACCGTCTTAATAAGGAGTCTGACTAGTACGACATCAGTGTCATTTTAGCTTATATAACACCAACTTCAAAATCTATCGAATCAATTTCAAATGATGAATCCAAACCGTTCAAACCAATGCGTTTACATACCAAATTTATGATGTTTTGAATTTATTTAGTATCAAGTCAAGCGGTCAAATATGTGAGTTTTTAAGTTAATTTTAATGCATTCATTTTTCAATATTTTTGACTGCTTGATTTGATACTAAAATAACTAGAAAATATAAAAAATTTGCATGTAAATCCATCACTCGTAAAGTAAATCGGTTTGAACGGTTTGAATTAGTTGTTTGAAGTCTATCTAATTAATTTTGTAATTGGTGTCATATGACACTGATTCCTCTATAAATCCACATTTGATATAATAACTGAGATCTAAACTCTTTATTTCATGATTTAAAACGCAACCAAACACCACTTTCTCTAAACATAAGAGGTTATTTGATGGCAATTTTCTGTGGCCGATACAGGTCATATCAAATTGAATTGGTTGCCTTGGAAATTCTTTGCTTTATTGGGAAATATATGTGATATGATATTTGCGATTTGATGCATCAAATCAGCAAATTATGAACTTTATACCAATCCATTCAACTTGAGTAATTTAGGTAATGACAAAGTAATATTAATTACATCGATAAAAAAAAAAAAAAAAAATGTGAACGTAACTAGTTTAGGTGAGGTCCCACACCTTTCTCTAGAATTTATTTATTTAGAAATTTCCTACTAGCTTCCAATTTAGAATCACAATAATTTAATTTTTTAATAAAATATCAAAATAACCCTTAAATATAATTTACAGGAAAAATTGGTTATTTGCCACTCTAAAACCTTCAATTTGTAAAAATATCATCCTGAAATTTGAAATTGTAAAAATACCACTCCAAACTTCATTAATTTGTAATTTTGCCACTCCAAATAATTAATGACTAAAATGCCCTTCATTCTTCTTCTCTTTGTAAAAATGCACTCCAAAAAACAAAAGACCAAGAACAGTAATGTGAGCCATTGCTGCTAATTAATTTGTTGATTACATTTAAAAAAAGAAGAGGTGGCTCTAAATTCTAATGCTCTTGGATAAGAAAAACAGAGAAAAAAAAGGAGTACAAATACACTACTTTTAATGCAATTTGCTTACTGAAAGATTTCCGGTCCCCATTCATACATGTAAGTGGAAGGGCTAGTGAGCCAAAATTTCATGTTTCAATTTTGCTAAATCTATGATAGGTAATTCAATCTCATCGGTTCGAGCGATTGGACCGATCTCGGCTTGAGGCCTGAGATACCTTTCAGGGATGGGATTTGATAAATGAAGAGATATGGCAAGAGCTTGCACATTTGGTACCGGAAGGCTGTAACCTAGGCTCAGAGAGTGCAATTCTTCTTTTGACATTCTGAACCTACACCGCACAAGTGTTTCTGTATAATTACTGGTAAAAGAGAGATGCTTTCTTTTGTTGCAGGAGTAATAATTGAGAATGAACCAATGAATTTTATACATCACCCTGTCGCTGTTAACTAGAAGTTAGAATTATCTATTTCGGTTTAGTGCTTCTCTAAAAATATATTATTGTGGCGTATGTGAGAAAGCAGGGTAACGTAGTTAGCTAGGAGCCATGGCAGGAGAAGAAGGGGTTTACAAAGAGAAGAAGAAGGAGAGCATTTAGTCATTAATTATTTGGAGTGGCAAAATTACAAATTAATGAAGTTTAGAGTGACATTTTTACAATTTTAAATTTCGGGGTGACATTTTTACAATTTGAAGGTTTTGGAGTGGCAAATAACCAATTTTTCCTAATTTATATCATTTTCTCTATGCATATGCAAATAATCATGAAATTTTGATTTTTATTAGTATCAAGCACTTACAAAATATCATAATGCAGATAAATTATGAATGTTTATTTTTCAACATATTAATTCATATAAAACAAAAATTGAAAAGTGATAATTATTTTATTAATGTAGAAAAAATAATATATATCACATCTAACAGTTTTATTTTAACATACAAAAAATTTTAAATTTTTGTTATTAAAAAATTAAAAAGTAAAGGCATATTAAAAAAAATTAAGGCATTTAAACTATCCTTTATTATGAATGCTACTGACAATTTACCCTCTAATGAGGAAAGAAAATACTGTTGGGGAGGGACTGTTGGGCGTTCGCACAAATATTGACATAAATTGTAGATTTTGTGCATATGAAATTTGATGCATCGGAAACAAAAACGATAAATTATGTACATATTTGAATTTGTAAAGAATTAGATTTTGATCTAGTGACAAAAATAATACTTTGTGTATGAAAGATTGCAGATTCAAAATCTAAAAAAAAAATATTTATTTATGAATATTAAATAGTTGGATGGTTTGATATCCAGCATTTACTAAAAAATAATTTAAATTTGTAAATAGTTCACCCATTTTGATGTATTAAAATTTTATATAACATTCACATCTTCATGATCAAGAGAAAATGTCAAAAATTATCGGCGCTTTTCTAACATGCACGTACAAATTTTCATACATTAAAAAAGATTAACCGTGCATGTATAAATATTTCTTGTATATGAAAGAATAAATTATGTACCAATTATAATATTTAATATATTCGAATAAATTTAATTATGTTTAAATTTAAATTAGTACATAGGGCGGAACTATAATTTTTTATAGAAGGGGTTAAAATTAAAATGTACAATATGGTAAGTGATCAATAGTGTAGACAATTTAGGCAATACTAGTGTTAGTTATGAACCAGGTGATAGTAGTTCTATGGTTAAATTTTGGAAAGACATATGGTACGAGGATTGTTATTTAGCAGTTAGATTCCCTCAGGTATATCAATTGTGCACAAATAAGAAACTATTGGTGTCAGAGGTAGTCCATTTCCAGGGGGGTATCATGCAATTCAGAAGGATCTTAGTTGGGGCTAATCAAGTTGATTGGACACACATTCTTTACATTATCAGTATTAACTCCGTCAATTCTAACTTAGATAAACTAAATGGGATATGGGAGATGTTAAGGAAGTTCATTACTCAATCCATATATAGATTGCTCAATAATAGAGGTGTTATTGCTAGTCATCCTTTACTATGGTGGACATTACGAGTCTCCCCCAAAATTAGAATATTCATGTGGCTTACAATGCATAAGAAAATTTTGATCAAAGATAACTTGACAAAGAAAGATTGGATAGGTAACCAACGTTTTTGTCTTAATTGCTCTCTTGCACAACAAATTTGATTTTGGTTAGGCAAAAGTCAAATGTTAATGACACAATAACATACTTGGGAAGATATTTTTCATTATGCAATCTCATTACCCCACTGTGACATAGTAGGACTTTTAATTGTAGTTAGTGTTGTATGTTGGATAATATGGAAACACAAAAATGATATGTACTTCAATAACTGCACACCTAAAACTGTTATAACTCTCATATTTCTAATAAAATCTTTGATTGAATACTGGTTATGAAAGATGAAGAAGAAACCCAAGACAGCTGCCCAATCATGGATGTCTGTGATAGAAGATGCAATTTTATTGGATCTTAGATAGTGCCATACCTGCCTCCTGGAGTCCCGGACATTTCTGGATGAAACTGCTCCAAGAACATTTTGTAATTATATAGTTCTCAGCCTTTTGTTAAGTGGCTTAAGTTTAGCTTCTTTAGCATAATTTTGGTTCATGGCTATTACTAGATGTTGGCTAATATGTAGCTTGCTTGTTTGTTTTACTTTTGTGTTGTTGGTAAACATTAAACACCAATCAGCCTAGGTCTCCATTAGCTGATTTGAATTGTAATTAAATATTTCAGCAATGGAATGGGCCTCTAAATTTTTTTTTTATTTAACAAAAAACAATTTGGTGAGTGGAATTTGAACCCATGTTCTCTCAACTACAAAATATAGTTCTAACCACTAGGCTACAATTAAATATTTAATATTTATTGAGGGGGTGAACTATATAAAATATTTAAAAAAATTAAATTTTAATTAAATTTCAATATACTTAATTAAATTTTAAAATTATAGAGGTGACTTAGCTAGTAACCAACCTATTAATACACTAAGATTCGAATTTGTCTCCTATGCATATAACTCAAAAGGAAATCTTTTGAGTTACATGTTAACCATCCGATATGTTTTAAGATTCGTACATATTAAATCCACACTAATATTAAAGAATTCTCTATTTATAAACAAGAGTTGAATTAGTTCTATTTAAAATCAAACGGATGAGATTTATTAACTCAAAATATAATAAATGCAGAGGACACGCATTCCTAAGATTCACTTACAGACATCACTCTTGTTGGTACAGTAAAAATCTTGCGTGCAAATTATACTGCACGCATCAAAATTCGTGCCAAAGTCCAAAGCATACTTAACAAATCTCATATTTATATTATCTTTGAGTCTCTGTCTCTCTGACTAGTTGTAAGACAACCTACCATTTAAAAACTATTATAATTATAGAATTATTCTCTCCTTTCTTTAGTACATCTACTGAACTATCCCTGGCTGCAATAAATGACTCAGCTTAAAATTTAGAAAAGAAACGTCAGCAATAATTATGGAATATTTGGAACTAAATTTAAGAACAAACCAAACTTCTTTGGTGGGTCATGACGTCTTACTTGTACTCAACCGAAACCTATCATGCACCGCACACCAAACAAATTTTTATTTCGGAAAACAACAAAAGTTATAGTACGATGTTGTTAATATTTTTTAAACCACTTTTTCAATTATTAATAGTACAAATTCTAATACTCAAATAACGAAATAAAAATTATTAGATTGTATAATTTGATAAATACTTGCGGTGTTTTAAAATTATTTTGTCGAAATATATAATAGCTTCATAAATCACCATTCAAAATATCCACATGTATTTAGTTACAGATTTCTTTAAAATATTAGTTTTAAAATTAAAAGTATAATGAAAACATTAAAAGCAAAGATATCTCAACCCAGTTCAAAATAAAATAATAATAAATAATTTAGGAAATAAAGCCGGAACAGGCATTACGTAAGGACGGTTATATAATTAAAACAATTCTTCCACGGTGCTGCCGTGATGACCGGCCGTGATTGAATGTCATTAGAGCATCTTTTTTTTTTTGTAGTTTTGTAATTAATAGAAACTAATAAATTTGGTTTATATGCCGATAATTTGTATGCAAAATTAAGATATCGTTTGGCCAAATTTAAAGAATAGTGAAAAATATTGTTTGGTAAAATATGGCAATAACAATAATAATAGAAATAATAATGTGGTATAAATAATCATTATAACAAAAAATAATATGAAATTATATTATAAAAGAGAGTAATTATAAATAACAATAACCACGCTATAATATATAAATAAACAATATAATAATAATAATAATAATAATAATAATAATAATAATAATAATAATCACCATTTTGTGCATTGCTAATTTCTATTCAACTCATTTGCTAAAATAGTGAATTAGCCTACTTTACTGCTATTTAAAACCCCATGTCTATTTGGCAACCTTTTTAGCCGAAATAGCGTACCGGTCCATTATTTGCTATTTTGGTAATTGCCAAACAAACTATGAGAATATAGAAGAAACAAATATGTAATTATTCTAGTACATATGATTTTAATTATTTCTACATATGATAGAATCAAATATATTTTCAAGTCCGCATTCTTTCTTAGAATTCGTTTTGTTATCATTGAAAACTTTAAAATCAAGTTGGATCGATCAAATTTTTTATGATTCATAAAAAAAAAATGAGAAGTGCCATAGAATTAAAAGTTTAAAACAGAAACTTATTCGTAAGAAAACGAAGACCGAACGAATTCTAACAAGATATTTTTCATGTAAATTTCCGTGAAATGATTTTATAAGACCCTTAACAGTTAACATCGCTCCCAGCTTGATGCTTCAATGAAAGTTCCACTGTTTGGATATTGACATACTGTTTACCTTAACGTCTTACCACGAGATTTTTCCCTGACATGGGGACAGTCCAATACACGTTGGATTAGAATTGACCTGATGTTTCATTTCATCCGTTTGATTGACATCAAGATTCGTGTGAACTTGATGGGCGTAAATCTTAAACTCTTTATACGAATCTTGATCTGAATCGAACGGGACAGAACTGATAGTCGAACATAATTTGATCCTACTGCCATTGGACCAATTGTCTTGTACGGTGCTTTTGTTTCTGAATCTTTCTTACATCTGCAACAAAAGACGACAATCTTCTAGGCAGGCAAGTCACGGAAAAGAACCTTCTAGATTCCCCATGCCGGTAACCAATCGATCTTTTGTTAAGCGGGTCATTTAATCGGATTAATTCTTTTGCTGTGTGATTTTAATACAGATCTATATACAGCAAAATAGAAAGCGAAGTGGGATTCACGGAAAGACCCCGGTCATGGGCCCACAGAGTGTCCTGTACATCTAGGTAATGCACCGTTTGAGTTTCAATTTTAACCGTAAGATTAGAATCCAGGCCAATCTAGACCTAACCTTTAATGCACCAGATATCTTTGAGATTCGTGGATATATAATAAACGGACCGGATTCAAAAACAGAAAATGAGGTACCTTAGGTAATTGGAATAACGTCGCATGCAGTGACACGCTCGTAATTAATTGTAAAAAGCCTGGGAGTCTATAACTTTCCCGTGTTGTTTCGTATTCCTCGTTTCCATCTATTTATCGCTTATTTGTTTCGTTTCCAAGTTGGGACTTGGGATTGGCAGTTAAAAACGAACTGCCTGGAATTGGAATTGGGTCTAATCAAATCTCTTGTCGTCTCTATTTTGCTGCGAGATTTTCTCAGATTTATAGAAGAGCAATTGTACTCGGATTTAAGCCCCTTGATTTGAGTTCTTCCATCTATTGCTCAAAGTCGAGCCACTCGGCGGAAATATTCGTCTGATCTGCTATTCTTCCTTTCTGGTGAGTTCGATTTGATGCTTTGTAAATGCTTACATTATTGTTTTTCTATTCCATATATTTTTTTTGGGGTGGGTGAGAGGCGCATTAATTTTGCTTTATAATTCCGATGAGATACGCTATTCCAGGAACGAACTTGTTTTGAAATTTTTAAGTTTGCAAGTACCCTGAGTCGTGAAAAGAAAATCTTCAGATATTGTCAAAACTTTGTATTGTTTTTTAATTCTGCTTCTTGCCCCTAGTTCCTTGGTGATAATTTTATTAATGATGGATGATATCTGTGACTGTTATATCTCTTTGCTTATACAGAAAGAAAGCTATCATCAAATTGTCTCATTTTTTTTTCCAATGTACCCTCAATTTTTTCATGATTGTCTACTGGAAGTAGTTAATTATCCCAGCTTGTACATCTTCATTTGTTTGCAAAGATTTTTGGTGTCTATTTAGGAAAGGCAGTCACCTCACTAATTTATTATGAAGTATTGTGAAATTTTTTAATATAAAGGTGCTAATTCATACTGGTATTTTTCAATAAAGCACGGTGTTTTAAAAAAAAATCTGTAATATATATTATTGAGGTTCAGAATGTAATTTAACCTCAAGAGTTCTTTTTCAATGTGGATCTAGAAGTCTCTTCTAACTTCTTTTCAATAGATTGATTATTGGGTAAGGACTAAGGTCCACCTAACCCTTTATGGTTTACAAAATTGACTTCTTTTTTGTGAGGTAGATAGATATTTAGCCTCTTCCGTTGCTTAAGTGTAAAGTTGTCATAGGGTTATTGTCCATATGGAATGCTACTTTATACCCTCAATACAATATAATTCCTCGAGTGCACGAATCGGAAAATAGGAGTCACGTAATTACTTTAGAATGATAGGTTTCAGTGAAATTGAGTAGGGAAAATATGTGATCTTTCTATCTTCCCTTTCATGGCCCCTTTGTTGCGTAAATAAGTTTGCAACACTATGCAATTTGTATTTTTGTAAGCCTTTAATCATACCCATCTTGTTAATGTCATGTTAGGCTAGATATTTCTTTTAAAATTGTTTGGCTTGTCTGTATCACACTCCATTGCAAATATGCAACCCTTTTTCTTTTTTTTTCTGTCTAAACATAAATGTCATGAAGCAGGAAGCTGAGCAAAGCATAGCAATGGAGAGATCTCTATTGGAGAA
This sequence comes from Carex rostrata, assembly GCF_964058835.1. Lineage (NCBI taxonomy): Eukaryota > Viridiplantae > Streptophyta > Magnoliopsida > Poales > Cyperaceae > Carex > Carex rostrata. The sequence continues at coordinate 11,240,833 of NC_135919.1, forward strand.
GATGATAGAGGCACAGGGCGGTAGTGGTGAACCAATCCTAGCCACTATAAAATATGCAGTCTTACCTATTGCCAAGGTTTTTACAATGTGCTTTTTGGGTTATTTAATGGCGTCTAAATATGTTAACATCCTGCCAGCTAGTGGCCGGAAACTTCTGAATGGGGTGAGTTTTTTTTTCCCTATTCTTTTATTATTTTAAAAAAAAAAATTCTGTCTATGCTGTTAAGATCTTACTTAACCGTTTTGTGTACCGTACAGCTAGTATTCTCACTCCTACTGCCTTGTCTTATATTTTCTCAATTGGGGAGAGCAATTACTTTCGAAAAGTTGCTACAGTGGTGAGCATGTTTTCTCCATTTTTGAATTTTGAATTACATGCTCCCTTCAAGATGCTACAATTTTACACTATAACAATGATTGTCATACTTGCAGGTGGTATATTCCAGTTAATGTTATAGTTGCTACGATAACAGGCTCCTTGATCGGTTTAATAGTTGCATTGATTATTCAGCCGCCATACCCTTATTTCAAGTTTACTATTATTCATATTGGTATTGGTGAGTAATTGTTTTCTCTTACCTTTAAGCTAAAATTATGAATTTCTGGCTAAATTTTGTTCCAATTGAAATGAAAATATATTGGAGGGCCTTAATTCCAGGAATAGGGAAAATTCTGGTTTGGTGCTTGTTTGGCCCCTCTCTTGAAAGTATATCTAATTCTGAGGAAAACTTGATTTGACTCACTCTTGAGAAGCAAAATTTGAATTGAAATTACCCCCCTATACTCTGACTGTCAAATTGGTATGATGAGGAATAGGCTATCCTTCTCCTTTCTTGTTCCTAAAACTTCGATACCAAGCTGCACCTTATTGTTTTGCAGAAATTCATTTGAGAAAAATGAAAGTTTTTTCTAGCTTTAAGCTACATTTAGAAAATATGTATAGAACTTGTTTCAAGGTTATAACTTCTATAACATTTTTACTTGTAGGGAACATTGGAAACATACCGCTTGTGCTTATTGCAGCGCTATGCCGTGATGCATCAAATCCATTTGGTGACTCCGAGAAATGTAGTCAAGATGGAAATGCATATATCTCCTATGGCCAATGGGTATGAGTCCTTATTTATTTATTTATTTTTTCATTCTTGAAAAAGGATTCAAGGAAAAGAGAGTATATATATGTGGTTTTATACGAATCAATTATACTGAAATCCATGTACATACTGCAGGTTGGTGCAATTATTCTATACACATATGTATTTAAAATGCTGGCCCCACCACCAGGTGAGTCCTTTGATGGCAATGAAGACGAGAAACAACTACCCATCATTAGATCTTCTCCTCTAGAGAATAGTAATGCAGCTGTTGAAGACAATGCTCTTGTTTCAAACAAGTCTTCAATAGATAATGGTGCAGCACCTGAGAGCGAGCCTTTGTTAAACTCGTCAGATGAAACCCTGACAACAACCAAGTGGTTCTCTTTAAAAAGAGTAAGTTATCATTTAATTTTGTTATATATTTTTGCTTGTAGATATCTCCAAGATGAATTGCTATTATCTTTGAAGATGCATTTATGGGTATATAGTTCCTGTATAATTTCTTGTCTATCTACTTGATCAAGATAATCATATTTGATGCACAGATAATGAGCATGCTTTACAAAATGGCAGAGATACTAAAGCTAAAGCAGATTTTCCAGCCTCCTATTATTGCCTCTGTAAGTTTCTAATTGCGTAAATTCTTGTATTTGTTTTGTTTACAACTTGATACTTGAGATTGAATATGACATTGGCATACAGGCGCTGGCTATTATCATTGGTGCGGTACCTTTTCTCAAGAAACTTGTTCTTACTGATGATGCCCCATTGTTCTTCTTCACCGACAGCTGCCTGATCCTTGGGTATTTTATTTTGAAACTCGGTTTCTTTTCGTTGCAATCTTGGACCCAGTGTTTTAATATTCGGTTCTTATTCGGTATCTAGAAAGCGACCGAATACCGAATATACAGTATGCGGCCGAATATTCGGATTTATATATTCGGATTTTCAAATAAAAATTCATAGATATTAACTCTAATAAACATAGATAAACATTACAAATAAATATAAATAAAACATAACACAAGTTAGAACAAGTTAACAACCCACAGTACAAATTACAAAACTACAAATAAGCATAAATAAAACATAAGTTCAAACTTAAATAAATAAAATTATAACTTATTCAGTTCTTATTCGGTTCTTATTCAGATTCTTATTCTCTATTCGGTTCATATTCGGTTCTTATTCGGATTTTTATTCTCTATTCGGAAATATTCGGTTCATATTCGGTAATATTCGGTTCGTATTCGGAAATATTCGGTTCTTATTTGGATTCTTATTCTCTATTCGGAAATATTCGGCCGAATAGATAATATGCGGAAAAATATATTCGGCCGAATATTTGAAACCGAATATTGGACCGAATACTCATTTCTTATTCGGTTTCCAACCGAATACGAATATTCGGCCGAATATTCAGCCGAATAGACCGAATATTAAAACACTGCTTGGACCTATATTTGTGTAGTATATAGGGTGAACATAAGACTAGTATCTTCATATAATTGTAATTTATTTATTTATTTTTCTTTTGGTGAAATTCAGGGAGGCTATGATTCCTTGCATCTTACTTGCTTTGGGTGGTAATCTTGTTGATGGTATGTGCTTTTTTTTTTCTAATATGTTCCCTTTTTTCTGCTAAGAAAAAAGTATATTATGAGTGTAAAATCTCAATATTTCTCCTGGATTCTCCTTTGAAATGGAAACTTTTATCCTGTAAACCCATAGAACACATTGGAATTCCGACCACTTCAGACCTTTATTGAAGCCACCAAATGACATTGCCTTGGTACATGTACAAGATATTTTAGATCTTACAGTGACACCCAATAAGCTACACCAACTGCTGATATTCAATTGCTACTTCTGACTTGAGGCGCCTATCTAGGAGAAAAAAAAAAGCCTAAAAATGATTATATTTTTATTTTTTGTGTATTCAGGTCCAGGAGTTGGAAGTAAGAGGTTGGGGTTGCGTACCACCGCTGCAATAATTTTTGCACGCTTGACCTTTGTTCCACTGGCAGGATTAGGCATTGTCACTTTAGCTGATAAGTTTGGATTTATACCCGAGGGTGACAAAATGTTTAAATTTGTGCTGTTGCTTCAGCATTCCATGCCTACTTCTGTACTTTCTGGTAATTTTAAATAACTTTATGAATATGACTGTGAAATTTTGGATAAACTGGAAGAATATTAAAATGAATGATGAGAGAATTGGTCATTTTTCCACATGATTTGCTATTTGGTACGAATGAGCTTGGAATAGGGGTTGTTCTTGCCTTGTCACCGAATAATTCTAGATAGTTTCTGAAGTAACAAACTCTGGGCACAGGATTGAATTGTCAATTATGACATATTTTTGTTCCTTCAATTACAGGTGCTGTTGCGAATTTAAGGGGATGTGGGAAAGAATCAGCGGCAATTTTATTTTGGGTACATATATTTGCAGTATTCTCCATGGCTGGATGGATTGTTCTCTTCCTAAGCATCCTTTTCTGAGCTACCTAGGTGAATATATTTCATCTATTTGAGTCAACTTCTAAATTTTTTTTTCTGGTTTCTATTACCATTATTTGACTCGTTTCATTGGACCAACTGCAGGTCCTATTTTTTGTACAGGAAGATACGGTCTCAATAGTGCGAATGATGCCTTTAACAATAGGAACATGTGGTGAAGGTTTGGTGATTTGTTTCTCACATGGTAGAAGCTCATTTTGAGTTGAGAGAACGTGCCATGTGCAATCATTAATTCATTCGTTCAAGCGCTGAGATCTTGTTTTCTTTCTGAGCTTCAAATTATACGTAGGAACTTTACTGTTGTATATTATAGTAATGCCCTCAGTAATTATAGCCAATTATTATCTGTTTATGCCCTCAAATTTTCTCCATATCTTATTGAAAATGTTGTCACAGCTGTTGATACTACTATGAAAACTTCCCTTGTCCAGCTTGTACACAGGAGTACATATCATCTGAGGTAATAGAATATTTTTCTTTAGATCTGGACCATCAGATCAGAATCTGGACCAATCAAGTCCGAGGTGGAATGCATTTGGCTCTTTTAGTATTTGTGTGGATTCTGATCAGATTGTCCGGATCTAAACAGAAATATTATATTACTGTGGGTGATATGAATTCAGTACACAGAACAAGTGAACAGTTAAAACGTATATGAACGCCCAAACTATTTAGCAATTAGCTGCTAAACTTCTGCTTGTACATATGCATGTTACAAGAAGTATAGTGAGAATCACAGAGAATGCCAGATTGCCAAATAAAAGTAAAATTATGAAAACAAGTTTACCTGGTTAGAGAACGCAGAAAAAAAATTTAGAATAAGATACGAAACTTACAAAATAGTATCTAATATCTTCTTTGTCATTTATGCTAGGGAATGAAACATCTAAATTATATTTCATATTGCAATGAGCTAAGCTATGCACAAAACTTGACAAAAGCCGTACACGTGGCTTCGCTTAATTTATTTTATTTCACTTGAATTTATCAAATTACATCCAGTATCCTATCTTTCATTATAAATAATAACAAATCAAATGAAAAGAGAATTTTCTCTAGGGGTGTAAATGGATTGGATACTGATCAGATCATGGTAAATCCTTATCCGCATCCCTTTTTAATTTTTCGGGTACATATTGGATATTAAAAGAATACAAACATAATTCGAATACCTAATTTAAATACTGTAACAAAATTAACATATTATTTAATAAATTATTTTTCATTAAAAAATATAACATAAATTACGGATATATTTCGAATAATTATTTATTATGGTGAAAAAAAAGTTTCAAGTATTAAGCTTCTTATGTCATTACAAAATTTATATATTTCTTCAATAAAATTAATCACCAACACAACCATACTTTTAATCAAAAGATACTAACAAAAAAAAAATCTCTCTAACATATATGATTCTAAAACAAACGAATAAAAAAATACGGATACAAATCAAGGTTCTAAATAGCAATTATAGCGACATAACGAGGAGACACAAAAAAAAACTATTGCGAATAGCGTAACTATAGCAAAAACTATCATACATAGCGATTTTCCCTTTTCAAATTTTATATTCTATATTTCTACTAATTAACAACATAATCAATATTAGAGAATTGATGTAACAACTAAATGACAACTAATTTAAGTCTATATTTTTTATCAATTACGTAAATAAGAAGAAAAAAAGTCTAAAAAGTAACATTATTTAATAGTTCATACTTCAGAGTATTACATATTATAATAGACAAAGAGCAATTAATTTTATAAGATAAATGAAGTCAATATACATATTTAAACATTTGATATATTATAATAATAATAATAATAATCAAAATCAACTTTCAATTGAAACGAACGATAATAATTTTACAAATGAATACTATGCGAAGAGCAATCAAAATGAAGAATTAATATTTGAATATTTCCCGATATAGAATGAGAGAATAAATCACAAATAAAAACAGAAGCACATAGTTTGGTTTAGCATACTTATCGTAGAAGACCATGTAGCATTAGAAATAATAATAGAAGTATTGAAGTTTATATAAATTGCAAAAAAAAGTCAATGTAGCATAACGGTAGCTATAGCGGTAATAGCGGTCAGCTATTATATCTATAGCGGTTGTAGCTGAGTTAGCGCACTTTTATTTCATAGCTTAGCGTTTATGGTCCAGAAAAACTATAGCTAGGTATTTAGAACACTGATACAAATACATATACATATCTGTATCCGCACAAACGGATATCCAAAAAATATAAAAAATACGGATACAGATAATTATCTGTGCTCCTATCCATACCCATTTACTGAAACCGTACCCATAACCGTACCCGTATCTGCATAAATCATATCCATCCCTGTATTCACAAACTATCCGAATCCACAAAAATTTGAATATGGATTCGAATACTGACGGATAATGTCTGATCCATTTGCACCCCTAACTTCTTGATCTGATGCCCCTTGTAAGTCGCTCCAATCCAAACCCGAGGAAAAAATATGCTCATGCAACTTTACATTTCTGTTGTTCCACTGCAAGGTCAAAACAACTTTACAACAATTATCTGTTTATTTCCTACATTTGCCTCTTCTACTGCAAGTTCAAAACAACTTTACAATAATTATCTGTTTATTTCCTACATTTGCCTCTTCTACCTGTCCAATTTGCTTTGAAGTCCCTTGGTCCAAGAAGCTCTGGAAAACTCAACTCCATCTCAGCAGACATTTTCAGAGCTAACTCAAAATTTCCTGCCTTTTTCAAATTGCTAATCAAAGCACGATACACATAAACCGAAGGCCTCTGATACCTTTTCATTTCCTCGAAAAAATTAATGGCATCTTTTATCCGACCAGCTCTACCAAAACTGTCAATTAGAGCAGTGTATGTTCTCAAATCCATATCAATCTCTTTTTCAGACATTTCCCTTGCAAATTCTTTGCACATATCGAACTTCCCTAATCTACTAAAAGAATTAATTATTGTGTTATAGGTTATAGCATCAGGAGAGAAACCCAAACCCTTCATTGCTTCAAATTCTGATAGCATCTGATCCACCAAACCTGCCTTTCCCAAAATACCCAATACTGTGTTAAATGTGACCAAATCAAAATTTGAATTCATCTTCTTCAATTCTCCAAATACAAGCATTGCTTTGTCCATCTGTCCTGAATCAGCCATGGAAAAAATAATTTGATTCATCACAGTAGGTTCTCTATCCTTTGTAATTTCACAAACATCCCTGATAAAATTTAATATCTTTTCTGAATCCGGCACCACTTGAAAAGCCTTGGCAACACATGTATAGGAATTTATATTTGGGGGTGATCTAGAAAGCAGTAAATATTTGAACACTTCTGTGAAAAGATTGAAATCATTCGCTTCAATTGCTGAATTTAGAAGATGGTTATATATACTAACACAAATGTAGGCTTGCTTGTCAGTCAATTCTCTCAGCAGACAAACTGCAGCAGAAATGTTTCCAATTTTGCAAAGCCTCTCAATTGAATCAATACCCATTTCAAAATCCGTAACCTTGGAAAGATTTAACTCCTTGCAAACCTCCTGATTATCAGCTTTGGTCATATTAGACCAAAAATTAGAAGAAATTCTTATGAAATTAAGCCTTACAACAGTTGGCGGCATATGCAAAGTTTCCCGGAACGGAGAGTAGATCATGGGACTCTGCATTTTATGGTTTGAAATATAAGAAACAATACATAGAACACAAATGTATAATATAAAGTCATTTAGCATCTCTGTTGTCCAAAATTATTACATTTAAACATACCCAACACAGAATCATATTTTACATACTGTGCATTACTTCAATAAAATAAAAATAAAACATATTTATTGAAAGATGAAGCCAGACCCAATTACCTTTTTAGAAACGAGGTTTGCACAGGTTATACAAAAGATTACCCTGGCACCATGATTTGGGCAAACCAGTCTATGCAAGAGCATTGTTGAATGCAATGCGAAAATCTATTTGACAAGCACTGTGACAATAACCATGTCCTAATAACGAAAATTTCGTGAAGAGCTTATGCACGAGAGGTGTTTGCTGAAATATCTCTGAGAGGGAGTAGAGAGAGACGGTACCAAAAATGCAGCTTGTGAAGCAAGAGTAGCAATTTAGTGGCTGAGCTGAAAACAACAAAGGGGGGCTACGAAAGGAAGAAATCGGAAACTTTGAGGGTTTAATCGCGCTAAAATTTCCGAACCAGTTTCCAATTTATTTATTTTGTTTTCGGTTTTCTCTCCGGTTTTCTTCTAGCTGGAAAGTAGAATGGAGATTGGTTTGAGGACGGCGAAGAAGAAAGAAACAGATTGGGTTTCGATTTTAGAAATTACTTTTGGGCCTGAACACCTATTTGAGGGCCTACTTGGTGGTGATCTGTAGATTTTACTGAGGTACTAAGGCCTATGTTAAACATCTTCCGATAGGTAATAGGTTGTTCTCTGGGAATTCTAGGTTGTCATTAAATTCGGTCCTATATCAAGCTAAAGTCTTTTTTGAAAACTTGGTAATAGCTACCAAGATTCATGAGGGGAAATCGAACTCTCGATCTTTGGGTATAACAACTCTAGGATATTTTTCTAGCCAATTGTGCTACCTCCCCTTTCAAGCTAAAGTCGTCATTTAAATTTACACAGAGAATTTTAAAATTTGAATCGAGTAACACCTTGTTTGGATGGAGAGTAGAGGAAGGGAGGGAATAGAAAGAAAATAATTTTTTTTGTCAAATTGTGTTTGGTTGACAAAATTATGTTGGAGGTGAAAAGTTTAATTTTGTATTATTGTAATTACTAGAATCGGTTTCTCTTGCAATTTGGAGTGTAACGGATGGAAAAAAAAATTGTTTCAAATATTTTCAGAAAAAATAACACAAATGTCTAACTCTATATCTTACCAATATAATTTTCATACAAGTTTTTTTATCACAAACCTACAATAGTCACCAAATTTCTCATTTATCTTCTAAATTTTAATCAACCAAACAAGAAATAAGACGGAAAGAAAAGTTAAATTTATTTTCTCTCATTAATAATCCAAACACGAAAATATTAAATATGTTAATTTTCCTTTCTATTCCATTACATTCCCTTCTATTATTCAAATACCCTTCCTTCCTTTACTCTCCATCCAAATAGGGGGTAAGTGTACTTTTGAATTTTGATACGGATGGAACAATTTTGACTGAGCACCGGACCCCCACTTGTACTCTTTTAAGAATATGTTTGGATGTCAAATTTTCTCGAGTCCGCATCGTCTGCATTAACTCAAAAGAGCATCTTTTGAGTTAACTCATTTTGTCGGTTTGATTTTAAACAAAGTTAATCTGACCGCAGCTTATAATTTCAGAAGCTCTTTAATATTAATGTAAATCTAATCTGCACTCATCTTAAAGCTGATCGACGTTTCATATGTATTAACTCAAAAGATTCTTTTTTGAGTTAATGCAGAGGATACAAATTCAATTTTCTGTGATAATAGATGAGATTTGAATCAAAATGAGATTAAATTTCTTTGGTTGTTCAGGCGGCTCATTCATATTTTTTTCATCTTTCTTTTGAATCAGTTGCATCTTCTGCTTCTACATCTTCAACAAGATTATGATTAAAAAAAAAAATACAAGCAATAAATAATTGGTATGATAAAAATACAAATAATAAATTATTGGTATGACAAGAAAATACAAGTTATAAATTATGAAATGTATATGCAGTTTAACAAATCAATACTTTAAAAACAAAGAGTGCATTTATTGTGGTCCAGAGGTGTAAACGGATCAGATACAGATAGTTAGTGATCAAATTATATTCTTATACATTATATAATTTTTCGGATACAAATCAGATCACGAGTAATTTTCTGAATTCGAATAATATCCGATCCGTTTACATCCCTATTCCAAAGGCAATTCATGCAATGATTTTTTTATCCAATTGAAAAACCTACAGGAATTTTTCCCCACAAAAATTAAATTAATATTACCGAGTTGCGGTATTGGGACCGGATCTTTTGATGAGTTTCAAAATGGTCTTGGGCTTTAATATTCCAAGTAAATTATTTACTGTTGCTCTGTTTCTTATGCTACTGATTGTAGGTAGAATTTCTTTCCGTTTGTGAACCGAGATAATTACCTTATAATTATCAGTTTATTTCTATTATTATTATGCTTCTGCTCAAAATAAAAACAATTGTTTCAGCTGTTTGTAAAATTAAGCTTTATAGACAAGGGTGTAGTCAGAATTAGGAGTAGGCAAAATATTCTACTGATACAATAGCGGCCGGTTGCATACTGCAGTGAATTAATTAATTCAGATACAAAATTTTCTTCAAAATCAGATAATAATTATTATACATAGACCTATATATTTTCGGTTTTCAAAATTCATGTTGCCTACCCTGATTGCTCCGCCACTGTTTATAGAGCTATTTTAAATTGAACCGCACTTGTCAATTAACCAAGATTCTATGTACTTTGCTTTATGATTTATGAAACCTTCAATGCTTTCATATTCCTTTAAGATAGCTTTAATTATCCATTGATGGCACAGAATCTCCTTTCTCCAAGTAAAGCAATCCTTCTCATATACCCTTGTTTTAAACTTTTATTCTCATTCTTGAAACTTGAAAGACAAGAACAAAAAAGAGAAAAGCAAAACGCTAACAGATCAGTTGATCTTTGAAAAGAGTAAACAAAAAACCATGAAAAAAATCTTCATTGAAATTTGCATCATATCTGCACGCGGTCTCAGTCGAAAATCCTCTCTTCTCAAACCCCAGTGGTTTTCAGTTGGCTGGTTGGAGCCTGACAACAAATACTGCACAAAGATCGATGTCTCAGGAAGCCCAAACCCTACATGGAAAACCAAATTTTCAATTTCGGTCGACCAAACCGATACTAAATTGGAACGAATGATACTGACAATCGAGGTGTACAAAAGAGAGCCTATATTTTTAAGAGAGCGGCTACATGGAGTTGCAACTGTTAAGATGCAAGAGTTCCTGGATAAATATACACATGATAGAGATAAAACAAGATCTGAATTTGAAGAAACCGCAAGCTTTCAGTTAAGAGAGAGAAACTCTGGAAAGCCTAAAGGGTTTGTTGATGTTTCTGTTCGAATTTCTAGTAAAGAACCGGACACTACCTTCAATTCAGGTCATAAAATTTAAATTTTATAATTAAATTAATACTATAATTGCAGTGTTTGTGCATGTGGTTTGCTAATTTTATTAATAATTTAATTAATAGGAAAAATAAAAACAGAAGATATATACTAAGCAAAAGTCTTCCTTAGAATAAACTAACAGAGTTCTTTAGCAGATATTTTGGAACTAATGCAAAGAACCTAGATGTAATACTTCAATCTCAAGTTAAAATTGCCATGCCTCAAAACTTGTTGTAATACATCAATTAATCAATCGCGTAGCTAACTTCTAAAACAAAGAATAAGTGTACAAATTTTTAACAAATTTTAGCACAGAATTACAGGTCCAATAGAAGGCATTACACACTCAGATCAAGTTGGCATAACACTAGCAATAGAAGATGGCCCGGTCTACACGTACCCGTCGCAACCACACACAAGCGTGCAAACATCAGCCCCGCATAACATCCCAAAGCAACCAACTCATCCATTTCAAACGTGTTACCAGCCTCCATTTCAAACGCCACCATATAATGCTGGTACAACAGGTCCATCGTACCAGGGACCAGCTGCGGTACCTGAAAGTTACATAAATGTGGCACCGAGTAGACCTACCGGGACGAATAGCAGGCCTGGTTTGGGCATGGGTCTAGGTGCTGGAGCATTAGCTGCCGGTGCTATGATATTTGGAGATGATTTTATATCTAATACCAATTACCCATCTGGGTTTGATGGTGCCAGTGTTAGTGTATCAACCGATTCACTATTTTAATGTTTGTTGGAATTAACATGGGTCTTTTATTGAGTAGCGGGAAGGTTGTTCAAATATATTATTATCAAAATGTTTTTATATACAATTAAACATGTATTTATATATTGTTATCAATATATTCTTGTAAATATATATGCAGAGTAAAACTAGGGTGTTCTTAAGATCACCAAGTTCTTTGTGAGTTTAACTTCAAAACATATCGTATTGACTTCAAACGATGAATCTAAGTCGTTGAAAATGATATCTACTTCACAAGTGATGAGTTTATATGTCAAATTTACAAGATTTTAAATTAATTTAGTATATAAAGACGTCAAACAGTCAAAAATTGATGAAAAATGAACACATTAAAATTAATTTATAAATCTTCTTTTTTTACTGCATAACTTTATACTAAATTAAATAAAAAATTTATAAATTTACATGTAAATGCATCACTCATAAAATAAATCGGTTTCAACGGTTTGAATTTCGTTGTTTTAAGTCATTCCGATAAATTTTAAAGTTAAGCTCACCAAAGAACTTAGTGACCTTAAAAACATCCTAGTTTACTCAAAATGTGCATATATTATTATCTTTTTTCTTAAAGGCTAGATGACATTACGCCACTAACAATATATTAATAAAAAAATTATTTACAAATGCTATTTTACAAAAACGATCATATCTCAATATCACTCCAATTTTACAAAGCAACGCATTGTAGAGTTAGAACTAGGGTGTTCTTGAGTTCACCGAGCTTCTATGTGAACTCAATTCTAAAAATATATCAACTTGGCTTCAAACGACAAATCTTAACTGTTAAAACTCATCTACCTTACGAGTGATGCATCTACAAACAAAAATTTAAACTTTAAAATTAACTAACTAAGTCATGCAGTCAAAATTAAAAAGTTTATAAATTAATTTTAATACATTCATTTTTTGAACATTTTTTACCACTTTACTTTATATAAAATTAATTCAAAAGTTTAAATTTTTTTAATGTGCATACGTCACTCGTAACGTAGGTGGCTTTCAACATTTATATTCGTTGTTTGAAACTCTAATTCGATAGATTTTAGAGATGAGTTACAAAGAGGTTTGGTGAACTTAAGAACACTCTAGTTCTACTCCTATGCATATATTATATGTTAGCAATTATCTTTACATAAATATATATATTTTCTACTCGAGGGGTTGCTTTTCTCATTAAAGCATTTCTAGCAAATATATATTAGCCCTAGATTGGCAGACACCTAGTCACTTACTGCATGACATGGGAAACACAAAATCAAAACAAACTTGCAAAATGTAACAAGAACATACTGTGTTCTACAACTTGAAAAAAGAATTAGAGAGAAAAAGTGCTTTAAGGAACTGATTGGATGTTACAACCTTTATTTGTCTCACCTTTAGATTTGAACACAAGAAAGTGACACCCACCAAATCTTGTCTAGTTTTTTTTTTCTTTCTTTTGTAAAGCGCACAACTCTATATATTATAAAGTTATAGCCAAACCCTCACGCCTAACTGTAGATTAATCCCATTATAAGGTGTTAACTAAGGCGAACAATAAGTACATCTGATACCAAACATAAAACTAGAGCAATCATTTCTCTCCCTTTTCTATTAAAAGATAATAGTACAAGAACCATTTGAGAGTATCTCTATGACAGAATCATGAGAAGTATCTCTATATATTGGGTTTTCTCTACAGTACAAACTCTTCATGAAGTATATACTGTCCACATGAAAAGGAAAACCTAAAATTTCAAATAAGATTACAATAAGCAGAGAAAACATATGTTATACAATATAGTAAAGAGTCTAATGTGCGCGCATTTATACCAGAAAGGATAGACCACGATAATACACATAGGGTATGGGTATGAATTTTTTTTCCAGAAATGGGGTATAGTCTTCGTGTCAGACACATGGACTTACAAGGATTGTGCTATATTTGGTAAGGTCTAAGGACCTTAGCAAAGCATGTGATATGTTGAGTATTTTAAGTCAAGATCCTCTGTTAGAAAAAAAGAAAATATTATACTATGCTATTTATGGAATCATTTCCAATAAACCCTAAAAAGTAGGTATTAAATAACAACATTGTTGGTACTTGCACAATATTGTTTGCATTGAGAAATGAGTAATCTATTAATAAGCGGGAAATTCTAATATAAGATAATACAAGGTCTACTATTTTCAAGTTCAATGTCTTAAAGGAAAGGCATATATAGGGAACTGTGATGAAAACAAATCTATAAAGAAATGATACAGCAACTGTAGGAGTCCAGATTCAAATTTGAAGGGCCCAGATAGCTTTTAACAGATTCCATTATAATATCAATTGTTAGATCTTGATCCAACGGCTATGGAAAAATTTGAATTTTGCCATAGTTTTTATGGCAGCGCATGTGAAACTTTAAGCACTGAGAGAACCATCCATCCATAAGATGTTCATATATATGACCACAAATGAGTGCCCCCACCCCAAATATGGTCATTTGATTGTGTATTTAAAAAATGTTGAAAGAGTTACTTTCCACAAAAATTTCTTATGAACACTTAATTAGCTAATTTCCTTTAACACATATTCACATATATATCTCAAGACATATATGTACACGGAAGTCGATCATCATTGCACTTTTATATCATTAACAAGCATGTCTTGAAAATTATAAATATATATATACATTTTAAACATAATAAAAAAATATATTAAAAGAAAGTTGCTAATTGTTTACAAGAATAATATTTATGTATTTGAAGTTAAAAACACATAGTCATATATGGTCATTTTTTTATTATTATATTATATGTTGAAAATAACTAATAAATGGTTACATGTATAAAATATTTGTTAAAAAAAACTAGATATTAGCACATTTAGACTTGTGGATAAGATGAAGACTTAATGGATTCAACACATTTTCCATTATAATATTAACGTGTTGTACCCTTTTTCTTCAGAAAAGAAAGGCTTTTAGGCTTGTACTTTCACTATTAAAAAGCAGCGGAATCATGTGTCCTTACTGAAGCTTCTCAGATCAAAGTACCAAAAAGGCTATACATAGGCCTACAATTTTTTTTTGTAGCTAATTTTTTAGTGGACAGAAGCAACAGATTGAGAAAGAAACTAATTAGTAGGCAAGATATCACATGTACTAACAAAGGAAAAATACCACACAATGAGAGAGACTGAGGGACCAGTAAAATGATATATCTGCAAAGAGAAATTAAAGTTATCCTTGCTTTCTAACTAAAGAGAAATTAAACTAAATACATTTCAAAAAGAAAAGTTTAATTAATTTATGCATGACACAGGATATATTTAAAAAGATTATAAATAAATAATAGTGCTAGCTAGTTTCACCCGAGGTTGCCAAACTATATATATATCTATCTGAATTCTCAATTTGGATAAATTTTGAAATGTTCTAAATAGTAGTACTAGTTGAGACCTTTGATAATTCATTTAGAATTCAAGAACCTTGGGAAACCTTGATTTACAAATCAACTTCACATAATGCATGTGAAATTGGAGGACCTTTATGTAACCTTTTTTTTATTTGTAAATATTTGATCAGACCGAAATAAAATTAGTAACACGGTCGAGGAAATCAATTTCAGCCATAGGAAATCTGAACAAAATTTGATAAATTAAAAGAAAAACATGGGTGATCAGGCAAATATCTTTTTCATATACAGACTTATATAATGTCAAATGGTCGTGGCAACATATGATAACGTATATAGAAAAACCTAAAGATGGAACAAAATGTTCAACAAATCACCGTATAAAGGGTGATGATATTAAAACAATAAAAAGTTTTATTAACACAATAAAATTAAAATATATTAAGATATAGACATTTTTATCCTTCATTAAGTATTTCTATTAATTAAAAACTGATTCTCTCTCTATTATCACATAACTTTTTTCCTTAAAAGTTATATTTTATAAAGCAAGTTATTTTGTTCAAAATCTATATAGATTAACATATATTATTATATGATTTATTTCCTTAGAAGTTATCTCTGTCATATATTATTATATGATTTATTTTCTTAGAAGTTAGATTAACATAATAAATATTCTATATTCATTTTCATTAATTGAATCTTTAAGATTTTTTTAAAGAAAACTACAACAGTGAATGGTTGTATTATATTATTAAAATGTATCATATTGTATATATCGAATTTTTTATTATAACTTCACAATTTTTTAATGATCTACTATAAAAAAATTGTTTTGTCACTTAACGTTTTATCCATTCTTTGTGCAAATATAAATTAATTACGAAACATCAATAAGCAATTTTAATCAAAATAGACTATAGATAATAAATATCAAAATTAGTTATAAAGTTTAAAAATTAAAGCAAATGTAAAGCGAAATATGTAATACGATCCAGTAGGTGTCTTCTTTTTCGTAGATAAAAAGTATCAAAATTAAAGAGAGTTTATCATAATAAAAAAAATTTATACAAAAAAATAAATACATACCTTGAATTAATATGGTTTGAGTGGAAATTAATGGACGACTCAGTGCTTAAAAGTTCAATTAATTTGATAGTTTTCTTGTAAAATTTGTAGTTATATATAGTTTTTATGAGAAAATATGAAGCAGAAAAAGATTACCTCAATATAAAATAAATTAAAAAAAAAGGAAAACAATATCTAACAAATATGGAAATCAAATAATTTGATAAATAATCACTGCATTAATTATATTATAGAAAATTATGGTAATCAGCAAAACATTTAAAGAAGGTTAAAATTGTCCATATGCCTACCCCGTATAAAGTGCCTCCAGAAATCATGAAACAAAAACTATCTGAAAAAGAGCCAAAAAAAGAAATTGTGGCAACTCATGAAAAGAAACAAAATTAGGTTATTTTCTTCCTCAACAAGATTATTTCCAGCCGCTCATTAATGGCTAAATTGTTTCCTTAATAGAACTATCTTACCACTATCTTTGAAGGCATCCAATCATACATAAATAATGAAGATATAATCAATTATATATCCTGTGACCTGTGTATAATGGAAAGAACAAAATGGCAACTATAAATCATAAAAAAGAAAAAGAGATATTACAATTAATTCAAAGCAGGATCCAGAAGAGTAAATGCAAATTAAAGAAGGCTACTTTTTCTTTGAAGTGTCAATAATATTATGTACTATTACTGACTAGCTTTCTCAATAATTTACTTCTGTTCTTCTATTTTTGGTGCTTGTTTGGGATAGAAATTTTATTCTTTCTACAAATTAAATAGATAAGTCATATTTTTTTTAATCATTAAAGAATGAAAAAAAAAATGAAAAAGAAAGAGGGAGCTCCCTTCAGTCCAAGCATAGAATGGGAAGGAGAGAATTTGCTCCCGCATCATTCACTCATTCACTCAGCATTGCTATAGCTAAAAAGTTTGCTTCTTTTTACTGAGTGTTTGAATCAATGAGTCGGCAGCTAATTCAAATCCAACACACATCCATGAGTGGGCTGAAGGAAGCTCACTCTAGCTTCCCTCACTGTCTCCATAAATGCTACAACAACAATTTATATTAGAAGCCCCAGCCCCTTGCACCATTTGTTGACTCTAAATGACAAAAAAATAGACAAAACTAAGGAGAGCTTGCCTAATGGTAAAGAATACAAGGAAATAGATATATAACAAGAAATAATACAGGTGAGAAGTAAGATGAAAGCTACAGATGCATATAAAAAAGAGACATGATTTTTTTTTTTTTTTGGAGGAAAAAATGAAATATACAACTTTAGGAAGCCTGAATCAAAGTCCAATCTTGATTTATAATGGAACTAACTGTGGAAATTGGAAAAAGCAAGACTAGCTAGTTTGTAGAGAACTGGAAAGTGGAAACAAAACAGAAGCAAAACTCATAGATATGTGTCAGCTTTTAAGTTTTTAACAGTATACTGAAATCATTTAGTTGTTGTAAATATTGCAAGGAAATTACTCAGCTGAGAGCAACCGAATGGAGTTCGTCTTAGAACTTGACAGATCGGCCCCTTGTGGCTGGTCCAGATCGAGGGCACGGAGAGGAAGAGGTGGTGAAGAGAAATGCCTAAGATTGATGGTGAGATTCCGCGCGAGGTTCTTTGAGTTCTGCTGAGGTGTCAACCAGTCTTCATGGGGGTTTTGGCGTTGGTTCGATCTAATGATGAGCAAGATTTACACCGCAACTTACCAATAGTACGAGTCACCGGCTAGCAATGAATCAAATCCATGGTTGAATCAGGCACGAATCAGTTTAGACTCAAAATGATGGATTCCCTGACGCAGGTTGAAATTAAGTCTTCATACATAGTCTGTGGCGTCAGATCCTTTTCTCAACTGTGAAGAAAACAGTATCTGAATTTGATAGGGGGAGAGTTGTGGAAGGGGTAGAGATCGAGATATGGTGAGTGGTAGTAGGAGGAAAGTATGAAGGAGAAGAAATAGAGACTGCTTAGATAGATTAGATCAGGCCATAGCGCGGCGGCTCATATAGAATTATTAATGTCAGAGTTTCTAGAGAAGTAGAACCCAAATACGAGCATAGAATTTGATACCATATTGTATGTATGCATCTATAACTGATTAATTTTATAATTAACTCTGAACTCATTTAAAAGAATTAAATGAAATTAACAGTTATATTTTAAATACTAGTATTTTGTTTGTGCTTTGTTACAGTTTCAAAATTCAAATAGTAAATATAAAAAATAGAAACAAATTAAATCAAATATTTTCATCTTTAACAATATTTTTTTTTTTATAATTTTTTTTATTATGATGAAATGAACTATTTTGTCTTTTGCCACTCTGTTGAATAGGAAGGTAATCCATATTTAGTGAACAAACATGCTAATTACTTTCTTATTTGGTTGTAATAAATAACATAAAAAGAAAGAAAGAAATATTATTAATTAATTTTTTATGGCAACATTCATATAAAGAAATTGTAAAGAAAAAAAAATAGTGTAGTGAGTGTTCAGAGGATTAAATACAGACTCCAACATAATTAAAGTCAATACATTGTCACATAAAATAACAATTGCAGCCGTTGGCAGATCAGGACATTTACATACATAATATAAGAGGTGAGTTAATTTCATATGTGTATAAATATTTTGTTAGATAAATTTCGAAAATATATATCGATTTTATGCATCATATATAACATTAAATATTTAATTTACAACTTGTTCCATGCATTCTAAAAGTATGTTGTAAATTCAAGTGATTAAATCACTAAGCTAGCAGTTATATATACTTCAAGTTTAGTATTACTTTTGAAAATAACATAACCTCTAGTAAACATATTTTATTTGATTAAAGTCCTTTTGTAATCATTTTTATATTCACTTCAAGTCCACAAATACAATGGAACATACTCTAGAAAAACTATTTTCTTAAATATCCATTAAAATGGAACACAAGATAAAAACACATATTTATAAAATTATGAAAAATTAACCTTCCATAATGGTTATAATTTTACTAGTTATTCTAAAATTTCTATAAAGTGTATATATACGTGCTTTAAGTAAATGAAAAAAATATTTTGTCGGCCTGTTAAAAGCTATGCTAATATGCTATAAAGAAAAACTTGATATGTGCAATTATTTGATCTCGTAGATGGATAAAATTCGAACGGTTGCTATTAAATCAGAAATTCACCCCTTATCAAATCGTACGATCTCAATTAAGCCAGATAGATCGTACGGTCGTTAAATATATTGACTACTGTTAATGCAATGGTATCGCAATCAAATGTCTCTGTTCATTAAAAAAAAAAAAAAAATGTGGCTCTCCTCTGACCTGGACAAAGTACGCCACCACGCAAACTCGAGCTAAACAAAGTAGCAACAGATTACCTGCACTCGGAACATAGCACCTTGTTCCTCACAAACCATTGAACCGTATGCTTTGCTGTTTTATTCTCTTTTTCTATACATCTGTGCTCCAAGAGTATGCAAAATAAATTGATTGCAAAGAAAGCGGGGAGATGCAACCAAGGAATAAGAAAAAAAAACAGCAAACCGTTGATTACTCAAAAAATTAGGAAAAGAAAAACAAGGGAAAAATTAGACACATTTTTAACATCCAAATTTTGCGCGAAGATTTTCCAACGAACCAAGAGGAAATAATCGACGAAAATTAAATTAGTTTAATTCAATTAAATTGAATCCATGGCGTACCGAAGGAAGCAAGTGATGACGCGATCGGCCACTTTCGTCGACGATTATCGATCGTACAGAGATCGTACGGACGATAGCGATTCGTCCACGTCATCGCTCGCCGCTCAGGCTATCCGCGCCTCCGCCTTGCACCGTGATTCATCCCTCTCTTCGGCTTACGCTGACGCCGCGTTCACAGCCTCCTCTGATCGCGGGATTAATCAAAACCAGGTACCATTAATCTTAACATTTTTTTCGAAAGTACTTTTAGTCAACGTCGATTATTCAAGTTTATTTTTTTGACGAAATGTTAAGCGGACTGCTATGTGAATGCTCTGCCTTGGCATTGATAATCAGGTCAATTGGGGCGTAGATACATGTTTAGATGTTTTTTTGTTGGATATGGAATAGAATTTAGTAACATTTAATTTGTATTTGTTACATTTTAAAAACATTGGATGCTGGAATAAAGGTTGAACATTTTTTAGTTTGATGTCATCATAAAAAAATTAAGATTACGTGATCTCTCATTGTACTAAAATACATGCAATAATTAGGTGCAAGCTGTTAATACACATGAATACACTTCAATAAAAAGTTTGAACGACAATGAGCAAAAGAATGGATTTTGGGGTGTTTTGGCTAGAAAAGCTAAATCCATGCTGGACGAAAATGGGAATCCGCAAAAGGATGATGACCTACCTCAGCCGGTCGATGACTCCACTCAGGTGTGATTTTATTAGTTTCAGAAATATGATAGTTTGTGTTGCACCTCTGTTTGAGCTTCCATGAGTAAATTTACAATTACCGAAATTGTTAGGAATGGAGATTAAAACCTGGTTTCTTATCTGATATATTGATCAAAAAAAAAAAGGTTTGACAGAGATTTTATAGAAATTTACTTAGAGGATTTGTTTGTTTTGTAAAACATTTCAGCCATCTCAGTCACGCTGGTCGTATGAAAGATTAAAGAAGCAAGATAACCCGGCTTTTCAGAAAGGCTCTGAAGCACTGAAAGACATAGGTGGAAAAATAAAGAATGCTCTAGAGGTAATTGCAAATATTATAATAATGTATTGTTGTTATCTAAATCTTATACTTCTCCCTGTCATGGCAGTATTTTAGATCGTACTTTTAAATTACAAGTGCAAAGGTGTATGGGGAGCAAATATACAAATTTCATGGGCATATAAGCAAGATTTCTCTTTTCCATATTGGATGTTTATAAGTTGTATATTTTGTATATATCCTCTCAGGGGGGACTGACGATAGTAGAGAATAGGACAGCTGATATAATTCAAGAAACAAAGAAGCTCCAAATCAGAAGAAAAGGAGGGAATTTAAATTTACAAAATGTAGATTCAAGCTCAGGGAATTTAAATTCACCTATGAGCCCAGCAGAGAAAGAGAATCAGCTCAAAGCCTCTCGAGACGTAAGGTGCCCTCTTTTGTGTTGGTTTTGATTCCGATGTGGACCAATATTTTATTATTACTTTATCATATTTCCTTTTGATATTAGAACTTGGTAAGGGTGCTTATGGTAAGTTAGCTTTCCATTAGTATTTAAAACTGTTCCTCCAGCTATGGGAAAGACAAAAATAATACTAATTGTTCCTCAAAGGTAGCAAGAGATACTAGGAATCTGAATCCACTTTTATTGTTGCTTCATCAAATTCCTTTTGTTCTTTACAAAATCAAAAGGTAGCAATCTAGTTTATTAGCGTAAACATAGTGTTCTATTTCAAAAAATAAGGACTCACATTGTTATTATTATTATTATTTTTTCAATACCATTCTTCAAGTTTCAAGAAAGAAAAATAAAAAGAAAGCTAGCTTCTCCCAGAAAAGGAGAAACAAAACAATGCTTAATATTTAGGTCCAAATAAATAGAAGTATGAAAATATGTAATTTTAGTTTGGTCTGATTAATTTGTTAGATGGCTAATGTAATGGCTGCCAAAGCAAAGCTTCTGTTGAGAGAGCTGAAAACAGTAAAAGCTGACCTGGCATTTGCAAAATTGCGGTGCTCTCA
Source organism: Carex rostrata (assembly GCF_964058835.1). Classification (NCBI taxonomy): domain Eukaryota; kingdom Viridiplantae; phylum Streptophyta; class Magnoliopsida; order Poales; family Cyperaceae; genus Carex; species Carex rostrata. Next base: position 11,262,595 of record NC_135919.1, read on the forward strand.
GTTGGAAGAAGAGAACAGAGTATTACGCGAGGGCCGTGACAAGGGGAAAACCAGTGAGGATGAAGATCTGGTATGCTCAGTAAATAGCACATCTTTACTTCAAATTTTTTTTTTTCAAAATTTGGTCCTTTTAAGACCTCAAAATTTCATGTATGCCCCTACAGAGTGAGAATTAATGTAAATATGCCCTTGTCCTTCCTCTCCATACTTCTTCAGAAACATGCATTTTGGGAACAGAGGCAGTTTGCACAATTTGGGAAAGAAAGTGTAATTATTGGTGAAGAATGGTTTTAGTGTTATAGGTTATATATCATTTCTCGGGTTTATGTAGGACAAACCCTCTAATCATACATTTTGAAGTTCTAAGCCCTTTGTTATTTTAATTATTTTGTTTTTTTGATAAATCAGATACGGGTACAATTAGAAACATTACTAGCTGAGAAGGCAAGATTGGCGCATGAAAACTCTGTTTACGCAAGGGAAAATCGGTTTCTACGGGAAATTGTGGAGTTCCATCAATTCAATTCAGATGATGTGGTCTCTTTGCAAGGGGATTTTGAAGAGGATAATGACGATATTGACCTTGAATTGCCTTCCCATTTCCAAGAACCATTTTCTTCTGAACTAACTACAGTTGCCGAAAGTCAAAACCCAGAATCCAACAGTGAGGTTACTGCAAATTCTTTAGATCGGTATGATGTAGAGACACCAGTTGTGGAGAGAGAGGAACCATCACCATCTCCTATTTTACCAGCTTGATCACTTGATGTGGTGTGTATTTTGTAGATTCTTGATTTTTCTTCAGCGTGATTACATAGTTTTCAACTAATGCATATAAGATCAAACGAAACTCTTTCTCTCACAAAAAAAAAAAAAACCAGAAGAATTGTTAGGTGTGTTCATTTTGTATTTGATTGTTGTAATTTGTGTTCCTTGTCAATTTTGTGTCATCGTCATTATACAGAATCCCACATTATTTTTTGTACATTATGTATGGATTAACTTTGTGTATGTCATTCTTGAAAAGAAATATACTGGAGTTCTTGCTAAACTTGCTCTCTCTCTCTCTCACTACAGAGACGCTTGCAATAACTAGTTTCCAACATCAATTGCATTGGCAGTTGTTTTGCACCATTACAATATACCCCTGGTATTAGTGCCAGTAACATTAATTACAGCTAAGCAAAATCTGGTTTAGTAGTACAACCAACTTGCGAGATTGTATGTGCAGTTACAACCCAAATAATGGTACCATCTGATAACATTAAAAAAAAGTATAATATTTTTGTCATCTGACATGGAAAGAAGAACTGCCTCTCTGAGGGGAACAGGGTTAGTACACTCACGAGTAAACTATTTGATTATGCACTTGCATTTCTAGCTACTAAATTAAATGACTCCTTTAAGATTCTAGCAAGTAGATTAATGGAAACAATTCAAATAACTACTGCTAGAGGTGCTACTTTTACTCGATTATCTGAATCCGATATGGAACCAACCTGGATCTAATTAATTTGGATAGAGTATGGTTTAAAAAATATAACTGGTTAAGTTATGGATACGGTTAAAAAATTAATAATTTAATATCCGAATCAGATTCGAACCAGAACTGATACTGTAATGGATAGGATATGAGTTTGATTTAATTATCTGATCCATAACCGAATCCGACCCGATACCATATAAATACCCAATAAAATGATGCCATCTTTGCTGATGATGTGGTGCTAGTCGACGAGAGTAGGATAGGAGTTGATAGGCAACTAAAGTTGTAGAGACAGACTCTAGAATCGAAGGGTTTTAGACTTAGTAGGACTAAAACCAACTATATGAGGTGCGAGTTCAGCGGTGTCAGGTCAGATGATGGAGATGTCACTTTGGCTGGACAAGTAGTGCCTAGGAATGACACATTTCGATATTTGGGGTTGATGTTGCAGAGTGATGGTGAGATTGGTGAAGATGTTAGCCATAGGGTACGAGCAAGGTGGATCAAATGGCGACAGGCATCTTGCATCCTATGTGATAGAAAAGTCCCACAAAAACTCAAAGGCAAGTTCTACAGGACGGCTATCAGACCTGCGATGTTATATGGTGCATAATGTTGGGCTACTAAAAGACAACATGTTCAAGATAAGTATAACAGAGATGCGCATGTTGCGGTGGAGTTGTGGTCATACAAGGCGGGACTGCATTAGAAATGATGATATACGTGACAGACTTAGGGTAGCGCCCATCAAAGAGATGATCATCCAACACCATTTGAGATGGTTTGGACATCTCCAAAGGAGGCCTCCTGAAGCACCGGTGCATACTGAAATTATAAGGCGTATCGAAAACACAAGGAGAGGCAGAGGTCGGCCACGATTAACATGGAATGAAGCATTAAAAAGGGACTTGAAGGAGTAGAATGTACCTAAGGAGTGGGCTTCGGATAAGAGTGCATGGAAGCTAGCGATCCACGTACCAAAACCATGACCTAGTGGTAGTTAGGGATAGTATTATAAGTCTTAGGTCATAGGACTAGGAATTTGGTGTCAATGATATAAGCTTAGGACTTTGACCCCTACAATTGATAATTTAGGTAGAATATAGTTGATATAAGTATTAGTGTTATTACTATCACTTTCACTTTTATTTTTTTTATTTTTATTTTATTACTACTTTATTACTACTTATCTTTATTTTATGATTGTGATTGGGTTTCATTTCTAGCCTACCCCAACTTGTTTGGGACTAAAGGCTTGGTTATTGTTGTTATTTAATATAAAAATATATATTAATAACTATGACAGACAATCATTTGTAGTATTTTTTAATTTCTTGAATTAAATTTTTTTTCTCTTTTCGTATAGATCATTGAAATCAAATGTCATGTTTACTTTTTGTCAATTATAATATTTTTGAAGCTAATTAATTATTTTCTTGATCTCTTTGTCTACCATATATTTGTCTTTTTGCACATATTATTGAAATTTATTGCTCTCTTTGTTGATTGAAATAAATTGGTATTAATATTTTATTCATGGATTTTTGGAACCGCAGAATGAATCACCATCTCTAATATTTTACTTTCAAAAATTATCTCACCTTCAATATTTTGGAGCAGATTTTAATTTATATTATATGATATATTATGTGAGATGTTTAATAAATTATAATTATATTTAAACGTGAAGGGTTTCTCAAATGCTTGTGAGTTGCGACATGTACCTGCTCCGAATTCGGATCCGCCCCGGATCTGAACCGGATCCAATAATCCACAAACAAGTTATAGGTATTTGTCTACCCGGATTTGAAAGACTGAATCCGAAATATCTACGGATAGATAGGTATCCAGATCTAAATCCAACCCGATTTGAAACTAATAAGTATATGAATCGAAATTCAGACCCGAACACTGATAGAATACGAGTCCAAATATAATAGTATTCGGACCCTACCCGACCCGATAGCACCTCTAACTACAGCACTTCTTTTAGACAGACTTGATGTTTTTTTCTTAGAGATGCTCAAAGGTCAGTACCTAGAATCAATTTCTTCCGATGGTCTTTTCATCCACCGATATCTCTCTTCACTCGTTTTCGCAATCCCTTAAAAAAAGATGGGTACAAACTTTATGGACAATAATAGTCATTGATATAAATATCATAACATGGGTGATCCTACTAAGCAGCTTCAAATATATCAAAATATAGCACTTCTTGGTAAGTCTTGCTATCTGGTATGTTATCACATGTATCTTATTTTATTATTCAATCCAACAATTGGGATACAGAAGAGGTATAACCGTATAACTCAACACAGCATTACAAAATCCAATGTTTTTTTTATATTTTGTTAATAAAATAAAAAGGCATTCACTGCAAATTATTTTTTCAAGCATTACAAAATCCAATGTTTTTGTGATCATTTGCTCTAATGCTACCTCTAAATTTGGTGTTTTAAAACTCTTTGTAAGTTGATTTTCAATATAAACTGCAAAGAAGCAAAATGAATCACAGAGACAAGCAAACAAGTGATGCATCTTCCCGATGGTTACATTTCAGTTTAATATCCTACTGCCTTTTATGTGAGTTGATAAGCTCTTACTAAGAAGCCATTAGATTGTACAATTTATTACAAGCTATATGCGTTCTATCCGGTTTGTCAGAAATATAGAAGTAACAAAGTATAATGCGCATAAATCCCACAGATTTTTCTATGCAGCAGTCAAATAAAAAAAAGTAAGCACAACTGCACAACAGGTAGCCATTATTATGGTTCTTTTATTTAAGCAAGTGAATGCTTTTGAGACAAAACATAGATTGTTTCCCTTTAAAACAAGTGTTTGTAGTTAAGTGAGAATTGGGTCCATTAATCAACTTGTGAGAATCTCAAAGCATTCAGTTAATCTAATGGTTCAATCAAATAGTCCCAGACTCCCAGTCATGAGTGTACCCACTCTGCTCCCCTATTTAAGGATCAATAAAGTCCGACAATCTACTGAAGCATGGAAATGAACTTCTGCTAACACAATTACAAGAGCAAATCGACCTTGAATTTCAAGGCATGTTATGTTATTGTCCTTTATGTAGCTCAACAAGCAAGATAAACACAAATTTGAGATAGCTTCAAATGAGTTGTATAAAAAGAAACCAACAATCCGAAGAATTGCTTCTGGTTTTAAAACTTGTAAAAGTGCAGAAAAGATGACATTAAAGTTTCTAAACGTCTTCAAAGAGCATTTATTTCCATCCACTGACAAAGCACCCTCTCTCTACCTGCACAGGAAAATAAGAAATAACTCCAAATTCAAAATTTTCCATTGACTTGTCAGTGTAAACTTGGAGGTTTACACTGCTCCGTAAAAAAACTGGTAGCAAATAAAGGTTAAGTAAGATCCTTCCGATCATAGAAAGAGTCAAATACATGAATAGTCCTCTCCTTCCCCACCCATTTTGGTCCCTGACGTTTCAAAGTGTTCATTTTGGTCCTTGACGTTTCCAATTTGCAGCAATTTGGCACAATATTTGGCATTTGTTACAAAAGTGAATGAAAACAAACCTCAGAATCAACATCATCATGATTTGTCTGGTGAAATGGATTGAAATTATCTTTTTACTTAAAAGTCCAATGCTGTGGATGCTAATGCAAGCATCAACATCATCAGAATATTCAGATGTTAATGGTAAAGTCCAACGTGTTAAAACTTGAAACTTAAGGACCAAATTACGATGTGAACTTTTAGGGACCAAAATGCGAAATGAGTAATAGTGCAAAATTTTGCAGACATTTGAGTAACTTTCATTGAACCATATTCTAAGCTTTGAATGACTATCATTCAGCACATTTTAGAAATAAATACAAGGCAAATATTAGGATGAACAATGTGCCTACAGCACCATTAAGGGTCGGCTCCAAAACCCAGAATTAGAGGGGAAGGGAAAGGAAGGGATGGAAAGGGTACAACAGAGGAGAGGCTGCCACCAAAATCGGAGGCTACAAATTTAACAATCTACTTAGCTTAAGTATCCTGTATTAACATGTGGCTAAGAAAATATTAGGTCATGACACATTTATTGCCAATGTTATCAAAACCGGATCAGGCATTGACCAGGTAAAGCTTAGGGTAAACGGTTCACTGGTGAGACCGGTGAGTCGACCGGTTCAACCGCTGATTTTTTAAAACATTTATATATATCAAAATAATTATATTTATACATGAATTTGGTTAAAATTTATATACTAAAATCAAACTTATAAATAAAATGAAGGTCCATTTGATCAATGGTTATATTGCAAAAGTTCAACGAATATCTTATCAGGTCCGGTACCACATGGTACAAACCCGATAAGGCAAGTACCGTATAAAATTCAATGTTTATCCTCAAAAAATTTTATTCCTTTGCTGCTGTCCAGATAAGTAACTTGTTTGAGGCCACGTTTATGTATTATATGACATATTTTTTTTACAATGAATTTGGTTTTGGAGAAAAAAAACGTGTGATACTCGTAGCATGCTCTACGGCATTCAAAACAATATATACTTCTCATGAAAATGCTTGTACCATCTTGATGCTTATATAAGAACAACCAAGTAGGATGTAACATTCTTACATTCATTATTATTTTTATTTTTATTACTCTCTACCTTGGTTTTGAGACTCCGATTGGGTTTCATTTCTAGCCTACCCCAACTTGTTTGGGACTAAAGGCTTGGTTGTTGTTGTTGTTGTACCATGTACAAGCCCAAAAGATGTAAAATAAACTTCTCAAGTATAATATCTGTCGTTCTTAAAACTGGTGTAATTCCATATCTGACGTGTTTGTTATTAGCAGAGCCACCAAGCTATTGTTCTTATTTGTTTCAATTGTTTAGAAAAGAAATATTATAGGAGAGAAATGTTAACTGAAGTTGTTATTCTCTGTAATCTATGGATGCTCAGAAAGGCTGTGTCCATTGGTGTAAGGTGAAATATGTTAGCTTTAATGGAAAAACCTGTGCGAGTTGTTTTAAAGGTATAATATACCAATTGAGGAAGCTGAATTGCACTAATGACCTTACTTTCCAGCGCTCTTCTAATTATGTGATCAGGTGGTCAGTGTTTGCACTCATAATAAACCCATTATCCCATAAATCAGAAGGAAGAGTTTGGTTTGAGCATTTTATCAAACACCTTGAGAAAATTCACCATTAAATAAGTGTAACTCAAATATTGGCCTTCCAATCATCAATTCCCAACACAAATTCACCAAGTACATGAGATACTTGCATCTAGAGGTTTTTGGTTGAGAATTCGGACCAACAGAGCTTCAACTTGTTTTGCTTGAACACTGAATGTTAAGCTAAGCTATTGCCATGCTTGTGGAGTGCAGTTTAGAGACAGAACCACAAACTTTCTCAAATTTCGTTTAATTTTCTAATAATCGTATATTTTGGTTAATCCAATCTTATGGGAGAAGAAGAGAGAAAAAGTTTGAAAATAAGAGATATTCAGCAAAAAAGATTGTAAATACATTTGAAAAGCCCCATCCATTGCCATAAAGAATCTGGGTTTTTTCTAAACGGTTAACTTGATATTTTTTTTTTATCAAAACCCAATTAATTAACCTTGTTTCAACCGGTTACCTTACAAGTAGTCTTTTTTATAGACCAAACCGGAACGACTTCCAGGTTATGGTCCAACTGAACGGTCCGATCTGGTTCTAATAACACTGCTTATTGCAGAAGTGTTGTTATGATAAATAGATAGCTGAGACCACAAAAATGACCCTTCTTAGCCTAAGATTGTCAGAGGTTTTAGTTTGAATTTTTTTGAATGTGGTGTGAGATTTCAATTAGTAAAGGAAAATGGTAAAACTTTATCAGTTTCTTCATTAAAAGAATAAGTATGCATCAATATGAGGGCGTGCATTTTCATCTTGCATGAGAATTGAGATCATAGTTTATTATATTTTCTTTTCATGAACTTGCCCATTTAACAATATATAAAACAATGAGCGTGGCATTCATGCACTTTTTCATAACACTATAAAAGTGTTCCTAAACTGTTGTTCAACAACATTCCATCATACTAGGTCATCAAAGGTTAACACTGGTAAAGCATATTGTAATTAACGAACTACAATGCAGTCACAATTATGTAGATTTAAGAAAGTTAGCTGCATGTTCACAAATAGATAGCATTAAATCGAATATTCATGAGCTGAAAGGGTTTATTAAATCAAGCAATAAGCATATAAAAAAGTAAATAGCAATTACCATAAAGAAAAAGTTAATTGCCACCCTGGTCAGCAAGCTTCTTGTCCCTCCTCTCCATAGCAACATCCCACATGTCATTTCCAATATGCTTTGGCTGTCATTTTACCACCAAAAGAAAAAATTAAAACCCAAGTCACAATCATTCCATCAATTTGAACAAAAAGAAAGTAAGAACACACAACAAATGATTAACCCAATACATGGACTCCAAATTTAAGCAAACGGCTAACATATGTTGAAAACTTTTCAACATCGAAAAAGGCTTACATTCAACCAGCATAGTTATGAAACCACTGTTACACTAGACATAAACAAGGGGTTATTAAGTTTTTTTTTAACTAAGATGTACTTTCGCTGATCTACTCCAATCCAAAGATACTGCAAAACACCAAAGTTTGAGAAGTCCATTGCATGAGATGAGAACTTTGGTTAGCTGTAAAAACCCTACCAATTACTTCTAGTTGAGTGCCAAACAATTCTACGTAGCTATTTTTTCCAAATAAATCAGAAGGTGGATCTTCAGATGCAACAGTATCAGGGTTTCAACTTCGATTTAACAGTATTTGGCTCAATTTGAAAGAGAGGAAAAAGAGTCAAGTGATCTTCATGTAAAACGAAAAACTTTCTTGGTCCCTAGCAAAATCGATTAACTTTAGTTTAGACGATTCCTTGCAATTATTTCGACAGAAGAAAGAGATCTGACCCGTCCATGCGCGGCGCGATGGATGTAGTACTGCGCGTTCCCCATGACGTTCAACATACCAGCGATGATGGCAAGCGGGAGCACCGCCTCCAGCCAGTGAAGTCTCGCCATTAATTTCGCGGTTCAAGAGTAAACAAATACCGATCGAGCTTGTTCGAGAGAGATGGCAATTGAGGGTTGTTGTGGCTTCGGGGTGTAAAATGAGAAAATCCACGAGGCTAAAAGTGTCAAATTGGTAGATTTCGACTTTGGATCTTTGTGGGCCAGGAGATGACAGTGTCAAAGCCCATATTTACACTCATTCCCGGGCTGATCTTATTTAAGGCTACGAAATTCGGCCCGTAAATTCAAGAAGGGTAAATCTGTAATTTGTGAAATCTAGCTTTAAAATTAATTGGACTCAATTTGGGCTGGCCCTTTGTTTTGGGTATCAAACAGTAGGTCAACCTGTTGTTGCTATGCGCACCTACCCGCTGTTTCGACCGTACGGTCCACGTATTGTAAAATGTAAAATAACCAAGTGCAAGTGTATGAATAAAACCCGTTAAGGGTATACCCGCCCGTACCCGCCCGTACCCGCCAGCTAGGGTACCCGTGCCCGAGCCCGGGTATGGGTCGGGTACTCGGGTATGCGGGTACGGGCAAAAATCGGACCGGACCCGTTATTTTGGACCAATACCCGACCATACCCTACCCGAGTTTACCCGTACCCGACTAAACCCGTACCCGTATACCCGAGTTACTGTTCATCCCATTTCAAAATTCAAAAATTCTGATTTTTTCCCCCCCAAACCAACAAAAAAAACCAGAAAAAAAGGAAAAAACCAGAAAAAAACCAGAAAAAAACCAAAAAAAACCAAAAAAAACAAAAAAACCAGAAAAAAAAACAGCAAAAAAATAAAAATAAAATAAATACCCGTACCCGCCCTACCCGTACCCGTACCCGCCTTACCCGTCAAGGGTACACGGGTAAGGGTATAGGGCGGGTAGGGTATGGTTTTTGAAAACTATACCCGCCATACCCGTACCCGAATACCCTTCTACCCGAGTATACCCGTACCCGAGTTGTACCCGTACCCGAGTCGGGTATACCCGGGGTACCCGTACCCGCCCGAGTATTAGAACACTTGTGCAACCAGTGAAAAGAAAAGAGGAGCGGCTCGCCGCTCGTGCGCAGGTCTACGCGAAGCCAACGGATCCACGTGGCCCTCGGTTACTATGATCATTGTTTCTGTGGCTCATTTTTCTGTAGTAAAGTATGCTGTGTCCATGGAGCAGCTACCAGCGTCACAAGATTCGTGAATTATATCCGAATTATACCCAAATTATATCAGAATAAAATTTTTTGGATAATGCCGAACCAAACGCCGAATTATTTAGTTGACCAAACTTTGACCGAATTAAACCCGAATAATTCACGAATTTTACGAACTTTTCCCGAATTATTAGCGAATTTTTCCCAAAACAATTTTTTTTTTGGTTTTTGTTTGTTCTCTTGCAGAACTGAGATTTCTAATCCAAATAATTCCGAATCATTCCCAAATTATACCCGAATTATTCTCAAATCACGAATTTTTGACCTCCCCGAACCGAACCGAACCAGAATAATTCATTTGTCACTATGGCTACCGGAGGTAGCCGTATGGATGGAACCACTGACCAAGCCATAGAGGAGCTCGAATGGCATATTCTCGGTCTCAGCACCGAATGCCAAAAAACTGCTTCTTTTGTCGGCAGTGTGGTATCAGTTAATGATTTATTTTAAAAAAGTTATATAGCAAGAAAAAAAAAGTTTTTTTTTTTTTTTTTTTTTTTTTGAGGTATAGCCGTTTAGAGGAAAAGGAGTTATAATTCATGAAAAATATTGCATGGATTATTTATTTCCTTTTGTTTCCCTTTATGAAAAACCATGACTTGAGATTTTTCTTCACATTATTTGGGTTGGTGTCAATATTAGCATGGTATTAAACTAAATCAGGATCGTGATTTTAAATTTTTAATTATACCGCATTGGATGAAATTTGGTCTTTCATTGTAAAATTGTATGGCATTAATTGAGTGGGATCTTATCAACCGAAGCATAATAAATGTTTCTCATATTAGTCTATGATCATAATTGTAGACGATGGTGACGCTCTCAACCAAAGATTAGATGGAGAACATGGAGATTAACTAATTTGCTAAAATATTTCTGCAATCAAGAGCGAAGTCAGACTTTAACACGGTAGAGGTCAAATATATTAGGAATCAATTATATAAAACTTTTGTCCAGAGAATAGAAACCAATTTTACCTTTTTTATATTTTACTCTGAATTATATAGAATATCATATATAAATATAAAAAATTAATAAAATGGAGGTGATTGATCCCATACCTTCTCTCAACCTCTGCCCCTGTATACAACATAAAGTTCTAAATTAATAAATGTGAAGTACTATTGAATGAAAGATTATATTGACAACAAAATTAATTTAAAACCATGATATGGACGGAACAACTATTATAATAAAAAAGAGTAACTTATAATATCTTATATATAATTTAAATAAGTTATGTAGTACATTTAGTTTAATTTAAAAGTCGATTAGTTTTTAAATGATTTTCAAATGCACCAAATTAATTAAAAGAGTGTCTAAGTTATAGTAAACATTCTAGAATTTTACGTCTTTAGATTCGGCGATCATTAGAATGTCCAGTTTATAAATAAATTTGCCTTCCCACTAATCAATAGCTAAAATGAGGAATGATCGATTCGTTTAGCTAGAGATAAGCACGTCCCTAAAATAATATTTTTTGGCAACTTATTACGTATTTGAGAAGGTTTGAGATGTTAATTCATAACTTGTGTTTTTATTTTTGTTTTTAAAATTCAGACAGTCAATCTAAACTATTCAACATGATTTATATATTAAAATAATAAAATGTATTTGAAGACCATTTTCTTCTGGAACTTTGTTTTACTATTCTACTGGATATATACAAAATTATTATTTTTAGATGGTTCCTATTTTCTGAAATTAATTTTGTATCTATCTTAAAAAAATAGTAAATAATTTTTAAAAAATATATAAAATTTAGTCTTTAGGTATATTTTAGTATAGAAATTATGTTGAACAATTCGGATCGTTTATTTAAATTTGAAACGAAAATAAGAACACGAGTTACAAATGAAACATAAAAGACAGAAAATATTTGAACCTGCTCGACATATATCTAATCAAATTTTGATTAATTATGTGTAGAGAAACTCTTGAACGAAAAGGGTCGACCTTTTTTTTTACCTCTGCCTTTTAGAGTACTGTCCAATAACTATCTTTGTTAATATAACTAGTTAAAAAATAATTAAAATTTAGATTCCAAATATTTCAAATAAAGCAGTACTGAGCAAAAGCAAAAATGTTTTGCTTTTTTAAGTTTGAAGCTAATATTCTACTATTTTTATGCACAACACCCAAGATCAGACTTGTCGAGTATTCAAAAGCATAAATATCCAAATAAAAAAAAACAAAAAGAAGAAGGAGGTATAGAGTCTGACGTGGAGGATCGTATATATAATGTTATCTGTTGCTCGATAATTCTACGTTCAAACAAAATCTCTTAGGCCAGTTCGGCAACTCAATAGGGAATAGGAATGGGTGCGGGAATCAAAAATTTTGAACTGAATTTTACTGTTCACTGTGGGAATAAAAACTTAGCTCTGAGCAATTTTTTTTTCCCACGGTGAATAGTATGTGGCCGAATGGGCCCTTAGGGCCTGTTCGGCGCACCATCGGAAATGGGTATGGGCACAGGATTTGAAGTGATTTTTACTGTTTCTCTGGGGAAAAAAAAATTCAGTTGAATTGAATTTTTATTTTCACACAAAAACAGTAAAAATGCCGAACAAGCCCTTAGCGTGTCCCCCAAGTAGTTTAATAAAAAAAAAGTTTCAATGTTATCTAATTTTAATTTCCAGCACTAATATCCAAATATTTAAAGCTCTGTTTATAACATTTTACAATGTTACTCGCAAGCATTTAAACCTATGTCTGCAAGCATTAAAATTCTAAATATGTATAGTTTTAACTCCTAACTACTTTTTTTTTCAAGCCAAAAACGGAAATATTCATTTCACCCATTTTTTTTTATTTTTTCTCTGATCATTCTCATCCATTTGCTCGACGATCCGTGATAAATTTTGCGAATCTAAAAATATGAATGTTTTTTATCCAATTTTCTCTTTCAAATAAGATCAATGAAGAATAACTTTCGAGTTATATTTGTGTCGTAATTTTTTTTGCCACTTTAAATCTTTGTGACTTTTTTTTTAATTTTGCTTCAAAATAATTTAAACCTCATGTACAAGCATATAAACCTCATTAATAACACTTTAAATCTCTAGAATAAAACATATAAACCTCATGTACAAAGAATTAAAACCTCAACAATAACATTTCAAAGCATATAAACCTCAACAGTAACACTGCATTTACAAAGCTCATTTACAAAGTGTATAAAGCTCATGTACAAATAATTAAAATCTCAACAATAACATTTCAAAGCATATAAACCTCAACAATAACACTGCATTTACAAAGCATATAAACCTCATGTACAAAGCCTTGAAAATTTTAATGGTTGTAGACTGAGATTTAAAAACTTGAAAATTTAAAGTACTCATGAGTTTTACTTTAAAAAAAATAATAACTTTAAAATTACTCAAAAGCATTTCTTCATTGATCTTATTTGAAAGATAAAATCGAATAGAAAACGTTTGTATTTTTAGATTCGTAAAATTCATCACGGATCATCGGAAAAAAAAAATTATAATGATCAGAGAAAAAATAAAAAAGAGTGGGTGAAAGGAATCTTTCCGCTTTTGACTTGAAGACAAAATTAGTTAGGAGTTAAAACTATGCAGATTTAGAATTTTAATGCTTTCAGACGGAGGTTTACATGCTTATGAGTAGCATTGTAAAATGTTATAAACATAGTTTTAAATGTTTTGATATTAGCGCTGGAAATGGAAGTTAGACAACATTGAAAGTTTTTTCTGTTAAACTACTTGGAGGACGCGCTCGAGTTTGATGGCTCGGGGTACCAGAACATTTCTCAATGTTATTTATATATAGGCAAAATTGAGGTTTGTTGGTCATTCTTGGAAGGAATTTTTTTTATATGTACAACTATTTAAATCAGATGTTCGAAAATGAGAAGAGTGTATCGTGTCCAATAAATAGAGAAAGGTGTGACTTATTGAGTCTAATTTATATATTGTAAATCGGACCAAAGGTTTAAATAGTGTTTATCGCGTCATAGCAAATTGATTAAAAAAATAGCGTTATTCCCAAATAGCGCCGCTATAGCATTGATAGCGCTATAGCCTTTATGGTCTAAAAACGCTATAGCGACGCTATAGCATGCTATTTAGAACCTTGAATCGGACTCAATGATTCATGTCCATTTTTTTTTAGTTTGGATCTGGACCGTTCTATTAGTGGAAAATCAAACGCTGATCCACAAATGATTCCAAAAAAGTATAATATTTGAATATGGACCATTGAGTCAGATCTATATATTTTAAATCGGACTCAATGAGTCAGATCTTTCTATATTTGTTGAAAACAAAATATTCTTTCTATTTACGTACGTCTGGATTTAATAACTTCCATGAATAAAAAATTTTCTTCTTGAAAAGACGAATCAATGGGCTTTTATAGAAAGATACAATGACTAAAAGATTAGCAATGAAAATAAGAATAAATAAAGAGTTTGGTCCAATTAGCCATGAACAACGTGCAAATAATGCGCTAGATGTGTGGGGTTTAATTCCATCTTTTGATACCTACATCGGTTCACCACAAGAAGTTGATACAGATATAGCACTATAGATTTTACCAGTTGAGACTAACATTGAATCTAGCAATCCAAAAAAAGCATTTTATCTCATAATAAATAAATGGGATCGACTAACAGTCTCCCTACTTCAGTCCCCTATCTGTTCCCCGTACTAAAAGACAAAAAAATAGTTAAAACGTGCTAACTACCACCAAAGAGCAAAATTAATGTTATTTTATTAATAATCAAAACGTATAGTATTCATACCTACAAATTTATAGTATTCATACTTATTATCAGAACCATTCGTCATATGTAAACACAAGCTGGAGGGGACCAGTAACGACCAGAGGGACCGCTGACGTCTTGTGACAGCCTGGATTGGGGACCGCAATCGTCTGAAAACGATATTTGCCAAGATTGGGGACCACTACAGCGAATCTATATATTATTCATATCTAAATAAAGAAGTATTCATATCTAAACAAATGAAGTATTCATACTGACGATTACGAAATATTCATACATGTTTGAAATAATTTACACAATTCAAAATTCAAAGTCAGATTCATCTCTCTCACCCCACCTCTTCCAAGAAGTATTCATACTGACAATTACGAAGTATTCATACATGTTCGAAATAATTTATACAATTCAAAATTCATTGTCAAATTCATCTCTCTCACCCACCTCTTCCAAGAAGTATTCATATCTAACATTAAGTATGCACATCTAACAAATGAAATATTCATATCTAACTAATAAAGTACTCAATATCTAACAAATGAAATATTCATATATATAACTATTCATATCTAACTAATGAAGTATTAACACATGACACTAACAATATTCACATCTGACACTAATAATATTCACACCTGCCCAGATTGGGACCAAGAAATATTCTCAACAGACTAGTATGCATATCTAAAACAATGAAGTATTCATATCTAACTAAATAATTATTCATACTGACGATTACGAAGTATTCATACATGTTCAAAATAATTTATACAATTCAAAATTCAAAGTCAGATTCATCTCTCTCATCCCACCTCTTCTAAGAAGTATTCATATGTAACATGAAGTATGCATATCTAACAACTGAAGTATTCATATCTAACTAATAAAATATTTATATGTTGCACTGTGACAACCTTCGCTGGACTAGCATGGACCCCCTCCAATGGTGCACCACGCTCTCCCCGCCGAATCTGGACGATGCACCACGCTCTCCTCGTCGGATCTCGACGGTGCACCACGCTCTCCTCGTCGGATCTCGACGGTGCACCACGCTCTCCTCACCGGATCTCGACGGTGCACCACGCTCGCCTCGCCGGATCTTGATCGCCATCACAACTGTCGGCGTGGGTAGATGGTGGCGAGCAGTAGAGGAGAAGAACAGGGTGAGTTTTGAGTTATGTTGAATTTTTTTTTTCTTTCGAAGAGAAGATTGAAAATGATGAATTTTGACCACGTGAGGGAACAAAAAAGGAAGGTTGTTAGGGAGACAGATAGGAAACAGATTCAAGGGGGACAACATCTTTACTCTAAATAAATTAAGTATCCCCGAAATTGAATTCCATCAGAATTTATTGTCACCGAACTACAAGAAATGTGATATCATATCATGCTCTAGGATCTCAGAAAGTAATTGATAAAATTTCAAGTCTACATATTGTACAGAAATAGTTGCAAAATTATATTTGTTCAGTTACATCGTTGAAGCTATTGCAAAAAAAAAAAAAAAATGCTTTATCTTTTTGTTTTTTAAATTTGGTAGCAATTAATGCTGATCTTCTTATAATAATGAAACAACTTACAAATAACAATTTGGGGATTCAACAATTGATATTATAATAAAGGGAACATTACTAAGATAATTGATTTTAGAGTGATATTTAGGCGACTGTTTAAATTTTTTTTAAAAAACTCCTAAGGGACATAATATTTCACTAATAAATTAGATTTTTCTTAAACAAAACCATGCAGAGGCTGCCAGGTATAATAAATTAGAATTAAGTAGGCAATAGTCAAGCTAGTTAAAAGGTATACAAGATGTAGGGATGACTCAATTTTAGCCTCTTATTAATTACACATTAAATCACTCATTAAAACATGCATTAAAGGGAGAGCACAAAGTCCCAACTCTGTGGGAAGAAACTAGAAACAAAGCTAGATTTTCAAACTATAAAGATAAAAAAATATATGATAGTCAATCATATAATTTTTTTTTATTAAAAATAGAGATAAATTTTACAATATCATTTCCTCTAAATCCCTTCGCCTCTGTAAGAAACAACCAAATTTAAATCAAATGTTTCCTTCATATTACAAGGAAAGGCGCGTATGAGGTGGGATACCTCCAATCCCACGGCATCTATGCTTAATGAACATATCAGAGAACATTTATCAAACTATAAATTTCAGATAAGCAATATTTTTGAGAGTTTTAAATAGCACGTTATAGTAGTACAATATGACAATAGCGTTGTTTTTTTTACCATTCCGCTCTGATGCGATAATCGCTATTTAAACCTTTAATATTCTCCGGATAAGACATTCATGGTTGATTTTTTTATTTTATTTTGATGATCTGTAAATAATACTATTTCAATGAGAACAAGAGACATATATTTTGTTTGATTAAATCAATATAAATATTTCAAGTCTGAAAATATGGAAAACTATCATCATTCATCAAATCAAACAGGCGATCTTACAGCATATTATGTATTCGAAGCCATATCATAGAAGATCTAATTTGGATGTAGAAAATCATCTTGCACGAGTCATTAGTATCTTTCTCACTTTGTTTTTTCTTTGGAAAAATTTATGTATTCAAAAGTTCAAACTTATGAATTTTCTCCTCTAAAATTCATACTAACATATTTATTTTTATAAAATGTAAAAATTCACAAATCTACTCAATTTATTGACTTTTTTCAACAAAATTCACTTTAAGTTTATAAATTACCCATTCCCTTTATTAAAAAATAAAAAATGCAGTCTATATAAAAAAATGTTTCGTCTTGTAAATAGTTGATATCTGAAAGTAAATGTTTGTTTCTCTACTTGTGACGCATACACAATGACCTTTAAGAATATGCTTGTGCGCACTATAAGTAAGAAAATGAACCATCTTCTCTCACAACCGATCAATTAAAAATTTATAGACTAAATATTTCTCTTGAACATGTTACATATTTTTTTTTTTTTGTAATAAATAGTAAAATAGTTACTTTATAAATTTAAAAAGAGTTTTGCTAAGAAAATTCAATAAATTAGGTAGCTTTGTGACTTTTTGAAATTTAGAAGGGTGAATATGACATAATGAATTTTAGAGGATATACTTAATTTTAAGATTTTTGAAGGGTATTCATGAAATTCTCTCTTTTTATTATTTTGATAGATACTGTAAGTTGGGTAATAAATTTTGATACATGAATCCAGAGACCCCCCCCCCCCCCCCCCCCCCCCCCCCCCCCCCCGCCCCCCCCCCCCAAAAAAAAAAAAAAAAAAAAAAAAGCAACTATAAAATTGTTAGATATACCAGACTCCGGAGCAAAGTAACTTCCGCAGCGTTGGGTCTGCTGATTTGGGGGCTACATGCATCATGCATGAGGCAAAAGTCTCAGAAATTTCTATTATTATATTCTTGTAACAATCCGTATAGCGAGTCGCTTCACGTTAATAATCAGTTAAATATCAAGGAAAATAGCTTGTTTTGGCTATTGCATAATATGATTTCATATAACACCTATGAAATGTATACATGCGTTTTTTTCTTTTGTGATTTTTTTTTATTTAATCATGAGCAGGCTCGAACTCTCGATTTTTTATTGTTTGTAATGCAGAGATGTAAGTTCGACAGCATCATTTGTCATTGGAGATAGACCATAGAGGATCCTCCCGAAGACTTTCAATGTGACAAAAGCTCCTGGATTAGTGCCTAAATATATTATTTTAATAGGCACCAAAATCTCTAAAATATTAAAGTAATTAATACGACAGAGATGGTGGTTTTACCATGTAAGGTGATGACAACTAGATAAACTAGTCTAGTATAGTAGGTCGTGTGGACTCGTGGGTTTTTTCTGTTGTTCATTTTTTCACTATCATCCTTGAAAATAAATTATTTGCAAAAACATCCTTATTTTATTAAATATTGTTGTTACAATCCTTCGTGTCAATTAATGCTAATTTAAAGAACAGTATTCGTGAGTTTGGCTAGTATGACATCAGTGTCATTTTAGCATATATAACACCAACTCCAAAACCTATCGAATCGACTTCAAACGGTGAATCCAAACCGTTCAAACATTTCTATTTCATTAGTTGTGTGTTACATGCAAAATTTATAATTTTTCGAATTTATTTAGTATCAAGTCAAGCTGTCAAATGTGGGAGTTTTTAAGCTAATTTTAATGCATTCATTTTTCAACATTTTTGACTGCTTGATTTGATACTAAAATAACTAGAAAATATAAAAAAAAAAATTGCATGTAAACGCATCACTCATAAAGTAAATCGGTTTGAACGGTTTGAATTAGTCATTTGAAGTCTATCCAATCAATTTTGTAATTGGTGTCATATGGCACCAATGTCATACTAGCCGGACTCTAGAATTCGTCAATCAAGTATATGCACCTTGTTAAGCATCTCAGAAGACTACTGGTTTAGAGCATGATTTCTTGTTTGATGCTGTCTGATTGTGTTATGTAGGAAATAATCCCAATATGTAAAAGCAAATTTTCATTTGTAGAACGAAAATAAATAATATACTGCACATTAGTTCGGTCCGAATAAACAATTTGTGGTCCTGCTCATCATAAAATATATTATATTTACGAGGGCAATCTGAAGACTATTTCTATAGGACATATTTAATAATTAAAATTAAATGTATAACTAATATAGTATTGAGAATATCAACTGCAGACTTTAGTACAACTACGAATTTTATTTCTTTACGAAGAGATGCATATTTAATTACCGTCAAAAATATCTAACAAAATATTGAAATTTTTATTTATACCATAATAAAAGAAAAAAAATAAAATACCACATTTTCTGGAGATTTAGAAAAATATTCATACTGCCCAATGCTCCTGCGGCCTCAAAAACTGAAGGCTGCCCAATACCTCTGCGGCCTCAGTCTAGAGACCGCAAGGGCATTGAGTGGCCCGGGTATTTTTTCTAAATTCTCAAAAAATATGTTTTTTTAATACAGTATAAATAAAAATTTCGGAAAAAGTTACCATAGTATAACATCGGGTGTTCGGCAATTCCTTCTTAAGACTCCTTAGACTTCCTTTAAACTCCTTAGAAGCTTAATCCTTCTGAACGACCTCTCCTTAGTGAGGATTAACTTTTGCTCATTTTATCAAAATTCTTAAGTTTAAGTCCCTTTTACCTCAATTTTTAAAGCATCATTTCTTTTGAATTAATTTTTTTTAGCATTTTTTTTTGTCTACTCAACACCTTTTTCTTAATCCAATTCTATCAAACAAGTGTTTCTTAACTCCACTTGAAATTTAATCTCTCGTGTATTGCGAACACCCCCAAGTTATGAATAATGTGGATTGTTCCACCGAATTATAGTTCCACGTGTCCCGTCCAAATAGTAGCGAATAAGGACAAATCTACCTGAATTTTGTGGGCTATGTAATTGGAATAATTGAATAACTATAAAAAAAAATAGAGAAATAAGAATATTGAATGAATAAGCAATTAAGCATGATTGATTGGCATACAATATGCATTTGATGATTTGAAGGAAACTAATGATCAAGATGAGTCTCAACTTAAACTTCGCATTGAATAGGTTGTTTGTATAGAATGGTATTATTTAGTATTTACTAACGAACGCTATACAAACAAGTATGTTTGAATATAGTTACAATTTCAAAACTCATCACACAAGCACTATGTTATACAAAAGCGAAACTAAAAAGTTTAGATAGAAGAGTTGGATAAATAAATGTTGTATAATTTCATTTTTAAATATGCATTATTATTATTATTATTATTATTATTATTATTATTATTATTATGATGATGATGATGATGATGATGATGATGTCATTGTTGTCGTAAGTAGTTTGGTTGAATTAGTATTTACGTTATGACGAGGGCTCAAATGCCCCATTGCTTCATGCTCCAATTGTACTCCAATATTTTTATCTTTAATTTCAAAGTTCAAATAGACGATATGAACCGCTCAATATGATATCCATGTCAAAATATAATTGGAGACCAAAATTTATTTTTTTTGAAATTTTTTACTATTTTTTTAAATAAGTACAAATTCATTGTTTTTAGATGGTCTACAATTTTCTGATAAATAATAATTTTGTATCTTAAAAAATAGTAAACTATTTTAAAAAAATATATAAAATTTGGTCTCCAATCATATTTTAATGTGGATATCATGTTGAGCGGTTCGAATTGTCTGCTTGAACTTTGAAATTGAAAATAAAGATGTTAGGGTACAAGTGGGGCATTTGAGCCCTCCTCTTAGGTTATATATTTATTAATATTTAGAGGTTAATTACATAATTATGATTAAGGTACTCTTACAGTTGTTAAATGTGAACACTAAAATCCAAACAAAAATTGGTTCTTAAACTAAGTACTGAATAGAGAAAGCTCATAACGAAGGGCCAAAATTCAGAAAATTAATAAATAAAAAAAAAAAAACATGAACCAGTTGTTAGCAAGCAAATTGATAATTAATTACTTCTTTAATAGTTATGTTATATGAACTAATATTCAAATCATAAGAGGTTATGTATAATAAAAGAAAGCAAGATATTATTTCACCTAGGGGCAAAAAAGCAGAATAAGAAAGAAAAAAATTATCCTTAAATTTTTTTGAGTTCTATAAAACTATTAGTAGTAGTTCTCTCGTAAAATATAATTACGTGACACTTATTTAATTTCACCTTATTGAAAGGTGGAAAGAATAAAAGAAAAATTGTTGTTGTAAAATGATGATGCACAAAGGTACGAGGGGAACACAACGGAGGCTTTTGTGTTGGTTTGGCCAGAGACCCTCTCAACCTCTATCTGTCTCTGCCTAACTCAACGTGCAATTTGCCCATTTTCTCTCTCTATTGTCTTTCTAGAGAGAGAGAGAATCCTATGTTGTGTTTCTCTCTCATTGGTAGTTATATATATATACACTAAGTATGCACATTTATAAGGGACAGCATGTGCACGGCCACGGAAGCGGATCAACCAAAGTTAAATCTTGGCAAACAGAGGTGGATAGATCATATGATTGACTCCTATTTTTTTTAATATTCTTTTTACGTATGATTTTCTATATAATTTAAAATAAATTATCATGAATACTGTAAATTAACTTCTATTTTTAATATGAAAATTTTATATAATTGATCTATTTGATTTTTATAATTCAGAAGTCTAACTCAGTCCCTATTGCATAAATGATTCAGTGAAAATAAAGCAGCACAGACAATTCATGAAGAAGAGTTTCAAAAGACTCCTAAAATCAATGCAAAAGGTACAAATCGGGTGGATGGATGGAGACATTTTTGTATCTGTATTCATTTATGTGGAGACCAAATTTTATATATATTTTTTAGATTTTTTTTACTTTGCTTTAGATTGGTAGAAAATCTGCTGATTCATAATATTCAACCTTTTGACACCTCTGGTGTCCATTTTAATGGAATCTGGGGGCTAGACCCCCATGTTTCTCTTTCAAAAAAAAAAAATAATAATATTCTGGATCATCTAAAAACAGTGATATTTTATCTGAAAACATTGTAAAAAAATTCAAAAATTATAGAAAAAGTTAAATGGTTTTTTCATAATTTAAAAAATAGCATATCATTAATAACACATCTTACAAGATAATAACTTATAAAATATTAATTATAGGATTATAAAGTACTCTCATGTATATTTACTTATTTAACATGCATTAAAATTTTGTTGGCCGATCTAAATATACGTACGGTAAATAAAATATGACCACGCCTTGCGATTATAGTAAGCAATACAAATACAAATAGGGTGTGCATCAGTTCGGTTCGGATAAACCGAAATAAAATATAACCGAATTAACCGAAATGAAATAAAATCTAACTGAACGAAATAAACTTGCTAATCAAATTAAAACCGAACCGAACAAATCAAATTAGATTTTAATTTGTTCGGCTGAACCGAAATAAGAAGATTAATCATAAAAATAAAAATATGTTTGTTAATTTTATGATTCTTTTTAACATGGATTTAAAATTTTGTTTGGTTCGGTTTAACTGCTTTTAAGTTGAACCAAATAATATACATTATGTTTTAATTTTGAATTTTTTTAATGTTTGACAGAGACAAGTTTAAAAATTTGGGTCAATTCAGTCTAATCAGTTTTAAAATTTCTAAACTAAACCAAACTGATTTATACAACCAGAAAAAAAAAAAAAAATAAAATTGTTTAAACCGAACTCTCTCGATTCAATTTAAAACCGATTAAACTAAATGTGATGAACACCCCTAATAATACAAGATGTAATCTAATTTAATGATATGTTGTTAGATTGCGTCTTATTCAGAAAAGAATTTCATATGAGACGGAACTATAAAGTCGAATGTGATTTTAGTAGTAGGTGGGATGGTTTGGTGAATTTATGGTTTTATCTGTGTATTTTTTTTTTTCTCTTCTTACTTAATTTTACGAGATGGCTCTCGTGTTATGTTTTATTTTTCATTTTTAGTAAAGATTGAAAGTTAAGCTACTCAATTATAATATTTAATTATTTACAAAAAGTTTTCTTATTCATATAGTATTGTCTTTGTCACTGAGATCAAAGAATGATTCTCTTTATTCTCTTATTTAAAATATATGTATTTGATATGGTTAGGATACAATGCAATTCTTAAAAAAAAAAATTACAAACTATAAATTTTTCATTTTTCATCATTTATTATATATAATGTCAATTCTATGCAAACTTAAATTATATGTATACTTCTATCTTTATCAGAATAATTTGTACATAACTTATACTTCTATACATGATTCGTACCATGAGCGAGCAGGGAGCAACAAAAAAAAAAAATCATAGTAATAATAAGCAAACCATTTCTTAATTTCTCCTAGTGATAATTTTGATCACGGTTGTTATATGAATTCATTGTTAATATAATCTGAATTCAAATTATCTTCTGTGTGCCCAAAAAGGTAAAATGAGTAAAAAAAAAAAACTTTTTGTGTGACCAAAAAGGCAAAATTAATAAAAGTAAAACAAAATTCAGGCATGACTGAATTCCTAAGACCTAATTCTACTTGGGTCTTTTATTTCAAGTAAAGAATCAAAGGTGAAATTACTTAAATATTTAATATCTATAAAATATCTCACACATAAAACATTATCTTTATCATTCTATCAAAAATTAATTCTTACTTATTTAGGATTGTCTTTTGATATTCAGCATACGGACAAAAGATATATATGTTAGGCCAAAACATCATATGAAAGATTACACATGTAGAATTCAACTAAATAAACTATCATAAAAAAATAAATTAGACAAATTGATTTTATGAGATCAGAGATCAGGGGACATTTATGACAAAAGAAAAAGATGTGGTACAAATTATTAAATTTACGTTCCTTTCAAAATATATATTGTAAATGCACCTAATTTAGACATCGACCTCTCTTTCGTACAAAATTGTAAAGCTGCAATCTGCTTTAGCTATAAAATTGACATTGTTGATATTTTCTGTCATTTCTGATTTTTTAAATAATAATAATAGTACCTTTGCTTTCTAGTTTCTAGTATTTGACAACAAAAGTTTTTCTTAAAAGTTGTTGAGAATTAACCTTTAGATATGCTCTACAAAAAGATTGTGTAATAAAAGAAGAAGGAAACCTACTTCAAAAAAAAGAAGGAAAGAGAAGAAATCGAGTTACACTTTGGAAAATTTTTATCCATAGAAATTATTAAATTGAGACTACAAAAATAAAAGGAGTACCTCGTTTTCAATAAATATGGAAAGATTTAATTTATTGAGTCCGATTCAAAATTTTGAATCTGACTCAATAGTTTAGATCCACTGTCACCTTTTTTTTTTTGTAAACATTAGAAAATGAGAATATGAGTGCCACATTTAATCAAGTCAGAAGTGAATCAGACTCAATGAGTTCGATCTAATTTTTTTTTTTTTTAAATTCAGTCATTTCCACATTTTTGCAGTTAAGAAAAAAACTAACTTGGATCGGATCCAATCAAGTAGATCCAATTCTCACCTAATTTCCTGTGACAACCATATTGAGTCTGATCCAAAATTTTAGATCGGACTCAATAAGTCAATTTTTTTTTTTTATATTTGTTGAAAACAAGATACTCTTTCTATTTTCATACGTCTCAATATAATATGTTTATAGATAAAAAAATTTCCTACACTCTCTCTACATGTACATCATATCGAGATGAACAAAATAAGAAAGTTTCTGAAAGAAGTTCATCCTCTCTTCTTTCCGTTCCTCTTCCACGTTAAGTTTTTCACTTATAGAGTAAGTAAACTCTTTCTGTCAGATTTTTTTTTTTTTAGTCGGCTGCTTCTTTTGCTTCTTTTGGGTTCACCGCTGTGAAATTTCATGATAATTTCAGCTTATTAGAATTTATATCCTATGATACATGAGAAGGGTTCAAATGCTTTCATTTTTTGTGCCTCCATCATGCCTTCATTTTTGAAAACTTTAATAACTCAAAATTTAAAACTTAAATGTCAAAATAAAACCGTTAGATGTGATCTATATTATTTTCTCTATGCGTCAATAAAAAATTATCACATTTTGATTTTGCTTTTATATGAATCAATAAGTTGAAAAATCAACGTCTATAAATTATCCACATTAGTATACATATTTACAAGCTCAACATAATAATCAAAACAAAGTTGAAATGTCATAATTTTTTACACGTACATAGATAAAATGATGTAGTTCATATCCAATGGTTTTATTTTGAATTTTAAGATTTAAATTTTGAGTTATTAAAGTTTTTAAAAATGAAGATATGATGGAGGCACAAAAAATGAAGGTATTTGAACCATTCTCGTGATACATTTGGTTTGTCAAATCTTTTAATGGGTCCCACCTCTTAACTTTTTTTCAAGATGCATGATCACAACATTGGTAATTCGGTGCACAGTGCACTGATCGGTAACATGAAATAACTCGAACTCAATTTGAAGTCTTTAAGGTGAATTTTTTATTTATTTAATCATTCCTTTTATTGTTTACCAACACTTCATAATTTTTAAATTTAGCCTTCGCGCATTTTCATTGAATAAACACTTCATAGTTTTTGAATATTAGTAATAAATTTCATCACTTATTTTTTATAGCATTTTGTTTAATTATAATAGAGTCCTTAATTATAATTTTTTTGAGTAAAGTTGAGATCAAGACAACTAACTGTTTTTAATAATCACTAGGGATCCTCTATCTGAGTTTTGAACATGTGACTTCTCACAATATGAATATTTCTTAAGAGCCTACGCCAATTGGGGGTACGGAGGAGAAGCAAAATTCACTATACAGAGTAGAGATTTCACCAGACCACGTCTGATTGGGCGGTACACCTGCTCCAGAAGAGCTGAAAATGGAGAGCGAGCGGAGGAGAACGACATTGTGCGGAGGGAAACACTGCATTGATTTGGCGAAATCCTTTACTCCTAAATTGGAGTGGAGACGAGATGAAATAGCGTCGTTCACCTCCCTTTCCTTTCCATTAATGAGGTTTCACCACTATTTTGTTATTTTGTGGAGCGCAACCTAAGTGTTGCTTCTCAATAAACGTGGTCATGTGATTGCTTTTCAACTAATGGATATTGCATTTTTATTAGACTAAAGATTGGTTCTCAACTCCTTAACTATAATTTTTAAAGATATTATTTAGTTTAGTTTTTTTAATTTTATTGTAATGTATTGATTAATCTCGAACAGCAGAATATTTTAATCATGTCTTCCTAACTATTACGATAAATTGGGAATTCACATAAGCAGTAATGATTGTCAATAAAAATAAGAATAAGAAAATAAAAAATATAAGTTTCTAGGATAATATATACAATGCACCTGAAATTAATTTTCTATTTGTTTCCATAGCTTGTTTTGATAATGAAACAGACTAGGGTTGTTTTTTCGGACTTTGCTCCAAAATAAATGTTTATTGGAAAAAAATGAATTTTTGCAATGAGACAATTTTATATAAAAAAAATATCCTGTATAGCAAATTTTGAACGCAAACAAATATCTTTTCCACATATTGTAAACCTGTAAAATAAAAATTAATACGATGAACTGTACACTAAAAGCAGCTACATGCTGGTATAATGAGAGTTTTTAATTTGATGTGGCAGTTTATAATCCAGTTTCAGAGATGTGTGAGATTTTCTTATTTAGAAACTATGTAGGAAAATTTATTATTAAGAAATTGTTTATGAACTCCATGATGACTAAATAATTGACTCAAATAATTTTTTATTTTTAATTTATTGCTGACGTGACTTAATAGAAATTCTAAAATTAATTTCAGAGTTATGAAAGTTAAAAACTTTAGAGCCCTTAATTTTTTAAAAGTAGTTAACAGTTATTTAAAAACTCATTTGAATTGATGTGATGTAGATGCTCTAAGTATAGATAAATATAAAAATAAATGCATTACTTCTAAAATTTTTCATTGAACTTTAGAGGCTCCTCTATCAAAATAAATAAGAGAGAAAAGGAGAAATAATAATAGACAAATAAAAATATTTGAAATATAACATAAAAAAAAATTATATATTTTTTTTATAAATTACATTAGAATCCATACAACATTACAATGGCCGACATTTTTATTTTTACCCCATTCAAAAATTATTTTAATAATAATAACCAAAGTTTAGCAAAAGTTTTAAAAATACCCCACCCGTGGAAATTTTTCACGGGCTGGAATTTTAATTTTTTTTTTTTTTATAAAACAGAAATTTGTTTTTATTTTTTGTATTGAAATATTAGAAATGTTGGATATATTTCTTTGAAAATAGATGGAATACAATATAATTTGATTTATTAGAAATACTGTAACAAATAACCCAGATCAATATTTTTCATGTCGGATTTTTCGCGGCTGTAAGAAAAATTAATATATTTATGTATGTGTTATTGGAAAAAAATAAAAATGCTTAGATTCTGAGTTATTGATCCCGGTTCAAAAGTCACTTCTATGTAATCTAGAAAATATTGTGATCCTTTTAGGACATTTAATTTATGGAAAGTTGTATCTATTTTTGAAAAAAAACAAAAACTTTAAGTTATTTAATAATTATTATTCAAAAAGAATTCTCAAAATAGATACAACTTTTTATAAATTAAATGTCCTAGAAGGATCACAATATTTTCTAGATTACATAGAAGTGACTTTTGAACCGAGATCAATAACTCAGAATCTAAGCATTTTTATTTTTTTCCAATAACACATACAGAAATATATTAATTTTTCTTACAGCCGCGAAAAATCCGACCTGAAAAATATTGACCCGGGTTATTTGTTACAGTCTTTCTAATAAATCAAATTATATTGTATTCCATCTATTTTTAAAGAAATATATCCAACATTTCTAATATTTCAATACAAAAAATAAAAAATAAAAACAAATTTCTGTTTTATATAAAAAAAAGGGAATAAAATTCCAGTCCGTGGAAATTAATTTCCACGGGTGGGGTATTTTTAAAACTTTTGTTAAATTTTGGTTATTATTATTAAAATAATTTTTTAATGGAGTAAAAATAAAAATGTCGGTTACAATGGCATTCTTTCCGGAAAAGAACAAAAGTAAAATGTACTACAAATAAAATGTCACTGCACCTGGTCCACCATTTCCTACGGTGTGTACTGTGTAGCGCAGTTAATGCTAGAAAAGGCTAAAGCGAAAACTCAGCGGTGTTTGTGCACCATTCGAGACCGCATAGACGTAAGCGGTGCGGACAGGTTCCAGTTTTATTTAAAGAAAAAAAATGCTACAATTAACAAGTTCCTGATTTTTTTTTGTATGAACCTGAAAGATATGATAATTTTCAGAAAATATAATAAATTAAGAAATGTTCATCTTTCATCTTTCGTTGATACCAAAATTAGATTTATTCATGCTGCTGGAGAAAAGGACAGCAAAAAGACCCACCAAAAGATTGCCTAAAAATACACCAAGATGTCTAATTACTGGGCTCCACCTCTCGCTCTTTTGCTTGAACATGGAAAGCAATGCAACTCGAGTTTCTCTATCTCCAGTTACTGGACCCATTTTGCCTTTTTCTGTTTAATTTTCAAGCTACTGTTCATGGCTACATGGCCATTGATGGCCACATCTACGTACCATATTTATAGGAGATGACATATTACTGCCAAATTTGGGTGAACATATTAACAGAGTAGTTTTGGCTTCACGCAGCAAATGGAATATAGAAAAACAACTATGTATATGGTTTTTGCGCTGTATGAAGCCAAAACTGCTTTGTTAAAATCTCTATCCAAGTTTGCAGCGAATTCGTATCCTCTGAGATATCTCAAACTTTGCGTGACTTTATGGAAAATTCCAACCGTTTAACTGCGTTCTGCACGAATCTCAAAGCACACATAATACTAACCCCTACATCATCCCCGAATAGGCACCGGACACGTCGGTCACGCAAAAGTTGAGATATCTCAGAGGATACGCACTCGTTTGCAGCGCAGGTGGGATGAAATGAATTGCTTTAAGGTCTATATATATTTCCTTCTGAAATTTCCAAATTGTTTTAAAAAGGCAAGTTGTTGTTTTTGTAATTTATTTTAATGTATCTCTTGATTTTGAGAAGAATAAAAATAAAAAAAAATTGTCAAGCGGCCTCATACAATAATAAGAAAATATCAAATGCTCCATCTTTAATATTTTCATTGTATTATAAATTTTAAAGCTTTCATGATTTAAAATCTGAAACTCAGATATCATTAGAAAACTATTATATGCCGTTTGTGTTACTGTGTAGCAATTTTTGACACATAAAAATTTATATTTCAGTGGTATTTTGATTAGCATCAAATATTCATAATAATCTACTATATGTTGTTTTTTAAAATTTTATTTTTCATTAAAATTAAATCAAATGTCATAATAGGAACTTATGAATTTCGCTTTAAGATTCGTACAGATTTGTACTAAACAGTTGAGATCTAATTTGATTATGTCATGTACCAGATAACCAGATCCGAATTCAATTATTTGCTAATATGTCCAGTCAGATCTATGCGACTGTAGCAACCAGAAACTTAACAAATGGCCTATTCTAGAATAAGTCACAGAACAAACTTTCCCATCACAACACTGTCTATTCTTGAATAAACAGTCACTCCTTGTATTAAACATACATGCTGTTCACCTAGCTGCTATAAATAAAGAACAGTGAGAAAATCCACAAGAAAAAAATAAAGAATAGTTAATATTTACTAAGTCAAACACACTCAAACGCACAGGAGTAGCTCAGAATAGTGGTAACCCGAGTTAGTTACTATTCTTCACTCATCTAAACGCATCCAAAGAGTTTAAAACTTTTTAGTTACCACCTCAATACTTCAAAATTCTTATTTTATCATTAATTTATGTAATTTTGAAAATTTACCACATACGCACTGTGGTGCTGCACATGAGTTTCCTTCAGTGTCACCATTAATTTAAGCTGATAGGATTGTTCATATATATATATATATAGAGAGAGAGGGGGGCTAATATACAAACATTTGTTTCTGGACTCAGGAAAAAACAGTTCGGTTCTCTGATTTTTAAAGTCCAAACAGTCGATCCAAACTGTTCGATATTCAATATATATTAAAATGTGCTTGGAGACTAAATTTACGTTTTTTTGAAAAAAAATTTCTATTTATTAAGATGGTTTGAAAATAATTGTTTTCAAATGGTGCAAAATTTTAATAAAAATAACGATTTTTAAATCATCTTAATAAATAGTAAAATAAATTCAAAAAATGTAAAATTTGGTCTCTAAGAACATTTTAATATAGATTGAATATTTAACTGTTTGAACTTTAGAAATCGGAGAACCGAACCGTTTATTCCCGAGTCCAAAAACAAACGTTTGTATATTAGCCCCTCTCTCTCTCTATCTATCTATCTCTGTGTGTGTGTGCTTAGGTTTATGATAGGATTGTTCATATTTTTACATTTACATTTCAACTTAAAACAAAAGCTTGTCACGTTGTTCTAATGCTCTTTCATCTCGTGCTAACAAAATATTTAAATTATCTCAATCATATTTAATAAAAAATTCTAATATAGATTTGTTAAACTTTTTAAAACCGAAAGTTTTTTATGCTGTTCTTTTAAAATACGAAATAGACAAAACAATGTTTTGATATTTTTTAAACAAGGTTAAGATTTGTGTGCCGACACTGACAGGATTCTCCAGCTCTCTGCAATTTTGACAAGAACCCCAGATTCGGTTGTGTGAAATCCGATAATTTTGAAAATAATTTCTAAAAGTCCTCAAAATAATTATGGAGAGAAAAAGTTTTTGATTTAGAAGTAAAGAATAATATTTTTTATGTGAGAAGTTACGGTTGGAAATCTGAATATATAATTCATTATGTATATTGAAATTTGAATGGCTTGATTCTTTTTCTCTAAAAAACGAAAAAAGTAGCTATTGAAATGTTATGCTGAACATTCAATCACCTATTTATTAATTTTCATTCAAATTAAATACTATTTTGAGGGTAAGAATTAGATTATTAAGTACGTAGATGTAGAAACTTAATTAAACTTGCATCATATATTGTTTTTTATTGTGACATTGCTATTCTGAGAGTTAAATTGAATAATTCAGATTATTCTTGCATAAATCACTGCTTTTTTGAAGATTTTGGACCATTAATTTTTTTTTTTGTGCCTATTTAAAAAATAGCAAAACATAATTTCAAAAGAATATAAAATTTGGTCTCTAAGTATATATTTTAATATGGAGTGTTGTTATAAAGAAGAAAACCCTAGCCGCCTTTGTTTTCTCCTTTCTTCCATCTTGCGGCGCAAGCCTCCTCAGTTTCGTCCATCTCTTTCCTCCCATCTCTCCACCAGCAAGCCTCTTCTCTTCCTCCTCTTCTTCTCTACCTTCTCCATTACCTCGTGCGCCCTCTTCTACTCTCGTCCACCCCGTTTTTTCTTCAAAAAATCTTAGCCGCTAGCAAACGCTACTCGTTCTTGCCCCCTACCCCAGCACCTATCCATCGGGAAAATTGAAAGTTGACGATAATAGCCCTAGTCATCATCTCTCTTGTCTATAGACACCTTCTATTCCTTCACCATTGTTGGGAGAACTAAGGACAGTTGGCGGTAATAGCCCTAGTCGTCGGCTCTCCTCTCTCTTTGCACTCCCACCACCGTGGCACCCTACCTTCTCCGCCCATAACCCAAATAGAAAACAAGAAGAAAAAAAAAAGATGTCTTCTTTTCTTTGGTTGCTAGCCAGCCAATACTGAAGGTTATCGATGTCTACCACTAAAGGATAGGTTTTTTTCTTTTGTTGTTTTAGTTGTTTGTGTTGTTAGATGTGATGTTTAGATGTGGATGTTTTTTTTTAGATGTTGATGTAGTTTGGATGATGTTTTGGATATAGAACAATGGATGTATTTTACGTTTTAATTAATAAAAATTATACCTGACAGCCACTGGCAAGGTTTAAAAAAAAAAATATTTTAATATGGAGATCATGTTGAATCACGCAGATCGACTATTTGGACTTTGAAAATAAAAAATTAGGATGACTACTAAATTTAATTTCTTTGAATTGCACATTCAATCGGTTGTTATCACTTCCATATTTTAATTTAGGTGATTACTTATCATCAGCGTGTGATACCCACAAATTTAGTAGTCTTTTATTAAAGCTAATACAGATTTAATGGGTTTTTCTTACGAGGTCATCATAATATTTGACATTTTAATGCGATGCATATGAAATATATATTTTATACACGAAAATTATCAAATTTAATATAAATTTATTGCTCATTAAATGATTCTAATTTTGTAACTGTTCATATTCAATCGTTTTTAAAATAGAATATCGAATGAAACTGGAAAAATATATAATAATATACATGTACAATAATAACCTGCCAACAAACTTCAATTTATTCTTAAGAAATCCTTTTACTTAATTTGGAGAATATCGTTAATCTTATATACTTTAGAATCATTGTTGTCAAAATATACACATATAGTATAAAGTCTGGCTAGTATAACATCAGTGTTATTTTAGTCTCTATAATAAGGCTGTAAATGAGCCAAATTTAAGCGAATTACCCCCAACTCGAACTCAGCTCGTTTAATAAATGAGCAAGCCAACTCAAGTTGAGATGATAATAACGAGTTGTAGAACCAACTCGAACTCAGCTCGTTATCAACTCGAGTTGGCTCACAACTCGTTTATAACTCGTTTAACCAATGATAGTATTACAACACAAGTTCAAACTCAGCTCGTTATCAACTCGAGTTGGCTCACAACTCGTTTAACCAGTGATAGTATTACAACACAAGTTTAAACTCAGCTCGTTATCAACTCGAGTTGGCTCACAACTCGTTTAACCAGTGATAGTATTACAATACAAGTTCAAACATATTTTACACGAATCTCAAAGCACATATAACAGTCTAGAGATTCGGGTTTGATTATTTTGGGATTTATTGTGACCAATACTATGTAATTTTATGTAACTCAAGTTATAAATAAGCGAGTTGGGGCCAACTCGAACTCAGCTTATTTATTAAACGAGTTGGCCAACTCGAGTTGTAAATGAGCTGAGTTGTAAATGAGCCGAGTTAAACGAGCTGTAAATGAGCGAGTTACGAGTTTGAGTTTTTTTGCCCAGCCCTACTCTATAACATCAACTCCAAAACCTATCGAATCGACTTCAAACGGTAAATCCAAACTGTTCAAATCAATGTACTTCATTAGTTGTATGTTTACATGCAAAATTTATATATTTTTTAATTTATTTAGTATCAAATTAAGCAGTCAAATGCGTGAGTTCTTAAGTTAATTTGAATATATTCATTTTTCAATATTTTTACCGCTTGATTTGATACTAAAATAACTCGAAAATATAAATTTTTGCACGTAAACGTATCACTCATAAAGTAAATCGATTTGAACGGTTTAAATTAGTCGTTTGAAATCTATTCAATCAATTTTAAAATTAATATCGTATGACAACGATGTTATACTAGCCTGACTTTATAAGAGTGTATATAGCTTTATTTTGCTTCCTGGTGAAAGAAAAATATTTTTTCCAGATCCTATGAGGTAACACAAATTTAGAGTTTGAATCCGGATAATCTAATTAAAATCTGAACCAATCCTACTCAGATGTAAATGTAATACACAGAAGCTCTTTAATTTTCGTGCAAAAACATATCGGACGGTCCAGATCAAAATTCAAATATTATGTTATCTTAGGTTATATGAATTCGTACTACTAATGGTAGGGTTTGGAATGGGTCTAGGCATAATGAGCAATAACTCTTAAGCCCTCTCTCTCCCTCTCTCTCTCTCTCTCTCACGCACACACACAGTGACAGTGTGAAAAGTCTACGAAAGACCAACACTTCGCCTCCTCAAAATCCCTAATAGCCTCCACGCACAGCGAAAACCTAAAAGCTAAAACAAACCACACATTTTTATTGTCACCATTTACTACTCCTACTACCTCTTTGGGTCTTTCCTATTCATTTTGTATGAGCAAATTTGT
The DNA here is from genome assembly GCF_964058835.1 of Carex rostrata. Classification (NCBI taxonomy): domain Eukaryota; kingdom Viridiplantae; phylum Streptophyta; class Magnoliopsida; order Poales; family Cyperaceae; genus Carex; species Carex rostrata. The sequence continues at coordinate 11,296,679 of NC_135919.1, forward strand.
ACAGTCTCTACAAATCAAGTCGTTCCTACATTGAGAAAGAGAAACAAAGAAAAAGCATCGAAAATAGCAGCTTTTGCTACTGCCTCTGTCTAATCCCAATCTTGCCTTTTCTCTCTCCCTCTCCCCTCTTTCTCTATAGAAAAACCATGTCAGGGTTATCCACCCCCAACTTCTCTCCGGCGAGAACCCTATCGCCACAGATTAGAGCCACCCCTGATATCGGAAGGTAGTCTTAGAGATGAAAAAATATCGTTTTCTTGGAGCAAAGATGAAATCTTTGACTTGATTTGATTTTTAAATGTTGGGTTTAACATTTGCATATTTTCTCTTTATTCGTCTAGTCAATACTTGGCAGAGCTATTAGCGGAGCATCAAAAGCTGGGTCCTTTTATGCAAGTTCTTCCGATTTGTAGTCGGTTGTTGAGTCAAGGTACTTCTTTTTAATGCAATTTTTAATTACCATAAATTGCATAATTGATATTACCGTGATTAATTCTTGTCGCTGTCCTAATCAAATCTTGCTCCATATTGTTCTATCGATTTATAAACAAACTTTTTTATAGATTATATCATTGGTGCTCTGTTCATTATTTCCTTTCTTAATTGATAATCAAATCTTGATTCTGTATGCCTTTGAAGCTCATTCTATTTGATTTCACATAAATCACTACTAATAATTATCCTCTTTGCAATGAAATAGCTATTTGCCAGATTAGCACTGAAGGAAGCAATATATCCTAATTGAATTTATTTTATCAGGAATAATCTGAGTTTTATGCTAATCATATTTTTATTTGATCAGAGAGTGGCTAGCTCATTACCTGAAAGCAGATTGCTAGTTGCTGAAACTTTAACATTAATTTGTTTCTGTTAAGACATAATGGCATAGTTAACTTATGCCATAATGAGAGATACTATTAGTACTGGCACCACATTCTTTTTTACCAGAGAAAATGGTACTATATAGAATAATAAAACTATCCTCTATCAAGTATGATTATTGCTTTGGTACTAAACTAGAGCGGTAGCTGATCAAACTATTAATCAAAATCAGACAATTGTTAATATTAGTACCAATTAACACTTCCGTTCTATTTAGAGATGTAACAATGCAGTATGCTAATGATATTTCTGTTTTATCTGAGCAGACAGTAAAAAAAATTGCCAAGTTATTTAATTGATTAATTGAAATTGTATTTGTGCAGAACTAATGAGAGTAACAAACATGCTACCAAATAATGGAGTTGGCGATTACGATCGGATCCTCAATGGAAGCCCAAGCCCTGTTTCTTCTCCTTTCAATCGGCTCTCTAGTCTTGGTGGAACTGGTTTTGGTGTGTGGGGTGGGCCCCAGCCAGAGGTATTCAAGCAATTGTTAACATAAACATCATTTCTATTTAAATTTTTTAACTCCTGATTATTAATTGTGAATATTTGGTTAATTGAATATGCATTATTTGCTTTAACAGAGATTAGGGTTTCCTCAAGGAATGGGTATGGACTGGCAAGGAGCACCACCAAGCCCTAATTCTTACATTGTCAAGAAAATTTTGCGTCTGGAAATACCAGTTGATACTTACCCAAATGTATGTTATCTTTTTTCTTTTCTTTTTTAAACTTTTTTATTTAAGATTCTATCTTGCTCATAATTCCACTTACATTTTTCAAATGTCGATCTCATAGTTGTTCGAGAAAAGACTTATTGTGTGGTGAACTGTTTAATAGTCTTATGTAAAAGAAACAGTTTCCCTCCCTCTGAACTGAAATGCCTTTTGTGTTGAGATTTTAATTTTTCTTTTTATTTGGATTTAGTTCAATTTTGTTGGACGACTTCTCGGTCCAAGGGGGAATTCACTAAAACGGGTGGAGGCTTCGACAGGTTGTCGTGTTTACATCAGAGGAAAAGGCTCAATTAAGGACCCTGATAAGGTAAATAAAATAACATATGATTTTATAGGATCATTCCAATTATAAATAGATCAAGCTAAAAAGGTGTTATGTTTCTATTTTTACTTTTTATTTTGATTCAGGAGGAGAAACTTAAGGGGAGACCAGGGTATGAGCATTTAGATGATCCATTGCATATATTGATTGAAGCTGAGTTACCATCAAATGTTATAGATGCGAGATTGAGACATGCTCAAGAAATAATTGAGGAGTTACTCAAGCCTGTGGTATATTTTGTGTTCTCTTTTTGTTACCTAGGATGCATGTTCTTTCAAAATGTTGCTTTTAGGGATGCTGTTGAGTTTTTTGGGGCTGTACCAATAGGTACCCATAAGGGCTCAGGAATTAATTCTCTCATTTTTTTTTCTTCTGATGTTCCACAATTCGACTTTAATCCTATAGTTGAGTACCATTTTACCTGGGTACCAACAACTAGAAATGCAATGCAACCTGGCACATTGGTAAATATAATTCCAGTTTAGTAGTACATCATCTTTTCTGTATAGTTAACATGTTGTATGATTATTTTCAAGGATGAGTCGCAGGATTTCTACAAGAGACAACAGCTGAGAGAATTGGCCATGTTAAATTCTTCTCTAAGAGAAGAGAGCCCGCACCCACCGAGCGGTAGTGTTTCTCCTTTTGGTGATAACGGAGGCATGAAAAGGGCTAAAACAGGTCGCTAAATAATTATAATAATATAATTTTTCGTCGGACTTTCTTCTTCTATTTATCTGTACCTTTGAGTTCTGACAGACGAGACTTGACTTGACCGAATGCAGCGCTGTAATGTTACATAACTCAAGACATTCAATTTATTTTTTTCTTCATCTTTCTTTCTTTGTTATTTAAGTGCTATCTAAAAAGAACTGAGAACGAGATGTTTGTATTACTTGAATAATAAGCTAGTGAGAATTTTCAGTTTTGGTTAATTAATTAATTGGTATAATTTGTTTGTTTGTTTGTTGTCTGCAGTAATTCTTGAAGATTTCTATTAATTGTTTAACTCCATATTTTACTAACAGAGTTTGTTAACAAAATAAAGCATCAGCTGGTCGGTGGCTAACACATTTCTCAGTTTCCCCAATTCCAAAAGGGGCATATTTTAATATTCCTGTTTCCAGAGGATACTAAAATAAGAGTAACATGTGATCAAAATCAGAAGACAATAGTTTAACCTGTAACATGACACGACCGGATCAATGTAAATGTTTAATTTTGATCGGATACATTGACTGATCTTTGAAAGAAGAATAGATCTTTCAACCATGTTACAGGTAAAGATATTGACAAATCAGTTTTACTTCATACAGAGCACGAATTATGTGTAATGCTGTTTTGACTCGATAGTCTGGGGCGCTCCATGAAGCGAAAACTACTCTTGTCGTTATGTTTACCCCATGTTTCTTATCTTGGCTGGAAACGGAGCGGATCTAATCATTGCTGAAATTTCAGACAGTACTAATAATACGGGCCTTATTTGCGGGCCTTGAGGCCCTTGATATGTAATATTTTAAAATTTCATCTCTTTCAATTTATTTTGCTCCAAGCCACAGATTATTCTTATGTGCACATTCTCGGATGCTTATAAACAATGAATTTCTCGATATGCTGGCAATAACATCAAAAAATTGTCCATGTAGATAGAATACCAAATAGAATTCTGTATTGTATAAAGAATCTTTTGAACCAAGAATGTTTTCTCTGAAATTTTAGCACATTACAACCTGTATTTTCAAAACTCAATTTCTATGATGATACATCTTTTATCTACTGTACAAAATTCTATATCCGCACCAGTCACTAGAACAGACCTAATCAACAGAATGTACATCCATTTTACATGCACTGTCATCAAAACACACAAGCAAACTATCCTCCTATGAAACAAAACAACAACTGAAGTCTACAGATTCACCGAGGAGTGATATTATGCAACCCGCTCTCTGTGTTTTCACTACTCATCCCATTGGATGAGAGGAAGGTGTTCCCCATCACTGACGAGGCCGATGAATTACTATGTAACATCTTTTTGGGGTTCAGATCTGATGAGTCATCTGTGGTCAATGAATGTGCATCAGGCATCATCCGCCAGATCGCCTCTAATTCCCTGACAACCTCTGACATGGAGGGACGCGAATCAGGCTCGTCCTTGCAGCATCTAAGCGCAAGAGAGATGAATTCTTGAATGCACTCTGTTGAATATGGGTCCATGCGGCTGTCGACTACTTCCAGTGTATTGCCTGATCGGCACTTCAAACTCACCTATAATTCCAAAATTGTGATGTCACATGTTTAGATTTACAAGTTTCCTCCGCATAATATAAAATACATCTTCCTTTTATTATGTGACAGCATACTAATCACTAATCAAAGGAGGGTTCAAATGCCTCCATTTTTTGTGCCTCCAGCTTTTTATTTTTTAATAACAAAAATTCTAAAATTTATATATCAAAATAAAACAGCTAGATGTGATCTATATTATTATTTTTACATGCACGTAAAAAAAATATCGCTTTTCAATTTTGATTTTAATATGAATCAATATGTTGTAAAATTAAGGTCCAGGATTTATCCACATCGGTGTATTTTTGCAAATTCTCGATACTAATCAAAACAAAATCAAAATATCGTGATCCTTACATATGCATAGAGAAAATAATATAGATCATATCCAGCTTTGACATTCAAGATTTAAATTTTTAAGTCATCGTAGTTTTAAAAATGGAGGCACTAAAAATAGAGGCATTTGAACCTTCCTCTACTAGTTATTCCTTAATTTTGAAGAATTTATGAAAATAGTAACTTACTTCTCTAACAATGTTTTTCCCATGAGCAATTGGTCTCATCCCAGTTAATAGCTCAAGAAAAACGACTCCAAGGCTGTACACATCACTCTTGTCTGTTAGCTTATGAGTCAGGAAATACTCTGGATCAAGGTATCCCTGAAAAAGGAAAAAAAAAGTTAATTAAAAAGAATATACTTAGTTAATTTTGGCGCATTAAATTCAAAAGGAAAAAGATAAATTGTCACTTACAGGGGTTCCCTTAACAACAGTTGAGACGTGACCGGGTAAGGTTCCTTCAATATCTGGTACGGGTGCAAGCCTTGAGAGACCAAAATCAGCCACCTTTGGTACAAATTTGGAATCCAACAAAATATTACTTGCTTTAATATCTCGGTGAAATATAGGCGGGTCTGCTTCAGTGTGCAAATATAATATTCCCTTAGAAGACCCCAGTGCTATGTGTAGTCTTCTAAGAAAACTCAAAGGCTCGTTGCCCTTAACTGTTGCATAGGAGAAAATATTTTCTAAATATGGACAGAAAAATAAAATTTTCATATGCAAAGAAGTAAGAAGTATAATTACCAGAAAGGTGATCACGCAAAGTACCATTTGGCATGAACTCATAAACCAACATCTACCAAAAAAATATCAAATAGTAAAAAAGTCACACATAATATGATAAAATAAACATTGATCAAAATTATTTGGGTTAAGTAAAAACCTGCTCATCCATTTCATCACAAAATCCAACCAATGAGACGAGGTTGCGGTGATGTAATCTTGAAAGCAGCTCGATTTCCGTGCAAAACTCTGTTGAGCCCTGTAGCGACTCTTCATGAGCCCGCTTTATAGCAACTATTATACCATCATCCATAACTCCTTTATAAACCTTCCCATAACCCCCTTGACCGACTACATTTGACTCACTAAAATTGTTAGTAGCTTTGGACATTTCTTCGAACGTGAAGCATTTCACACCATCAATTTTCATTGAAAATCTTGACACTGTAAAAGAAGAGTCTAACAGTTTAGGTTGTTATTATTAGATTCAAATAAACATGAGTTCAGAAGGAGGGTAAAGCAGCTTACGCGAGCTACGTTTTGACACATAGGTGTTTCTCCAGCGACGCCTTAGTATGAAAAAGGTGGCGAGTACAGAAACAGCAGTTGCAACTGCAACTGCACCAATTGAAATACCAACAATTGCACCTGTGCTTAATCCTGAACGCGAGCCACTTGATAATTCTATACAAAATTATATAACAGATCGATGTGACAAAATAATAAAAGGAAAAGAAATTTTCATGAGTGCAAAAATATGAACAATTACAAAGAATTTGATTGCAAGTAACAGCAATTAACAACCGGCAATAAACAATTGAATATTACAATTAGGAATATACCAGCATAAGACCCAAGTGTGAAGTTCAAGAGCTCATAAGGCCCAAAAATATCCAACAATTTAATTTCCCATCCGGCAAGCATGCGCCTCACCCGATTTATCTCACTTGTATTAAACAAACTCGTATTACTTGGGAATAACTTCAGTTGCATATTCAACCTAGGACCTTTTTCCCATATGTACCGTTCAATGTACAACTGGTACACATAGAGGTCGAGCAAGCCAGTCAAATCTTTCTCGAAAGTTGTCAAGTACGGGCGAAAATCAGAAATTCCAGGGCTCTTTAATCGCATCCCGACCCCAACTGGGACCGAACAAAAACAAGAGAGTGTGGATGAAGGGTTATATTCGTAATCTAGATCTGACGGGCATTGTTGGCAATTTGCCGAAGCGTTTTGTACAGATCCAGAGACCTTGGTTATTGTTTTATATTGGCATGATCCGGTTGGAGTTGACAATGTAGTGTTTGAACATAACGGATTTCCTGACAATCTGTAAAAAATGTAAGAATTTATATTTATCTTTTTACAAGTTAATTCTTACACCACTATTGAAAAGAAAATAAATGACTAAAAAAACGAGAAAAAGACATACAAAACAGAGACGTTTCTCGGGGGATCAAAATCTGCAGGGATATTTGTCAGCGAATTATTTTGAAAATCCCTAAATTGTAAACAAAGAGATATTATAAGAATCTTATATAAAGAAGGTAAGAAGTACAAACAATAATAATTTTTTTGATAGGATCGTACAAGACAACACTCTCGTTTGCGGAATATGTCATATTTTCCCATATGTTTGAGGGAACAGAGCCTTCAAACAAGTTATCCTCTAATGCCCTGGGAGTAGTTAAAATCCATATTAATACATCTTTCAGATGAACGAATGATTAGTCCTTCAATTAAATAAAAAATTAAATTAAAAAAGTCTGATCTTACAAGAGCTGTAGGTAAGGGAGGCCAGAAAATTCAGGAATTGTGCCATTGAGCTTATTATGTGACACATCACTAAAAAGAAAAGGTAAAATTTTTTGTTAATACATGAAAATAAAAATTATAAAAACATAAAATTGAACAAAATAAATAAATGTGCTTACATGGTTGTAATATTAGTAGAGAACTTGTTTGTAGGTAGGGGCCCTGTCAGCTGGTTCCAACTAAGATCTCTGAAATGATATTCCAAATAAAAATGCTAACTAGAATATGCATTTTTAAATTTCAATGTATACAAGTATTTCACACATTTTGTGCTTAAAACATACATATATCCCAGCTGAGGTATCTGAGTCATATCGGGTATACTTCCTTGTAAACTACAATTCCGAACACTCCTGCACATATAATAAATATTTAAAATTAAAAATAGGCACATAAATATGAATTGCATTCTGAATAATATATTATTTTTCTTCTGCCTTTCTTTTCAGGATTGTTTTTCATAATTTTCTTCTTATAGAATCTTAAATAAACTTTACAACGTGAAATTTTTGCAAAGTAAAAGAAAATTAAAGTTGGTAAAATATGTACTTGTTAGATGTGTAAAACTGAACTCACAATTTCAATAACGTGGAGATATTTGCATATGAAGCAGGGATGGATGTGCCACTGAAATTATTGTTATCAAACTGACTGCATAGAAAAATTAATTTATTATTTTGTTATTATTACAGGCATGCCTTTGTACTAAAAAACAAAATACAGGGAAAATATTGCAGTTTTTCCAATTAAAAAGAAGAAGGAAAAGTGCATACAGAATATGTATATTCTGCATCTCAGAAAACTCTTGGGGAAGATGTCCGGACAAATTGTTATTATCCACAAGCCTGTTAAATTCGAATTCAAATATATCAATTTTTTTCTTTTACCTGTTTTAAGTTTATAATATGTAAAAGAAAATAGAGAAAATTGGACCATGTTCACTTACAAGTGTAGGAGAATCGGTAGTTTGGAAAGCTCTGCCGGGATTTGACTGCTTAATGAGTTATTATTCATGTGTCTGGAAGAAAGTATCATCATTTAAAAACTTATAATAGTGACATATTTGTCAAAAAACTCTATATTAAAAAAGTGAAAAAATACTGACAGATGTTTGATGCTGGTTAAATTCGCAAAAGATGTTGGTATTGGACCAGAGATTTGGTTCAGGTCAATTTGTAATCGATTTAAGTTCTGAAGATTCCCGATTTCATCTGGCAAAGATCCAGACAGTTTGTTTCCATTCAAAAGTCTACAAAGAAAAAAGGAAGAATATAAGGTTCTCAGTGTTAACATCAACAAAAAGAAAAATAAAATAAATAAGTTCATCTTTTTTTATATTAAGCAAAAGTACTCACAAAAGCTTTAGGGACGGGATGTTGCCTATCTCCTTTGGAATGGTTCCGCTTATGTTGTTCCACATAAAACTCCTTCATACAGCGAACAACAGCTACATTAGTAAAGAAGTCATACAGTAATTCATATAGAGTGAGGCCAGTACTATGCATAGCACATATTGGTTTGTGCTATGGATTAATATCTCCATTTTCAAAGTTCAAAAAATGGACATGAATCATTTAACATGATCTCCATATGTAAATGTGCTTGTAGATCAAATTTTACATTTTTTAGAATTTTTTTACTATTTTTATAGATAGGTAGAAAATCACTTGATACTAAGATTCTAGAGTATTGAAAAATAGTGATTTTCTACCTATCTAAAAAATATAAAATTTAGCCTGCAGGGACAAATTTACATGGAGATCATGTTGAACGGCTCAGATTGATTGTTTGGACTTTGAAAACAAAAACATTGATCCATAGTACGGACCAATCCACGCTATGCATAGTATCATAGCCTCACTCACTAGTCACTAGTATAGATCAGTATTTCTCGTATTTACAGCATACAGTATTTTCAAATGTGACAGACTGCTGAACTGAGGTGACAAAGTTCCAGAAAGATTCATCTGAAACAACTGTCTACAAAAAGCAAAAGAATAATAAATTATTTTAAAAAATAACGAAATTTTTTTTATGGTTATTTAACAAATAGAAAGTACTGTACATACATTTCAGTTATGTGAAGGTAGTTGTCATTTGATACCGAATCACACCAAATACCAATCCAGTTTGATGTGCAAGGATCTCCTTTATTCCAATTACTTAGCTTATTCATTGGATCATACAAAGCGCTCCTGATAGTGTTTAAAGCTTTTACTGTACATAAAAAAATAATTCAAAATCAAATAAACAATTTGCTGTCAGCATAAGAGTATCGGTACCTGTAGCAGTACGTGCTAATCAGGCGTTCTACCAGTTGAACTTATTAAATATCTTTTTCTCACTTTTATCTTCTTCTTCTATTTATTTATTATTAATATTAGTATGAGTATGAGTATTTTTTTATTATTTAATGTTAATAATAATATTAATAAACAAAAAAAATTCTAATGATATTTTATTAATGAAAACATAATATTTTGTATTAGTTTTTAAGTTACATATATATGTTTCTTTACTGTTTTGGATGGTGGAGAGAGGTGGTTGCTAACCATTGGTTGGTACCGTTCCAGTTTATTATATACATAAATTATTTCTTAATTTGAGAAATGAAATCAGGGGTTGGTATCGTTCTAGTTTGGTCCCATGTGAACACAAAGCCCAAGAAAAAAATAAGTACAAATTTTAAAATGGGCCCGAATATTCTATAAACAAATAGTAACGATAGATTATATTACAGAGCAAGCAAAAGCCTTTTTTAAAAAAAAAAAAAAAAAACTAAAACAGAGATATTACCTTCAATTGGGTCAGTACTGGGCGCTCCATAAACAAAAACTTTGGATGAAAATGCAAAGATTAAAGTGAAGATTGCAAGAAATATTTCAGCTTTCGTCATATCTTATTTTGCAACTATCCACAGTTCAAAAACAAGACGAATTATCGATAGCTTATCAGTTAACACCCCACAACATAAGCATCCTGCTCAATTTACACGCGAACAAAACAAGAAAAAGAAAAGAATATCAGCTTCAAAGTGAAACTTCAAGAATTAAAAAAAAGTACAACTAATTGAGGGCATCAAGTATAAGCAAGTTGGAAATTAAACGAATTACATACCTCCAGCCGCCAGGCACAAATGCAGAAGAGAAGAGAAGAGAACCAATTCTAGCGCGTGAAAACAAGATTTAGCCTCCCTTCCGAGAGTAATAAGTAGCGAGAGAGTGACGAACGAGAGGCCAAAACAAGCCCGATACAGTCAAGATCCAGGAAGAATTTGTAACCACACAATAAATGAAAATTTGGCGCGTCTAGCGAGGGAAAGCAAAAGCAGAGACCAAATGATGTTAGATTGTGAGGTGAGAGAGACTGAGAGAAAGAGAGCGGGAGAGGTACGGTTCGTGTTGTTGAAAATTTGTGAAGTTGCAAAAGTTAAGTGGATATGGGATGAGCTGTGAGCACTGAGCACGAGGTTGTCTGTTGAAAAGTCCTAAAGAGACCTTTATTTTTTCGAAAATGACCTTTGTGGCTTTGAACAGAGCTTACGACCACTTCTCTCCTCAAGAATTCGTATCCTCTGCATTAACTCAAAAAAGAATCTTCCTAGCAGCCTCTGCTAGGCTTAAAAAAAAAAAAAAAAAACTCAAAAAAGAATCTTTTGAGTTAATGCATCTGGACCGTCCGATCATTTTCAAAATTTGTGTGAATTAGATCCACACTAATGTTAAAAAACCTCTATGTTTTAGAGTTTAGACGGAGAACGGATGAACTCCGTTTATAATTGGACGGCTGATATGTATTAACTCAAAAGATGCTCGTTTGAGTTAATGCAGACAATGCGGACTCTTCTCTCAATGTGGAAAGATTTGAAACTTTATTGCTTTTTGTGCCCTGAAATGTTTTGTCAACATGTCTCAATTAACTATTAATCCGTATTCAACCGTGTTCATTTTGGGTAGAGGTAGGTAAACAGATTAAAAAACAATGATATTAACACAACATTATCAAAACTTAAGGTAATTTTATCTTTTATTAATTATTTGTTGATGAGGAATTCAATTACACTATTTTATAATGATACATCTTGACACTTGACACTATATGTTTATAAATTATTTTTGTTATATTTTGCGTTCTCTTTTTGTTACCTAGGAACTAGGATGCATGTTCTTTCAAAATGTTGCTTTTAGGGATGCTGTTGAGGTTTTTGGGCTGTACCAATAGGTACCCATAAGGGCTCAGGAATTAATTCTCTCATTTTTTTAACTATTGTCCCACAATTCGATTTTAATCCTATAGTTGAGTACCATTTTACCCGGGTACCAACAACTGGAAATGCAATGCAACCTGGCACATTGGTAAATATAATTCCAGTTTAGTAGTACATCATCTTTTCTGTATAGTTAACATGTTGTATGATTATTTTCAAGGATGAGTCGCAGGATTTCTACAAGAGACAACAGCTGAGAGAATTGGCCATGTTAAATTCTTCTCTAAGAGAAGAGAGCCCGCACCAACCGAGTGGTAGTGTTTGTCCTTTTGGTGATAACGGAGGCATGAAAAGGGCTAAAACAGGTCGCTAAATAATTATAATAATATAATTTTTCGTCGGACTTTCTTCTTCTATTTATCTGTACCTTTGAGTGTTTACAGACGAGACTTGACTTGACCGAATGCAGCGCTGTAATGTTACATAACTCAAGACATTCAATTTATTTTTTTCTTCTTCATCTTTCTTTCTTTGTTATTTAAGTGCTATCTAAAAAGAACTGAGAACGAGATGTTTGTATTACTTGAATAATAAGCTAGTGAGAATTTTCAGTTTTGGTTAATTAATTAATTGGCATAATTTGTTTGTTTGTTTGTTTTGTCTGCAGTAATTCTTGAAGATTTATATTAATTGTATAACTCCATATTTTACTAACAGATTTTGTTAACAAAGCATCAGCTGGAAGATAGCTAACGCATTTCTCAGTTTCCCCAGTTCCAGAAGGGGCATATTTTAATATTCTGTTTCCAGAGGATACTAAAATAAGAGTAACATATGATCAAAATCAGAAGACAATAGTTTAACCTGTAACATGACACGACCGGATCAATGTAAATGTTTAATTTTGATCGGATACAATGACTGATCTTTGATATCTGGTATCTCTTTGAAAGAAGACTGATCTTTCAACCATGTTACAGGTAAAGATATCGACAAATCAGTTTTTCCTTCATACAAAGTACGAATCATATGTAATGCTGTTTTGACTCTATAGTTTGGGGGGCTGCATGAAGCGAAAACTACTCTGTCGTTATCTGTACCCATGTTGCTTAGCTTGGCTGGAAACGGAGAGGATCTAATCATTGCTGAAGTTTCACTGTATTAATAATACGGGTTTTCTTTGCTGGCCTTGAGGCCCTTGATATGTAATATTCTAAAATTTAATCTCTTTCAATTTATTTAGCTCCAAGCCACAGATTCTTATGTGCACATTCTCGGATGCGCTTATAAACAATGAATTTCTCGATATGCTGGCAATAACATCAAAAAATTGTCCTTGTAGATAGAATACCAAATAGAATTCTGTATTGTATAAGAATCTTTTGAACCAAGAATGTTTTCTCTGAAATTTTAGCACATTACAACCTGTATTTTCAAAACTCAATTTCTATGATGATACATCTTTTATCTATTGTACAAAATTCTATATCCGCACCAGTCACTAGAACAGACCTAATCAACAGAATGTACATCCATTTTACATGCACTGTCATCAAAACACACAAGCAAACTATCCTCCTATGAAAAAAAAGAACTAAAGTCTACAGATTCACCGAGGAGTGATATTATGCAACCCGCTCTCTGTGTTTTCACTACTCGCCTCATTGGATGAGAGGAAGGTGTTGCCCATCACTGACGAGGCCGATGAATTAGAATGTAACATCTTTTTGGGGTTCAGATCTGACGAGTCATCTGTGGTCAATGAATGTGCATCAGGCATCATCCGCCAGATCGCCTCTAATTCCCTGACAACCTCTGACATGGAGGGACGAGAATCAGGCTCGTCCTTGCAGCATCTAAGCGCAAGAGAGATGAATTCTTGAATACACTCTATTGAATATGGGTCCATGCGGTTGTCGACTACTTCCAGTGTATTGCCTGATTGGCACTTCAAACTCACCTATAATTCCAAAATTGTGATGTCACTTGTTTAGATTTACAAGTTTCCTCCGCATAAAATAAAATACATCTTCCTTTTATTATGTGACAGCATACTAATCAGAGGAGGGTTCAAATGCCTCCAGCTTTTAATTTTTTAATAACAAAAATTCTAAAATTTATATGTCAAAATAAAACATCTAGATGTGATCTATATTATTATTTTTACATGCACGTAAAAAATTATCGCTTTTCAATTTTGATTTTAATATGAATCAATATGTTGTAAAATTAAGGTCCAGGATTTATCACATCGGTGTATTTTTTGCAAATTCTTGACACTAATCTAAACAAAATCAAAATGTCGTGATCCTTACGTGTGCATAGAGAAAATGATATAGATCATATCTAGCTTTGACATTCACGATTTAAATTTTAAGTCATTGTAGTTTTAAAAATAGAGGCATTTGAACCCTCCTCTACTAGTCATTCCTAAATTTTGAAGAATTTATGAAAATAGTAACTTACTTCTCTAACAATGTTTTTCCCATGAGCAATTGGTCTCATCCCAGTTAATAGCTCAAGAAAAACGACTCCGAGGCTGTACACATCACTCTTGTCTGTTAGTTTATGCGTCAGGAAATACTCTGGATCAAGGTATCCCTGAAAAAGGAAGAAAAAAATGTTAATAAAAAAAGAATATACTTAGTTAAATTTGGTGCATTAAATTCAAAAGGAAAAAGATAAATTGTCACTTACAGGGGTTCCCTTAACAACAGTTGAGACGTGACCGGGTAAGGTTCCTTCAATATCTGGTACGGGTGCAAGCCTCGAGAGACCAAAATCAGCCACCTTTGGTACAAATTTGGAATCCAACAAAATATTACTTGCTTTAATATCTCGGTGAAATATAGGCGGGTCTGCTTCAGTGTGCAAATATAATATTCCCTTAGAAGACCCCAGTGCTATGTGTAGTCTTCTAAGAAAACTCAAAGGCTCGTTGCCCTTAACTGTTGCATAGGAGAAAATATTTTCTAAATATGGACAGAAAAATAAAATCTTCATATGCAAAGAAGTAAGAAGTATAATTACCAGAAAGGTGATCACGCAAAGTACCATTTGGCATGAACTCATAAACAAGCATCTGCCAAAAAATATCAAATAGTAAAAAAGTCAGACATAATATGGTAAAATAAACATTGATCAAAATTATTTGGGTGAAGTAAAAACCTGCTCATCCAATTCATCACAAAATCCAACCAATGAGACGAGGTTGCGGTGATGTAATCTTGAAAGCAGCTCGATTTCTGTGCAAAACTCTTTTGAGCCCTGTAGCGACTCTTCATGAGCCCGCTTTATAGCAACTATTATACCATCATCCATAACTCCTTTATAAACCTTCCCATAACCCCCTTGACCGACTACATTTGACTCACTAAAATTGTTAGTAGCTTTGGACATTTCTTTGAACGTGAAGCATTTCACACCATCAATTTTCATTGAAAATCTTGACACTGTAAAAGAAGAGTCTAACAGTTTAGGTTGTTATTATTAGATTCAAATAAACATGAGTTCAGAAGGAGGGTAAAGCAGCTTACGCGAGCTACGTTTTGACAAATAGGTGTATCTCCAGCGACGCCTTAGTATGAAAATGGTGGCGAGTACAGAAACAGCAGTTGCAACTGCAGCTGCACCAATTGAAATACCAACAATTGCACCTGTGCTTAATCCTGAACGCGAGCCACTTGATAATTCTATACAAAATTATATAACAGATCAATGTGACAAAATAATAAAAGGAAAAGAAATTTTCATGAGAAGAGTAAAAAGTGCAAAATATGAACAATTACAAAGAATTTGATTGCAAGTAACAGCAATTAACAACCGGCAATAAACAATTGAATATTACAATTAGGAATATACCAGCATAAGACCCGAGTGTGAAGTTCAAGAGCTCATAAGGCCCAAAAATATCCAACAATGTAATTTCCCATCCGGCAAGCATGCGCCTCACCCGATTTATCTCACTTGTATTAAACAAACTCGTATTACCTGGGAATAACTTCAGTTGCATATTCAACCTAGGACCTTTTTCCCATATGTACCGTTCAATGTACAACTGGTACACATAGAGGTCGAGCAAGCCAGTCAAATCTTTCTCGAAAGTTGTCAAGTACGGGCGAAAATCAGAAATTCCAGGGGTCTTTAATCGCATCCCGACCCCAAGTGGGACCGCACAAAAACAAGAGAGTGTGGATGAAGGGTTATATTCGTAATCTAGATCTGACGGGCATTGTTGGCAATTTGCCGAAGAGTTTTGTACAGATCCAGAAACCTGGGTTATTGTTTCATATTGGCATGATCCGGTTGGAGTTGACAATGTAGTGTTTGAACATAACGGATTTCCTGACAATCTGTAAAAAATGTAAGAATTTATATTTATCTTTTTACAAGTTAATTCTTAAACAATATTGAAAAGAAAATAAATGACTAAAAAAAAAGAGAAAAAGACATACAAAACAGAGACGTTTGTCGGGGGGTCAAAATCTGCAGGGATATTTGTCAGCAAATTATTTTGAAAATCCCTAAATTGTAAACAAAGATATATTATAAGAATCTTATATAACGAAGGTAAGAAGTACAAACAATAATAAATTTATTCATAGGATCATACAAGATAACACTCTTGTTTGCGGAATGTGTCATATTTTCCCATATGTTCGAGGGAACAGAGCCTTCAAACAAGTTATCCTCTAATGCCCTGGGAGTAGTTAAAATCCATATTAATACATCTTTCAGATAAACGAATGATTAGTTCTTCAATTAAATTAAAAAAGTCTGATCTTACAAGAGCTGTAGGTTAGGGAGGCCAGAAAATTCAGGAATTGTGCCATTGAGCTTATTATGTGACACATCACTAAAAAGAAAAAAGGAAAAAATTTAGTTAATACATGAAAATAGAAATAACAAAAATACAAAATGAAACAAAATAAATAAATGCGCTTACATGGTTGTAATATTGGTAGAGAACTTGTTGGTAGGTAGGGGCCCTGTCAGCTGGTTCCAACTAAGATCTCTGAAATGATATTCCAAATAAAAATGCTAACTAGAATATGCATTTTTAAATTTCAATGTATACAAGTATTTCACACATTTTGTACTTAAAACATACATAAATTCCAGTTTAGGTATCTGAGTCACATCGGGTATACTTCCTTGTAAGCTACAATTCCGAACACTCCTGCACATATAATAAAAATTAAAAATTAAAAATAGGCATATAAATATGAATTGCATTCTGAATAATATCTCATTTTTCCTCTGCCTTTCTTTTCAGGATTGTTTTTCATAATTTTCTTCTTATAGAATCTTAAATAGACTTAACAACGTGAATTTTTTGTGTACTTGTTAGATGTGTAAAACTAAACTCACAATTTCAATAACGTGGAGATATTTGCATATGAAGCAGGGATGGATGTGCCACTGAAATTATTGTTATCAAACTGACTGCATAGAAAAAATAATTCATTATTTTGTTATTATTACAGGCATGCCTTTGTACTAAAGAACAAAATACAGGGAATTTTTCCAATTAAAAAGAAGAAGGAAAAGTACATACAGAATATGTATATTCTGCATATCAGAAAACTCTTGGGGAAGATGTCCAGACAAATTGTTATTATCCACAAGCCTGTTAAATTCGAATTTCAAATATATCATCTTTTTTTTCTTTTACCTGTTTTAATTTTATAATATGTAAAAGAAAATAGAGAAAATTGGACCATGTTCACTTACAAGTGTAGGAGAATCGGTAGTTTGGAAAGCTCTGCCGGGATTTGACTGCTTAATGAGTTATTATTCATGTGTCTGGAAGAAAGTATCATCATTTAAAAACTTATAATAGTGACATATTTGTCAAAAAAACCCTATATTAAAAAAGTGAAAAAATACTGACAGATGTTTGACGCTGGTTAAATTGGCAAAAGATGTTGGTATTGGACCAGAGATTTGGTTCTCGTCAATTTGTAATCGATTTAAGTTCTGAAGATTCCCGATTTCATCTGGCAAAGATCCAGACAGTTTGTTTCCATTCAAAAGTCTACAAAGAAAAAGGGAAGAATATATGGTTCTTAGTGTTAACAACAACAAAAAGAAAAATAAAATAAATAAGTTCATCTTTTTTTATATTAAGCAAAAGTACTGACAAAAGCTTTAGGGACGGGATGCTGCCTATCTCCTTTGGAATGGTTCCGCTTATGTTGTTCCACATAAAACTCCTTCATACAGCGAACAACAGCTACATTAGTAAAGAAGCCATACAATAATTCATATAGAGTGAGGCCATGGTACTATGCATAGCACATATTGGTCTGTACTATGGATTCATATCTTCATTTTCAAAGTTCAAAAAATGGACGTGAATCATTTAACATGATCTCCATATGAAAATGTACTTGTAGATCAAATTTTACATTTTTTAGAAACTTTTTACTATTTTTATAGATAGGTAGAAAATCACTTGATCTAAAGATTCTAGAGCATTCAAAAATAGTGATTTTCTACCTATCTAAAAAATATAAAATTTAGTCTGTAGGTACAAATTTATATGGAGATCATGTAGAACGGCTCAGATCGACTGTTTGGACATTGAAAACAAAAACATTGATCCATAGTACGGACCAAGCCACGCTATGCATAGTACCATAGCCTCACTCATTAGTATAGATCAGTATTTCTCGTATTTACAGCATACAGTATTTTCATGTGTGACAGACTGCTGAGCTGAGGTGACAAAGTTCCAGAAAGATTCATCTTAAACAACTGTCTACAAAAAGCAAAAGAATAATAAATTATTTTAAAACATAAACGAAAAAAGTTTGTTATGGTTATTTAACAAATAGAAAGTACTGTACATACATTTCAGTTATGTGAAGGTAGTTGTCATTTGTTACCGACTCACAAAAAATACCAGTCCAGTTTGATGTGCAAGGATCTCCTTTATTCCAATTACTTAGCTTATTCATTGGATCATACAAAGCGCTCCTGATAGTGTTTAAAGCTTTTACTGTACATGAAAAAAAAATTCAAAATCAAATAAACAATTTGCTACCGGCATAAGAGTATGGTACCTGTAGCGGTACGTGCTAATCAGGCGCTCTGCCAGTTGAACTTACTAAATATCTTTTTCTCACTTTTTTCTTCCTTTTCTTCTTCTATTTATTTATTTATTTTTATATTAGTATGAGTATGAGTATTTTTTTATTATTTAATGGTAATAATAATATTAATTAACAAGAGTTTTCTAATGATATTTTATTAATGAAAACATAATATTTTGTTATTAGTTTTTAAGTTCTATAAGTTTCTTTACTATATTGGATGGTGGAGAGAGAGAGGTGGTTGCTGTTTTTTTTTTTATTTGACCAGGGGTTGGTACCGACGTACCGTTCCAGTTTATTATATACATAAATTATTTCTTAATTGAGAAATGAAATCAGGGGTTGGTACCGTTCCAGTTTGGGGAAGCGTATCATCTGCGGATTTTTTCCGTGCGGAGGTTTTATCTGGTTCGTTCGTTTCGAATCAGATGGATCAGATTAAAAGTTCTGCAAATTTTGAAATTTTTTTTTTTTTTTCAATTCGGACAAGATCTAATCTAATCTGTCCGATCCGAAACGAACAAATCCGCATGGAAAAACTCCGCAAAGGATACGCTTCCTCCAGTTTGGTCCCATGTGAACACAAAGCCCAAGAAAAAATAAGTAAAATTTTAAAAATGGGCAAAAGCCTTTTTTAAAAAAAAGGAAATAGAAAAACCTAAAACAGAGATATTACCTTCAATTGGGTCAGTACTGGGCGCTCCATAAACAAAAACATTGGATGAAAATGCAAAGATTAAAGTGAACATTGCAAGAAATATTTCAGCTTTCGTCATATCTTATTTTGCAACGATCCACACTTCAAAAACAAGACGAATTATCGATAGCTTATCAGTTATCACCCCACAACATAAGCATCCTGCTCAATTTGCACACGAACAAAACAAGAAAAAGAAAAAGAAAAAAGAAAAGAATATCAGCTTCAAACAAAGTGAAACTTCAAGAATTAAAAAAAAAGTACAACTAATTGAGGGCATCAGGTATAAGCAAATTGGAAATTAAACGAATTACATACATCCAGCCGCCAGGCATAAATGCAGAAGAGAAGAGAAGAGAACCAATTCTAGCGCATGAAAACAAGATTTAGCCTCTCTTCCGAGAATAATAAGTAGCGGGAGAGTGACGAACGAGAAGCCAAAACAAGCCCGATACAGTCAGGATTCGGGAAGAATTTGTAACCTCGTAATAAATGAAAATTTGGCTGCGTCAAGCGAGGGAAAGCCAGAACAGAGACCAAATTAATGAGGTGAGGTGAGGTGAGGTGAGAGAGAGAGAGAGATAGGTACGGTTCGTGTTGTTGACAATTTGTGAAAGTTGCAAAAGTTCAGTGGATATGGGATGAGCACGAGGTTGTCTGATGAAAAGTCCAAAAGAAACCTTTATTTTTCGAAAATGACCTTTGTGGCTTTGAACAGAGCTTACGACCACTTCTCTCTCAATGTGGAAAGGTTTGAAAATTTCTTGCTTTTGTGCCCTGAAATGTTTTATGTCAACATGTCTCAATTAACTATTAATCCGTACTCAACCGTGTTCATTTTGGGTAGTAGGTGAACGGATTGAAGGATAATGACATTAACACAACATTATCAAAACTTTAAGGTAATTTTATCTTTTATTAATTATTTGTTGAGAATGAATTCAATTACACTAATTTATGGTGAGACATTTTGACATCGTATGTTTATAAATTATTTTTTGCAATTTCAAAGTTCAAACAGTCGATCCAAACTGTTTAAAATGATATCTATATTAAAATGTGCTTGGAGACCAAATTTTATATTTGTTGAATTTTTTTTAGTATTTATTAAGATATGTACAAAGTTATTGTTTTTAGACAATTCTGAACTATTGAAAAACAATAATTTAAAAAAATTCTTAAATAATAGTAAATAATTTCCAAAAAAAATTAAAATTTGGTGTCCAAACACATTTGAATATGGAGATCATATTGAAAAGTTCGGATTGATTATTTGAATTTTGGTAAAAAAAAAGAATTTATAAATATACAGTGTTAAAATATGTCACCATAAAATGATGTGATTGAATCCCTCTTCTTATTTGTTTTAAATACAACTTCTCTTTCGTGTATTATCATAGGATTTTATTTCCTTAAAACCTTTGTTTGTAAAGTACGTCATTTGTTTAAAAAAATTCTTATGCATAATTATATAATTTTCTTTCCTTAAAAGTTAGCTTTTTAATGCAAATTAATATTCTATAATTTTCTTTCCTTAAAACTTATCCACCTAAATTGACGATAACTCATTTTCTTCCGAAATTTTTATTTTTACCATAAAAAAAAAATCAAAACATTCTGATTTTAGAGGATTTCAAAAACTACTTAAACTACTAAGCCAATATGCGACTCCAAAACTGAAAAGCCGCCAAATTTTATAACTGAACCACCAACACATCCAAAAACTCAGCATTTGATTTGTTTAATAATTTTCAGAAATAGAAAGAAAACAACAATTTCTATATTTACTAGAAGTGACTTTAAAGTATTTTTATTTTTTTAGTAACACACTAAAATTAGTTTATTTTTTTTACAACCGAAAAAAAATCATGCCTTAAAAATGTTTCGAATCCCTTATAGTACATCTAAATTATAAGATGTTTTATCTGTTTTATTTAATTTTTTTCTAATATATTTAAATTATTAATTATTCTTTCTATTTCTAAATATTATTTGGTCAAAATCATCGCTGAGTTTTTTTGTTGTGTTGGCGGATCCGCTATATCATTTGGCGGCCCTCTATTTTTTGAGCACCAAATTGGTTTGACGGTCTAAGTTTTTTCGAATTCTCTCAAAATCATGCTTTTTCGGTTTATTTTTTTTTAGAATATGGTACAAATAATAATTTCGGATTTTCCCTTTCTCCATTATGCTATGAAATGGGTAATCTTTAGAAATTCCATCGGTAGATAACTAATCCATAATATTGTAAGAGCAATTCAATATAAAATTCAAATAAAAACTGGAAAGAGCATCTAACATTGAAAATAAAATAATTATGAAATGATAACAACATTAATTAATTACATTGTGAAAAAAATATATAAACAAGAAAGATTTAAAAAGGGTTATTACTTGTCCATGAATTTAAATTTTAAAAAAAAAATTAGTGTTTTTTTTAAGGTTAGCGACTTTAATACCTACTAACAATTCGATTGATAAAAAATGTATTTACAACGAGTCAAGCGACTCTAATTCCTAAATCTATTCCTTTATTCTCACGAAATCCTCTAAATTACTCAAAATTACTCTAATCACCCTTCATCACCCTCTAAATTCTTAGATCTACTTTTTAACTAGATCTACTATTCTAATCTTACATATATACACTCATAATCGCTCTAATACCTTAATCTTCATCTCGCTCCATGACCGGATCTGCTCTTCTGACTGCTGTCATACTCCGACAACTGGATCTACTCACCGTCGCACCCCAATCAAGATGAGGACTCTACGCTCCGAACTCCGATGATACTGCGCTCCTGGCTCCGCTCGGTTCCCTCCTCTCTCTCTCATTATCTTCTCCGCTCAAAGCAATAGAGCCCAGCAAAAGAGAGAGGAAGGCATGATGCGTCAGAGATGAGATCTACAAGTAGTGAAAATGACGAACGAATATGAAGTGTGAGTTTGGAAGAAGGAGAGAGGAGAAGGTGGCGGCTTATTGCAACACTGATGCACCACAGCTCTACCACAGAAGATCAAGCTTCACAAAATGACAATCCAACGGATTGATATTTGCTATTGATAACAGATTGTATGAGCTGTAATATTATCTTTTGAATATTTGCATGAGCTGTATTTGTATCATAGCTTAGATCCCTTTCTATATAAGCAATAGGAAATGCTTCTGTAATCGATTAACAAAAACAGAGAAATAATAAAATTCATTTCTTCTTCTTCCTATCTTATCTTATGTCTTCTCATTTATCTAATGTGCCTACCCCAGATTGAATCATATATGGATACGACGGATATATACAAATATTTTGTAACATATAAATACGGTTTTTAATTTTAAAAGGAATATAAACATTAGTCAAATTCCGATTGTGTCTGTGCCCTTAATATATTCATATTCCATATATCACTTAAGTTTGGATTTTAAAATCTAATATTAACTATTTTAGCAAGCTCCAATAATAATCTCTAATTTTTACTCTAATGCCCAATTAACATACCCATATCTTATCTTATCTTAAGATTTGTAATCTTAGTAGATTTACTAATAAGATCATAGTAATTAGTAATTATCTTTTTGTTAGTTAATATACACTTTATAACTAAGATTTTTCTTATGAAAAATATTAAGTTGTTAATGTTAAAATTTTAAATGCACGTAAAAAACATATGAGCAGCTGAAACAATGTGTGCGTGGGAAAACTTTTCACTCTGAGTGAATTTTTTTCTCTCCACGAACACAGTGCTCAGCCGAACAGGACCTAATACTAATTGGTGATTTTTGGTTGAATATTATGTTTCTCAAAGGAATTATTAAGTACTCCCAGTCTGCGGCAGTCTCCCAGTTTATTATAAAAGCACAAGAGAATCTAATTTGCATTTTTAGTCCAAGAGTTTATAAAATATAGTTATAAGGAATTTAATGAAAATAATATTTATAAGTAGTTCTAAAGAGACTAGTACAGTAGTACTTATTTCATGGAGAGGATACTTTCTTTGTTAAATTAAAACGAATCAATCCTCTTTACCTAATGCTAATTAGGTTGTGTTTTAGAGGAGGTGAAGATATTGCCATTAAAATAAAGGAAATGAAGATATTGTCATTAAAATAATGATCTAATCGGATCTGATTGAGATCATTTTCCTACTCCAGAAGAAAAAAAAAACAGAGAGAAAGCAGAAGGGGGAGACTTGCTATACGAACTCTTCCGAATTCGTCGCCCCCAAATCCAGGAAGGGTTGCTAAACAGACCAACAGGGGTAAAAATATTAACAGAGCTATTTTAACTATTACAGTGTAACCAATAGAGAAAATGCAAAAGTACATAACACGTGCGCTGTGTGAAGAAACATTAGTTCTGTCAATATCTTTACCCTCCAACAGGACCATGAGGAAAAAATGCACTGAAATTTTCGTGGACATAATTTTACAAATTACACGGTGTATATGTGCAAATAATATTGTTTAAACTTTAAACTGCCAGGTTTTTGGATCCACGTGTGAAAGCACAATTTGAGCGCCAGCACCACTATAAGCAGCTTAAACTTGACCCCGTCAACCACGCTGTACTCTTGTCTTCTTCCGTTATTTTTCTTCATTGAAGCTCGTAGGTCCCGTTCGGCTAGGGCCTCCTTAAGTCTCCTTAAGGCTAAAAGAGCCTCCTTTAGATTCTTTAGCCACTTAATCTTGCCGAACACCGATTCCTTAGCGCGGATTAAGACAACCTCCTTTAGCCTCTTTTTGCCCGGATCTTAATCCCCTGCCCGTTCCTTAAGGCACCTCCCCCCTTCCTTTAGCTTCCTTTAGCCATCTTAATCCTTCGCCCCTTCCTTTAGCTTACCGAACAACCCCTCCTTAGCACGGATTATTATTTAATCCACCATGTGTTGCCGAACGGGACCGTAGGCATTATCTTCTCCATTTGAACCGCCATTTTTATTAATATCTAACATTAAATATAAAATTATAGATATATCCAGCTTAACTGAATATTTATAAAAATCCCTAGATCGGTCATTTTTTGACAAGTCATGAGATTTTTTTTAAAATATTTGTTAGCTTACTTCTTTAATTTATAATTAGCATTATTATACTAAAATACGCTAAATTATGCTGATTTTAATGCAGATTAATAGAATGTTATATTAAATTTGATCTTATTTCTATTGAATCATACTGAAGAAAGATTCATTCGCGGTGATCTTTTACATTAGAAATATTATGAAATAATTTTCTGCAAGTCCTTGTAAAAGCATAAAGTAACAATATATTATTTTCGAACAAAAAACAAAATTAAATAATTAACAAATACAACAAAACTATTGTCGTTTACTAAATTTGTTTTTTATCCTTCTCCAATGCTGTCTATTTTCAAATCACTTCTCTCTTT
The DNA here is from genome assembly GCF_964058835.1 of Carex rostrata. NCBI lineage: Eukaryota > Viridiplantae > Streptophyta > Magnoliopsida > Poales > Cyperaceae > Carex > Carex rostrata. The sequence continues at coordinate 11,321,182 of NC_135919.1, forward strand.
TTTTTTCTCGCATTTTTCCTTTCTCCCTTGACATGTTCTTTCTCTCTTGATATGTTCATCATAGAAACATGTTTTATTTTATTATCTATACGGTGAGGTTTTCATCCATATGACTTTTAATAATGTCTTATTTAAATTGATCCAAGGTTCTAAATAGCGATTATAGCGGCATAGCGGGGAGACCAAAAAAAAAAGCTATTGCGAATAGCGTAGCTATAGCGGAAGCTATCACACATAGCGATTTTCCCTTTTCAAACTTTATATTCTATATTTCTACTAATTATCAACATAATCAATATTAGTGAATTTATGTAACAACTAAATGACAACTAATCTAAGTCTATATTTTTTATCAATTACGCAAATAAGAATGAAAAAAATCTAAAAAGTAATATTATTTAATAGTTTATACTTCATGGTATTACATATTATAATAGACAAAGAGCCATTAATTTTATAAGGTAAATGAAGTCAATATACATATTTAAACATTTTATAATTATAATAATAATCAAAATCAGCTTTCAATTGAAACGAACGATAATAATTTTACAAACGAATACTATAAAAAGAGTAATCAAAATGAATAATTAGTATTTGAATATTTCTCGATATAGAATGATAGAATAAATCACAAATAAAAATAGAAGCATATAGTTTGGTTTAGTATACTTATCGTAGAAGACCATGTAGCATTAGAAATAAGAATAGAAGTACAGAAGTCCATATAAATTGCAAAAAAAAAAACCATGTAGCTATAGCGGTAGCTATAGCGGGTCTCATATAGCGATAATAGCGGTAAGCTATTATAGCTATAGCGGTCGTAGCTGAGTTAGCGCAATTTTATCTCATAGCTTAGCGTTTATGGTCTGGAAAAACTATAGCGTAGCTATAGCGCCGCTATAGCTAGCTATTTAGAAGCCTGAATTGATCTCATTATCCTCCGTGATTATGTCCTGATTTAACTAAAAGTTTGAAATTATGATCCCCGCAATTATGCTCTAATTTATCTGAAAATTTAATTCATGATCATCATCTCTTTTATAAAAGATCAATTTGACCCCAATTCTACAAGCACCATTTCTTAATCATAGGAATTGAAATATATATAGGCAAGTGCTATTTCCTTTCACATTAATTAAGAGTACATTTAAAGTATGTTTGACGTCCTTAAAATTTAGTAAAGAAAATAGGGGCAATTTCATGTATATCCTTCAAAAGTTTCAATATTACGTATTTATCTTTTCAAAATCAATAATTACATATATATCGTTGAAAATCGTACAAACTCACATATTTGTCCAATCTAACTGTATAACATATAAAATATCTCCAAAATAATTAAATAGTATTTTTTTTAACTTCAAAAAATTATTTTACAATATTAATTAATAATATGTTGACCATTATGCCCTTCGTTTTTGTCTATTTAGTCCGCTAAGTTCTCTTCTCTCTAAGGCGCTTAACCTTCCACGTCTCTCTCTAAACGAAGATGAAAAATTAAAGCAGCAAGGAGCGGCAAAAATCTGTGAGAGGGGAGGGGACGAAGGAAGGCATGGAGAAATCTGTTATTTGATGCGTTTGAAAAGATTGGCGAGGGATATTTGGTACCTTACAAGTAAGAGAACCCAGGCGGACTAAAAAGACGGAAATGAAGGACATAATGATTAACATGTTATTAATTAATATTGCAAAATAAATTTTAAAGTTTAAAAAAATATTATTTAATTATTTTTGGAGATATTTGATATGTTATAGAATTAGATTGGATAAATATATGAGTTTGTACAACTTTCAAGGATAAATATGTAATTGTTGATTTTAAAGGGATAATTATGTAATATTGAAACTTTTGAGAGATTTACCTGAAATTCCCTCAAGAAAATAGCTTTATTCCACTCATGTTCAATTAAAGTGATATAAATTAAATTTCATCGGAGTATAATACCTCTTATTTTATTTAATATTTCTATAATTTCATCCTCTTCCGTAGAATATCTTATCCAATCAAATTGTAAGACGTAGCAAGTTTTTTCCTAATATTTTTCATTAATTTGTTTTATTACATACGTTGTGTTACATTTTCAGAAATAAATTGATTCTCAAAAGAAATCACAGGACTCTGCTTTTTCAAATCCATCCCTCTATTTTTTTAAATGCACAAATCTCAAAATCTGTTGTTTTATATATACAAATCTCAAAACAAATGAATGAGTAGATTTGAAAAAGCGGATCCTGTGATTCTTAAAAATCACCGCAGATTTGTTTCTTACATTTTCTCCCACCAAAGTGGAGAGAGACAGGCCCTTATAAATAAACAAAAAATATACATCTTTGTTTTATACTTTATAAATATTCTTTAGCTGCCTCTTACCGCAATTGCATTTTCCAAGCAAGCTCCATCTCTAATTCTCTATCACTCACCTTTGGCAAGTATTTCATTACCTTCCACTATTTCCCACTTTCAAAAGATGCCTGATATGCACAAACAGGGAAGATTTGCAAAATTATTACATAACAAGACAAAATATCTTTATTTTCATTGTTTGACTGAAAGTGATAGTTGCGTTGACTGTTTCAAGTTGGCATCCCACCCAGGCACCCAAGTTCTTTTGTCAAAGATTATGTTCCAACTATTTCGCAACAAAATTCCAAAAGAATGACCGTATTCTTCAAACATATCTTTAATTAATGGGGAATTCTATGCGTACCTTTAAAAATCTCAAAATTACTTAAATTGTTTCCTCTAAAATTCATGATACCATTTTTTTTTTCATAAATTTTAAAAACACACAAATTTATCCAATTGATATGTTTTCTATTAATTCTAACTTTAATATATAAAGTTCTCATTTTACTCTTTATTAAAAATAAAAAATATAGCATGTGTAAAAAAAATGTCTAGTCTTCTAATTTGTCGTTTTTTTAAGACAAATAGTTTATTTCTCCATCCGTAAGTCGTTCATCATGACATTTAGGTATATGTTTGTGTATATTACATGTAAGTAAATGAATTATTTATCTTTACAACCGGTCAAATTAAAAAACTAAACATTTATCTTAAACATGTTGCATACTTTATTTTTATTTTTTCAATAAAGGATACAATTGGTATTTTAAAATTACGGATTTAATAGAAAAGACATAAATTTATGAGTTTTTTAACAATTTTCTTTTTCTTTTTTGAAGAAAGTGGGGTATCTCATTGATTTTATTAGAAATCATAATCAGTTTTGACTAAAACAAATTCCAAATAGCTGGAATTCTATCAGTACTATTACGAAAACATAATCTAATTACCTAACTGTAAAGACCCTTCAATCAGACTATACAACACCCACACTAGAACAGTGTACCAGCAGCTAACAATCCAACGAAAGCTAACAAGAACATATATCCAAACTCAAAAAGCAGTAAGTAAAGACATCTATGTAAGGTAGATCCAACAAGCACGAGAACCACACAAAAGGCATGTCAAAGAACTATTCATCCAGCAGGTTTTGGTCTGTAGTAAATGGGTTATGCTCAGCTCCCATTGCATGTACTCCTCTGCCTCTGCCTCTTTCCCATCCTCCTCTATCTCCATAGTCACCAGATCCTGACAAGACAGATCCATAATATCCAAAGGCATTAATAAAAATAATTTAAGAAATTGACTATCTCCCAGAGTCTTACACCAAAACGAGATTAGTGAGATAATCCGAGCACCTACTGACTGAACATAGGGGATAGGACTGTTTTGAAAACAAAGTCTGTTCCTCTCCAACCAAATAGTCCAAAGAATAGTGCCTCTAGCTAATTCTACCATTTTCCTATCTTTTAGGGGGATTAATGTATCAATCCACCAAAGATCATCAATATTGTCACAATCAAAAACAAAATTATTATGAGTAGCTGTCCAAATCCACAACTTACTAGCAAAAAAACACTGAACAAACAAATGTGTGGTGGTTTCAAAATTTCCACAAAAAGGACAACGTCTCCCTGCCACCCTTTCATACTAAGTACCTCTTTAGTTTTTTTTTAACATTTATAATGATAAATATGAATATATGATATTATAAATTTTAAATGAGAAAATACGTAATTTTAATGTTTTCGAAGGATATACATAAAAATCCCCCCTATATTTGGTTTATATCACTCGACAAAGCATTGCAACAAAATTAATGCACCAAAATTGACTCCAAATAAATGCTTCCGACCTCCGACTTGATCCTTGCGATGACCAGGTATATGTTTCACAACACAAAAGAATACCCACAAAATTCCAAAAAAACTACAAATTAATCATAATTAAATGCTGCTCCGTACAAAACAAAAGTATTGCCGTGCAATTATGATTCCCAATTTGGATCGGAAACTTCGTACGCCGTTGAAATTAATTGAATTTTTATTTGTCAGAATAACATTATTCTTTTTATTTCAAAAAAAATTATAATATGGTATCTGAGTTTTGACTTTTGACTTTTGAACACATATATTTAGCATAATTGAATGCATTTGTTTAAAGTATACAAAAACACTTTAAAAGTTCATGCACATGGTAGCGAATTTAAACGCATGTGTTCAGACTTCAGACTAAATTTCTGAATACACAGTATCTGTCATCCATAATTTATATTAAAGAAATGTTCATTCAATATAGACAGGCAAAAAAAAATTCACCGAACTATGCATTAAATATTTATTGACAGGAAATGAAAATTTTCTAGCGGTTTCTTGGTCTTTTGCAAATTATTTAGACAGAGTTATCAAATAGTTGAAGTTCGGAATATTAATATTAGTATTGGATAAAAATGCGAGATGAACAAATAAAAAATTTAGAAAAATTATTTGTGTAATTTGACTTCAAAATTTGCGCCTAATTCATTAGTCACTCTAATTGATATAATCCGTCAGATTATATAATAACAATACACTTTATTGATATTTGATAATATGTTATGAAATAAAATATGTCTCAAGCTTTTAATCACAGGATATATTTATAGAAAAAAAAAGTTGCAGCATTATTTTGGATCGGATGAAATGAAAATTTACATCCAACATACTAGCTCTAGCTCTACCAAAATTCTCGTGACATTTTTATGGATTTTACATGTTATTATTGAATTTTGTTACTGAGAATTTAGAGGGAATTTGAACTTAAATTCTCGTAATATCACCTCTAGCAAACCACATATCTACATTAGGTTAAGACTTAAATTAATGATTTATATTAGTATTAGTTTGGTATGATTTAAATATAGAGAGGAACACATAATGTGATAAATTCATGAATTTAGATATGAATTTGTTGCTGATGAGCTGGAAGAAAGCACGGTGAACCATAAGAACACAATAAGGCTAAATGTCTCAGCACATATACAAGTAAAGAAAATACAACTAGATTGTTGAGAATTCATATCAGGTGAGTTACTGATAAGATCAAGTTAAATTCAGACTGTTTAACTTAAGTTTGCATGAATCTTACAACGGGTTTTCTATATTTTAAATAGGTTCCAAGAAAATTTAATGCGATTTTGACTCATTTTACCGCGTCAAATACCGTACAAGATATTTATTCATTATTTGTGGTGGCGGATCTAAGCACAAGTGAAAGGGATTAAGTCACCCCTATGAAATTGATTTTTTTTATTTTATTCTTTAGCTTTTTTTATATAATACCTATTTATCTAATCTCTTCTATCTCAAATTTCTAGTTTCACCGCTGATTGTTTAAGAGTGCATTATTTGGATGCAACTCTAATAATAGCAAGAGTAGCACTAATATGTAATTAGTGCTATTCTATTGTTTGAATGGATTAGAAAAACAGCGTTAACCTCAGGAATAACTTTATTTTTAGAGTGACCCAAACGTAGATTAATGAAGAAGAATAATCACTAATTCAAAAATAATACTAATCTCATGCTATTCTTAACTATCCAAACACACTCTAAATATACAGATCTTTTGTGCGGAAAAGAATTATTCATAAAAGTAAAACAAGTAATTGTCAAGTGATGCTTTTGCAAAAAAACAGAGGAAAAAAAAAACAAAAGAGATCAGGACAAATGACCGTTGGCAACACCGGCCAAGTTTCTAAATAAAAAGAAAAAGAAGAAAAAGAGAGAGAGAGATTAGGACAAATGACATGTAATGTCAAAATATAATTTTGGGAAAGTTTTATAATAATCCGTACGTCTTCTTTGCTAATTGTTATATATATTAATATGGTGAGCGGGATTCCAACCACACAATTAAGTTTTGTTTGGAGTTATCTTATCAACGTGTCAATTTACTCTAATAATAGTAAGAGTCAAATGTCAAGGCATAGAAATATATAATCAGTCACATGGTATGAACATTGACAAATATTTCTACAAATGTTTCAAAGCAAAATCACCTAGAACATTAATTGACCATTATCCGGCAGCAGTTTATCTACCGTTACTTCAAATCGAAATATTTACAGGGGAGAAGGAAAGGGAAATTTTGTAAAATATTTATCTTTTATAAAAGTTGAAACGACATTTTTTTTTTTTTTTCAATTTTCCCAACAAAATTTTTATAATCTTCAACATCTTATAATATATAAAATTTAGCATCGTATTTAAAAAATATATAAGGTAAAATGGTGAATGGATGATGCTTAGGGGTGAAAACGGAGCGGATAATGCTGATACCATATCCGCATCCTTCAGATAATGAGCGGATATGAATACGGATACGGATAGTAAACGGATATCAAAATTCAAAACCAAATTCTCCTTAAACGGATATGGATATGGAACGGATAGTTCACGAATACGAATTCGAATACGGATACGAAATGAATACGTGTCGGATGATTGAGTCACACAAACTTGGGAACAAAAAAGTTTAAAATCAATTCGAATTAAATAGAAGCCCAATTAAGGCAAGGTAAACAAAATCAAATATAAGATAAATCCATACATTAAAAAATAGTATTCTGAATATTTTGTAATTGCTTTGAGATAATTATGTTCATAATTCAATCAATATAATATGACATTTAGAAAATTAAAAGTTCATAATGGTCATACGTTTTTATTTCTCTGTTGTAAATTTTCATAGTTTTAAATTTAACTTTTTATTAACAGTAAGAAAATAAGTTCATGAGATCTACAAAGATATTTTTGTTGAAAGAAAGGAAAACTAAATAAATCAAACACCTGATTGGTTACCTGATTTCTCAAATGCAATACAAATGAAAATGATTGATAAGAAGCAAGTGCTACTTTTATCACGGAGAAAAACGAGGTTAGGAATAATGGATAAGATTAGATCACATTAAAAGCAATCTCAAGACTTTAATTAATTGAAGTACAAGAAAAGAAACATGACAGTAACATTACATAAATCCTGTGACATTATTTTTTAAGTAACTTCACATATACGGTGATTAATTTAGCTGAATTCAAATCACCTAAGGTACCTCATTTTTTATAGTTTGAATCCTTTATGTTCGTTATATGCTAGTAACATTACAATTTTGGATTGATTTGGTTCAGATTATAATCGGACGATTCGGATTGAAACTCAAACGGCGTATTATCTCAAAAGATTTAGATCAATCCGAACCGTACGGCCAATCATAATTTAGATCAATCCGGTTCAAATTAGAATTTACGGATCTCTTTAATATACATAAATATATATATATATATATATGTGTGTGTGTGTGTGTGTGTGTGTGTGTGTGTGTGTGTGTGTGTGTGTGTGTTTATTAAGTTACAACAGAGGATTTGTAACTCTGTTAATAATTATTAAAACATCGTAACAAGAGCAATAGAAAAAGTATAGAATACCAATAATGTAAAAAATATTATTTTTGAAATCCAAAGTTTCTATCATTTTCATTGTATATACAACGTAATTTATTTTTCTATATTCATGCTACACAACATGATTAATTTTTGTAAAAAATAAATTTCAGGTTTGGTGCTTGAAGTTCTCTGAAATAACTTAATCGTCAATTTTTCATTTTTTTTTCCAAAATTAGCATATAGTGACACGAGTAACTTCGTTTCTCTTCAACCATAAAAAAAAAAAAAAATCTTGATATGCTAAACAAACCGTTGTGATTATTTTTACATTGAAGATAGAGACAGTGTCGATGGTATAGAAGCAACAGCAATCTCATTAATATATTTTAATTTATGGATTTTATATTTTGATTGCTATTTAACCACGCCAAATCAAGTTCGGATAATGATAATAACCATTTGATACTATCTCTATCTACAATGCAAAAAAATAATATTTATATTTAAAATTAATCAATGACTTACAAATTCACTTTTGTTATGAATATATATTAAATGTGTGGATGTCATTCATTTTGTAAGTCTCATATTAATCCACAATTTATTTCCCCACTACTCCATGCATATTGATGCCCACTACTATTGGAATTCATTTCTCCATTTATTATTTGTATGGCTTTCATTTACAACTTGTAGCCTATAAATAGAGGCTTTATAATCTTATATTGTACACACATATGAGAAATATATGAATAAGAGATAGTCATTCTTTACATTCTCTCCTTCTTGTTTATGCTTGTTTATCTTTATTTTATAACACGTTATCACTACGAGAGCTCTACTAGTTGAAAATTCGAGGTAATTTTAATAACTTTTATTTCAATTTTATTTATATAAATAATACTTCCTAGTAATTGCTAAATGAAATAAGTTATCAATTTATTTATATTTATTTTGAGATGTTTAGTATGATTCATAGAATTTTATATGAAGTGCATTTTTTAATTTAATCTTTCCGAAGAAGATTTAAAAGAAAAATCTTCTTGAAGAAGATTTATATGATGTATAAATATTGTATAGTGGTTCATATTTTTTTTCTTCAATAATTGAATCTTCTTGAAGAGGATTTCAAGAGATATTAAGAAAATTCTCAATTTTATAAAATGCACCGAGCAATTGGCCCGAAGCCATTGTAGCCATTTTATCAACTTGAAGAAGATTTCAAAAGATATTAATAAGATCTTCCTGAAGAAGATATAAAGAAAAATTATATGATGCGCAAATTTATCATGATATTTATATATATATTTTTTTTCAATAATTTAATCTTCTTGAAGAAGTTAAAATATATTCTAAGCTGATTTATTATCTCTTTATGGTTGAAGAGATTATAACGAGTTGTTGGACAAAATAATTCAATTTGTTCTGCTTCATTTCTTGAAGTAAATATAGCAATATATAATAATAAATTTGAAAAAAAAAACTTGTGGACGTGGACATACAAGAATGAGTTTATTATCATGGTGATTATTACAAAAACACATATTTCCACCTGAAGTGGAAAGATAATGAAGAAAATTTAAATAATGTGCAAAAATTAATGTGATGTTCATATTTTTTTTAATAATTTAATCTTCCTGAAGAAGATTTATGTGGCTCACAAAAATTAATATGAGAATATTTCAATAAGATTTATATGATGTGGAATTTCTTGATGTACTCTTCCCGAAGAAGATTCAAGAAATATTTTGAGTTTATACATTATATTTTACATTATATTATGTTAATGAAATGGCCCGAAACCATATGAATATAAATTATATTAATGAAATTGGCCTGAAGCTATTTCATCAATTTTATCAATTGACCTGAAGTTCAATTATAATAAATTATTGAAGTCACATGTCTTGTTCTGGTTGAACAAAATAATAATTACACATGAAGTGGAAAATAATATGATGGACAAACTATTAGATATGGACGTGATAATGAAAAAAAAATGCATCATTCCACTAGAAGTGGAAAAATAAATGAACAAAAAGAATTACCACTAGAAGTGGAGAAATAATTAGAAAATGAAGAGAATGACAAATAAGAAAATTCATGCTATTATTAGTCATGTACCTGTCGTACGCCAATGTACCTGTAGTACGTCAAAACATTATATTGAACTATTATGGATAAACTCAATTTAGTCAAATGATTTGACATTATTTGAATGATGAAAAAGAGATATATAAAATAGGTGACATTTATGAAAAATTGAGCCCTCACTGTTTGAAAAAAAAAATAGTATATCAAACTTATACAAAATTATTTGAAAAGAGATGATTTACTTTCATAAATCATTTAATTTTCTATTAATACAATGCCCTAAAAGAAGCTTGTTCGTTTCTATTAATACAATGCCTTAAAAAAGCTTATCTATTTAATTAGAGGTATTACATTATAAGGTGGAATTTTAATTTTTATCTTTTATGTTGTTACGGAAAATTGTAAGATAAAAAATGAATAGTTGTTCATTCTTTATTTTGAAAAATTAATTAATACTTATTTATTATTTATATTGATTGTAGTGCATAAAAAAATGTAAATGTAAGATAAAATTTGCTAATTTATGTTTAATTTTTTTAAATACTACTTATTTATTCTTTTTATTATTGATTATTGTTGAAATGATGTTTATTTATTTTTATAAAAAAAAATTGATTGAAAGCTCCAGAAGAGTTATTTTGTTGTTACATGGAGGAATACAAATTTATATTAATGATGATGTATTATATTCTTGTAAGTCTCAAATAAATTTGTTAAGTTTTAAGAATATCCGCCGAAATAGATATCATATTGAGACAACTAATGAAAAAATATTGAATATATGAAAAACAATGGATATTGAAAATAAATTGCATATGTTTTTTCTCTGACTTGTACTACACATATATTAATGCAATTGAAACACATGTTATTGTAAATCAGAAGTTTACATACAAGAATATGTTTATAGTTTGGCATTACCGGTTGGACCATTCCGGATCAATAGTGATGCGAAAATAATAGAGAATTAATGTAAACATTCATCAAAGAACCAGAAGATTCTTTAATCTGAAGAATTTTTTATGTGTTGGTTTTATTTCTAGAACGTATACAATATGATATTTGTGAAACAATATATCCAACATGTGAACCACTTGAATATTTTATGATTTTAATTGATGCATCAATAAGATGGTCACATGTATGTTTATTATCAAATCACAATCTGGCGTTTGCGATATTACTTGCTCAATTGATTTGATTAAAGAGCATAATTGTATGATTATCCAATTATGAAAATACATCTAGAAAATGTCGGAATTAATATTGAATATCCTGTAGATGTTCATATATAAAAAGAAGATATGATATTTTACATGAAATAAAACTAATTCGCATCATGCCAACTAGCTATTATAAAGCTTCCTCTTATAATTGATTTTTGGTCACATACCTAATATTTCCAATATAAGAATTTTTGAATATGCTGTTCTAATTGCTCCACCACAATGCACTAAAATGTGATATAAAAAAAGTTGGGAATTTATATTGATTTTGAATCTCCATATATAATAGAGTATCTAGAACCATTGATGGGAGATTTATTCATGGCTAATTTTGCTGGTTGTGATTTTGATGAATAAAAATTTCCAACCTTAGGGGGAGAAAACTATCAGCTGGAAAAAAAATATATTAGTATGAATTATCATTGTCTTATTTTGATCCTCGTACTAAAGAATGTGAACTAAATGTTCAAAAGATAATTTATTTGCAAATGTTAATGAATCAATTGCCAGACACATTCACAAACTCAAAGAACGTGACCAAATCACATGTACCAGCTGCTAATGCTCCAATTAAAGTCGGTGTCCCTATTGGACAGACTAATTATAACACGCATGAAGCGTGGAAAAGCAATCGGTTCCAAAGATTAAAAATATAAAAATCCTCGAAAAAGAAAAGGAGCAAAGAATGAAAATGGTCAAGTCGAGGATATGATAATTTCAGATAAAACTCCAGAAGAGAATAAAATTATAAGTAATATTGGAGTTCCAGTAGAAACTCAGGTATCTGAAATTCATGAAAATAAAGAGATCTCGATAAATTATATCATGAATGAAATAAGATGGAACCGAGATGAAATTGATATCAATAATATTTTTGTATATAATATAACGCTAAACATAATAAATATTGAGGATCATGACTAGAAGTCTATTAAAGAATGTCGACAAAAGAATGTCGACAAAAGAATGATTGGCCAAAATAGAAAGGTGCAATTGAGGTAGAGGTAAACTCTCTTGAAAAATGAAAAGTTTTTGGACCTGTAGTCCTTGTACCTCAAGGTATAAAATCAGTAGGATATAAATGAATATTTATGAGAAAATAAAATGAGAAATGTGAAATTTTGAGATATACTCACCTGTGGTGGATGCAACAACTTTTTGATATATAATTAGTCTGGCAGTCCATGAAGGACTTAATTTGCACCTAATGGATATTGTTACAGCCTATTTAAATGGCTTGCTTGATAATGATATTTATATGAAAATCTCTGAAAGATTTAAGATGCTTGAAGCATGTAATTTAGGTTCTCGAGAATATTATTTAGTTAAATTGAATAAATTTTTATATCGATTAAAGCAATATGGACGCATATGCTATATTTATTGAAATATGAGAATGATACAATCTGTCCATGTATTTTCATGAAAATATATAGAAATGATTTTATTATAATTACAGTTTATATTGATGATCTAAGTATCATTGGAACTTCTGAAGAGCTTCCAAAAGAATAAATTATTTAAATGAATAATTTGAGATGAAAGATCTTGGAAGAACAAAATTTTGCATTAGATTGCAAATTGAACATTTAAAAATGATATTTTTATGCATCAAGAAAATTATATTACAAGAGTGCTGAAATAATTTTATATGGATAAATAACATTCATTAAGCACTTCGATGGTTGTAAGATCATTAGATGTGAATAAAGATCATTTAGACCTCGAGAAAATAATGAAGAACTATTTGGTCCTGAAGTACCATATCATAGTGCAATATGAGCACTTATATATCTTGATGGACATACAATGCATGATGTATCATTTGATGTAAATTTAGCAAGATATAGTTCTTCTCTCATGCGAAGATATTGGCATATAATTAAACATATACTTCGCTACCTATGAGAAAATTTAGCAATACACAAAAGCAAGCCGAGTATATGTTTGGTTAAGATATGTGTTTCAACACATTTGTCAGACATGCAGCTTGTATTTTAGAGAAATGATCCTGACGATCATATATGAATATAATATTGTATGTATTGCTCAATGAAAAGAATAATACATTAAATAAGATAGAACAAAACATATTTTACCAAAATTCTTTTTCACACATGATCTCCAAAAGGAAAATACTATTAATGTTCAGCAAATACGTTCAAGTGAAAATCTAGCAGATTTATTCACTAAGGCGCTTCCTACTACAATATTCGAAAAACTAGTTCATAATATTGGAGTTCGCCGACTTAAAGATCTTGTCATGAGGGGGAGTTAATACGCATTAAAAGAATAATGTACTATTTTTCCTTCACTACGTTTTTATCCCATAGGGTTTTTCCTAGTAAGGTTTTAATGAGGCATATTCTTATATAATTGACATCCAAGGAGGAGTGTTATGAATATATATTAAATGTGTGGATGTCATTCATTTTGTAACTCTCATATTAATCCTCAATCTATTTCCTCACTACTCCATGCATATTGATGCCCACTACTATTGGAATTCATTTCTCTATTTATTATTTGTATGGCTTTCATTTACAATTTGTAGCCTATAAATAGAGGCTTTGTAATCTTGTATTGTACATACATATGAGAAATATATGAATAAGAGATAGTCATTCTTTACATTATCTCCTTCTTGTTTATTCTTATTTATGCTTGTTTATCTTTATTTTATAACAACTTTCATATTTTTATTATTAGTTTTTTTATTCTTGGCCATTAAATACATCTGAAGATGGTGATTATTATAAGAAAATCATTACCTCAAACTGTTTTATTTTGTCACTAGACCAAAGACGGTAGATGGCTGATCTACAGACTTAGATTAAATATTTACACAAAGTCCAAACCAAGAATCATAAATCTAATTTCTATTCTGTACTTTTCCTGACTTAAATTAAACATTTACATAAAGTCCAAACCAAGAACCATAAATATAATTTCTATTCTGTACTTTTCCCGGTTCTCTGGTAAATGAGCATATTTTATATAGTATGTATGTATCGTATTATAATTCCTGGAAAATGATAGCAGTAGTTACTATCAGTAGATAGTTCTAAAAAAATATCTGATCGGATGACCGTCGCAAGAAGAAAGGGGGAGAATAATTTAGACACGACAGTTTGATGTGTATATTTTATTAAAGTCGGCCTGAGTTTTGGAAAAAAATGACGCACATATGTACCGTATGTACCGTATAAAAATGAAGCAAATTGTATTATAGTTGATGTTCAATGAAAAAATGACGCACATGTACTGTAAAATCAAAGGCACGTGTGAAACCTAGTGAATCAAATTCATAACATTTGGATAAATGTTATTTCAATAAATTAAGTAGTAGGCCTATATTTTGGGAGGGATGGGCCCAAATCAGTAATGGATTGGGCTCTGGGCCACGATTCAAGGAACTATTGCAATTTTGGTTCATTCCAAATATGAAGGTGAGAAATTTCTCCATTTTACCTCAATTAGAACTCACTTTTTCAAAGAAATAGTGCAAAATCTATACACACACAAAAATATACCAGGGGATTAATTAAAATAATGCAAAATGTACAAAAAATAAATTTGCAATCAATTAATGTAAATAAAAAATTTATACGTGATAAGAACAAATAAATGTGTTGCAAAAAATCACCAATGCATCAGTAAAGAATACACACGGAATAATAATATAATCAAACTAGTTCATCTCCTTATAAACCTTAATTAATCCATGAACCATTGGAATGATGCTTGGTGACATTTTACAACACACGCATCACCATCTCCCCTGGCAAATGCACACACGTTTAAAGATATATATAAATATGCATATGCATGCATGTCTAGTACTCCTCTTCCTCGTACTGCTTCATGACGGACCCACAGACGTCAAGAGGCTTGTCCTTGAGGTAGCCGAGATGGTTGGGGAAGCGCTTGTCGCCAGGCATGCCGGTATCAGTAGAAAGCACAGCAGGGGCACGGTCACGGCCCGGGGAGATCTCTTTGCAATCGGGACGTGGGCTCTCCACCAAGACAACCGAACACTTATCTTCTTCGTGGCCATCTTGCCCTTTCAAACGATATGTGCCGGTGTTATCGGTTACCCCTTCATCCAGGACCTCAATGTGATGACTAGTATAGTGCTCGCACTCGAGTCTCACCTTGACACCTGCAATTAGTGACAATCATCTAATAATAATCTTGAGTTTTGGAGGATTAAGGGAAATAAGATGGATGTACATATTAACATATGGAATAGAATAGAGATTCTTATTCTAGCGTAGAGGAGACATGACAGGGTTAAGACTAGAATAAAGAAGAATAAAGTCTTATTTTCTGAAATAAAGTTTTTCATTTAAGTATTGTAAATATTTTTGTGGTTATTAATACAATTATTAGTAGGCATTAGGCCTACTAACCTTCACAAAAAAAAATCCTGATCATTCGAAAAATAAATTAGCGGAACGATATTTTCTACCAGATTAATTAGCTTGTTCATACCAGGAATGAATTCGGTCACACTGGTCTCGAAACCAGCACGGCAAGTGTCACAGTAGACACGACTCTCGACGGTAAATTCCATGGCGTTTACCAGCAAAACACTGGAAAATAAGCAAACAGCCATAAAAGCAAAACACTGGAAAATAAGCTTGGCCATTGGATAAATCTCCCTTTTTTCAATATTTGTTTTTTTTTGGGGTTTCTTGTTCTAATAATGAACAAGCACTGTAATGAAGCAGGAGAGGTTAAACGCTTTCTATTTTTATAGGTTTTGAGCTGTGGCTATTCTTAGATGCACATGAGCTGGTTTGTATGGAGAATTCGAGAGAGAAACTATTTGCCTATTTTAGGAACACCGTGTACTGATCAATGGTGAGTACTGATTGCTGTTATGATCATACAAAATGTTGACTTGTACCAGTACAGGTATGGTAAAATTGCTGTCATTTCTATTCTAATACTTTAGGGAGTTCGAATGCTCTGCATTACCTCACCATTTGAGTTTGAATCCAGACCATCCGATCAGAATCCAAAACAATCCGTCGAAAGTCTGTAACGTGTGGCATTCCAATTTAAGATTCATACTAATATACAGTGTTCTAAATAGCGTGCTATAGCGGTGTTATAGTGTTTTTGGACTCTAAACGCTAAGCTATAGCATTAACACACGCTATTTAAGCTACAGACGCTATAGCGGTAATAGCGGTCCGCTATAGCGCAAATAGCGCGCGCTATGCAACATGAGCTTTTTTTTCAATTTATATGGGCTTTAAAATAAATAAATGGTTAAAATATTGTTTAATTTTGATGAATATTACATTATATCAAATTCAGGTCCGCTATAAAAAAAAATTCATTTTGCTCTTGGTTTTTTTTTAACTGATGATAAATCAAATAAATAATTACTAAATTATGAAAATTTTAGGGACCAACAAGAATTTCTTCAAGGATCATCTGTTTATTTTACTAGAAGTATGAATGTTTCTTTTCTTTGCAATTTCTATGTTATTTTAAAATTTAAATAGAAAAAAATAATTATGTTATGATGTTGAAGATATTTTGAATAGAAAAAGATCGATAGTTTATGATATTAGTATTACTATGGATATTTTGAGTCCCAATTTGGACTTTGTATTGGTTCAATATGAATATTATAATTTTTTAATCAATTTGATATTATTTATTGTTCTATGAAACTAAATAATGTTGATATTTAGTACAAATATATAATATAATTTTTATATAAAAAAAACGCTATGTGGCATAGCTTTCGCTATAGCTTTTTTTGGAGGCTCCCCGCTATGATGCGATAAACGTTATTTAAAACCTTCAAGACAGAGCTGATTTTGAAGCAATGGATAGAGTGAGAGTGATAATGATCTCCTCTGATCCATCTCACTCTAGTTCTTTTTCTGAAAATAAATACTTGCATATTTATAAAATAGGAATATAAGAGCATCTACATCTCTAAAACTCAAAATGATTTCTAAATAACTGCTAACTATTTTTTAGAAATTATGGTCTTTAAAGTTTCTAACTCTCACATCCCTGAAACTCATTTTAGAGTTTCTATTAAGCCACGTTAGCAACAAATTAAAAAGGAGAAACAATTTGAGCCAATCATTTGGCCAACATAGAGTTTATAAACAGTTTCTTAATAAGAAACTTTCCTGCATAGTTTCTAAATAAGAAACTCTCCCACATCCCTAAAACTGAATTAGAAACTGCCACGTCAGATTAGAAACTCTAATAGTTTCAGAGATGTAGATGCTCTAAGTAGGGTGTTTTTAAGCTCACCAATTTTTTTATGAGATTTATCGAATTAACTTCAAATGATAAATTCAAACCTGTTAAAATCAATTTTATTTAAAAGTGATGTATTTATATATCAAATTTATAAAAAGAAATTAAATTAATTTAGTTTAAAACTTTAAATCGTTAAATAATAATGAAAAATAAACACATCAAAATTAACTTATAAATATTTTATTTGATCTTTTGACTTTAATATAATTAATAATTGTAAGATCTTAGCATGTATATTCAATACAAACTGAATGCGTAGATTAAAGATTTAAAAATATAACACAAATGCCAGAACTCACTGATATAGTAATTATCTTACGAATAAATTTAATATCAAAAGAACCGAAGAACTTTCTTGTTGTGGGCATGCATTCTTCTACTACTAAAGTGTATACATTTGATTCTTCTTTTTGTATAGACTTTTCTCTATTTTTAAATTTTTATATATTTTATTTAAAAATATTAATGAGATTGTTAAATCAATTCCTTGTTAATGAGATTGAACAGTAAGGAAGCAAAGGAGGCTTGATCCATTCGGGCAAGAGCTAGGGGGCAGCCGGGCAGATCGATAACAAAAGTACGATTAAATTTTAATCTGTGCAAAAGAGCTCCTCGTTGTTGTTTTAATTCAGAAATATAGAATTAACAAACAACAACAACAATCAAACCTTTAGTCTCAAACAGGTTGGGGAGAAATATAGTATTAACAAAATTATGTAAAATTACTAAAAGTTAAATCTGAAAATAGTATGATCATCAAGTTAATAAATTTGGTCGATACATAATTTTGATACATTAATGATATAAAAATATGTATATTTTGAAAATAAATCAGACATAATTCTGTATATAAAAATTAGACTATTGTAATATATAAAGCTCTTTTTTCCCTGTGAAATTGATATGCAACAACAAAACTAATTTGAATAAATTTTTATATATTGAAAATAAATCAGACTTCTTCGCAAATATTTTTACGATATGATACAATCAGACTTTGTTTATACATTTTTCATGTGAGGAAATTTATGGAATTTTACACTCAATTGGCGGCCATTTTTATTAATACTCCAAAAGAAAAAGTTAATTTTAAAAATAACTCCGCATTTTATTTTTTTTCAAAAATGACCTAACCGCCTGGCCCACGGGCGGTCTCCTAGGAGACCCAAACCGCACCCCCCCCCCCCCCCCCCCCCCCCCCCCCCCCCCCCCGCACGGGCGGTCTGGTCATTTTTTTTTTTTTTTAGAGATCTGAGTATTTTGATTTAAATAATTTTGTGAATAAAAAGTTTTCTTGTTTAGAGTGTATGCCAAAAAAACAAGACATTTGATAAATTTATGAAGTGATGTCGTAACTCTTTATAACTTTGATTGTATTTGTCAGTTAGATATCACAAGTCTAAATATAACACTAATGAAGGACTTGGCATTTATTCAAAAAATTTCAAACTCTGACAGCTTGTTGATCTTTTTCTCTTTTTCCAGTTTTTATAATATATGTATAATATATACATATATACATATATACATAGGACGTGGCTACGGTGCTATGGGTAGCTAAGAGGCCTCCGTGCTACGGTTCGGATTTCGAGTTTTCAAAATCCTAACGGTCGATCCGAACCGTTCATCTTGTTCTCCATATTAATATGTGCTTGGAGACCAAATTTTACATTTTTATGAATTTTTTTACTATTTATTAAGTCACTTTGAAAACCCCTGATCCAACGGTGGCTTAACCCAACAGTAAAACCAGAAACTACCGTTGGATCAGCGGTTTTCAAAGTGGCTTAATAAATAATAAAAAAATTCATAAAAATGTAAAATTTGGTCTCCAAGCACATATTAATATGGAGAACAAGATGAACGGTTCGGATCGACCGTTAGGATTTTGAAAACTCGAAATCCGAGCCGTAGCACGGAGGCCTCTTAGCTACCCGTAGCATATTAGCCAAAACCTATATACATATATACATATACATATATAGGATTTGGCTAATATGCTATGGGTAGCTAAGAGGCCTCCCGTGCTACGGCTCAATATTCGACTTTTCAAAATCCTAACGGTGGATCCGAACCGTTCATCTTGTTCTCCATATTAATATGTGTTTGGAGACCAAATTTTACATTTTTTGGAAATTTTTTACTATTTTTTTAGATTTATTGAATATCGCTGTTTTTTATGGTCCAGATTTGTCTGAAAAACAGCGATTTTCAATAAATCTAAAAAAATAGTAAAAATTTCCAAAAAATGTAAAATTTGATCTCCAAGCACATATTAATATAGAGAACAAGATGAACGGTTCGGATCGACCGTTAGAATTTTAAAAAGTCGAATATTGAGCCGTAGCACGGGAGGCCTCTCAACTACCCATAGCACCGTAGCCAAGTCCTACATATATACATATACATATACACATCTACATATACACATCTACACATACACACATACACACATACACACATACACACATACACACATACACACATACACACATACATACATAGATATATACATATACATATATACAGCAATATGCTAGCATGCTATGCATAGCATAGAGCCCCTCCGTGCAACGGCTCGGATTTTGAGTTTTCAAAATCCTAACGGTCGATCCGAACCATTCATCTTGTTCTCCATATTAATATGTGTTTGGAGACCAAATTTTACATTTTTTGGAATTTTTTTTACTATTTTTTTAGATTTATTGAAAATCGCTATTTTTGTTATGGTCCAGATTTGCTGAAAACAGTGATTTTCAATAAATCTAAAAAAATAGTAAAAAAATTCCAAAAAATGTAAAATTTGAAAAACCAAATACATATTAATATGGATAACAAGATGAACGGTTCGGATCGACCGTTAGGATTTTGAAAAATCGAATATTGAGCCGTTGCATGGAAGTCCTCTATGCTATGCATAGCATGCTAGCATATTCCCATATATACATATACATATACATATACATATACATATACATATACACATATACATATATACAAAAAATAAGACATTTGATAAATTTATGAAGTGATGTCGTAACTCTTTATGGTACTAAAACAGTAGTTTAGAGCTACTAAAATATGTTCAAACTCAAATTAGATCTCTGTCCATGAATAAAGCACCCTAGACTGACCACTGCTGGTAAATCAGCAAGTATGGATTGATACAGGGACCAAACTGAAAAAATGAGTGCACCAGCAGGTAGAGCATTCAAAAATACACAGAATTGACACAAATTTTAATTTATTTGGATTTTTCTACGGTTAGTTATGAATTTCCAAAGTTCAACTTTCGAAAAAAATTTAAACATCCATAACTTTGGCTAGGAAAGTCGGATTTGGGCATACGAGCACTTTTCAGAAAGGAGAGAACGAGACGAATCTGATTTTGCCTGGAAAAACCTCAGGTATTGTTGTATCAGAAGCATCAAAATTTCAAAAAAAAACGTCGTTTAGTGCCTCAAAAACTCAGTTTGAGTTTTCGTACGACGGTAGGCATTAAAAAACAACGATTTTCAAACCATCTTAATAAATAGTAAAAAAAATTCAAATAATATAATACATGTATATATATGTATATTATATATATAATAGAGATAGGCTAATGTGGTTTCGGTAGCATATGGCTCGAAATACACACGGTCCAAATTTGAAATTTCAAAATTCAAAAAGTCGATCTGAACCGTTCATCTTGTTCTCCATATTAATATGTGCTTGGAGACCAAATTTTACATTTTTCTGTGTATATGTATATGTGTATATGTGTATATGTATATATGTGTGTATGTATGTATGTGTGTGTGTGTGTGCGCGTGCGCGCGTGCGTGCGTGTGCGTGTGCGTGTGCGTGTGTGTCTGTGTACATGTGTATGTGTATATGTATATATGTAGAGGAGGGTTCAAATGCCTCCATTTTTTGTGCCTCCACCATGCCTCCATTTTTTAAAACTTTAATAATTCAAAATTTAAAACTTAAAAATTAAAATAAAACCGTTGGATATGATCTACATCATTTTATCTATGCACATGTAAAAAATTATGACATTTCAATTTTATTTTGATTGTCATCAAGAGCTTGTAAAAAATGCACTAATTTGGATAATTTCTAGACATTGATTTTTGGACTTGTTGATTCACATAAAAACAAAATTGAAATGTGATAATTTTTTATGATCACGTAGAGAAAATAACATAGATCACATCTAACGATTTTATTTTGACTTTTAAGTTTTAAATTATATATGTAGAGGAGGGTTCAAATGCCTCCATTTTTTGTGCCTCCATCATGCCTCCATTTTTTAAAACTTTAATAACTCAAAATTTAAAACTTAAAAGTCAAAATAAAATCGTTAGATGTGATCTATGTTATTTTCTCTACGTGCTCATAGAAAATTATGACATTTCAATTTTGTTTTTATGTGAATCAATAACTTCAAAAATTAACGTCTAGAAATCATCCACATTGGTGCTTTTTTTACAAGCTCTTGATGACAATCAAAATAAAATTGAAATGTCATAATTTTTTACACGTGCATAAATAAAATGATGTAGATCATATCCAATAGTTTTATTTTTACTTTTAAGTTTTAAATTTTGAATTATTAAAGTTTTAAAAAATAGAGGCATGGTGGAGGCACCAAAAATGGAGGCATTTGAACCCTCCTCTACATATATTAGTGTTATATTTAGACTTGTGATATCTAACTGACAAATAAAATCAAAGTTATAAAGAGTTGCGACATCACTTCATAAATTTATCAAATGTCTTATTTTTTTGGCATACACTCTAAACAAGAAAACTTTTTCTTCACAAAATTATTTAAATCAAAATACTCAGATCTCTAAAAAAAAAATTAAAAAAAAAATGACCAGACCGCCCGTGGGGGGGGGGGGGGGGGGGGGGCGGTTTGGTCCCCAGGGAGACCGCCCGTGGGCCAAGCGGTTAGGTCATTTTTGAAAAAAAATAAAATGCGGGGTTATTTTTAAAATTAACTTTTTCTTTTGGGGTATTAATAAAAATGGCCGCTCAATTGGTATTATTACCCTATAACTGTTTGATGGTGTTTATTTCTCACATGAGTGTAGATTTTATATTCCCCAATTTTCTTTCCATTCTTTAATAAAAGATGGGGGAAAATTGTAATCTGACTTCATAGTTTTATTTTGAAATGCTAGTGTTGACTTTTTTCTTTCTCTTTTGTTTTTTATCAGAAGCTATAAAGCCGTGAGACAAACTTGAACTCTCGACTTTTAAAGTAATCATAGTTATAGAATTCTCTCTCTCAAACCACATGATATATTTTTCTCCATTTTTATCTTTTACTAATTTTTGCGCAACCATCTCAACTTTTGGTTAATATTTATAATATTTTCATGTGCTTCATTCATTTTTTTTTTCTGAATTTGTCATTTTATATGCATATTAAAAATTGAATCATGCGGTTCATCTAATATACTCATTAAATTCATCTTATTTAATTATAAAAAATAAATATTTGTATTTTATAAAATAATATTTAATCAATATTGTTATATTATTATTTAATTCATTATATTATAAGAATAATTATATAATATCAAACATTATTGAAAAAAATAAGAATCTTTTACCACTAATGTTACAATACAACTGAACATTCATTTCAACACAACTTCATAATTATTTCCCTACATACACATCAATATAAAATTTTCTAAATTTATTTGTGAATTTTCATATCCGTCAAATGTCATTCCGTAGCCACTTCAAACAATAATTTCATCATATCAATAAGAGTGAGTCTATGGTACTATGCATATTACAATTTGTTAGTGTGCTACGGCTCTATATTCGAGTTTTCAAATCCTAACAGTCGATCCGAACCGTTCATCTTGTTCTCCATATTAATATGTGTTTGGAGACCAAATTTTACATTTTTTGAAATTTTTTTACTATTTTTTTAGATTTATTTAAAATCACTGTTTTTGGATGGTCCAGAATTTTCAGATCAAGTGATCTTCTAAATATCTAAAAAAATAGTAAATTTTTTTCAAAAAATGTAAAATTTGGTCTCCAAATACATATTAATATGGAGAACAAGATGAACGGTTCGGATCGACCATTAGAATTTGAAAACTCGAATATAGAGCCGTAACACAGTAACAACCGCATAGTAGCATAGACTCTATCAATAAAGTTGGTAAATATTCGTGATATCTCTTCTTTAGTTTAAAGTTTAAGCCCATGGGTCATGATGGGCCTGCCAATTCACATGCCATCGACTTTAAAATCTGTGGCAACTTTATTAATACAAACGGAGCTCATTTCAATTCCACACCTGTAGCGAACAATGGAGAAGCGGAGAAGGGACACGGCATCTGCGTTCCATCCCATCCCATGTTTCCCGCTCATGCGGCTCGATACTCCACGAATCTCGCCACTTGATACCCACAAATCAGACACGGCTATACTTTTGTTACTTTATTGATTCTAAAGTAACTGAATTCTGGAACCGTCTGATATATATCTAACAGATATAAAGAATCTCAATTCAATTACTAATATTAAAATTGAGAAAATCGAAATCCATTCCAATCAAAATGAAAAAATAATGAAAATCATGTGTATTAATGAATAAAATAAGA
The DNA here is from genome assembly GCF_964058835.1 of Carex rostrata. Taxonomy (NCBI): domain Eukaryota; kingdom Viridiplantae; phylum Streptophyta; class Magnoliopsida; order Poales; family Cyperaceae; genus Carex; species Carex rostrata. The sequence goes on from NC_135919.1 coordinate 11,345,198, forward strand.
AGATTCAAAAAATAATGACTCAAAAGATAAATCCCATTTTTACAAATAACTAATAACTTATGAAAAAATACTTTTTACTTTTGAAAAAAGTAATTGATCTATCCGCGTTTCGACATTTTGTGTCGAAATAGGAGCATTTTACATGAAGCGCGATCGCTACCGAATGAAATAATTCACTTTTTACCCGACTCAGAGACGGTCCAATAGATATCGGACCAGATTCGATCCGTTTCCCGCTTGTGACCGTTAGATTCTCTTGGAGATACGTACAGTCAATTTATATTAATCCACGGCGTGTCTCCGCAGAGAATCGAACGGTCAGAACAAATTCGGTTCGAAATCCATCTGAGTATCTGACTGCTCCCTTTCTCCCACAGTCCCACCTACTCTCCTGGGATGTAACTTAAAGTGGGCCATAAACTATTTATTACAGGCCGTACTTTACCCGCCGAGTTCCAAACCGTATTGTATCATCTGAACCTGGCATTGTAGACCTGTGGATTTTTCTAGATCTGTGAAATAAGAACGTCTCTCCTGACTTGGTGTATAAAGCAATCACATATAGTCATCCTTGGACCGATTCCATATGACCTGTCACTTTCCTACGTTTCTCTCCAGTCCTTTCTAGTTTCTATCAGTAAACAAAAAGGTATAGACTATAGAGAGAATGGGACTGGAGATCTACTGGACCCGATTGGTCCGATTCATTCGATCCGGATACTGATTACTGCGTTTCCTGAATTTGTCTTAGTTTTTATCCTGGATTGATGGAGTTGCGACCAGATCTGGAAAGTGAAGCTCGATAAAATCCAATCGGAAGTGCTAGTCTTTATACTATTCGTTTTGATCTGAGTAGTTTCGATTGATTCGTGCATTCTAGCCGTATCGCTGCTAGAGGTTTAGAGTAGAAGGATGGATGATTTGTTAAATTTTGAAACTGGGAAGCACGATTACGACTGGTAAGATGTTTTTTTTTTAAACTCATTAGTCATATAAATCCTTTGAATTTGCATTAGATTTACTCGTATAGATTTTCAAATTAATAGTTGGTTAAGATCTGGTCTGGTATTGGATGATTTTTGTCTACTTTCAGTTCAGTAAACTGTACAATTAAGCTAGTAGCACCGCAAGTGGTTTCAGGTTCAACCCCCTGCTAAATTTATCTCCAAATATTAGCTAAGAAGCATCATATGCATTTCTGAAATTTCTGAAAATGGATGTGTTAAATTGTCCTTTCTGAAAATAGATGCCAAATTGAGTGGTTTTGTTTTCATAAATTTTCCAAAGAATCACAACATATTCTATTTTTTGTTTGCCTTTACAGGCTTCTAACTCCTCCGGGAACACCCCGTGAATTGAAATCGGAGCTTATAGAAAAGAAGCCAGTAACAGTCTTGGCTGTACCTAAACGTTCTGCTGCTCCCATTAGGTCATCTTCTACTACTCGAGCCTCAAGGGTATGTGCCTATTAGCCAAAATATATTCTTCCACTATATACCACAGTACTTAAACAATAGAAATCTTAATTCCTGTACATTCTTACATTGATTAGATCTTTCTTATTTCCAAATAAATTGTCAGATCATGCAAGTTAAATTCAAGAAATCTAAAAAACTGTTATTTGTATCAAATTTGGTGGTGCTATCCATTTTGACAAAACTCAGTTAGTTCTTACAACATACAAGACTATCGGGTGCTTGATTTTTTCTTTTTTCCAAAAGAAGGGTTCTTGTTAAAAATAGCAAAATTCGGAGGATTGTGATAATGAAATTTTCTGTGCGTAATGCATGAAAGTTGGATAATAGTGTTTTTTAGATCAGTAATTTTACATCTATTTAGACACCTTTGGGCACCTCCAAGAAGTTTTCTGTGTTCTGCTGAATTACAGTAAAAAATAATTTTGTGATAGAATTCAACTAGAGAACAACATGGATCAAAGTCTCAAACAGCAGAAGGCACTGAAATACAACATTGGTAGTACTAACTGGAGGAAATGCAGCCTGGCATTTATTCTGAAATCAATATATCAGCCCCTGTATGGATGCTCTCAAAAAAAGCTGTTGTTCTCTAGGCTGATAGAAGCTTGCCAAAGGAGCAACTCCTTTTTGTGCAAAAAGCGGCAATCATACTTGCTTTCTTGTAAAGAAAGCATAAATTTACAAGCTGAAGAGATTGAAAGGTGTAAAACACAAACAGCACAGTTTCAAATACGCCAAAAAATGAAAAAAGAACATCCTTAATGTAGTTGGTGCAGTTACCGGTTTTAAACTCCCCTATTTTTCTCAGGCAAAGGAACACTTATTTTTGGTGTTTATTCCTTTTCTAATGCCAACATATTTAATGTCATGGAAAAAATTGTTCTAACCCCCCCCCCCCCCCCCCCCCCCAACCCCCCCAGGCACGTATTCCGGCACATGATCTCCATTCATCTGATAGAAAATATTAGATGCAATTACTGAAATTCAGAATATAGTTGTTTATTTTATTTCAAGTGTATGCAGTATCCAGTGATTCTTTACTCTTTACTTTCCTTGCTAAAATGATTGATATGACCTTTCTCTAACAGCTCTCCAGTACAACTCAACATCTAGATAATGGCCATACCAGCACCACCTCGACACGACCTGCCAGAAGCAGCTCGGTGACCCGCTCATCAGTCCAATTAAGCAGCAGCAACATCAGAAGCACCACAACTCTTAACAGCAGCACCGCCTCGCTGAGCTCACGGCCTTCCACTCCGACAAGGCGTACCCCAACCCTAGCGAGTCCTAGACCATCCGCCCCAGTAATCACCACCCGTACCACCCCCAGCCGTTCCTCCACCCCAGTTAAATCCCGAGCTTCTGCACCTGTCTCGAAACCTGCTCCATCTTCCAGGTCATCCACACCAACCCGTCCCCGGACCAGCACTTCTGTCTCGTCAACCGGTACAGCACCTCCATCAACCCGTTCAGTTTCTCGCTCTTCAACCCCAACCCGTACTGTTTCCTCATCTCCATCTATCGGAAGGTCTCCTTCTGTGGGCCGCACTTCCAGTTCAAGCTCTGCTGGTTCTATCAGAAGGGTCCCCTCTTCTGGTGGCCTGAGTTCGGCCCCCACCTCCCGACCTAGTTCGCCAGGTCAGCGACCACGTGTCCCCGTTCAGCCTCTTGATATACCAGATTTCCCCAATGAGACGCCTCCGAACTTGAGGACAAAGCTTCCTGACAGGCCCACATCCGCGGGTCGGGTTCGACCCGGCACGTTGACTATGCGGAGCTCTGGTCCTTCACAACCCGAACATGTCGCCACTGCACCTGCACATAAGAAGGTATCCGTGCCTGTCGTTAGCCGAAGCAAGTTTAGTGACGGTCCTTCAAAAGTGTCTTCGTTTTCTGGCAATGGGCACCAGTCCAAGCCAGTGCTGGTACAGAAGCCAGCAGGGCCTGGTTCCGATAGGAGTGGATTTGGTCGAAATATTTCGAAGAATTCACTTGACATGGCCATTAGACATATGGTAAGGTGCTTCCATCCATTTAAATATCGAGTAATAAACACACCGATATTTTTTTTTATTTATCTTTTTATTTTGATTATAGGACATTCGACAAAACCTAGGTGGCATCAGAGGTGCATCTCTTTTCCCACACAGTATTCGCTCAAACCCTACCAAGGGACGACCGGCCCGCATGTCAGACCCTACATCCAACTCTCGCATATCAGAGATGCACTCTGAAAATGGCAGTTGCAATGGTACAATCTCTGATAATTCAAAAAGCACTGCCAATAATTCTCCTGACAGAAACATAATGCTGTTGAAGGAGACTCTAAACGAGTTAGATTTGTATGGTAGTTCAAGGTACGATGCTATGTTGCTCAGAGAAGACGTGAAAAGTACGAATTGGTTGCATGGAATTGATGACAAGTCGGATCAAAACTCAATATTTGACCACAGGTTCGATACACTTCCTGAACCATTTGGACCGCTATAATAGTGTGATTTTTTTTAATGTGTAATATATCGTTTATGAAGGATTTAATTTGTTCTATTCCGTTGTTTCTTCTTGTGCTGGTATCTTGGATTCTGAAAGTGGCTTTTGTCAACTGCTTGATGATTTTTTTTGGGTTCTTTTTTGTAAACTTATATATGCAGAGGAGATAGTGGTACTGTGACCCCTGTTAGAAAAATGTGTGGACACTTGATATGGAAATATACGGACTAATTTGTGTTTTGCAACCTCTGTTAACTTTTGCAGGAAAATATATATATATATTTATTTTGAGTATGCGGTACTTCTAATCTATCAGTATAACTATGTTTAACTTCTGGATGTCTTCAAGTCATTTAATAAATTTGTAGTTACGTAAAACAGGTAAAAAGTTCATGCATTTACCTATCATCAGGGCAGATCCAGGATTTCAATCCGGGTAAGACACTAATCGGATTCAAAAAATCAATGGGTTAAAACCTATTAATTAATTAGGTACTAGATAAAAACTTGTTTTGTAATAGAAAATTGTACAAAATTGATAAAAGAAAAAAATTTCAAAAAATTATATTCCATGTGCATCTAAACTTTTGTTATTAGCTAAATTAGTCATTAGTTTTTTAATTTTCAAAATATGTATCCAAAAAACAATTAAAAATACTAATGTAACAAAAAAAAAATTGATAAGATTTTCATGACAAATTACATCTCATTAGAGGCACTCTCATAAAATACTAAAAAAAAAGAATGACAACCAAATAATAATTATCAGGATAAATTTAAGAGTGAGTCTATGGTACTATGCATATTATGATTTGTTACCGTGCTATGGTTTTATATTCGAGTTTTCAAATCCTAACGGTCGATCCGAACCGTTCATCTTGTTCTCCATATTAATATGTGTTTGGAGACCAAATTTTACATTTTTTGAAATTTTTTTACTATTTTTTTAGATTTATTGAAAATCACTGTTTTTGGTTGGTCCAGAATTTCAGATCAAGTGATTTTCTAAATATCTAAAAAAATAGTAAAAATTTTTCAAAAAATGTAAAATTTGGTCTCCAAACACATATTAATATGGAGAACAAGACGAACGGTTCGGATCGACCGTTAGGATTTGAAAACTCGAATATAGAGCCGTAGCACGGTAACAACCCGTGATATGCATAGTACCATAGACTCACTCTAAATTTAATTTCTAAACCTTAACTCTTACTGTATATAGTTGACTCCTAAATTGATAACTGGAAAATCTCAAATAACTATCAAGATAATATTCATAAAATTAATCATGATTAACCACATACTTTCAATTAAAATAAAGAATGAAAAAGGAAAATAAAAAATAAAAGAAAATAAAGAACATAAGGAGCAACAAAAATATAAAAAATAAAACATGAAAAAAAAATAAAAGCAAATTGGAAAGCAAAATTAAGAGGAAATGGAGGTATCATGCACCCCCTAAAATAGAGAGGGTGAAAGAAAAAGGAAGAGAAAATTGAATTGGTTGATTATAGGGTAGTGCACTGGAGAAGAGAAAAATGGAAGCTTGGGCCTTCTCTCGTATTAATACTGACCGGTGGATCCCACTTTTCTGAAATTTTCTAATTTATTCCGGTTCACATAGTTTCTTTATGAAATGGTTCTATGGCTCATGTGCACCACTTCCATTTAATATTTCCTATCGTCTCCTTTATTAGAAAGTGTAAAATTTTTTGAGAAAAAATAGAACAACACAGAGGAAGAGAAGAAGGTAAATTGGAAATAGTGACCTTAGAATCTTTTTCAAAATAAAAAAATTCAGGCCCTGGCCTTACTGGCTCAACCATTGCTCAGGGTAGAGCAAATCATTTTTTTAGGGTAGAGCAAGAACCCATATTACCTATACCCAAAAACTAATTTTCAGAATCCAGGATAGAGCACTTGCGCACCACTAAATCAACATGGATCCGCCCCGGCTATCATCTATTTCGCCACTGGTGTTAAACAATGTTAACAATAACTTAATATAAAGTTGACATATAAAAATTATATATGTAGAAAGTATAAAATATGTATGTATGTCGCGTCCAAAAAGGAATGATGAAATTTGTGTTACTCTAGCTTCTTTTTATCTAAAAAAAAGAAGAAATTTGGTGTTAGTCGAACGATTTAAATTTTCTGATGATCTAACTTAATGAATATTTAGGTATTATCAGATTATTTTTAAATTGGTTATACCACTCTTACACATACTACATTAGGCTATTGTGAAAAAAAAATTATACATATATTATCTAACTGAATACTGAATAGAATACTTTTCTTTAATAGAAGATAGATGTGCCTACAAAAAAAATTCTTAATGGTCGACGGAGGCTTCGATGTGCCTACAAAAAAATTCAAAAGATGAGACATTCTTTTTCAGTAGGGGTGTCAATGAGTACGGTAAAGGGACAATAGTTTAGGTGAATGTATATTCATATCCATATCCATTGACTTTATATATAATTTCATGTCCTACATTAACTCTATTCATATCCTACTGTTACCATTAAGAATATTTCTTATTCTACTTTTCTTTGTTAAGATTATCGGATAACAAAGTGATTGAACACCGGGAGAATAACGAATAATATTGATATAATAGTTAGTTACTCTATTCATATCCTACTGTTACCATTAAGAATAGTTCTTATTCTACTTTTATTCGTTAAGATTATCATATAACAAAGTGATTGAATAGCGGGAGAATAACGAATAATACTAATATAATAGTTAGTTTTATTATTTTTTTATAAGTTGACCATCAAAATTCATTCGTTTTACACATATGTAATCACATTACTAATATAAAAATTAAAATATAAATGTGCAATCAATTTCAACTATATTATTTTTTATCAAAGCAAAAAAATTCAAAATTTCAACTATATTATATTATTTTCTTACGTTTAACTGAAAAACAAGACAAATAAAAGTAATTAAAAAAATAGAGATGACAATATATAGAAACAAAATCACGACCGGACCAGTTAAACATTTATTATGCTTTGTGCATTGCATGTTCAATGTTTTATATGATTCTTATTAAATGTGTGTGTATATAATTTTGTTTATTAATAATTATCCTATAGAATAATAAATACAAAATAATCTTTACTCGTATCTTTATTTATTTAGTTAATAAAAAAATCTTTATTCATACTTACTATCTCGAATAAATATTTAAAAAGGCTGTCACTGACGGAAGAGGGGGTTGTCTGATAACTATCGGACCACTTTTGTGTTCGATGGATTTTCTCACCGTCATATCTGCTTTAAGATTCGTGTGTACGGATTTTAAAGCAGACGTGAAATTGCGGACGAGAATCCTAAAACAGATCCGACGGTGAAGAGAACCCATCGAACACAAAAGTGATCCGATGGGCGTCGGATGCCCCCCTCTCCCGTCACTGACACCCCTTACCTTTTAGTTTTTTTAGTCCTTTCGAGTGGTGAAATGAGTCTAATTTTATTTTGTTTTCTCTGTTCATTTTTTTATGGTGCCGAACTTTGTCAATATATTATTAGCAGCCAAATCACCTATAAAAAAAAAAAAATCTTATTACAAGATACCATTTATGGGGAAATGCTATATTTTACAGAATCAACTTTTTTTTTATAATATGAGACAAATTAGCTCCCCCCAAGGCCCCAACTCCATCAAAACCTACCCTCCCACTCTCAGGTTTTCACTATCTCTCTGTCTTGATCCGCTAAACCTAATTGTATTCTCGGCGCTGTCTCTTGTCTGACGTCGCCGTCAATTCATTTTCTCTGTACAAACAGAACTCGAGATCAATCGATATGGTTTATCAAATAAATATAGCAATGCCTTAAATTAAAATACGAGTCCCAGAGAAACAGACCCTTCCCACCCTAAAAATCCAACAAGTACCCTCCACTTAGGGGTGACAAAAAAGCTTGCAGCTCGTGGTTCGATCGTGACTCGCTCATTACTGGATTGGGTTGTTGACGAGCCAGCTCGTCACCAGTTCGGTCCAAAATTAACGAGTACAAGCTGGGGCCTAGCTTGCTCGCCAGCTCGGTTAGGCATCAATTTGTAAATTTGTATGAATTGTGTGCATTTTATAATGTCTAGCTCAGCTCAGCTCGTCAGCTCGCGCGCTAGCTCAGACTAATTTATCACGAGTTCAAGCTGAAGTTTTAACTCGGATGTCCTACGTCCAGCTCACTCGGCTATAGCTCGGTCCAAAATTAACAAGCTAAATTAAGACCCAGCTCGGAGCTGACTCTGAGCCAGCTCGTTGACACCCCTACCTCCACTTGATTCAAGAAGCACGAAATTGGACGCAAAAATATGTTATACAAAAATATCCAACTTTCGAACCACCCTCCACTTTACCAAATTGACAAATTCATATCACCTGAATCAACCTCTTTATTATAGATTGGCATAAATTTAAAGGTGTTTCGTACATTATAGACTTAAAATATCATTGATTAGAATTCTGATAACTGTCCGGAGTCAGACATTACATTCATTCATGTCGTACATAGCCTGGAAACATGGATTATGAGACCAAATTTCTACAGTTAGATTATTTTAGTTATTATTTTCATCCTGTTTCCATACCTAGCAAGGGAGAATATCGAATTCTAAAAAATGCACGATTAACCGTGGTTGGATTGTTGGAACTTGGAATAGATAATTATAAACATGGATTTAAGACTATTTTATTTGAGATTTTCTCGACTAAATAATCTGGTTAATGCAATCAATGAAATTTTATTTTGCTTTTTCCCAATAAATGGTACAAAATTGTCAAAACAATTCCATACAAAAATCTTAATGCGGATCAAACAGCTACAACCAGACATCAAATCAAATAGAAAACTCCATTGGTGTGGGAAAGAATAGGCCGATGGTTATTATGAGAAAATATTTGAGCCCAAATTTTGGCTTATCGGACTAATCACAGGAGATTCAACTCCTCTTCAATATCCTAGAGGATGGGTCTCACTTTAAAAGTTTGTGATTAAATTTCACCGCTTTGGAATTCGGGTTAGTGCAGGGACAGTATAATTGGGCTTTGAGATTCGTGACAAGTTAAAAAGGACAGTTCGGATCCAGTAATTGTGAAAGATTTCCTTTTCAGGTAATGGAGAGGATGTGAATTCGTAACAGAATGATGTCTGCCTTGATAAGCTAAATCCAATTAATGCACAAAGTCGCCACGGATTATTCATTTTATTCGGAATCGGAGATGAGTTATGCGCATAAATTTTAATTTTCAGCGTTAATTATTTTTTGTGTTTATATCAAATTTATCCTCAATAAATATTAATTACACTATTATCAATGGAAACATTTAATGCAATGGTGAAAAATGAACTGCTCGTTTAATTCTGTAAAGACCACAACCAAGGAATGAGAATTTTTAGCATGCAAAAAATAATGAGGTAAAGATATTGGCAGAACAGTTTTTGTTTCATGTAACATGAAAATAGAGTTAAAACAGCACTGCATTAGATAAAAAAAGTAAAAACTGCTCTCTTAATATTTACCCAAGGGAATTTTTTTATAAACCATAAATAGAAAAACAATTTTTAGGGAACCAGCATGATTGCTTTTTTTTTTTGAAAAATCACAAAGACCGAGTGGAGCATTCGGTCTCCACTTTTTTTTTTTCTCCAGACCGAATGCTCCACTCGGTCTCACCATTTTTTTCAATTTTTCACAGATTCGGCCACATAAGATCCGAATAATCCTTTTATGTATATGTATAGAGAGTGACTTGAAATTTTAAAATTCAAAAAGTCGATCCGAACCGTTCATCTTGTTTTCCATATTAATATGTGCTTGGAGACCAAATTTTACATTTTTCAGAATTTTTTTACTATTTATTAAGTCACTTCGAAAATTGTTGATCCAACGGTGGCTTAACAAAACAGTAAAATTAGCAGCCACCATTGGATCAACAATTTTCAAAGTGGCTTAATAAATAGTAAAAAAATTCAGAAAAATGTAAAATTTGATCTCCAACCACATATTAATATGGAAAACAAGATGAACGGTTCGGATCTACTTTTTGAATTTTGAAATTTCAAGTCACTCTCTATACATATACATAAAACATATGCCACACCGTTTGCCGCACGGAAAAGTTGAAAAAAGAGTGAGACCGAGTGGAGCATTCGGTCTGGAGAAAAAAAAAAAGTGGAGACCGAATGCTCCACTCGGTCTTTGTGGTTTTTCAAAAAAAAAAAAACAATCATGCTGGTTCCCTAAAAATTGTTTTTCTATTTATGGTTTATAAAAAAATCTCTTACCCAAGTAATGGATACATTTATAAAGTGATATAGTAAGAGAACTTCATTAAAAAAAAAAAAGATATGGTAAGAGGATTATGTCTGCCTTGATAAACTAAATCCAATTAATGCACAAGTTGCCCCCACGGGATATTCTTTTAAATTTATTGATAATTAAGAGAACTCATGAAAATGAAAATAGGATAGGGTATTAGGGTATATTTCTCTGATGAGACAATATCAGAATCAGCGCAGCACTGAAAATAGCCCGGCCAGTATACCAGTAAATGTCTTTATCGAATAATTGTCCACCATGTCTTGAGGAGTGTTTAATTAGATGCCACACTTATATTTAATTCAATTTCAGATAGGGACAGATTATAATTTATTAAAGTATCAGATTCGTCGATTAGGAATAATTTTATTTTTATAACATAAATTTGGTAAACAATATTAATATCTGTTATACGAATTCTAAATCTACAGTTTGGTTCAAAAGAAGAAGGTTTATAAGTTAATTTTAATCTGTTAATTTTCCTTCGTGTTTTGTCCGTTTGACTTTATATTAAATTAATTCAAAATTTTATAAATTTGAGTAGATCAATTTCAACAGTTTAAATTCGTTATTTGAAATTATTACAGTAGATTTTGGAATTAAGCTCACCAAAGGATATGGTAAGCTTAAGATAGTAAAGAAGTAGAATTTCAGGTGATTTTAATACATTTCCTTTGTGTTGTTCAAGATTATTATTCCTTCAGTACCTGATATTTTTAATTACAACAATTAACTGAAACTTATAATTCAATAATCAAATTCGAATATGTATATATGAATCAAAATGTTAATTATAATAATATATATAATTTTATTGATTTTACATATGAATATTGTTATATAAATTTGCTTAAAATTAATATTTTTAAATTTCAAAAACTTTGTTATGGTTCTGTGCTTTTTAAAAAAAAAAACTTGACGATGACTGTCAAGGTTGATTGTATTGATAAATAGCAGCTGTCTAATCGCCATATAAATTTTTAAACTAAATTTACTGTTCTTAATTAGTACATAATATAAATCATTATGTTAATTCACACTATGTATGGATTTTTTGTTTAAAATATTATTGATAAAATATTTTAAATATAATATACAGGCATACATTGGATCGTCACGCATTTATTACATACATATCCTACGAAATTAAAAGAAAAATCAAATTCGAATTATGTTAAAATATGATTCATAGGCAGCTATATAACTAAAATAGTGCAATAACATGTAATTATTCGTTTGTTTGGTTCATTTGTCAACACCTTTCCTTGCAATATTTAAATTTTGCACCAAATGTGGTTTCCCATTTTTCTTCGCTTCAATAATTTTCACCTACACAAGCCTGTGTAATAACTAGGTTAGCTAGTTTTGTTGACCTGAACATACCTCTTTTGATTACAAAATCAATTTGCCATGAGTGCAACGGCCGATTTATAGTATCTTGAATTACTTCATTACATATTACATGCAGATTTATAGTGTCCTCGTTTTACAATAGATACTAGATAATATTACTAGATTTATTAAATAAAATGTTAATATTATTACAATATCTGAATTATGTATCTGAATTATATCTGTATTTGTATTCATCAAATATTTGGTCCATATCCGAATCTGTTTAATATCTGGTCCGTATCCGCATCTGTTTAATATCTGGTCCGTATCCAGCATCTGTTTAATATCCAATCCGTATTTGTTTAATATACAATCTGTATACATATCCGTTGAACTCATATCGTTTAAATTGATATCAAATTAATTTTATTTCGGCTGTGTATATTCGTCTATATACTGAGGCAGGGGCGGATCTACTGTAGCACAGGGGGGTCAGCTGCCCCCCGCTGGATTTTCAAAAATAGTGCTAAAAATCTGCTTTTCGGACCTCTGCCCCTTCCTGGAATTCAAATTGCCCCCCTGTAGCCCATTCTGAAATTTTAATAAACCGAACGGAGCCCATATAAACTCTGAGCGAAACAAATTAGTGGAGCCCAAATAGGCGCTGATCCCAAATAGCGAAAATTAGTTGAACCAAAATGTTTTTATTTATTTTATTTTTTTTGAATTCAAAGGCAGAGGCTGCCAAGTTGAACCAAAATGTTGATTTCAAATTCCCTATAAATGTTGAATTGTTGATTTTTTTTTCAGGTAATTTAGCATTTTTATTATATTGATTGGTATTTTTTTGTTATGTTGAATTGTACCCGATAAGCTATTGGGTTTAAACCCGATAAGCTATTTGCATCCGATTATTGCCCCGCCCTGACAAAAATCATGCGTCTGCCCCTGTACTGAGGATTCAATTTTCTTTTACAACTTCGCAGTCTCTAAAAAAGTTAAAAGAAAAAAAAAAAAAAAAAAAAAAAAGAGTTGCAGAGCATTTAAGATTGAGTGGTGCTGTGGTAAACTGGTAATAATCATTGATTAGGAAGACTCAGGATTAGGGGTGAGTAAATTGCTCATAACTCGTGAGCCGCTCATAACTCGCTCACTAAATTCTCACTTAAACTCGCTCATTTAAAATTTGCCACATCTAATCCCGCCGCCACATTCAATCCCAAATATTCATAGTTTATACATTTATTTATTTTTTTAAACAGACGCCTCATAGTTTATACATTCATTTTTTTAGTACTCATAACTTGTTGGATTTTTATTAGTGTGCTATTGTTAGTTTATGTTGTTATTATTCTATTTTTTAATACCGTTGATTTTTTGTTATTATTCTATTTAATTGAATTATGACAATTTATTAAATTTTAGTATTCATAACTCGTGAGCCGCTCATAACTCGCTCATTTAAAACTCGCTCATTTCTGACTCGCTCATTTATTCGCTCGCTTTAACTCGCTCATTTAACAACTCGCTCATTTATTAAATGAGCGAGCATGAGCATACCCTAACTCGCTCATGCTCGCTCATTACTCACCCCTACTCAGGATTGCCAAAAAAAAAACATTATTTAAAATATTTTTAATGATTTGACTTTTTCAAAAGAAAAAATCATAAAATGAGCTGCTGTCGCCTGCTGATGTCGAACTTTTGTTTAAATGAAGAATGCGTAGGTCCCTTATCCAAAGTTTCAATAATTATATAAAAAAAAAAAAAATACAGGCTTGTAATATTTAAAAAAGATTGATATATCTTATCCTCTCTAACAAGCGGTTCAAGGGCAGATTCATAATTTTAAATATTTAAATTATGTATATTAAAATTTAATTAATATGTTTACAAAAATCATATTGTACAGCTTACTTGTAAATTACTAAATATGTATTATTAGTTCAGTAGCTAGAATTTCACTTTATATAATCACAGAGACTTATTTCAATTGAAATTTCAGCTACCATACAATATATATTTTACATTTTAGCTCGCTAATTTAAATTATTTAGTTCCGTTCTCAGTTCTCATGAGTAGAACTGACGAGTGTAACCTAACTAGTGCATGACATTGTTCTAATAATGGTACTCTAAAATCAAAACGAAGATTAATTTATGATACTCCTGTGAACCATAGTCACACAACTCGCGTTTAATTCGCGAATTATTTGCGTATTGTTCATTTTTTTACGTTTCCAAACCGAATTCCGAATAAAACACATAAAAAAAACGTACCATACGTTTTATTCGCGAGAAAAACGAGGAATTATTTAATTATTTATTTTTTGGGTTTTTTTTCTTTTTTATTGTACTGAATCATTCTCGAATTGTACTTAAATTATACCCGAATCACAAATTTTTGATTCTGCTAAACCGAACCCGAACTATTCATTTGTCACTACGCTGTGAACTTTAATGCTTGATTGTTCTACACTTGTTGGAGCAGTTTATCCAAAAAGATTATCATATGCATGTAGTAATCCCACCCTCCAACAGGCTGTATTGGTTTTTGTAGTATTGGATGTCGGTGTTCATCACTACAAAATGGAATAATTTATATGAGGGTTCAAATGCCTCTATTTTTGTGTCTCTGTCATGCCTTTATTTTTTAAAAGTTTAATAACTCAAAATTTGAAACTTAAAAGTGAAAGTGAAACCGTTGGATATGATCTACATTATTCTATCTTTCCACATGTAAAATATTACGACATTTCAACTTTGTTTTGGTTGTCATCAAGAGATTGTAAAAAAATGTACTAATGTGGATAATTTGTAAACGTTGATTTTTCAACTTATTAATTCACATAAAACAAAATTGAAATGTAACAATATTTTATGAGCATATAGAGAAAATAACATAGATCATATCTAACGGTTTTATTTTGATATTTATAATTTAAATTTTGAGTTATTGAAGTTTTTAAAAATGGAGGCATGATGGAGACACAAAAAATGAAGGCATTTGAACCCTCCTCAATTTATATATATTTCAACAAAACCACATGCATCCATTCCTATTTTTTCTACAACTTCCAAGTTTGAGCTCACTTCTACTGAAAATGTTGATAAACTTAATTCAACCAAATTAAAACTAACTGCAACTAATCTACAATTTTTTTATAAACTAAATATATTATGCATATAGTTACATCTCTTTCTAACTACTTTGTATATTAATTCTACAAAACATAATTTCATCAACACCTAAATTATACAAATACTAGTTAAAAAAAAATCACCTTGAGTGTGAGAGGGGAAAATAGTTATTGAAAAAGCAGATAGTGGGGTTTTCAGAGAATTAGAATTTTCAAGGGGGACAAGATTTAGGTAGAATCATTAAACCATATATAATCGTTAACATTGTGTGCAGTTGGTGAAATAAGTGATCCTTTAAAATATTAGAGATTGGAAAGAGAAGATAATATAGTTGGTTAGAAAAAAGTTTTAGGACTGTTGTATTTAAATGTCGAGAGTTCGATTCCCTCTCACGACTTCGCAGTTTCTGTGGAGGTTTAAAAAAAAATACAATATTAGAGATTGATCCTTTTTAATCATATCAAGTATTACTAACAGTTCATTACTTATATGCACCTCTCACATGCAAAATGTTTATAATTGATGACAAAAAATTTATACCTTACACTATTATTAATAAAAATTATAAATGTTGTATTTTAACTATTTAATAAAAAAATAACCTAATTTATCTTATAGTTATTCAGAAAAAGTGATGAATAGTCTGTACACCGGAAATAAATACTTGTGAATTCAGGTATTTATAACTTGTATGATAATTAATTAATTATAAATACTTTGGAAATTCAGATAAAAGAGTACAAAACATAAAGGTGCTAGAATAATTTCTCTCTATTTAATTAGCTTTTTGACTTGAATCCATTATTCATAGGATCATAATAATTCATCACTTGTACAGTAGCCAATAGACCTATTTATTAGAATTCGGATCATGTAAGATTATTTAGATTCAAACTGTTTAATATAAATATGTACAAATTTTAAAGTGAGTCTCCTTAATATATTAAATAGGTCTGAAATTTTTATGGTTATGCTGAAACTAACTCTATCCTCTGAAGTACTCTAAAATATACACGCTCTATGTATTATGGCTATATTTTGCTGTAAATAGCAGTGTTGTAAAAAACAACCGTTTAGGCCGATTAATCATCCGATTAGTTGTTGGCAGTAACCAAATCGTTACGAAAATTTCTGATTAATTAACCATTATTTCATATTATGACCGATTATTCTTGATTATTCCCGATTAATCGCTTTGCTGTACCTTGTTCGTCCGAAGAGCGCATACCGTTATTTACAACACTGGTAAATAGTCTCCTATGTTTATCCATTAAGAATATTGTAGACATAATTAGAGAAGCGGGGCAGTCTGATGGGCATCAAATTAAATTTGATCTGATATACGGTTGGATTATTTAATCGACATTAAGATTCATAAACACTTGATCTATACAAAATTTAAAGTTGTTCTATTAGCAAATTTCAATACCGGTTGAACGATTCAAACTGAATATCAGATTAAATTTGACCTAATGTCCATCAGACCGTTCCGATTTCCCCAATAAGGAGTGTTGCAATTGGGATTTGTAAAATTTGCCATAAGAGTAGTTGGGTAGTAATAGGTGGAAATAATAGGAAGAATTAAATCTACTGTATATATAAAACATTCTGACCAGTGGTAGTTTATTAATTAATTATATGAACTTTTATATGCACACCTAACTCAGACGTACGTCATTCAATAAGAGATAAGATAACCATATGACCTGTCTCATCATTTAAAAATATTTAATGCACCTACCTTCGTAATTCTAATTATTCGGTTACTTAATTTCTCTTTTCAGATATGAAGCAACAAATTGAACAGTATCGCATAATTTACCTAAAATGGACAAATATTTTGTAATGCACTGCTCCTTTTATTAATTCGAGATTTTTTTTTATGAGTATTTATAGTTGATAGACTTTACCGCTATATATTTTATTTAAAAAATAATAATTGATGTCCGTACACGGGATGAATGCACGAAATAAAAAAATGTGTGAAAATTCTTTGCCTTTAGTTCCGACATATGCAATGAAACAAATAAGAGAACCAAATCAGCCTGTCAGTTTTGTCACACAAACACATGTGCTACTAAAGCCTACACAAGGAATTAAAAAGAACAATATCTAATATCTGTAATGACAAGAATTCAGGTGACTTTTGGCGTGTATATGTAAACACTAGAAATTAAGAGAAAAGGAACGTGACAATAATAGAAGAGAATGCTCTGTTGCCACTAGGGCTGCACAAAAAATTCGTAGTTCGTGATTCGATTCGAGTTTGATTCGAAAAAGTTCGTAAGAGATTCAATTCGAAATTAATTCAAACTTGACATGGTTCGTTTGAAATAAGTTCGCAAACTATAATAGTTCGTATCTCAAACTAACGTGAACCGTTGATTTCTGCTGATGACTTATATTCGCTGATGACTTAAAAGTTAAAACATAAGGCCGCCTAGCCATAAGTCATAACTCATAAGTCGTAACCCTCCCTCTCAGTTCTAAAACCCTAGACGACTTTCATCTCTCGCTTTCGACGACTACGATCACTCTTCCTTATCATAAAAAAGTTCGTAAAAAATTCGAAATTGAATTCGTAAAAAATTTGATTCGAAATTAATTCAAACCAAATTCAGTTTGAAGTAAGTTTGATTCGTTTGCCGCCCTAGTTTCCACAATAATGTTTAAATAAAACAAAATGTTTAAAAATAAATGTTCTATTGAGCATTTGGATCATAGTGTGTATATTGAATTTCATGTGCCTTGAGTATTGCTTGATAATAATAAATTCAAAAAGTTACAAAATTCCAAATCATTGAATAAATAGTAAAAGATGCTTGATATATAAAATATATATTCCATATAACTTGTTGTCTATAATAATCAAACTTCAAATTTTTTATGGTTGTCCGAAAAGGAAGCAGCTAACAGTTTCTAACTCCAGTTCTTCAAAAATCTTCGGATATTTTCAACTAATTCTGTAAACATCAATACTAAATCCTGGAAACTAATTCAACAAATCCTATCAACATAAAAACGCGTGAAAGCTGTTGAAAACGCGTGACATCTGTTGAAAACGCGTGACATCTGTTGAAAACGCGTGACAGCTGTTGGGGACCACCTTCTGTGAACATACACATATTATTTTGTAAACATACACATATAATCCTATAAACATACACATATTATCCTGTAAACATACATATTGTACTTGAAATTATGGCAGTTGTGGCAGTTGAAAGCGCGTCAAAACTAAGCTAAAAAGGGAAGACTTTTATACACGGAGATTTTCGGGAGACTGTAGCATGGGAGACATTACCTTTTCTCGTCCGAAAATACAATTACAAGTTTAATGATTATTAACTAACTCTAAACCAACAAGAACCGATTTACCGCCAAGGAGATGCTTATCCACCCATAGTTTTATTTATTTTTAATTATGCATATCAAAACTTATTTTTTTTATTTTGTATACAGTATTGTTCCTTTATAAATTTTTAAATGTGTATTTGTAGTTTAATGGTTAGAGTTCTACTTTGTAGTTATGCAAATTTTAACCGCGTATTATATATTTTATGTCAAAATTTTTTGTTAATACTATTTATAAAAAAACAAAACATATAAGAGCTGCAAATTCAACCTCCTAATTGGCTGCCCTGGTATTTTTGAAATTATGCAGAAAATGTATTATAAAAAATTCGGATTGTATGTTTCAACCTCCTAATTGAGATTTTTAATTCCGTTCTCGTAAACCAACAAGAAAATTGAGAAAATCAGTGGCAATTACATGAACTAACAGATTCTTAATATACGTGCAACAAATACCAATTGGCTCCTTTACACGTGTCTCTAATTAATGATCAGAATAAGGTGCATTACGAACAAGAATAAAATATAATTCCGGGAGAGTAACGCATCACCTTCTTTATTAGACTTTTGCGCGTCACTTTAATTGTTTAATTATTATTCAAATATTAAAAAAATATTGCAGTTCTAACTAATTTATCCTAACCTATTTTCTAACGACTCGTTGAAAAGGGTTAGATACGTCATGTATAGCATCTGCATATCAATGCTAATTCAACTGTATATAATTTAGTCCCAGTTGCAAAATATAAATAAATAAATAGGTGTACCAACATATATCAATTTGTATATAAATAAATAAAAATTGTTATGTGATAATTTTTCATACACAAAGTCTTGTTAGGTTGGAGGGAATAAGTAGGAATGTCTAAAAAATTATGCCTTTTACACATCAAATTTCGTTTATAAAAAAATATATTAAATTATAAGATGATTCATTTTTTATTAATAAATTTTACAAATAGTGAATTTAGAACACAAATATTTTTTCAAAATGTTCAAATTTTGTATAATAGAATATTATAATTAGTTACGTGAAAATCAATCTCTACAAAGTCATCACAAAGAATTGTATTATTTGAAAAGATTTATTACAACTTAGTCATCATCAAACACATTTTTAAATGGAGAGAGAGCGATGCAAAAAATGTAAGCCATTCGATCAATATAAATCAAAAGAGAGAAGCAAATTGAACGGTTGGTAACACATATGACATCATACCGCTAAGAAGTTTCAGAATCCAATTACTCTTATGAAGTGTGAATTTTTATGTTGTTCAATAGAAATAATGAGAGAAAATATAGAGGATAGTGCCAATTTCAATTATTGAAAACGACTTTATTCCTCAGTTCCATGCCCGACTATGAAATTGTCAATTCCACCCGTTGGAATAAATGTTTAAATGCCTAAAAGATTGACTTGATTGAATTTTGACAAATTTTCAAATCTATATTGAGTTTGGCTGGCGTGCTATCGATAATATAGTGACATGTCGTGCGTCTTGAAACCTATCGGATAAACTTCAAGCAACATATCCAAACTGTTAAAGTTGATATATTTTACAAGTGATGTGTACTTACATGTTAAATGTATAATTTTTTGAATTTATTTAGTATTAAGTCAAACAGTTAAAAAATAATTTAAAAATAAATGCATTAAAATTAACTTTTATTTTTTTATTGCTCGGATTTATACTAAATATATTCAAAGGTTATAACTTTTGTATGTAAACGCATCACTCGTGAAATACATCAGTTTTACCAGTTTGAATTTGTCGTTGAAGCTTATCCAATAGATTTTCATATCATAGTATAGCATGCCAGTATACTATCGATATAATGCTAGCCAAACTCATCTGTACAATTTCAAAATTCAAACTAAATTATAGGTTCAAAATTTTGAATTCATTAAGTCCAAAAATTTCATGTTAAACTTAATCTTATTCAACAACTTTTTTTAATTCAATTCCAGCTCAAATTTAAAGCAAACACTAATTTTAAATCAATTGGGATAATAATTGATCTGGAATAAAAATCATAACAGTAGGTTTTTTCATTCCTATCATAGATCGAAGGCATGAGGGATGATGGCATGATGGTTGATGACACTATGTCCACTAAAATATATAATTGCGGTTTCTCTGTTACAATTCCTCAGTCGCCAACCATGTAACAAGTTGTCGATCAGCTGGAAGCATAGTGACAAATGAATTATTCAGGTTCGGTTCGACGAGGTTAAAAATTTGTGATTCGGAAATAATTCGAGTATAATTCAGAAATAATTCGGGAATAGTTTGGAATTATTCGGACCAGAGATCTCAGTCCTACAATGTAGCAAAAAAAATAAAAGAAAATGTTATGTGAAAAATTCGGGAAAAATTTGTGAATAATTCGTAAAATTCAGGAAAAAAATGTAAAATTTGTGAATAATTCAGCATTCGGTTCGGCATCACCAAAAAAACGAATTATTCGCGAGTCTTGTGAACAGTGAGTAGGCTGTTGCCACAGATTTTAATTATTTAGCATGCCCATTTTGAATGTTATTAGGGTCCACTATTACCTGTGAAAAAAGAGCTTCATGACAGAGGATTTGAATTGTAAAGAAACTCAACAGACAACAGCTCTTACAAAGTAACAAAATAACACAACGAAATGTTCATCTCAGCAAGTTGTAATGCACTGTCTCAATCCACGTAAGCAGTTGTGGTTCTTATTCTTTCATGGACCATAAATGTACCTACTCGGGATAGAATTAAGTTCTTTTGTGACATCAAGCTGTTGGAACATGACGTCATACTGAAAGAAGCAGATCAGAACATGACAAAGAAAAAAATATTAATCCAGTAAAGAGCGGGTAAAGATTTTAACAGAGCAGTTTTTATTTAATGCAGTGCACACAGCACACATCATATAAAGTTGTTTTAATTTAATAGTCCGTGTGATGCATGAAGCTAAAATTGCTCCGTTAAAATCTTTAACCTAAAGGGGAAAATTAATTTAGGTGTTTGGATGTCATTTTTTTTAGCATGGGATTGGATTTTTTTTTTTCCATCTTCATTTGCATCTCTTTACAAATTTATGGGAAAAAAAATTAGATCAAACAAAATTGATTTTTTTCTCAATATCTCTTGCTTCATCTCTCTCCTCAAAATCTTCTAATAGAAGATGTTATATGTATTAGTACTCAATGTTGAATAAATTATACTTCCAAGTCTTATAATTATCATGATTTCAAATTACTTAATTTAATTTTCTAATTATAAAATATGCTTTCAGTTATTGAAAATCATAATATTTTTTGCTATTATTTTAATGCCATTCATATATTTTACACGACTAACCAAAGAGGAAATTATAATTTATTACTTATACATTTTTATTTTTTATTTTTGTAATTTAGATTATTATAATTTATTATAAAACTATTAATGGTTATTAATCACAAAATTATTATTGATAATAAATATTTTAAAATAATACAGTTTCCATGAATATCTTTCTCTAATTAAAATTTCCACGACTATTCTGACGGTACAACCGAACGCTCATTTTAGCACATCCCTATAATCAATCTCGTACATGAGTATAAATTCCCACAAGTTAAATAATAAGTTTCTGAACATGTAATATCTAATCTCACATAATCCCACGACAAACAAACATGCGCTAAAAAGAGAATTCATGAACATAATCCCACGACAAACAAACATGCGCTAAAAAGAGAATTCATGAAATTAGTCTAAAATAGAAAACCAAATCAGCTTAGATAATACATTCAAACAAATAATTGATTGAACAAGTAAATCATAATATGTGGTTTGATTTCTTCGTTTGAAACTGATCTAATAATTTTTAAAGTTAAAATGACGAGCTTTTGTTCATAATTTTAATATAATGTAGCATTCTAATATAATTTAGATTTTAAGTCTTTGACCCTGAGATAGCCAGATAGGAGGGTTTGAGTGCAATAATCTCATCAGAGCAAGAATTTAAATTAAATACCAATCATTTGGTCCGCGTTTGAATCTTTTCAACGGTGGAGAGCATATTATTTTGAGCTTAATAGCTTTAATTAATGTCAGCCACATTAAATTAATTGCAGTATGATGCGACGGTGCTTTCGGTTTAAACTTTAAACTTTTTACTATATTGAGAAGACGAAGAAAAATTCAAAGATGCTATCAGAAAGTGATGTGAATTATGTAACTGAAACCCAAATAATTTGAGAGATCAGTTGTGTCCGTATATATGTACATTCTAACGTGATGTGACTATGTTCTTTTCATAAGTGTCAATTTTCTTCCTCACGAAATCCCTAATTTCAGATATATCCTAGTGAATCTCAACGTGAAACAGGTACAAGCAATTAGCACCCATCACGCCAGATTTTGTACTAGGAACAGTCAGCTTGTTTTGCAATGGTCTACCTGAACCAGGTGCATGAAATAATTTATAAAATCTGGAGGTCAAATCTTGGTCCCTACTATACCGTACCCGTTGCAAAAAATCCAAACGGTTCTGATTTAGTCGCACATCATCTTCTCGTTTTAGAGTATTTTGCCTGGACCAGGCTCACTGGAAGCCACATTTTACGTACAGCTGCTTACAACTAAATAAGTGGATTAACTAGTACGCGAGATTTATTTAAGAAAAATCTCTCCTTCCATGCTCTTTTCACGTGATACCAGTTTTTTTTTTTTTTTTCTTTTTCTTTTTTGACTGCGGGGGTAAGTTCGTAATTGCAACTTGAACTAACAAACAGCTCAAATAAATACTTCTCAGAGTGAAGCTAGACCTCATTTTCTTCTCTCTTTTCTAAGCTACACCCTTTGCTCTCGAATCTCGATTCCTCATCAAAACTTCAATTTGCTAGCCATTAGCACTCGATCTACTGCATCGAACTTACTCCAGTGCATTTATCGGGATCCGACCTGCGGATGGGGTCGAAGGAGAATAATTTGAAGAAAACCGTTGGATTTCACCCCATTGATCTGAACTTTCGAAGAATGTGGTGGTTCTTGTGATGAAATTTGAGATATAAAGGAGCAGAACGATTTCTTTTGTGCTTGAATTGGTAATGGAGAAACTGTGGAGGAATCGGAAAATGCTCTCACTCAGGGTCTATTTGAGCTGCTGAAAGTAATCTTCTAAATTGAGGTATCCCGATTTCTGGCTTTAATTTGTTCAATTTCAGTTATCCTCAGTGTTATTTACTATAATGCAACTTAAAACTCTTCATCTTCATTTGAATTGCTTGTTCGGTCAAGTCGATATGTGAATCGTCGTTTCCCTAATTGAAAACTCAGGCTTAGAAATTTAATGAATTTAGCTACTAAGAAAAATTGTTCAGTTTAGTGTCATCCCAAGACTTTAAGCATTTTGATAAAATTCGATTTTTATTTTTTATTTTAGTTTAGCTATATTAAATGCCGAGTTACCTCCACTCTAATTGACTGGGTATATTTATTTGGATTAAATTAGAATATTTTATATTGTTAGGACAGTCATTTTTGTATTAAAATATTTCAAGGAGAAAGTATTAATTTATAGATCTGAACTTTTTATCCCACTATACTATTGCATATGGTCGTATGTGAATGTCTTTACTGTCTTCTATTCATATATTGAGTGTTCATTAGTGTGTAGGTATTTATGTGCCAGTCTGGCTCTGGCACATGTTACCACTATTAATTAAAGAAGTCCCCACACTGCGTTGAAGCTTCAATCTCTTTCCTCTTTTCTTTGTTTCTTTTTTTCCTATTTCTTTCCCCTTGTCTGTTAGGAAAATCTAAAAATAGACAACTCTAATAAGTATAAAATTGGAACCTAAACACCTTATTTGAGTCACTACCTATCCTTACTTCTGATGTCTCCGAAGGATGGGTGGCATTCCATAATATTCTTTCTTTGGATTATGGGTTTGATAATATAATCTCTGTAATTAGATATATAGCATTGCAGTTTAGTACTTGATCAGATAGAATATTTTATTTTGTCTTTCTGAAAAGTTCTTGTTGGTTGCCTTTATTCTTTTATCATTATCTATTGTCTATATATACTTTACAATAATGAGCTGGGTTTCTTTTAACCTTTCACTTTCCATGAAGATGGTGCATCTCTAGTTGCGAGGTACCTTTTATTTTCCAATTGCAAACTTTATCAAGAGTAGAAGTAATAGATTAATGTTATTTTGGTAAGCTGGTGTAATAAAATAGGCCAGTGAACATTAACTATGTCGCGGTAAGAAAGTGACAAATAGACCCATGTGATTCTTCTCGTTGTACTACATTAGTAAGTACTTAATACTTTCTGGTGATCTGGTTTAGGGTTAACTAGCAAATGACCTGCACCTATGCATGAGTTGAATCTAATAAAATTTAAATTTCAGAATAGTAGTAGATAGGTGTCTAGTGGTTTATAGGTGGTGCTTAATTTAAGATTCCTTTTTTTATATAGCCTCTCTCTAAGTTTGGATTTTATAATTTTGACAACCAACTACCTTTTTTTGTTCGCCATTTTGTCAAGTTCTTCTTACCTTTTTCTTTGGCTAAAGATAACCATCACTTTGTTCTTCTTGTTTCCTGCATTTCACAATTATTTTTTATCAATGCAATTATTTACTCTAGATAGTTAATCAATCCAATTCATTGAATTTATCTGACCACTTAATTTCCTATTCAAATGCAACAGAAACTCCCTTCAGATGAGCAAAATTACAAATCTACTGCTACTCATGGACCAACCTCTTCTTCTCAAATCAACCCTATCAATCCTTCTAATTTCTCTATTTCTTCAACAAACACTAGCTGACCTAAATTCTGACAAACAAGCCCTACTCGAATTTGCAGCATCAATACCACACGGCCCAAAACTCAATTGGACTTCTTCAACTTCTATCTGTACAGAATGGGTCGGTGTCACTTGCACACCTGATGGTACCAGAGTTGCAACCCTTCGCTTACCGGGAGTTGGTTTATTCGGTACAATACCAACCAATACACTTGGTAAGCTTGATGCATTAGAGGTACTTAGCCTCAGGTCAAACCGGTTGATTGTTGACCTGCCACCTGATGTGTCGTCTATCCCTTCCTTGCGTTCTCTATTCCTACAGCATAACAATCTATCAGGAATTATACCGACTTCTCTCACCTCAAGTCTGAGATTTCTGGATTTATCGTACAACACTTTTACAGGGGAAATACCAGAGACAGTTAAAAATCTGACACAGCTTACAGCTCTGTACCTACAGAATAATTCCCTCTCAGGATCGATACCGAATCTAGGTTTGCAAAAATTAAAGCATTTGAATTTGAGTAATAATAACTTGAGTGGGCCTATACCAGAGGCTCTCAGCACCTTTCCAGCCAACTCCTTTCTGGGAAATCCATATTTATGCGGGCTCCCTTTGACACCTTGTTCTGGTACAGCCCCTTCTCCTACACCTATATCACCTGTTACTCCACCAGCGAAACTAAAGAAACACTTTTGGGAGAAACTAAGTCTCGGTGCTATAATTGCCATTGCGGCAGGAGGAGGCACAATTTTAATCATTTTATTGATAATCTTACTGGTATGTTTGCTAAGGCATAGAGGCCGTAATGAAAATAGTGCTGCTGGTACTGACTCGAAAGGAAAGTCTGCTGCAGGAGGAGGCCGTGCTGGCCGAACTGACAAGCCAAAAGAAGAATATAGTAGTGGGGTACAAGAGGCCGAGAGAAACAAATTGGTATTCTTCGACGGATGTTCATACAATTTTGACTTAGAGGATCTTTTGCGAGCCTCAGCGGAGGTGCTTGGGAAAGGCAGCTATGGCACCACTTATAAAGCAGTATTGGAGGATGGTACCACTGTGGTTGTAAAGAGGTTGAAAGAGGTGGTTGTAAGTAAGAAAGATTTTGAGCAACAAATGGAGATAATAGGTCGGGTTGGGCAGCACCTGAACGTGGTACCACTTCGTGCGTATTATTATTCTAAGGATGAAAAGCTTCTTGTTTATGATTATGTTGCCAATGGCAGTGTGGCCAGTGTGTTGCATGGTAAGTCTCATATTTATGATCATCTAATTTTAAATTCTAGATTCTCTTAGTGGCACAGCTTTTGTTGCACTGTATATTACCTGAGGCTGAGATATGCTTGTACCCAACTTGTACAGGTCATATACTAGCCCGGTGCCTCATCTAGCCATGCTTGTAAATATCCAATATAGAAATATGTGCCATTAACCTGGCTGAATCACACTTTAAATTCTGAAGTAAAATAAATCTGGCATATAGTTGTATTTTATGGCTTTACATCCATATCATATATATTTACCTCCATGCAGGGGGTAGAGCACCTGGAAGAGAGCCCTTAGATTGGGAAGCAAGGATTAAGATCTCCCTAGGCGCAGCGCGTGGTATCGCTCACATCCACTTGGAGGGTGGGGGCAAATTCATCCATGGCAACATAAAATCCTCGAATATGCTCCTCTCACCCGAGCTTGAAGCCTTGACCTCTGAGTTTGGTCTAGCCCAGCTCATGAATGTCCCCATGGGGCCCATTCGCCTTGTCGGGTATCGGGCTCCAGAGGCCATTGAGACAAAGAAGCAAACACAAAAATCGGATGTGTATAGCTTTGGTGTTTTTCTACTAGAGCTTTTGACAGGAAAAGCACCATTGAAATCACCAGGACGGGACGAGGCTGTAGATTTGCCCAAGTGGGTCCACTCTGTAGTGAGAGAAGAGTGGACAGCTGAGGTGTTTGATGTCGATCTTTTGCGGCATCCGAATATAGAGGACGAGATGGTGCGGATGCTCCAGATTGCAATGGCATGTGTGACAAGCATGCCGGATCAACGGCCAAAAATGGAAGAGGTAATTAGGATGATAGAGGAGATACGGGCCTCTGAATCTGATAACCGTCCTTCGTCAGAAGAAAGAGGGATGGCAGAGAGCAGTGGTACGCAAGGCATTTGATGATAATGACAACTAGCAGTTGGTTAGGTGATAGCTTCGTCAAAACAAAAAACAAAAAAATTAGGTTTGTTTCAACTTATGATATTGGTGTGTGAGGTGATCAATTGCTCGCCTAGGTGTGTTTTTTTTTTTCTTATCATTGTTTATTTGTGTTTTTTGTAGCATTGATAAGGATTAGCATTGTGATAAAATTTATCAATTGATTTCTTAATTTTAGTTGATCGAATGGTGCTTTCATTGTTGGGTCGCCTTGCACTGCTGTACATCGAATGGAAAAAGCGATGTATTTTCAGCATTTTCAGAAATTAAGTTCGTTTAACATATAGAAAAATGAGTTCGGAATTGTAGTACATTTTGGACTTTACAATTGGTCTCATTGTTGGAACTTAAAGGACAGATCGGAGGGAGCGAAGGTTTAATTTGACGGGGAGCGGGGCAAGGCCTAAATATTAGGAAACAAGTCTTAGTCTTAATTTGCAGTAGCAGCCCGAGGCCTATACAACTATACAAGCTGATAGGCAGTAGAAGTCCCAGTAGAAATTATAAAGGTAGCTAGCTCTTCAATAAAAACAACTAAGCTGATCATTCTTTTAAAAAAAAAAAGGAAAAAGGTTCAAGCCGCCATAACACATGAATTCACAAGCATGCCACATTTCCAGATTAGAACCCCTTAGACTGCATGATGTTACCTGTTTCAATGAAGAGAATACATAGAAATCAATTACTAAAAAAATTTTGATTTTCAAATATCACACAATAAATCTGATCATGGTCTGTCAATATATTTCCAAAAAAAATTAGCACAATGGACACCACAATTGCACATTAGTTCTAAAACCATTGCACATCAGTTCTAAATTATATATGTGCACCAAAATACAAACGTTCCAAATATAGGAAGGACACCCTTATAAATTTTCAAGGTACATAACAGTGCCAATCAAGATACAATACCAAATATAACATAATTCAAACTACAAAACATTATCAATCAATCTAGATAATAAAAGAAGCCTAGTATCAAATCTAGGTCAATTAATAAGCTATAACAATTTAAGCACAAATTAAGAACATTTAATATAGATAAAATCAGAATAATATTCCAATAACAAAACTGAACTGGTACCAATCAATTGGTACCAGTGATTATATAACATGTCAACACCAGAAGGGTAATAAGAAGCAACGAAGAAAATTTGGCAACACACCGGTAAAGTAGGATGGTGAATAGAGAGGGACAATAACAATTTGGGTTTAGACCATATAGAGGGTAAAGGTATAAACTATAAAGATTTTGTGCAAATGAATTAATTTGGTAATTGTTGAATCACAACACATGATAATTAGAAAGATGCAAACGGTAATATGCTTCGTTATCTGGCTAGAACGTTTTAGGAGAATTTTTACTGACAAACAAAAAACCGTACAGCTCATTGTTAGAGAGGCATTGGGGGAACTTGATAGTTGATTCAGATAAAAATAAACAAGCAAAATCTGGCAATCAAGCCCGTGAGTACATAATACACGGGGATGATGGCACTTCAATCTTTAATTTTATAGTTATTTGAAATACTACAAGGCTATCTAAGATGGGACACGCACAATTAGAGCTTAAAAAAAACAAAAAAAATATTACTGGTACACTGGTACCGCTCACTGGTACATGGAGGATTTACATTCTTCTGACATTTTGCACTTCATCTTTATTTTTGCAGAGTCTAGGTCATTAGATTTTTATTATTACATTAGTATATATTTTGGTATCTGCTTCTTCTAGATTGTATTTTCGGTTTTCTTTTGGATCCTTTGTGTATTTTGTTTTGCCCTCAGTATAGCACTACCCATTTTCTTCTGCTCCAAACTTAACTTTCCCTTCCCCATCATATCATAACGTATAATAACACATTTATTTTTATTATTGTGTTGAAGTTTGCTATATATCACATCAGAGTATCAGACATGTGTGAACTGATCAGGTTGCTTCCAAGTCATCAATTAATGGGCTTACATGACTTTAAATGAGTCTATAAAATCATGACGAATTCACAATACTTTCTAAAGATAACCAGCGTTGAATTGAATTGAATAATTAATATTGGAATTGATTTTAAGGATTATTAGAAGGATATTTGGGCTATTATTCCAATCTCAGCCTGCCTTTCCAAGCCCACCGAATCATAACATAACACACAACAAAGATGAAAGAGAAGATATATATAGCAACACCAACACCAACACCATTTGTTTATCAGAATTACAATTACAATTACACAACCCATCCAGACCCGACCCAGCGTGGATTCCAGCTTCACCTCCTTGCCTCGCCTCGCTCAAGGGCTCAAGGCTCTAACCTGAATTCCAATTAAATACAAGCAAGGTAAAAAAAGAAAAGGAGAAACAAACGGAAGGAAGGATTGCCGGTGGCTGGTGCTGCCGTTCTGCTGTGCTCACTCACTCAAAATTCAAAATTGATTCATTTACTATTCTTTAATTTTCTTTGGTTGATTGCTCAGAGTCGGAGAGTCTAATTTCTTATTCACACCGAACGTAGTCACCGCCCTTCCATGGCAACTCAGTCAAGGCCTTCCAACAGTACTTGCTCAGTTACTTGTATCATTTCTTTTATTTATTTATTTTAAGTAAAAACCTGTCTTAAAACCTTTACTTCGGCCTTTGGTCTCCCCAATATAAATAAAAATTGGAAAGAGTAATTAAGTTGTTCCTGTTGTAGGTGCAATTCTTAAGCAGCTCAGTGATGGAACTGCCCAGTTCCACCTCCTTCAACCACCCATTTCTCCATTTTCAACTGCTCTCCCCTTGTTTGCTAGAATCGCCTCCTCTCTCCCTCTGTATGTTTATTCATTCCTTTTCATTAATTTGTACCACTCTTCCCTTCTCTGCCCCTCTGATTTATTTGATTAATTGATTGCAATGAAAGCGGGATAGAATCAGCAGCAATGAAGAAAGTGGAGCACTACTCGGTTCAAAGGGTGACAGGCGATGGCCGTTGCATGTTTCGAGCACTGGTATAAATGCATCACAATCAATTACTATCTTCTTGTATACATAACCAACCATCAACCAATTTGTTGCCTATCCTGTCTGATGCTATCTATATTTTACTATTGTCTGCCCTGCCCTATTCTTATTCGTTTTTCCTTCCACGTTCCACCTCACTCAGGTTAAAGGAATGGCAAGGAACAAAGGGGTCCCACTGAATCCAAGGATGGAGGTCCAGGATGCAGGTGATCCTATATATCTGCTTGTCAACCTTTTCTTTTCCTTTTTTTTATTTTTGTTCCATTTTTCTACCTTGTTTAAGATATGCTTGATTTTTCATTTCTGTTTTTTTTTTTTTTTTTCCTTTGGGGGTTGTTTGTACTTTACTTTATTATTATTTATTTTTGTTTTTGGGTGGGGGAAGATAGATGATTTAAGGTTGGCTGTAAAAGAAGTGATATGTGATGGCAGCTCAGAACGGCAAAATTACGAGGAAGCCCTTTTAGCAATCACTATCGATGAGCCTCTCAGACGGTCTGTTTCTTCTTTTTCACCTGTGTTTCTTTAATCAAACTGTATCTATGTATCCTACAATAAATTAATCTTCTTAATATCTTTACTATCATTAGATATTGCCAAAGGATTAGAAGACCTGACTTCTGGGGAGGTGAATCAGAACTTTTGGTCAGTTCTTCTAGTTAGTGTATCATTTTCTGCTTACCTCTACTAATGTTTGAAAAAAAAATATGATGGAAGTAAAATGTCATAAGATTAAGAATGATGAAGAAATGAGAGAACCCATTTATTATTCCTTGTTTCCAGTAAAGATGCGCTAGCATTTTTGGGTGGTACCTGCCTCAAGATGAAGTTGTGCATTTATCTCTCTGTGTTTGTAGTATATGCATTGCTGCTTTAAACCATAAATTTCAATTTATAGCATTTTACATGATATAAACCTCTTGCATCATGGCATTGTTTTTCTTCATCAGGTGCTCTCCAGACTGTGCCGCCAACCGATTATTGTTTACATTCCAGAGCATGAGGTATTATTTCTTTTCTTCTGAAAAGTTACTATCCTGCTTTAAAATACTAAAAGGAAATAATTTTGTCGTGTGTATTATGAATATCAAGTGGTTCTTTTGTTCACAGCATTCTTTAAGAGGTACTGGAAATGGTTTTATACCTATAGCAGAGTACGGACTAGAATTTTGCAAGAGCACCAAGCAGTGGAAAAAGAGGGTGCCTGTCAGACTATTGTATAGTGGTTCAAACCATTATGATTTGCTGGTATAATCAGGCCAGGCAATTTTAGTTAACATACATATCTGCCAAACTTTTGATTGTTGTTTTTGTTTGTTCCATACTTCCACTTCCACTTCTGCTGATGTTTTTGCTTGTTTGGCTCTATATATATAATTCTCTTTTGTAGTAAAAGACTATTTTCAAATTGGATGGAATGATTTACATGATTACTTTTCTGTTCGTTGATTGTAGATTTGGAGTTGTAGTGAGATGTTATTGGTGCTGGATTTGCAGCACCACACTATAATCAATAAAGCTCAATTTTCTTATGTTGGTTATTAATCTCAGTGCAACAAGCACCTCCAGTATAATAAGATCAAAATGACTAGAGCAAATTATCTAGCTCACATCTCTAAGAAGTTGCATCAAAGTAAATCTTGAATGTAACATGCCGAGCATCCATAATTTTGTATGAGGCAGACAGTGAAATCTGTTGCATTCTGTTGTGTTTTCAAGACAACTAGAGGCTGCTACTTGTTAGATCAACATTCATCATGCAGGCGTGTGCATACATACATGATAGAAGTGGCAACTAATACAACATGCTACAAACCTATATTTCATACACAAGGACATCTGATCAGTTGCATATTTCATACATACAGACAATAGCTAATAGCTTCCATAGACTAAACTTGATAATATAATTCAGGATATCAGATTAAATACATTATAAGTCCCTTAATAAATCAGATAAAGCCATGCCAGTGTCTAGTATCTGAATTAAACCTGTATGTATTTTGCTTGCCCACCGACAGGAAATTAGTCACGTTATTACTAGCCATGTGATGTGACTCACGTGTCGCATGACGTGTCCATTTGTGTGACATCACGTCTCCTTTCGATCGAAAATAGCACACCATGCAAACTAATGTGGTTACGTCCCTTGACCAAATTTTTAAATATTGTTTCTTTACTTAAATTTATTTGCAATATAGTCATTTAGTGTTGACCTGATGCCAAAAAACTGTATATAATTGGTACCACAATTTATAAATTGAAATTAAAATATTACTTGAAGTATGAAATTGATTGAAAATAATAATATAACTTTTAAAATCGTTGCTATGACAGAAAAATAAATATATTCAATTATAACCTGTTAGGATGAAGATCTTGTACAATATCAATTTGTAATTAAATATATGAGAATGGATAGTCTAAATCTACGGAAACACAAGAAAAGAAAAGAAGAGAAGAGAAGAGAAGAGAAACGAAAGAAAGTAGGTTGGATCATGGCAGATGAAATCTGTAGGCCCGTCTCACTCCAGCCCAGCTGACGTAAAACTGGAAACATCAAACAAATAGCGCAGATTTGACAAGGAAAAAGCCACGGCTCAAAAGCAACCAAAAGCACTCCGTATCAATGTTATCGGAATTACAATTAAATATATATATATATTTTTTTTCATGAGGGTTTAAATACTTTCAAAAATCTTCATCATGTCTTTATTTTTAAGAACTTTAATAATTTAAAATTTAAAAATTTAAAAGTCAAAATAAAATTGTTTGATATGATCTACATCATTTCATCTATGCACGTATAAAAATGTATGGTATTTCAACTTTATTTTGATTGTCATCAATAGCTTGTAAAAATGTAATAATTTGGATAATTTCCAGACGTTGATTTTCAAATGATTGATTCATATAAAACAAGATCGAAATGTGATGTTTTTTTATGAGCACAAAGAGAAAATAATATAGATCACATTTATCGGTTTTATTTCGACGTTTATGATTTAAATTTTGATTTATTAATATTTTTAAAAATGAAGGTATAATAGAGGTAAAAAAAAAGGAGACATTTGAACCCTCTTTCTTTTTATTAAAGAGCTTTTATAATTTCACACTATTTTTATAATTTAATAATTAATACAGTAGGAATTCTTCATTCTATTTTGATAAAACAAAACCTTCAACCATCTATATTGAAAATTCTAGTATTTTAAATTTTGTTTTAAATAACTAATATTGCGACGACCCGTCAGATCATGCTAAAAAAAGTTACTTAAAAAACACATTGAAGAAACACAAAAGACGAATTTTACACAGGAAATAACCTACTAACTTTTCTTCTCCTTCAACCAAAAAAAAAAAGAGCCTTTTCTTCTCTTCAGAATAAATGGACAGTTGAGTCCGTAACAGCCTACAATCACAAAAAAACACAGAACCGGGTTTTGGTGGTTAATCGATTTTCTAAATAAACCGTCCGGTTTTTAATATTTTTCTGGATGACATACTTATGTGGTTTTTATTTTGAACCGAACCGAATTAGTGTCCTGATCTGATTTTTTCGATCTAGATGTCCAATCTGGTCCAGTTTATGTAACAGAACAGTGCTTCGTATTCTACAGGTACCTGACTAAGTATAATATACATGTACAGCTGAGGAGGATTAAGTGTATTCTCCTTAAGTTCTCAGTGAGTAGTTGGCAATTTTGGATTGAGCTTCCACAGAGTTCCTTAGTACTCTAAAGAGTCTTAAACTTAATAAATAAGTATTCATTTATCAAGCTTAATGCCATTTTCTTAAAATGTGTCATGGAAAGGAAAGGGAACGAGGCGAGTTCACCTTTTTTTATAGCTCAAATTGGAGGTGAACAAAATCACCAAATTTCTATACACAATTCACCCTCTCTTTCCTCAATTCCCTCTCATTTTTTTTATATTGGAGCAAGTAAACGTCTTTGGTCATGTCCGATCAGGAACCTATTTCCTTCCTCTTGTGTTCTCCAATGTAGATATAGGAGATCCATTTTAAGATTTGTGCCGAAGTTAAAACTGACAAACTCTGATATAATTTTACTCAGTCAGTGCTCAGTGACTCAGTGCACTGAATTCCTTTTACAGTGCTCCAAATGCTCAAGATTTTAATATATTTAATAACATTCTCCCAGATCGTTTCTGTACCTCAAATAATCTGATTATGGATTGATCAAGATAAGGCCTGTTATTGCATGGTAAGGAATACAAATATTTTTTGATACTAGTCAAGTTTATTAAAACAGTTGATGAGTTTAATTCAAAAATTTATTGATTCGATTTTAAAGGATGAATATAAATTAATGAGACCCATCTACTTTAATAAATGATGTTTTTATATTTTAAATTTTTTTATAAAAAGATAGAGGGTCTAACATTTGAAGTTTCAATGTTCATAAGAACCTTCCATTCAGATTCCAAATTCATAACCTCTCATGCAAAACATATTACCTTTTGAAATCTGACCAAAGGCTGATTCTTTAAATTTGTTGATTTGTTAATTTTATCTAGTTCAAAAATAAGCGGTCGGCTATTAAAAAGTTCAATTAAAATAACCTATCATTTTTTTTATTTTATTGATCGCTTGACTTGTACATTTAGTGTAGTTGTAATAAATGAATTTAAAATTTTAAGTATATATTTCACTCGTCAAACATATTAATCTAACAGTTTAATTAGACTCGTCGTTGGAATCCGATTCATTAAATTTTAGAATCAAATTCATCAATCATTTAATCAAGTACAAGATAAAATCACTGTTACTTTTTCCTCTTTTCTACGTGGCCCCTTGAGTGGGGAAAAAAACATAAGATTTTCTTCGTGTCACGACCTTTAAAGGCCATGGTACAATGCAGGACATGATTGGTAACAACAGGATAACATGGGATGATGAAAGAAGTCTATAGCTTCACATTGACGCAGCAACTTAAAAATTTTCAGGTTCCCTTTTCACTCTAACAAAAGGTTGTGCGACATAGAATAGGCAGGACTACTTTTTTTTTTTAATTAGAAAAATCAAATTATTAGAAATAAGATTTTTTTGTGTGGTTTTTTTTTCAATTATAAATCAATATTCAATTAATTTAAAAGTTTAAATTTTTGGCACATAAACGTGTTGGCCTTGGGAGCCCTCGACTTATCCGTTTGACTGGATTTGCAAAACGTACATAATTGCATTTTACAGTTTTTCTTCTTGAGAATTTGTGCAGATTCATGACAAGTGAAGGATCAGTAATTATACATCAAGGATGAATTAATGAACTGCAATACAACATCAAGGATATAGTCATGAAGCACAAGACACTGGATAGCAAAAGCATTAACTGAAGATTAAGGATAATGTATATGTAAGATTGGTAAAATAAGCTTGAGATTGACCTAAGTGAGGCCTACCGTTGTAACGGTCAAGTGACCGTTACAACGAAATAAATAAATCCTGTACAAATCCCATGACGCATAAAATAGGTTTTAGCGTCACCGAATGCTAATCCTTCCAGAGAATTTCAGTGGTGGGAACCGTTGTCACGGTCATTGACCGTTATCAACAATGACCACTATTATACTCCAAACCGCTCATATTAACATACCGTTGTAACGGTCCCCTGTACCGTTGCAACGGTCAGCACCACTTACTTTCTTTTTATCAGCTCTCTATAAATAGAAGTTATATAAAGTTTGGAGTATCACTCTAGCCGCCTCTAACTTTAATATTTCGTATTTACAGATCTAGAGAAAGTCGTTGTTGCTTGTGCACTCCAACTTCAATATATACAATCAATCTCAAGCTTATTCAATCAATCAACCAACTCCTAGAGTGATCCTGCATAATCGAATCATTTACTACTTCGAGCCTTGTGCTCATTTAGCAATCCTTGAGTCCCTGCGAATCAGATTGTCTTGTTAGAGCCGTGTGACTTCCCAGAAGAATTGTAAGGGCGCACCGGTTCCACCTTGTACTCCTTTTCGTTGGGTAAAGAAAGGCGCGCCATTTAGTAGGTCGCGAGACGTAGGCGTTAGTGCCGAACTCTGTAAACAACTCTTGTGTCAAGTGTCTCTAAAGTCTACTATTTACTTTACATTTAGTTTATGACAAAGTTATTCTAATTTCCGTCAAGAATAACTTATAAACACATTAGAATATTATTACTTATATCAAAAATATAAAAAAACCTATTCATCCCCCGCCCACACACACACCTAGTTGTCTTTGGAACCAACAAGACGCATCACTCATAAGGTAGATGAATTTTAACGATTCAGATTCATTATTTGAAGTCAATACTATATATATTAGGCAAGGAGCAGTTATTGACTAGAATTATTTTAAAATAGAAAAGTAGTTCTTTTTATTGGTTGATTACTCGATCAAATGTTGATTGCTTAAGCTTAGCATCTCCGCGGATTCTGTGAAAGCGAAATACATGTATAAAATATATAAAGTCTTGTTTGTGTTGGGAGAAATTACTTTTTTGAAAGAATATCAGAGGTACAATTAAAGAGTACCACGGCACCTATATTCTATTTGGAAAAACAAAAATATTAAAAAAAATTGATCGAGAATTGTTGTCCCCACAAAAGGGAGAATTTAGATTTTTCGTTATATTGTGTCTCCCATGGTGTTCTACAATATTGTTGCACTCATTATGTTTGATTGTAGATTAAAAAGTAGAATTAGAGTTATAGGCTTCAGTTATTTTTTCAGATGTGATTTAATTAAACTAAATTAAGATAAAATAAGTCGATCTTTAGACTAGCTTAAATTGGTCTAAACTAATCTATTTCTCCGGATGATTTAATTAAATTAGGTGTGAGTCCTAAATTTTCATTATTTTCAATCACTTTTTAAAGAATGTGAAATAAACAATTAATTTTACTTCCATTTAAACATAAAAAACTTATAACTTAATTAATTATAGAATTTACTATTTTTTTTTAAATATATAACTTTCTAAATTAATAAAATATGTAATCTCAAAATAATTAAATAAAATATTTTATGAAAAGGTACTACAAATAAATAAAATTTAGTTCAACAACCCAATATATTTTTGACAAAATAAATTGGTATATATATATAGAGAGAGAGAGAGAGAGAGAGAGAGAGAGTAAGGCTACCCATACATTGCAATGCATAGACATTTTTGTATATTGGACTATAAATCACCAGATTCAAAGTCCAAATAACCGATCCAAACCATTCATCTTATTCTCCATATTAATATGTGTTTGGAGACCAAATTTTATATTTTTTGAATTTTTTTTACTATTTTTTAGATTTATTGAAAATCGCTATTTTTTTATGGTCCAAATTTGTCTGAAAAACAACGATTTTCAATAAATCTAAAAAAATAGTAAATTTAGACTCCGGATTCTTTTAAGTTATGCCTTAAGTCCCCGAATTGCTATCAAACAAGAAATAACTTAAGTCAAAGTATAAATTTAGACATCAACCAAACATAAATAATTTAGGTCGAACTAAATTGAAATAACTAAATTAAATCTCATTAGCATTAGTCCACAATCAAATACCATCCAAAGAAAATTTGGCTATAATTTAAAATTTAAAATTGTACCTCAAGATTTTTTTTTTTCATGTGAATCTATTATTTTTCTGGATTATTTATTATATAATTACAGTACGTTGTCTTAGGTATCGAAAATATTATATAATAATACATATCCTAACTCCTATGAGTGTATCTAAATATCAGATGGTACCAAGATAATCATCGATATATAAATAAGGAGGATTTAAATGTCTTTATTCTTTTAGTTTCATTATGTATTTATTTTTAAAATGACTTCAAATTAATCTCAATATATCAAAATAAAACTGTTTGATATGATCTATATCGTTTTATTCATGCGCGGTGTAAAATGACTTTTTTTAATGGATATTAAGAACTTACGAAAATACACTAATATGAAAATTTTTCGAACATCTATTTTTCAACTATTTGAGTCATATCAATATAAACTTAAAGGTAATGATTTTCATGTACATGTAAAGAAAATAATATATAACACGTGTACTGATTTTATTTTGACATATAAATTTATTTTTACTATTAAAAAACTTTAAAATAAATACATAATGAAAATATATTAAATAAAAATATTTAAACTCTCTTTTTATAAATTTATGTCCATACTGAATTGTAATGTATATATACCCTTAGCCTGTCTATATGTTTACCCTTAGCCCCGTTAAGAGTGGCTTAGTATTAGCTACTATGTCATACTTTTGGTCTTTAGCCCTAGTACTTTTATGGCTGTTGTATAAACTTATTTTTGTTTTTGTAGCTTAAGAACTCAGATACTTTAGTTGATGTGATTTCTATGATGGATTTCACAATTGACAGTTTTTGTATTTAACTAATTTCAGCTAATGAAATGGGCTTATGCCTTTAAAAAAAAAAATCAAAATAGGCCACAAATCAAAATTCTCAGCGTGGTCTAAAAGGATAGACACACTTGGTTGAAAAATACATCAAAGTAATAGTAAGTCTCAGCGAGCAGCAAAACTGAATGTGTTTCTATGATGGCGGCTAAGCTTAGTTTACAGAGTCAAAAAAAATTCTCCAATCTTGAGACTCCGAGCAGTAGAACATCGATCGTATCTATAATACGGCTTTATTAATAACAACACATGTTCACATCAATTTTTGTTTTAGTCAGAGAGTAGTCTTGCGAAAGAGGCTGAGTAGACCGTTTGATTGAGAAATAACGTGTGTCGGACGGATCTGAAATCCAATTAGCCGAAATTTTTATTAATACCATTTCAAAAAAAGAAAAAAAAAATCTGAAATTGAGGAATTCTAAAAACATTCAGACCGTCAATTTGAGGGCCGCGGATTGAATTGAAGCCCTCCCTTCCACAAAAAAAGAAAAAAAAATCCTAAGTATCAGTGTATTACAGTGTATTTTT
This sequence comes from Carex rostrata, assembly GCF_964058835.1. NCBI lineage: Eukaryota > Viridiplantae > Streptophyta > Magnoliopsida > Poales > Cyperaceae > Carex > Carex rostrata. Next base: position 11,384,291 of record NC_135919.1, read on the forward strand.
TAGTTTCTGTAAGCCTCCAATTCAATCTGTGGCTCGGACGCAGATTGAATTAGCTGTCTGGGTATTTTTTTTGGTTTTTTGAAATTACCAAAAAAAATGTTTTTTTGGTTTATTTTATTTTTTAGATATAGTACAAGTATTCATATTTTTTAACTTTATTTCTAAAATAAAATTATATCACAATAACTTATTTTGTGTCTTCAATTTGAATTTTTTTTTGTTTTCCTAAATGACATTAGTTAGCTAACCGTTGCCCAAAAAAAAAAAAAAACATTGGGGGAAGGGGGTGGGAGAGACATAGAACATTAACATCAAATTTTTGTAAGACTTATTAGTTATTAACAAATGTCAGAATTTTATTAATTGGCATTGCAATATTGCATGCACCTCCTCCAAGCAATTTTCTTCTTTTAAATCAGCCCCTCAAAAGTTTGAAAGTGTATATATAGATTGACTCATGTAGGTTATAATTAGTGGAGTAAAGTTACGGTGTGTTGTACTCATCACGAGAGTTTGGTAAATATGATTTTAAATATATATCAGATTGGTTTCAAACGACGAATTCAAATTGTCAAAACCTATCTACTTCACGAGTAATGAGTGTACATGGACGTCTTTGAAAGTTTCAAATTAATTTAGTACAAAATTTAGCGATAAAAAAAATGAAATTTTTATAAGTTATTGTATGTATTCATTTTTCGTCATTTTTGTTACCGCTTGACTTAATTACTAAAATAAATTTTTAATTTTTAAAATTTCACATGTACACATATCTCTCGTAAAGTATGGTTTAATTGATCTGAATTTGTTGTTTAAAGCCAATTCGATAGATTTTTGAAGTTGTGTTCACCAAAATCTTCTAGTGAGCACAACACACTCACTCTAGTTGTGATCTAGTTAGTGATTTAATAATTCAAATACCAAGCAATTAAAGATAACATATTAAATTGAAAGGAAAGCATGTTAAGTTAGTTTAATTAGTTTGTCTAAACTCAAAATTGATATTGTTTTCTGAAAAGAGTTCCATGTAAGCGGTTGTTTCGAAACTTCCATTTTTTTTTCTAATCTAGCAGTGTTCATTTGAAATGTTTTGATATAATTTCTTTTACACATTCAACTAAATATGTTTTAAACTTTTAGATACAGAAGTAATTGCATATTATGTACATATTATATACATTAATTTGTCTTTATTTTTATTTATCATGCGTAAAAACAGTGATTCAATTTTTTGTCAAAGTTTTCCATCTCATTTTTTTTAGAAGTCATTTTTTCATTACTTGATGGTTATTAAAATGAAGTCAATATACTATAATTATATATATTAACTTATTTTTTTATATATATTAACTTATTTTTTTATATATATTTAACTATATAATGTATTATATATTATTTTAACGACGATATTGATTTATATATAATATTTTATATAGTTTTGTTTGGTTAATAATTTATATTCACTTACAATTAATGAGACAAACAATTACAAATATGTTTTGCATATTATGATATCATGTCCACGATATATTTAAAGTATAATTTTATTCATTTTATGTTTATTTAACAATAAAAATATGAATACGAATACAATTAAGATTAATTATCAAATAAATATAAATTTTAAACAGATACAAATATTAAAAACAAATCATCCAATCGAAACCGTCCCAAAAATATTATAATATCCTTTTAAAGTCAATTTGGTAATGTAAGCTATAGAAATTCGCATTCCGTGCTTTTTCTATTTTCTCAACTGCCGAGTGCCGACACAATCAATAAAATGCGGCTGAGATGGCAGAAGTGGCGCACATGATATGCACAGTCTATGTCTATCCTGTTAAGCTTGTCGCTGCCAGGTAGGGCCCATGTTACAGAATTTCAATATGCTATAAAGAGTATAATTAAAGCGTTCCTCCTCTTCAGGAATCAGGACTTGGAGCAGTGTCTCCAAATGCAAGACATGTGTTTAAACGATTATATTCCTACCAGTATGCATCTAATGCTTACTAATATATTTTTAGGTAAATTTTGCTGAGGGTTACTAAATTTTGGTTTTTATTGCAAATTTAATCACTTGAAGTTTGATTTATTATTTTGTTGTTACTAATTTATTTATTTGTTTCAATTAAGTCACATTATAATTTTTGCATTCAAAATTTTAACGGAATAAGCTTATTTCGTTCAAAAAATTAACGGAATATAATCTTTTCGTTCAAAATACTAATAAAAAATTATATTTTATTATTTTCTTAAATGAAAAAATTAATTGAAATAAATTAAAATTTAATAGCTATAGAAAAGACAAATCAAACTCTAATTCGTACAAAAGTCAATGACCTCTCAGGCAAAATTAAAAATACGAAAGAGAAATCATCACACCTATTGGACCCGAATATTCTAAAGGTTAATTTCAGAGCGTTTCAAACAAAAATAATTTATTTTCAATGCTGATTTAAATTATAGAGGTCAGCTTTAAGATTCGTGGCCAGATAAAATGAACGATGCAGATCACATTCTACACGTTAGGTACCGAACAAGATCTGAACTCTGTTCTCGGAGCTCGGAAGTGGAAGCTAACAAAATCTCCACATTAAAAATCTATTTAAAGTTTAAAATATCGCCGGGGCACTACACGTGAATTTCGCGTGACACCTCCGTGCGTTTCGATATTTTACGAGACAAATCCACTTTGCGTTACTTTTCACAGACTTATTACGCCTCTCGCTCGCTGTAAAAGCTGACCCTCATTACCGTTTGTCCGTTTTCTTTAATTGACGATTTAAACAGATCCACGTCATCAGGCTGAATCACGAACGACGAATCATTTTTTTTTATTATTATTATTTTTTTTTTTGAGAAAACGACTACTCGATTTTAGTAAATAGAGTGCTCGTATCTTTTAATACCGACCTTTCCTTTTATTAATTATTAATTAATAACAAGATATGGAAAGGTACACGTTGTTTAGGAAAAAAATCCGATCAAATATCTATACGTATAAAAATTCTAATTCTGAAATTTGATATCGGATAATTCTAACATATATCAAATTCCTATCTATAATATATTTTTACTATACATATAATATTTGTTCTTAAAAATAACTAACATTTATTCTAATAGCAAATTCAACACCTTCTGTCTAGGAAGCCATAGGTTCGAAATTCAAATGAATATTTCTTATGACTGTTAAATAAAAATTAAAAAGCTAAATTTGTTATGCAAAGAGAATGTATTAAATTCGAGATTTTTTGAATTTTATTTAGTCTTTTATCAATTTATTTAAAATTAACTTTAATAATTTTACGATGAATAATCAATCAAACTTCAAATTGGTTTAAATTTGATACACATTACATCTAAACTATTGAGATTACATTTACAATTTTAATTTCAGTTGGAATAATATTTTTCAATAATATGTTACATACTTTAGACTTTCCTACTTTACTAATATTTACTGCAGAGAATCAAACAAAACAATTAATAATCAAATAATTCAAAATACATCATATCAATTATCAATTATATTTAAGACATTCCTACTTCGGCCATTTTTATTAATATCCCTAAAAAAATTGAAATTTTAAAAATGCCCCTGCTCACAATTTTTTTTTAAAAATGCCCTGACCACCTGGGCCCAGGACGGCCCAAAATACCCAGTGAGGCGCCACAGGGCCGGACGGCCCATACCACAAGTGAGGCGCCACCCCCTGGGGCGCCCCATTAGGCCTGTGAGGCGCCACCCCCCCAGGCGCCCCATATGGAGTATGATTTAAGCCCGTTTTCTACCTCTGTCACTTCCCGATTTGAGAACTTCTCTCGAGGCGAGAAGCTGAATGAATAGGTATGTTTTAATTATAATAATTAGTCATTACTTTTTAATTATAATAATTAGTCATTACTGTTGCAAGTACTGTAGCGCACTGCACATTTACTGTTGCATGCACTGTAGCGTACCGTACATTTACTGTTGCACGCACTGTATAAAAATTGTAATTCTTTTTAACTTTTATTTATTTATTTTTCAATTAGTCATTTATTACTGTACCCATTATTATGTCATGTAATACTTGTAAATTTTTTTTTAAATGTAGTTTGTTAAAGAAGAGATGTTAGTTGCACTGTATGTCAGCGGCAAGCTAGAAAGGGATGAAGATGGCGTGCATTACACGAAAGAAGTCGCATTTGGCTTCGAGATTAATGAAAATACCACATTTGAGGAACTGAAGCAGCTAATATACGAAAAGACATCTGTAAACCCCAACAGGTATGAAATAGAATTGGCTACACGGATTGACAACTCACGTGGGGGGGTAGACCTTACTTTGTTAAGTTTCCAATAACAGATGCCAATTGTGGAGAGTTGTGTATACTCAATTTGTAGCTTGTGGGGTCCCGGTAATGGACATATATTCGAAGAGGGTTCCCCGAACGAGGGCTGGACCTTCAAGTTCGGCTGGGGCTGGACCTTCAGGTTATGACAATTCAGGTTATGATAACCAGGAGTACCATCAGCACTCCCCTTATGACCACCAGGAGTACCACCAGCAATCCCCTTATGACAACCAGGGATATCACCAGCACTCCCCTTATGACAGCCAGAGGTATCACAGCCCCGGTTATGACAACCAGGGGTACCACAACTCCCCAGAAAATACTGAAAAGTTACCACTATCACCCAGACAGACACCCATAATCCCTAGATTTCCAACTATGCCAGAGTCAGGACCGGTACCCGTTAATCGAAATGATATTGATATTGATGTTGATGCTATTGATGCCGTACCAGAAAGGAAAATGGAAACGGGGGATGAATACCAAGGGGTTTGGGAAGCTGATGACTTATCAGATGGTGATGCAAATGTACCAGGGTTGTCCAGGGCAGAAAAATTCCCGATTAGAGGTCGGGGGTTTAAGCATCCGGTTGCCACATTCAACGACACCACAGCTTTCGAAGAGGCAGACATTAGTTTCTTTGGTCCTCGTGTTGAATACAACAAAGAACTTGCCGCAGGGCAAGTTTATACCAACATAGACGAACTTGTAAAGAAAATAAATGAGACTCATGTTCACAGCAACTGGGAATGTATAATACACAAAAGGGACCGAACAAGGTTAGTTGTGCTTTGTACAACTCACCCGCGCTGCGAGTTCCGCCTTTTTGCAACCCCTGCGGTTTCAGGGGAAGCATGGATGAGTAAGAAATGTGAACCACCTCATACATGCAAGTCTGCGTCCACAAGGACAGACCATGCGCAGCTGACAGCATCATTAATTGCCGATGCAATTGAGGAGGACATTAAGTTGGATCCATCGATGAGTATCAAGGCGGTGGCTATGACCGTCAGACACAAATACAAATATGTAATCCCAAAATACAACAGGCTGTGGAGAGGTCGTGAACTTGCGATTTGCAGGATATTCGGTAGTTGGAAGGACTCATATGGCTATCTGGCACCATTGCTCCAGGCCATGGCAAGTACAAATGTCGGCACCGTATATGAGCGATGGCATGGCCCTTTTTTTGATAAAGATGGAGTACTAATAGAGGGAGCTAAACAATTCAAGGGCATAGCATGGGCTTTTGGTGCTTGTATCCAAGCTGTGCCATACATCAGACCCGTTATCAGCATTGATGCATGCTTCATGTCTGGCCGTTACGAGGGGAGGCTACTCATAGCATGCGCATATGATGCTGAGAACCAGCTGTTGCCTTTGGCGTTTGCAATTGTTCATAAAGAGGACGGCGAGAACTGGGGATTCTTTATGCAGTTTTTAAGAAGACGGGTGATTGGGGAAGGGAAGTTTTTCTGTGTGATATCAGACCAGCACAAAGGAATAAAATATGTTTTTAATCATGAAGATTACGGTTGGTCAACACGTACTGGCCAGTGTGTGCACAGGTTGTGTATGCAACACGTTGCGGAGAACCTTTCCAAGGCAACAGGGGCGACACGTGGGTTACTGATACATTTAGATGGAATTGCAGAAAGAAAAAGCCGAGAAGGGTGGTAGAGATGACTAGCAGTTTTGCAAAGGTACATGTATTTCAATTGTTTACATATATTATTGTACTTTAAGAAAACAATTTTTTTTTACTACAATTGTTTACTTACATTATTCTATTTCCTTATTTTCTATGTAGTACATGCCAAAGGCGAATCTCTACTTAATGAAGGTGGGCAAAAATAATCCCCGAGATGTCAACGAAGATCCAGCATACGAGAAAATATATCAATCCCGGGATGGAGGTTGGCGTTGGGGAATTATGACCACCAACGGATCCGAGTCGCTGAATGCAGTATTCAAGCAGAGCCGGATGTTGCCTGTGGCTGCAGTTGTAGAGGACACATTCTACAAGTTAAATGCCTGGTTTCAGGAACGACGTGCTAAGGCCGCATAATTAATAAGGATGAACCAGTCATTTTCAACAAGGGTGGAGGAGAAACTAAGATGACACAGGGACAAAGGTGCAACTATGACCGTGATCCCGATGGGTAATGATGGAACAGAATTCGAAGTGCAAAATCCAAATGAGTACGTTCCTACCAGCTGTAAACTAGACGACACTATGGCGTTTGTCAAGAGGGCTTGCAAGTACGTGGTTAAATTCGGAGATGCCAGGGCGGTAACCTGTACATGCCAAGGACCTCAGCTAAGTCACATACCCTGCAGTCACGTGATGGCGGTATGCCGAGTGAGGAACTACTGTGAGGATCACTATGTTGCTGACATGTACCGTACCGATTACCTTGCTTCCACTTGGGGTGGATCTTTCCATTCTTATCCCGATCAGCATGAGTGGCCTGCATATGTCGGTGATAGAATACTCCCTTCAGAAGGATGGATAAGAAAGGGCAGGAGGAGACACAAGCGTATTGTAATGACCATGGATGAGATGGGTGGTAGGCGACCGTCGGGAAATCGGGCTCGCCGTTCTGTTTCCGACAGGCGCAGGGCAGGTACGTAGAATTGTACAAAATTTATTTATGCTTTAATTATATTACTAACTGAATTGCATTGTTATATTCAGATGCAATAAACGAACACAACGAAAGAGAAAATGCCAGAGTTGTTGCTGAAGCAACCGGTAGAACACAACCCCCTCCTCCTGTAAGCCAATCATATAGTAGACAAGCCTCTACAAGTAATGCCGCACCTGCCACTGGTACCAGAAAAAGTAGTCGTTTGTTAGGTTTATTCAGACGTGGTGGCAGATAAACTTGCTATTTTGCTTATGTATATGTATATGTGTATATGTGTATATTATACATATATTATAAAAACCATAATAAAGGCCAAGTCCTTATTAGTGTTATATTTAGACTTGTGATATCCAACTGACAAATAAAATCAAAGTTCACCAAAAAAAAAAAAAAAAAAAAATTAAAGTTATAAAAATTTACGACATAACTTCGTAAATATATCAAATATTTTATTTTTTGGCACACTCTAAATAAGAAAACTTTTTTTTTACAAAATTATTCAAATCAAAATACTAACATCTCAAAAAAAAAAAAAAATACCATGGGGCGCCCCAGGGGGTGGCGCCTCACTTGTGGTATGGGCCGCCCGGCCCTGTGACGCCTCACTGGATATTTTGGGCCGCCCTGGACCCAGACGGTCAGGGCATTTAAAAAAAAAATTTGTGAGCAGGGACATTTTTAAAATTTCAATTTATTTTAGGGATATTAATAAAAATGGCCGTTCCTACTTTGCTAGTATTATAAGAGGCAATAATCTGTGATGCCAGTCAAGGGCAACTGGAGAAAACGCCTGTGATAGAGCAGAAGTCAGTGGAGACAGCTGGACCGGGGGGTAAAGTGGTAAAAAAGCCGACACCATTAAGTCATTACACACAGAGAGCACAGTTCTTACCTTACCTTTAAATAACCCCTCGCCTCTTCACGATTCTTTCGTTTGTGCTTCCTGAATCTCCTCCTCCTCCTCTCTCTCTCTCTCTCTCTGGTCCCCTTTTTTTACCACTCTATTTGAAATCCCTTCAAATTGAGATTTTATAATTTAAATAGATAATATATTCAAAAATCTGTTCTCTTCTCCTCCTCTCCTCCCTGAGATACTTTTAAACCCTTATCTAAAACCCTATCTCCACAATTATTCTCCTTTTTCCTCTTTTTTCTTTTTTTGCTTTTCCATGGTAATGAAATTCTTCATCTCAGTTGCATCTCTGACTGTGGCTGGTGCACAGTCCGAGCCATAGACCAACACCTCCGCCTCTGCCCCCGGAGAATTGATTTGTGAGGGAAAGAACCATGAGTTCTCTCAGCTCAAGCTTGTCCGGTACTAGAAAACCGGTTAGCCACAGAAAAACAATAAGAATCATAGTGTCAGATGCCGACGCAACTGATTCGTCAAGTGATGAGGGCTCCACACGTGTGCGACGGCACGTGAAAGAGATATGCATCAATCTCCATCAGGAGTTGCCAATTCAATCATCCAAAAAATGCGAGAGGCGGCGTACCAAGAGCATAAGACAAGTTCTAAGTACTGAGGTGGCAAAAGGAGATGGTATTAAAAGGTACCGAGGGGTGAGGAGGCGGCCATGGGGCCGGTTTGCTGCCGAGATAAGGGACCCCACACAACGGAAGCGGCTCTGGCTCGGCACCTTTGACACCGCTGAAGAGGCAGCAGCTGTGTACGACTTGGCTGCAATTCGAATCAATGGTTCCAAAGCCATAACAAATTTCCCCTCAAAAGAAAGAAAAGAAAAGGTTACGCAGCAATCTAGTACCCCTTCTGTAACAGAGTCTGATGAGAAAATTGGAATACCATCGCCGACTTCAGTGTTGAGATCTGAAGGTATAGAGTTTGATTTGATGGAGGATTTTGAGTTCGGGTTGGTGGGGTTTGATTTGCCGCAAGTCGGCTGGCCGGAGGTGTACTTACCGCCACCGCCGCGGCGATTGTTTGAAGAGGATTTTGGGGAAATCGATGCCGAGTTTTTCAGTCTACCGCCAGGAATTGCAACGCTTTAGCTGGTAGTAGAATGACGATTCTGTCCCTGAGGGATTTTTGATGAGTGGTTTATCCCAATTTTGGAATATATTTTTTGGGCTATTTTTGAGATATTTTTGAAAGTTTAGTAATTAGTACCTAAATTATTACTTAACTAATTATTGTTAGTTAAGACTTAAGAGAGGTTTTTTTTTTTTTCCTTTCTATGTTATGAGAATAAAATGTATGGTTGAGTTCACGCATGTGTACGGAGTGAAAAGAAGTTGGAGCCTTGGAGGCGGCTTTGCGTGTCACAGAAGTTGTGAGATATTTTTTTTTTGGTTTGATATTTTTCGAATGAATTAAAAAATTATATATTTTTTGGCTTATCTTGAGATGTAAACAAAGGCTAGCTAGTGAAGTCCTAGAACGATAATGTAATTATTGTTAATTAATGGGGAGTACTTGCCAGAGTTGGCAATGGAATTTTCCAAGTGACATCGTAAGTGAACACGTTTCAAGGTTTGTGTGGACTATCATCGCCACGTGCTAACTAAAAAATGGTAAAAAAAAAAAAGATTAGGTGGAGAGACAGCATGTGAAGACTGAAGATAGTGAGATGGCAACAAACTGTCTCTTTTGACCAATGTTTCGTCTCTCACTCTCTCTGGGTGGTTTTAATTGAGGAAGGCTTGTTGCTATGGATATTGGATAACATTTATTCGTGCTACGGTCTTAAAAATTTATCGTATAAATTTTAAATTTTAATTTAAGTAGCTCAATAAATTAATTATATAATAAATTTGTAGAATATTATTTTTTATTAATTTTTAAATAATTTTATTATTTTTTATGGTTTGTAAAAGATGGTCAAAAGTGATCTAAAAATAAAAAAATTGTTAATTTTTGAGTTATCTTTCATAAATTATAAAAAATAGTAAAAATTTATTTTTTACAAGTTTATTATATAATTAATTTATTGAGTTACTTAAATTGAAGTTTGAAGTTTATACAATAGATTTTTAAGATCATAGCACGGATGACCTTAAGCTATTTATAGCACCCAAGCCTTACTCGTTCTAATTTATGTTCGAATTGTGTTCTAGGGAAACAAGGGCCAAGGGGATAGTGTTTTAATTAAAGCAATTAATATAAAATAATATAGAATGATTATTGTAGGTTTCCGATAGGGCTGCAAAGGAACCAAACCCAACCGAAATTACTTTTAAGTTTGAGTTTGAATAAGATTCGAACTGAATTGGTTTGATTTGTTTCAAAACGAACTAATTTTGAATTAAATTAATTGCGAATTACAATTTTTTTAAATCAAAGTCAATTGAATTACGAACTACAATTTTTTTAGCAGCTCTAGTTATACCGGTAATTTATGTATTAGTTTTTTTCTCGTGAAACAAAATTCACATGATTTCTTTTTACCTTTCACGAATTCACACTGATGAATTATGGGTTAGTCTAAGATTCTCTTATCATTTACGCTGCTGGATTGATTAAAATTACGGCATGGACCTAATCAAATGAAACTTATTCCATTGTTAACTTATTACGCTGCTGCTTAAACATTTTTCTATTATAAGTTACCATTATATTAACAACTTTGAACTCTGATATAAGTTCGGTTCCTGCATTATTAAATTAATGGTTGAATCCATTAGGTGCATTATTTGAGATTCGAACTTAAATAGTTCGCGAATCAAATTCGAATGAATTATTTCCAGTTTGAATTTGATTTGAATAAGATTTGAACCGAACTGGTTTAATTTATTTCATAACAAACTAATTTTGAATCAAATTAATTGCGAATTTTTTTTGAATCAAACTCAAATCGAATCACGAACTACGAACATTTTATGCAGCCCTAGTTTCCGATGTTATGGACTGGTATATAAAATTTCGGTTTCATTTTTTGGAGCTGAATTTTTTATTTTGTCTTTTAAATTCATTGCACACCACAATGTTGTCCGCACAATTTAAATATTGAAGTCAACAAAAAATTCGGATCCAACGTTTGGAGTCAATCTTTTAAAGATGTTGTTTATGCATCAAAGTCTTAAGACAATTATTCTATAATCCTATATTATTTTATAGGAGGCTGATAATTAACCCCGCACCTCCCACCCCGCAATTAACCCCGCACAAAATGCCAAAAAACTCCAGCTGTCATTTTTTTTTCATAAGGTATTAATACTTACGTACAGAAGTATTTATCTCTAAGAACGAAAGTATTTATCTCTAAGTACGAAAGTATTTAAGGGATCATGCACATTTTTTTCATGGAGGGTGGGGGGAATCTCAAATCACATGGGGGGACCATGCACGTTTTAGAGGTGGGTTTTTTTATCTCATTTCAATCTCGTCCACATTTCTCACAATCTATGAAAAATTTTGCGAATCTAAAACCACGAACGTTTTCTACGTAATTTTCTCTTTCAAATGAGATCCATGATGACATACTTTCGAGCAAGTCGTTATAGAAGTATTTATCCCTCATCGTGTAAGTATTTATATCTATACTTGAAAGTATTTTTTTGCATATAATACTTATAATACATGATATTAATACTTTCATATTTCAGTATAAAAACTTATAAGACATGATATTAATACTTTCATATGTCAGTATAAATACTTATAATAATTGATATTAATACTTTCATATATGTCAGTATAAATACTTATAATAATTGATAGTAATACTTTCATATGTCAGTATAAATACTTATAATACATGATAGTAATACTTTCATATGTCAGTATAAATACTTATAATACATGATATTAATACTTTCATATGTCAGTATAAATACTTATAATAATTGATAGTAATATTTTCATATGTCTGTATAGATATAAATACTTGCATGATGAGGGATAAATACTTCTGTAACGAGTTGTCCGAAAGTATGTCATCATGGATCTCATTTGAAAGAGAAAATTACGTAGAAAACGTTTGTGATTTTAGATTCGCAAAATTTTTCATAAATCGTGAGAAATACGAACGAGATCGAAATGAGATCAAACTAATTTGGAGAGAGATAGAGTGGGGGGATGGTGGGGGGATGGAATGGGGGGGGGAGTAATATAATTGTTCTATTTTATATTAATTTCTATAAACAAAAGATTCAGTCCGAACAAGGGTATTAATTTTAGGAAACATAATTCAAACCATTGGGCTATTTTTTTTTCAAAGAGGGATTACAAAACGCCCATGATATCAGTGTCCCTCGGACTGGCCATTTTGCAAAATTTTCTTTTATGGGATTATACTGTGGAGGTCTTCAAAATTTTAATTTGTGAAAATTAACTTCAAAATCCTTTTTAAAAAAAAAAATCATTATTCTTGTTGCTCCGAACTTTGCAATTGATGACAACCACCCTGTGTGCAGTTAAGTTGACATTTTAAAGGTGTGTTATGATCAGCAATTCAGCATACCCCCGATTGTATATAGTATGATATTTAAAATATATGTGATTTATAACTTTTTAATCTATACAGAGTTAATATATATATATGAGGAGGGATCAGGTTACAACAATTTTTGACCTACAACAAGTTACAACAATTTATTAAGATGGATAAAAAAGCTAGTCAAATTCATATTATTGAATTTTGTACCCATCTTAATAAATATTAAATAGTAAAAAAATTTCCAAAAATGTAAAATTTGGTCTCCAAGTACATTTTATTATAGAGATTACATCTAACGGTTTGGATCAACGATTTGGACTTTGAAAATGTAGAAAATAGTTGTTGTAACTTGTTGTAACTCAAAAATTGTTGTTACTTGATCCCTCCTATATATATAAGAGAGAGAGAAAGAGACTAATATGCTTTCGGTAGCATATGGGCTGAAGTGCTACCGGTTCAAATTTGAAATTTCAAAATCCAAAAATTCGATCCGAACCGTTCATCTTGTTCTCCATATTAATATGTGCTTGGAGACCAAATTTTATATTTTTCTGAATTATTTTACTATTTATTAAGCCACTTTAAAAATTGCTGATCCAACAGTGGCTTCTGATTTTACTATTTTGTTAAGCCACCGTTGGATCAACAATTTTCAAAGTGGCTTAATAAATAGTAAAACAATTCAGAAAAATGTAAAATTTGGTCTCCAATCACATATTAATATGGAGACCAAGATGAATGGTTCAGATCGACTTTTTGGATTTTGAAATTTCAAATTTGAACCGGTAGCACTTCGGTCCATATGCTACCGAAAGCATATTAGTCACTCTCTCTCTCTCTCTCTCTCTCTCTCTCTATATATATATATATATATATATATAGTACGGCTAACGCGCTTCCTCTAGCATATGGGCCGAAATGCTTCTGGTGGAAAGTTGAAATTTCAAAATCCAAAAAGTTGATCTGAACCGTTCATCTTCTTCTCCATATTAATATCTACTTGGAGACCAAATTTTATATTTTTCTGAAATTTTTTACTATTTATTAAGTCACTTTGAAAATTGCTGATCCAACGGTGGCTTACCAAACAGTAAAAATCAGAAGCTACCGTTGGATCAGCGATTTTCAAAATGGCTTAATAAATAGTAAAAAATTTCAGAGAAATGTAAAATTTGGTCTCCAAGCAGAAATTAATATGGAGAAGAAGATGAACGGTTCAGATCGACTTTTTGGATTTTGAAATTTCAAATTTCTACCGGAAGCATTTCGGCCCATATGCTAGAGGAAGCGCGTTAGCCGTACTCTATATATATATATATATAGGTTTTGGCTAATATGCTACAGGTAGCTAAGAGGCCTCCGTGCTACGGCTCGGATTTCGAGTTTTCAAAATCCTAACGGTCGATCCGAACCGTTCATCTTGTTCTCCATATTAATATGTGCTTGGAGACCAAATCTTACATTTTTCTGAATTTTTTTACTATTTATTAAGCCACTTTGAAAACCGCTGATCCAACGGTAGTTTCTGGTTTTACTGTTGGGTTAAGCCACCGTTGGATCAGGGGTTTTCAAAGTGGCTTAATAAATAGTAAAAAAATTCAGAAAAATGTAAAATTTGGTCTCCAAGCACAAATTAATATGGAGAACAAGATGAACGGTTCGGATCGACCGTTAGAATTTTGAAAACTCGAAATCCGAGCCGTAGCACGGAGGCCTCTTAGCTACCCATAGCACCGTAGCCACGTCCTATATATATATATATATGGATTGGGCTAATATGCTATGGGTAGCTAAGAGGCCTCCCGTGCTACGGCTCAATATTCGACTTTTCAAAATCCTAACGGTCAATCCAAACCGTTCATCTTGTTCTTCATATTAATATGTGTTTGGAGACCAAATTTTACATTTTTTGGAAATTTTTTACTATTGTTTTAGATTTATTGAATATCGCTGTTTTTTATGGTCCAGATTTGTCGGAAAAACAGCGATTTTCAATAAATCTAAAAAAATAGTAAAAAATTTCCAAAAAATGTAAAATTTGATCTCCAAGCACATATTAATATGAAGAACAAGATGAATGGTTCGGATCGACCGTTAGAATTTTGAAAAATCGAATATTGAGCCGTAGCACGGGAGGCCTCTTAGCTACCCATAGCACCGTAGCCAAGTCCTATATATATATATATATATATATATATATATATATATATATATGAGTAGAACTAGGGTGCTCTTAAGCTCACCAAAGTTTTGGTGAGCTTAACTCTGAAACTCATCAAATCGACTTCAAATGACGAATCCGAACCGTTGAAACCCGCCTACCTTATGTGTGATGCATCTACATGTGAAATTTTTAAATATTCGAATTAATTTAGTATAAAGTAAAGCGGTCAAAATTAGAAGGTTAATAAATTAATTTTAGTGCATTCATTTTTTGAATGTTTTTTGACTGCTTGACTTTATACTAAATTAATTCGAATGTTTAAAAATTTCATATGTAGATGCATCACATGTAAGGTAGGCGGGTTTCAACGGTTTGGATTCGTCATTTGAAATCGATTTAATGAGTTTTAGAGTTAAGTTCACCAAAACTATGGTGAGCTTAAGAGCACCCTAGTTTTACTCTCTCTCTCTCTCTCTCTCTCTCTCTCTCTATATATATATATATATATAGGCTGTGGCTAATTTGCTGCCGTCCATTTTTCTGCTTTGTGATGTCCAAACAACAAATCCAAACCGTTAGATGTTTAATCTATATTATAATCTACTTGGAGACCAAATTTTACATTTTTTGGAATTTTTTTACTATATATTAAGCTGGTTTGAAAACCGCTGATTTCAGTAAATTTCTGCAGCATTGAAATCAGCGGTTTTCAAACCAGCTTAATATATAGTAAAAAAATTCCAAAAAATGTAAAATTTGGTCTCCAAGTAGATTATAATATAGATTAAACATCTAACGGTTTGGATTTGTTGTTTGGATATCACACGGCTAAATATAGCCCCGGCAGCACCTTTGCTGAAATGCTGCCAGCAGCAATTTAGACAGACCCTATATATATATGAGATGAGCTATGGTGAGCTAAGAGTAAAAGAGGTTTTTTACTCATTGGAAAAAAAAATTCATTTTGAGAATCCAAACAACTGATCCAAACCGCTCAACATGATCTCCATATTGAAATGTGCCTGGAGACCAAATTTTATATTTTTTTGGAATTTTTTTACTATTTATTAAGCCACTTTGAAAATCGTCGATTCGGTCCAGAAATTTTTATTGTTTTTACTGTTCACCCCGGATTTCCAGATTTTCAAAGTGGCTTAACAAATAGTAAAAAAATTCCAAAAAAAATGTAAAATTTAGTTTCCAAGCATATTTTATTATGAAGAACATGTTGGAAGGTTCGAATCGGCTATTTGAACTTTGAAAATGAAGATATTGTGTGGAGTATAAACGTGTTTTACTCTATAGGTTTTACTCTATAGTTCACCGTAGCTCATCTCATATATGTGTGTATTTTATAGAATACTAAGCGGTTGATTAAATATTCAAAATGCATGAGATGTTTGATATTTCATTTATTATTTTTATATTAAAAATAATTAAATTACTAATTTCTGGATCAATTAAATATGATTTATAGTCTTTTTATTGGTCAATTTTGTAGTCTTAAATTTCAAGTCATCTAGCTTGACGAAAGCTATTAGGCCTTAAATATAAGTTCGACTCAGTCTGCGACAATCTTAGATTTTTTTCACATATAATAATATTTGATGTCACTGTCTTCTGAATTAATTAGTTTGGTTGTCTACCGTAATTACTTTACATAAAAAATATCTAGGTACATTGAGACTTTTATAATAGTAGATGAGATTTCATACAAGTGTCCCTAGATAGATTTAGAACAATCTTAAACGAAGCTTTCGCACATTTCAATCTATTGTACATTGTTGACACTTTCTCTTGATGGTGGGACAAGGAAGTTTTGGTTAGAATTTGAGCTTAAAATACTAACAATCAGAAAATTATACAAAAATGATAATTAACTTTAGCCATGTTTGGTTGCAACTTAAATTTAACAAGGATTAAGTTGCTTAATTACTTCATTTTACTTCTCATATTTTACATTTCGTTTGGCAATCTAAGATATGGTTTAAATTAAATAATTTTGAGAGTAGAGAAATTGAGAAATGAATCTCTATCTATAACAGTGTACCCTATAAACATAATAAGCGTTTTATAAGATTATCTATCTGAAGAGGTTCTTTTACTTATTTGTCCATAACTCCATCTTACTCATTCTATTTTAAATCTTATTTAACAGTTGAGTACAAATTAAGGAGTTCACTCCTCTTACTCTACAATAAACATATTCTTTGCTTATTTAATCATATTCACCCTCCCCTCCCTCCCCCCTGGAAACGTATCCTCTGTGGAGTTGTCTTCTGCGGAGCTGTGCGGAACTTTTAATCTAGTCCATTCATTTTGAATCGAGCGGACCAAATCAGATCTTGCCCGAATTGAAAAAAAAAATCTCAAAATTTGCGCTGTCCTCAGTGGATACGCTTCCTGCCCTCTCTATTCAAAACGAACGGACCAGATTAAAAGCTCCACGGAAGATACGCTTCCCCCTCCCCCTTTCCTCTAAATTGCCTTTTGAATTTAATGGAAATTGCATCATATCTAGCTGTGTTTCTGTTAGATTTAAATTGTATTAGTAATTAATCGATTTAGGTTCAAACATTCCAAGCTACATATTTATTATTGAATGTTCTTTCTTTTAGCATGAGCTGGAAGTTTTATTTTTCTGTCAAATCACCTTTAATTGCAAATGTATTTTGACATTGTACCTCCTAGCTAATAGGAGAAGTGACCCATTAATTAGGTCATGTTCTGAGTCTTATATAGATGAAATTATTTCAGATTGTAGGATAGGCAATTGAGTCTCTGCTTCTAGTTAATTGGTTTTAGAAAGTTATTTAGTAATTAGGTTCTATTGATGTCATGGAAGAATTTTTCTTTAAAAAAAAAAAAGGATTAGGCCTCTATTAGATTAATTCATGAAAGAAAGTTGGGTCCGGATTGGTTAGATTATTTCAAATTGCGATTTAGCTTATTTCAAATTTAGGCTGGCCTTAGAAACATTTATATTTGAGTGGTTTGAGATTTAAATTATTTTTGGATTGTGAGTTCGAACTTCTAATCGTTGATTTTTCAGAACAAAAATCATAAATTTGGAATATTTAAGACCCGAGTTCTTATTAGATTGGTCCTTTGGCTCTGATCATGTTGGGATAATTTTTAACCTGTTTTGTCAATTTGACATATATTTTCAATCTACATTTTTATTTACAAGTAAAAAAATTACGAGCTCAAGTTCTAAAAAAAGTTCATAGATTTTTCTCTTTAGAAAGGTTCAAAGATTTATTTTTAAAAATTGTTGATCTACTTCATGTCAGAAGAAAGTAATTGTTAAGAATGTAAAATATCAAATAAATAATAAAATAGAGTACACAAAATTAAAGTGCAAACGTGATTTAATAATTATTCTGTAACGACTCCTTGTGGATGTCATCTGAATGCGAATTCATATCCTCTGAGTTAACTCAAATTTTGAATTTAGATCCGCACCGTATAATTTAAATCTGCACGAATATTAAAGATTCTGGACATTGCAGGCATGAACCTGATTGCGAAGTTTCTTATGGTAAAAAAAATCATAGCATAGTCATAAAATCACAAGTACTGTCTTTTGAGGAATATTCATTTTTAAGATTCTAGATTATGTGTCATCGGGAAAAATCTAAAAACACTAAAACGGTTGATAGTACAAAAAAACTAGAGAAATTTAGATATATACCCGTCGTAACTTTATCAATTAGATATTTACCCATCAAAAACACAAAATTAGTTATTTACCCATCAAAATTCACATATATTATTAGGCAAAGGCTTCTATGGACAAAATGACCTATTTGTAAAATGAATATATTTTTATTTTCAAAGTTCAAACAGTCAATCCGAACCGTTCAACTTGTTCTCCATATTAATATGTGCTTGGAGACCAAATTTTACATTTTTCTGAATTTTTTTACTATTTATTAAGATGGGTACAAATTCAATGGTCTGAATTTGATATTTTTTGTACCCATCTTAGTAAATAGTAAAAAAATTCATAAAAATGTAAAATTTGGTCTCCAAGCACATATTAATATGGAGAACAAGATGAACGGTTCGGATCGACTGTTTGAACTTTGAAAATAAAAATATGTTCATTTTACAAATAGGTCCTTATGTCCATAGAAGCATCACTCCTATTATTAATATACCCATTTGTGGATGTAATCAATTTAAAATACTAATTAATATTAACAACATAATAAAATGACTTTTTTACCTCTACCTTTTAACTGTCTCCCTCTCCCCCTCTCGGGCTTTTATGAAACAAAAAAAAAAAAAAAAATCCCAAATTCCCAACATCTTCACCGTTCTCTTTCTTAATTTTCCAGCACCGCCTCCCTTCCACGCTTACTCTCTCTCTCTCTCTCTCAGTTCTTTTTGTGACATGGGATTTATTTATAAAAGTAGATGAATTTTGGTGACATGGTGACATTGTTTAAAGCGGTATTGTACTTGCAATTTCTATGGAGATTATCTTCCCAATTTGTAGATTATGTTTTAACCTTGAACCTGTAGCTATGAATTCATGCTGGAAATAAAAGAAGATTAATGGAATTACATTAGATATATCTTTCAATAGTGGGTCATGAATCATGATACGTTGATCTAAATTTTGAAAGCTGGATATATCTCTTAGAAGCGGATACAAACTCACCAAACAAACTAAAGCATTTTCTTATTAATTGTATAATGAAAGATATGCTGACTTAAATTAAGGATTAATTGATATAACTAAAATATAAATTCTCATAATTGAAAACGAGGAATGTATATTTACAAAAGAAATTAGGAGTATCAGCACAGTATTGTTTCGAAACATTAAGGTTAACACTGGCATGAAAATTAGGAGTATCAGTCCTTATTCTTTTAAATGAACAGAAGGTTATAATGAAATTCAAAATTTTGCTATCATACTGGCACAAATCAATTTTAATGTTGTATTCATCACATATTCATATATGTCATCCCAATTAGTACGAAAATATCAGAATTTGAATTGTCAAGATGAAAATATCCTAAACCATGGACTAATGTCCCTTTTCTTTTTCTCATAAACTTCAACTTCTTATGAATTGGTGCTTTTGTTCCTTTTGACCACGGACTATTGATCAATACAACAGGACATAAAACTTGACTTTCTAAACACTTGTTGGATGAATTTTTCACGGTCTACAAGACATCATTTGGTTTATAGCAAGACCTTGGAGGAGCATCCGATGTAGACTACTGTTCAAGAAGTTGAGACTTGAGAGAGAGTACGAAGCACAAAAGGAAGTTGTAGGGAAAGAGAAAAATGAAGGGACCAGTAATTCATCAAGAGAAGGGAAGGGCAAAAGAGTCATTTTATTATTTTGTTAATATTAATCAGTATTTTAAATTGATTAAATCAACAAATGGGTATATAACTAATTTTATATTTTTGATGGACAAATATCTAATTGATGAAGTTATGATGGGTATATATCTAAATTTCTCAAAAAACTATAACTAGTTTCTTGACTTTCTTCTCAAAATACTTGGACCCAGGCATTCGGCTTTAATTACAATAATAGTTTAAATTTCTTCAGCTTTTGTTTTATCTAACTCCACTTTTCAATTTTTTAACAATAAAAAATTTAAATTTTATATTAATATAAAACTATTAGATGTGATATATATTATTTTTTATAAATGTAAATAAAAAAGTATTACCTTTCAATTTTTATTTTTTTAATCAATAAATTGAAAAATCAACGTTCAAAATTTATCCACATCGATGTATTTTTTTAAGTTCTTGATACTAATTAAAACATAATTAAAATATCATTACTTCTACGTGTGCATAGAAAAAAGTAATATAAATTATATTTAATAATTTTATTTTAATATTAAATTTTTAAAATTTGAAGTTATTGTAATACTAAAAATAAAAATATGACGGAGACAGAGACATTTGAACTCTTCTATTTGAAAATATATTTTCTTTTCTTTTGCGTATTGTTTCAGACAACAGAGCTGTGCATTTTTCTTTATAGCATATTGACTCAATCTTTACACTTGTATACTTATCAATGTAATTTATAATTAATTAGCTCTTCATTTCATCATCAATTAATATCCGAATGGAACCTCTTAAATTTCTGTGCTAAATGGAAAAGACGAAAAGAGACAAAGTGGGTCATAAATGAATCCGTTCGCCTCCCCCAGACATTACGCCAGACCGTTTTGATTGCATCACTAATTCACCATACAGACTCCAGAATATTTTATTTTTAGAAATTACTTTAAACTAATATAAGATAATAGATAGAGTGACTTGAGATTTTGATTTAATAGAATAAATCGATTTTTTTTGGGGATTTTTTGAGTTAATAAATCTTAACTGTCTAATTTTAAACGGAGTCAATTCAGCTTTTGCTTATAATATAGAGTATTTCAAAATTAGTGCAGATCTAGTCTGCACGAATCTTAAAACATATCAGACGATTGAGATTTATTAATTTAAAAGATTATCTTTGGGTAAATTTCGCTGGAGGTCACTAAACTTTGTTATTTGTCACGAATTGGTCACTCAACTTTGATTTGTCCCTTTTGAGTCACTCAACTTTGTTATTTGTTCCAATCAAGTCACTCAACGTTTTCCATCCAAATTTTTAACGGAATATGCTAATTCCGTTAGTTTTTTGGATGGAATATGCTAATTCCGTTAAAATTTTGGAAGGAATGCGTATATTCCGTTAATTTTTTAGACGGAATAGGAATATTCCGTTAAAAATTTGGATGGAAAACGTTGAGTGACTTGATTGAGACAAATAACAAAGTTGGGTGACTCAAAAGGGACAAATCAAAGTTGAGTGACCAATTCGTGACAAATAACAAAGTTTAGTGACCTCTAGCGAAATTTACCCATTATCTTTTGAGTTAATACAGATGATACAAATTCGAATATTCTTAGGCGCCTGTAAGAAACCCACAATTCTAGTGAAATCGATTTTTTTTTTTAAATTCGTATGTCTCTAGAATCTAGATACTTGGGGGTACAATGAGTAAACTCGAATCTCTTTTTTTAACCTTACAAAAATATTAAAACGGGCATTCTATATCTTCATTAGACATCAAATTTTTTTTGATCGGCTGGACTAATCCAGTCCAGGCCGTCCTTTACTCATTGTACCTCTCTGGTAGCAAATTCAGAAGTAACTCTATTTTTGAATTTTGAATTAGAATTGTCCGATTCGAATACGTGTGAATCCATTTAAAAATAGAACAAACACATCTCGAACGATGGATTCGAATTCCGAGACAATCTTAAGCGATGGATTTGAATCAGACGATATTGATCCAAAACCCAAAAATTGGATTAGTTTAGGGAATCCGGACCCTCTAGTAGCTGGAGTTTGTATCCTCTCAGGTATTGCACTCAGGTATTGCAGAGGATTACCCTCACTTTATGGTTTGAAATTAAATCTCAATTGGTTTGGAATTCGGGTCACCATAGGGACAGTATTATTGGGCTTTGAGATTCGTGCCAAGTTAAAAAATAACGATCCAGATCTAGTAGTTGTAAAAGATTCCCTTATCTAGTATTGGAGAGAATGTGAATTCCTGATAGCTGAGTGGAGACGGATTTTTTTTTCAGTCTTTCTACATATTGATTAAAATTTTCATACAATCCATTTATTACATTATATTATTTTTTATATATGTAAGGCTACGGTGCTATGGGTTGCACAAAGGGCTACGGTGCTACGGCTCAATATTCGAGTTTTCAAAATCCTAACGGTCGATCTGAACCGTTCTTCTTGTTCTCTATATTAATATGTGTTTGGAGCAGGGTTCTAAATAGCTAGCTATATCGGCGCTATAGCTTTTTCGGACCATAAACGCTAAGCTATAAGATAGAATTGCGCTAACTCAGCTACGACCAATATAGCTATAATAGCTGACCGCTATTACCGCTATATGAGACTCGCTATAGCTACCGCTATGCTACATGATTTTTTTTTTTTTGCAATTTATATGGACTTCTGTACTTCTATTATTATTATTTCTAATGCTACATGGTCTTCTACGATAAGTATACTAAACCAAACTATATGCTTCTATTTTTATTTGTGATTTATTTTATCATTCTATATCGAGAAATATTCAAATACTAATTCTTCATTTTGATTACTTTTTTTATAATATTCATTTGTAAAATTATTATCGTTCGTTTCAATTGAAAGCTGATTTTGATTATTATTATAATTATAAAATGTTTAAATATGTATATTGACTTCCTTTACCTTATAAAATTAATTGCTCTTTGTCTATTATAATATGTAATACCATGAAGTATAAACTATTAAATAATGTTACTTTTTAGATTTTTTTCCTCTTATTTGCGTAATTGATAAAAAGTATAGACTTAGATTAGTTGTTACATCAATTCTCTAATATTGATTATGTTGATAATTAGTAGAAATATAGAATATAAAGTTTGAAAAGGGAAAATCGCTATGTGTGACAGCTTTCGCTATAGCTACGCTATTCGCAATAGCTTTTTTTTTGTCTCCCCGCTATGCCGCTATAATCGCTATTTAGAACCTTGGTTTGGAGACCAAATTTTACATTTTTTGAAAAAAATTTACTATTTTTTTAGATAGATAGAAAATTAGTTGATCTAAAAAATTATGCACCATTCAGATATTTGAATTTCTACCTATCTAAAAAAATAGTAAATTTTTTTCAAAAATATAAAATTTGGTCTCCAAACACATATTAATATGGAGAACAAGATGAACGGTTCAAATCGACTGTTAGAATTTTAAAAATTCAAATATTGAACCGTAGCACCGTAGCCCTCTATACAACCCATAGCACCGTAGCCTTACCCTTTTTATATTATGAGGAGGGTTCAAATGCCTCCATGTTTTTGTGCCTCCATCATGCCTCCATCTCTCTCTATCATTTTCAAAGTTCAAATAGTCGATCCGAACCGCTCAACCTAACCTCCATACTAAAATATGTTTGGAGACCAAATTTTATATTTTTAGGAATTTTTTTACTATTTTTTTAGATAGGTACAAAATCAGTAAATCCGAACCATCTAATAACAGTATTTTTGTACCTATCTAAAAAAATAGTAAAAAAATTTCTAAAAATATAAAATTTGGTCTCCAAACATATTTTAGTATGGAGGTTAGATTGAGCGGTTCGGATCGACTGTTTGAACTTTGAAAATAATAAAAAGAGATAGAGACATGATGGAGACACAAAAACATGGAGGCATTTGAACCCTCCTCTTATATTATTTATATAAAAAAATCAGCAGATAACTAGTAGGTTGTAGGGCAATAAATGAAAGCAAGAAGAGGCGTGAATCCCAAGTAAAACACTATTTTCTGGATGCCACCAAAAATGGGCCACACTGGAAGCATAACAGTTGGGCCTGTAAAGCCCGTACGGAAAATCTTTGTCATTCAATTACAGATCTAAGGCTCTAAGCAAAGGGTCAGATCAAGATCTGGCTAAGTTAGAAAAAATCAATTAATGTAACCGGTGGAGCCCCATTTCACAAGACATACAAAAAAGCAGCTCAATTTTCTCAGATTGGCAGGGGCAGCTGTGCAGGAGACACATTGCTCATGCTTGTTTCTCTCAACCCCACCATTTGTTTTGCACCTTTGATCTCGCTCTCTCTACGGTCATGATTTACTGTTATATAGTTTTTCAGAAAAAAAAGCGTGCGAAATTGTTCATGATAAGCTGACACCATTACTTTTTAGTTTTTATCATTCACTGGACCAGTTTCTGTTTTGTTGAGGTCGGTGTGTCAATGACTTGCAATAGTGCTTGGATTAAATAACTTGAACGGATGATTTAGGATTCCGTTTCAACCATTTGTCAGAGTAAATATATTAACAATTCTGTTTTTCATAATTTCTTTTTTGTTTTTTGGAAAATTTCTAGTGTATCCATACAAATTTTCAAAATAGCCAATTTCTCCATCAAAACATCTTAATATCCAATATACTCATAAAAAATAGCTTTCTTTATTCCATCCCCTTTTATTCATTAAATCTATTATTTAATTGTTTTAAAATTTAAAATGACAGATATGCCTTTCCTTTCAAATGATGAAAATGTCCTTAGAAGTTCAAAACACCATTATCCTTAATGAGATCACATAGCACCATTATTCTAGATTGAAAAATTGCTCCAATTCTTCAAAACAGGACAAAAGAATTGCTTTAATCCTTAATGTGGAGTGGAGGCCTACTTCTAGGCGCGGCAAAAATCAGGATACTGGTGCGGTACCTGTTGCTGACCGGTACTGGGTTCTGACTGGTACAAGAAAATGCTTGAGTTTCTGTTTGTTTCACTTTTGATGGGGTTGCTCTTGCTGAGAGTTGTAACACTGCCTTATGGTAGTACTAAATTGACAGTCACCGTCAATCTTTTCAAAAAAATAAAAAGGAGCGGAGGCTTTGACATAAAAATGGGCATTCTCGCTATTAACGACTAATTCAATTACTAAAAATAAGATAACACACAGCTATATAATACCTTCATAAAATAAAAGTGGCGATCTATACTAAAAATTAATAGGGTTCTTGAATCGAAGAATTGCTTCAATTCATCGAGAAAAAGCACAAAAGCACAATTATTCTAATATAGAGACCCAGACTTAAAATCAATATTATGACGATACCAGAGAGAAAATTTGTGAAGAATCAAGAAAGTATGCATTACTAATCAATAATCATAGGGAGCGGCATATTTTTTGAGGGGTAATATTATGCATTGTCATTCCTGGTACTGAAGATGATATTTTGAAAACATGATACTTTGATGATATATGATTGGGAGGCGATGTTTACTTGCTTCAGTTGAATACTCGTATTGAATAAAATTCTCGTTGATATCAGGCTATCAGCCTTTGCTTTATAAGTACAAGGAGAAACAAAGGCTCAAATACGGAGGATCATTCTTCTAATATTTTCCCTCACTTGGGAACTGGGAAGGAGATACGAAGGAGGTAGGAACTTGATTACAATTTAAGAAAATTTCCTGTTCGGGCATATGAAGTGTAGATTGATACAATATGAGGAGGGGAAACAAAAATGCAGAAGTGGAGATTGATTTAATTCTTCTTCTAACCCTTTTAGTTTAATGAATCATATCATAGATGATAGATCAGGTCAAAGGAAGGGGTATATTTGACATTTTAAAATTTAAAATAATTAATTAATAGATTTAATGAATAAAAGGGGATGGAAGTAAGAAAGTTAAATTTCTATAGGTATATTGGATATTAAGATGTTTTGATGGAGAAATTGGCTATTTTAAAAGTTTTGATGGGTATACTATAAATTTTTTTGTTGTGACTATGTTGTTGGTGCATTGCATAAAGCCAAAACAAAACAACGTTGTCAATATTTTCACCCCATTTCTTGCATGATGGAAATAACTAGGATTAATTAGGACTAAAGATATTGACAGTGTTGTTTTAGCTTTATGCAGTGCACATGTCATATTATATTTTATTGACTCTGAATGTGCGTTGCATGAAGTCATAACAACATTGTCAATATCTTTACCCTTAATTAGGTCTTTTCATTTTGAAATAAACGGCTGGAGATGCTCAACCGACTGAGATTTGAAATGTGATTGAATCATTTTCAGTTATTATCATTTGATCAACAGTGCACATGAGATGCTGTATGTAATTGTCCTCTGAACCAGTCTTGTAAGGTGACCAACTGACAGCAATTACATACAGAAAACACTTAAAAGGTTGTTTTCTCTCTTCTTTTCACTGTTAGTTGCTCCCTCTCTCTCTTTCTCTTTCCAAGTTCCATGCACTGAACCAAAATCATCTATGAGTTTACCTACCAAATTAGATAAAGCAGTTGTCACAATCTCCTTTTTCACCTTCTTTTGTTTTGTAATGCATTATTGAAATTTCTCAAAAAAATTTCTTCGTACCAGAGGCCTGCTTTTGCACAATTTAATATGATTATTTCTCCTATATATGGACTATATTGAATTGCTGCCGGATGAACACGACCGATATTATACAAATGTATAGCATTGAAGAATACAAATCAAATTTATATATGTATGTATTGCCTTGAAATAAAAGAAGGTCTCTTCATTTGGTTAAGGGTCTTGCTACTATAATTAGACCAACTTGGGTCTTGAAAGTTCAAACTAAGTTAACAGGTATACCAGTAAAACTTGGTAACATCCATTGTAGATTATTTAAAATTATTATAAATCACAAACCAGTTAACTTAGTCAAGTCTAACAGGGAGTTAATTTAGGTTTTGAAACTAAGTTACCAGGTAATTAAACAAATAAACTTAGTAACATCCAGGGTATATTATTAGAAATTACTATAAATCACAAAATTATGGGTCATTACCACTGTTATAACAATTTTCTGTTTCGCGAATTCTCTGTGTTGGACTTATTTCTGCAGTGAGTCTTCCTTCCTTTTTCTTATCTGAAACTTAACAAAAAAAGTTCTTATCTTACAAATTACGCAAGTTCATTTTTTTTTAATCCTATAAATTAGGCAAGAAACGAGTAAGGATTTTGTCTCATTTTTTGTGAAGAAATAGTATCGATGCAAGATTGACGCTTCATCGTTCTTTAGGGAATTCAGGCTTCTATTTTTTGTTGATGCGATATATATACCACCAGATAATTTTACTGAGGTACATACTCTACAAATTCCTATTATAGAAACCAAATTTTCTCACATGCCTTTTTCTTTTTCTGCTTTTTTTCACTTTTTTTTTGTTCGTGTTTCTTTGCATGATACTATAAACTTGTCGAATCCTTTCCTGAAACATCAGCATGGGGAATTTCTGTTGGAAAGTAAGTTATATTTTGCATTTATTGGATTCAAGACAAAAAAAATTATACTTTCTTCTTAAGACAATTTTATATAAGTGTAATGTTAAAAAGAAATTTGAAATGTATTATGCACTATGACAAGCCTAAATATTTATGAAGTATGAAACATAATATTCTTTTCTATTTCAAAAACTGATCATACAGTTTTTCACTGATGTAGTGCTACCCTAATGATATAGATGAAGAGCTTGATTTCAGTGGCAGCAACATATGTGTGATAAAGAGTAAAGAAAGTTTGGAGAAGATAATATCTGAATCAGTCAAAACCAACGGCATAGTAAATTTTCTTATATTATTTTTTCCTTTAAATTTTTTGTGGAATGTAACTCCAAGACCCAGTTAATTTGGACACAGGTTTTGCCGGAATTCATATCACCTGAGATAATAGCAATTTTGAGTTTAGATCCAGATCGTTTGATCTTCTTTGGCACGAATATTAAAGAGGCCCCGTGGCCCAGATTCTTATTGAACGGTCCAGATCTAAACTCAAATTTTTTGTTACCTCAGAAAGTATAAATTTTTGCATATTCGTAAACTTGATTCTAGATGAATTACAAATTTCTACTGTATTTTTCTTTATAGGTTGTTGTATGTTTTAATTCATCCTGGTGTGGACCATGTATAGTTGCAAGCAAATTCTATATTGAATCATCAAAGAAATACCCGAATTTTCTCTTCTTGGCAGTTGATTTGGATGAATTGGATGTAAGTCATGTTATAACTTAGTTCGAGGAACTACAATACCATGCATAGCGCACATTGGTCTGTACTATAGATCTATATCTTTGTTTTTTAAAGTTTAAACAATCAGTCCTAGTTACTCAACATAGTTTTCACACGAAAATATACTTGAAAACCAAGTTTTATATATTTTTATATTAATTTTTTAGATAGGTAAACAATCACTTGATTTAAAGATTCTACACCATAAAGTAGTAATTTCCTACTTAAACTGAAAGTAATCATACTAATAAATATTCATATAGAGATCATATTGAGTGGTTCAGATCGACTATTTATATTTTGAAAATTCAGATATAGATCTATAATACGAATTGCGCTATGCATAGTATCAAAGCCTGTCATTTAGTTTTATCATATCTTTGCATAAGTTCTATTTTAAATCATTACTATATATGACCAACATAGGTAAAAATCTAAATTAAATGTAGCAGCAGCTTATTATATTTACCTACTCTCTTGTTCTTCAAGTCCTTTTACTAAATCTTTGTTAAAAAAATCTTTTACTGTTTTAGGAACTGGCTTCATCTTATGTGGTTGAGGCTACGCCAACATTTTTATTCTTGATTGGGGGGACAGTGATCGATACACTTGTGGGTGCCTACAGAGACCAATTTGACAAAAAAATGGAAGTTTTAGCGAAGTATTATCTGTCAACAGATTAATGAATTTTTTGTTTTTTATGATTTGCATTTCTTAATTATGTATGTTTCGAATTAGAAAAAAGGGCTTGATTTTGTACATTTCCTTGTTCAATTTAGGTTGCTCTTACAATAATATTTCTAGTTGAAGTTTGAGTGACTATCCCTGCAGTACCGCAGGGGATATCCGGGCCATAGTCTTTTTTGGGGCCTATGTAGAATATAAGAGGGTGCGCTTTAAGATTCGTGCAATATCTAGTTAAATGGTCTGGATCTAACATGGCAGACTTAGTACCTCACCTGATCTGAATTCATCTGGTACTGGTACTCTAAATGTGTCTCATAGTTCGAATAATGCCATCGGTACTTGTACTGAGAGCTCCTCAATTGCAGGTTATACAGAAAAAGGTTTGGACTTTGGATCTCTGATCATAAGTACAATCGATAGTAACTTGTTAGAAGCATTAAATATTATTGAAGAATTTCTGCAAATATAAAAAAAAAATATTAAAGTTAACAGAAGATCTAAACTTTGCACTGTTATTTGTACTATAAATAGCTCATTAAGTACAGATTCATATACAGCACAAAAGTTGCATCAGCAAGACAATGCGTCTGCATTTTCTCTTATCTTTGAAACAGAGCAAAGGCATTTAGATCCAAAGAAAAAGCAAACCAAGCGTTTTGAAAGTACAGGAACTGAGACATCACTACTCATGGGCACTGTGCAGTACCAACCCTGACTGGTACAGTCAAGGACTGTACCAATCCACCTGTACCAGTCTGGACACCCTGGGAAGAAATTCCACCAGAAACCCCTTAGCATCCAGCACTAGTGTTGTTTCTTGTACCAGTTTGTACCTGATCCTGTGTACCAGTCCATCAGCAGCCCCAAAGGGCTTGCATTTTAAAAGAGGGGATTTTAATTCTTCATGAAATGGTAAAAAAATTTGTATTTTCTGAACTAAAATTGCTGCTGTTTCTAAAACTATGTTGTAAGCAGGGCTTGCATTTTAAATGAGAGGATTTTAATTCTTCATGAAAAGGTAAAAACATTTGTATTTTCTGAACTAAAATTGCTGCTGTTTGTAAAACTATTGTTGTAAATTTAAAGCAGGCACTTGGGACAATATAACAACACATGTTATAACTTTTTACAATGCACAAACCAAAAATCATTACATCCCATCTCAATGTTTCTTTTTTCTTTATTATAAAAGAAGGA
This sequence comes from Carex rostrata, assembly GCF_964058835.1. NCBI lineage: Eukaryota > Viridiplantae > Streptophyta > Magnoliopsida > Poales > Cyperaceae > Carex > Carex rostrata. Next base: position 11,414,353 of record NC_135919.1, read on the forward strand.
AACCCCGACATTATCCAACACAACCCTATTTGCTCAATGTTAGTTTTGACAAAACAGCCGCTGCCTGATCACCACCCAGAAGAAAATAAGGATGCCGTAAAGCAGCAGAGGCTGATAGCCGGCCCCGCCTTAAAAACCCTCTTTGCGAAATTAGTTTTGTCACCAAATCCCATCCCCTTCCTTTGTCAATATCTAGAATTCTCAGGTCAGGTTTGGAGCGTGTCAGCTCTCGCCATTCCTTTAAATCATAATCCACGTTCTTCAGCTCTGAGTTGAAGGCTTTTAGAGCAGCAGATGATCGAAGTGTGGGGACCGCCATTTGCATTAACACTATCCCAGCTGAGTACATATCGAAGAGGTCGGGGCTATTAAGCTACACAAGTAAAATATACTGTAAGTGCAATAAAATTATACTTAATAATAGAAAAATGTGCTAAAATATAACAAAGATCACACAATACCACAATAGTATATACAGCTACACTCCACCAAGGTAAGTTGAATGTATATTGTATAACAATGTGCAAATCGGGAAAAGAAGTAAAGCACCTGCCAAATAATAGGAGAGAGAATAGCCGCAATGGGCTCAGGAGGCGGGCTAGGTGTCTCCTCTGGCATAACATACAACTCAGGCGGGCAATAATCAGGGTCTAGCAAACCCCGATTCGGTACATAATTCTTACCGATTCTCAGATCAGTTGCTGCACCGAAATCTATCAGCTTTATCTGCCCCTTTGCTGTCACAACTAAGTTGGCTGGTTTTATGTCTCTATGAACAATACCAGTGTCATGGATTTTCTTCAAAGAAGTTATTATCTGTCTCATTATTTGTGTAATTATTAGGGCACTTTTCTTGGTCGAGTCCACTTCTTGCAGCACCCGGCCAAACATAGTAGACTCGAGGTTGAACGGGAAATTTCTGTCTTTCATGTAATTGGCTAAGTCTGTGTCTCCCTATTTTTTTTTTTTTTTTTTTTGTAAATTACAAAGTTAGAGAATGCTCAAAAAAGTATCATAAACTTTTCATTTGATCCATGAAGAAAAAATTATTATCTTAATTGTTAAACATTCTGATACCATTTTGGTTCTACCATCATTGCTCCGCCAACAATGGCAATCTGTGTTAAGTTTGACATCAAGAGGGGATTCTAATTTTATGCTGAACATGGTAACCAGGATAGGATGTAACATACTAAAAAATTTGGATAAAAAAAAACATTTTTATAAGGGGGATTTACATGTATACCCTTCAAAAACTTTTAAATCATGTATTTCCCCTGTAAAATTCATAATATCATATTTAGTCTTCTAAATTTAAAAAACTCACAAATTTATCTAATTTAATGTCTTTTCTGTTAAAACTAATTTTAAATTTATAAAGTTTTCATTTTACCCTTTATTAAAAATATATATATATTTAGTTTGTTAAGAAAATATTCATTTTTCTAATTGGTTGGTTTTCGAGGGCAAATGATTCATTTCTCTACTTGTGTGTGAGGCATACACAGTGACATCATACCATTGAGTGTGCATCACGAAAGTAAGAAAATGAACCAATTACCCTCAAAATCAGCCAATTAGAAGACTGAACCTTTCTCTTAAGCATGCTACATATATATATTTTTTAATATATGGTAAAATGGGTATTTTATAAATTTAAATTAGCTTAAATAGAAATACAATTAAGTGGGTACATTTGTGAGTTCTTGAAATTAAGAAGGGTAAATATGATATTATGAATTTTAGGGGGGGGGGGGGGGGGGGGGGGGATATGTAATTCCGAAATTTTTCAAGGGTATACATGAAATTCCCCTCTTTTTATAATTATGAGCCAAACCAGGAGTATGATAATGTTGGTAATTCACTCAATCACAGCCATAATATTAGAACTATTGAAATATCACATATTGTCAAAATTAAGTTGGTATTATGCACCTCAAATTTCCAGACAAGCCACTTGCCACCCTTGGTGAATTCAGATGATGTTTTATCTGCAACGAAAGTACCAAGAAACTCAGCACATGATTCTGGAGCAGCTCTTGATACGCGATAATTGAACCATTCCTCAAAATCTCCACATTCCTTGGCTCCTTTCGTCCCCACTTTCACCTAAATTTCATATTTCATCAAAATGCAAAAATATAATAATAACCAAGTCCCATATTTCATAAAAATGAAAAAAATTGAATAGCCAAGTCCAAGTCCAAGTGCATATTGTTATTTTTTTTTACCTGAAATTTCATTTAATTAAGAGAACAAAATAGAAACCAAAAGCACACAACATGTTTCATTAGACTCAAGTGCATTCTGTTTGCATTGTAGCTAGGAGTGTTCATTGTATCCGGTTTATTGGTATTCAACCGAACCAACAAATTTTGGATTAAATGGTTTGGTATTTCGGTTAAGTTTATTTTTGAATTACTTTGGTTTAATCTTTCTTATTTCGGTTCAACTAAAGAAACTGAAATTCACGTCAGTTTGTTTAATTCAGTTGTTATTCGATTAACAAGTTTAATTGAGCTGCCTATTTAGAATTTTGAAAACTGAACAAAATTTTCATTTGACTATTTTTAATTTGGTTTTAACCGAACTGACCGTTTAAACACCTATACTGTAGCTTTTCTAAAAGACATAATTAGGAACATTACCTTTTTCAAAATGACCTTCTCTTTGAATTTCCCATCAATTCTTTTAGTAATCCCCTTGCCTCTCTTCGTCACCTTCTCCTCTGCGGTAACATTCTTTGGTACAATCGCACCAGCGTAAACAATACCAAACGAACCTTCTCCTAATTTCTGTCCCACCAAAAAATCGCTCATTTGATAATTCCTTCTACCAAGAAGGCTATCCAGTCCAAGTTGCAATGGTGCAAATATGTATGCATCAATTGCACCGATTAAGACACCAGGTCTCGCTGTTAAGTAAACCCAAATTAAACCCAGGAAGATATACGTCTCCAGTCTCTGATTCTCTGTCAGACCAGATTGAACTGCTTCGAATTGAGAAATGCCCTGTTTTAGAAATGGAAGCAGGGGATTCGATTCGAGAGAACTCAGGGCATCGAGTAGGAGATCATTGGAGAAAGCTTTGAATTTTGAATTAAGTCGTTTGTTCTGTTTTGTGGTGGCGATATTGAGGTGAGAAATGGGGTTGTTGTAAGAGAAAGAGGAGGGGAAATAATGGTGCTTTGTGAGAGGTGGTGAGGTGCGAGGGAGAAGAGACGCCATGGCTTCTCACCCGAGAAGCTCGGATAAGTAGCCTCTAATCTCTATTCGGTCTTTTCATTTTCTTCTAACAAATTGGAGCGTAGTGTCAGCTGAGGCTGAAGGATCGCCACGTGGCAGACTAAGATTTATCTATAGAAAAATTTTGCTCGACCCGATCGATCGCCACCACTGCCTAGTAAAAATATCAACAGAGTTTTTTTCACTTCATGCAGCGCACGAACCATATGCATCACTATTTTGATTGTATGGGGAAATAGTCAGTGCGCTGGATGAAGCAAAATATGCTCTGTTAAAATATTCACCCCCCACTGCACTACCTATGTGGAACTTTTTTATTAATCGCCGGACGCATCAAATTATTTACGGCCATTTTTATTAATAACCTTCAAAAAAAATATTTTTTTAAAACTGCCCCGACCGTTAGGCTCACGGGCGGTCCAGATCCTCTAGCAGATCGCCCGGGTCAAGGACAGTCCGCTAAAGACCAGACTGTCTTCTATTTTTTTATTTATTATTATTTTTTTAGAGATCTTAATATTTTGATTTAAATAATTTTGTGAAGAAATTTTTTTCTTGTATGCCAAAAAATAAGACATTTGATATATTTATGAGTGAGATGTCGTAACTTTTTATAACTTTGATTTGATTTGTCAGTTAGATATCACAATTCTAAAGATAACACTAATTAAGGACTTGGCCTTGATTACAAAATTTTCAAGCTCTGACAGCTTATTGATCTTCTTCTCTTTATTTCTGGTGCTAAAACAGTAGTTTAGAGCTACTAAACTATGTTCAAACCTTAAATTAGATATCTGTCCATGCTCAAACACCTTAGATTGAACTCTGGTATGGTACCAAGTCCAAACTCAGCAGTCAAGAACTAGGCAAAGGCCACTGGTATAGTGCAATGCACTAAAAACATCAAATTTGACATTTGCTAGTAAATCAGCAAGTATGAATTTATACAGGGATCAAACTGCAAAAGTGATTACACCAGTATGTAGAGCATTCAAAAATACACAGAATTGACATAAATTTCAATTTATTTGAATTTTTCTACAGTTAGTTATGAATTTCTAAAGTTTAGCTTTCAAAAAAACTTTAAACAGCCATAGCTTTAGCTAGGAAAGTCGGATTTGCGCGTATGACCACTTTTCGGAAAGGGGGGACGAGACGGATCTGAATATCGCTTCGAGGGAACCCCTGAGCATCCAAAGCATCAAAATTTCAAAAAAAAAACGTCGTTTAGTGCCTCAAAAATTCAGATTAAGTTTTCGTTCGACGGTAGACATACAACGATCGGTATTTTGTTTAGTCAAAAGCCTAAGAGATTATTCAAGAATTATCCATATAATTATTTTAAAATGCATTTACTATTTATTGTATTCATTTGCCTATCTCCGAACAAATGGTATATATTGACAATAATCAAATAATTCAATTATTCTCTCTCTCGCTCTCCAATTATTCTCTAAAAAAAATAAAGAAGTTGACATCATTGATGCAATCTAACCATATTTTCTTGTGTATATTTGAATAAAATAAATTATTAAGAATCAAGGCCAAGTCCTTAATTAGTGTTATCTTTAGAATTGTGATATCTAATTGACAAATCAAATCAAAGTTATAAAGAGTTACGACATCTCACTCATAAATATATCAAATGTCTTATTTTTTGGCATACAAGAAAAAAATTTATTCACAAAATTATTTAAATCAAAATATTAAGATCTCTAAAAAAAAAAAAATAGAGAACCGCCCGACCCCAGGTGGTCTGGTCCCACGGGCGGTCTGCTAGAGGATCTGGGCCGCCCGTGAGCCTGACGATCAGGGCAGTTTTACACAGTCTAATTTATTTTACATTAATAATTTATAATCTAATTTATTTTACACATTCTAATAAGGATGAAAATTTAAATGGTATTTTCCATAGGGGGTGTGAATGGAACCCTTTTATCTGTTTATCTGATCCATATTGTATTTGAAAACACGGGTAAGGGTAAGATTTTTTTCCGTTAGCTAATCGGGTACGGGTAAGGATAATGATTTTTTTTTGTTATCTTACCAGTTTTCGTATAAGATAATTTAAAAAAAATAAAATTATATATATAGATATATATTTGTATGAAGATGATACATGATACAATAAATTTTTTATATTTTATTAAATTTGCATAATACAAATTAGTTGTATTCATTATTATTTTTTTTTCTTATTTTGAAAAATATTTTATTGAAAACACAAATCGAAATGTTAATTACATTTTTTTATCCATTTATCCGACCCGTACCGTATTCAAAAAAACAGATAAGAGTAAAGATTTTTTTTCATTATCATAACGAGATATGAAAATATCTCCACTCGACCCGTATCATACCCATTGACACCCCTAATTTTCCACCTTTTAGCTGAGTCCTACAAATCATACAAGAGTACGGCTAACGCGCTTCCTCTAGCATATGGGCCGAAATGCTTCCGGTGGAAATTTGAAATTTCAAAATCCAAAAAGTTGATCTGAACCGTTCATCTCCTTCTCCATATTAATATCTGCTTGGAGACCAAATTTTACATTTTTCTGAAATTTTTTACTATTTATTAAGCCACTTTGAAAATCGCTGATCCAATGGTTTTACTGTTTTGTTAAGCCACCGTTGGATCAGCGATTTTCAAAGTGGCTTAATAAATAGTAAAAAATTTCAGAAAAATGTAAAATTTGGTCTCCAAGCAGATATTAATATGGAGAAGGAGATGAACGGTTCAGATCGACTTTTTGGATTTTGAAATTTCAAATTTCCACCGGAAGCATTTCGGCCCATATGCTAGAGGAAGCGCGTTAGCCGTACTCAATCATACAATCTTTATTTAAATGTAAATAATTTACTAGTTTCCATTTGAAAAATATTAACACGTTTTACGTCGTAGCCAAGTCACTGCAGAGTGGGCTCCATTAAACTCTAAACCCAAAATTATTTTAAATCTAAATCCTTTAACAGTAACCGGGCCCATCCCGCAGTGACTCTGGGGGCAGAAATTTCCTGCACCCAAGGACAGAAGATCTGATTCCCATTTAACGGAGACCGCACAACCGGTCTTTGATAATAACAGTAACATTTATTAATAAAAAATAAAATAATTTTTACTCAAACTCTGAGATATCTCAACGAATTCTTTGATTTAAAAAGGCTCAAATTCCTAGGCCCAATTTGGATTCTCAAGCACAGTTTCCAAAACATGCGAATTTGGTTCTTCTCATAGACACGTATTTAAAAGAAAAAATTAGGGTCGCAAACTGGCCGTGCAATCTCCGTTAAATGGGATCACAAATTGTCTGTGCGGCCTTAGTATTCATAAAATTCTTTTAAAATGGGGTGTTTTTTTTTATTATTATAGTATTTAAAAAAAATTCGGCAAGTCAATGACATATGACTATTATTAAAGCAAAGACTATGAACAATTTTCAGGTCGTTGCTGAAAGGAACTTAAATTCTCCAAACCTCTTTCTCTCTTATCACCACAAATTTCATCTTTCTACCCACCCGAAATGTGGGTCGGCAAGAACATAGAAACAAAAAAAAATTATGATGAAAATACAAGAATTATAATTGTGTCCTTAGAATATTTTATAACATGTGAGGTCAGTCAGTTGTATAAAATTTCACAATAAAAAGAGCGGGTTTATAACATACTGAAAGATCAAAAATTATAAAAAGAAATGATCCTTCATATTGAAACCAAAAAGAAGACAGATTTGTATTGCTGGTACAATTTCTCCGGCCATTTTTTTTAATACCCTTAAATTTTTTTTTAAAATGCCCTCTGATTTAATTTTTTTTTATAAATGCCCCGACCGCCTGGCCCACGGACAGCTCAAAACACAAGAGGACCGCCTAGCTCACGGGCGGTCCTTTTTTTTTTTAGAGATCTTAATATTTTGATTTAAATAATTTTGTGAATAAAAAGTTTTCTTGTTTAGAATGTATGTAAAAAAATAAGACATTTGATATATTTATGAAGTGATGTCGTAACTCTTTATAACTTTGATTTTATTTTTTTATTTTTCTGGTGAACTTTGATTTTATTTGTCAGTTGGATATCACAAGTCTAAATATAACACTAATTAAGAACTTTATCTTTATTCAAAAATTTTCAAACTCTGACAGCTTGTTGATCTTCTTCTCTTTTTCCGATTTTTATAATATATGTATAATATATAATATATACATATATACATATAGAGATGAGCTACGGTGAGTTGTGAAGTAAAACACATTTCTACTTCACGCCGTATTTTTATTTTGAAAGTTCAAACGACCGATCCGAACCGTTAGATGTTTAATCCATATTGAAATGTGCTTGGAGACCAAATTTTATATTTTTTGGAATTTTTTTACTATTTATTAAGCATTTTTGAAAATTGCTGTTTAGCTGTGAACAGTAAAAAACAGTAAAATTTTCTGGACCATCAGATCAGCGACTTTCAAAATTGCTTAATAAATAGTAAAAAAATTCCAAAAAAATGTAAAATTTGATCTCCAAGCACATTTCAATACGGAGAACAAGATGAACGGTTCGGATCGAGGTTTTGAACTTTAAAATCGCAAAATATGAGCGTGAAGTAAAATTATATACATATATACATACATGCATAGATACATAGATACATAGATACATATATACATACATACATATATACATATACACATATACATATATACAATTTTTTTTATAAACTCATTTTTTTATAATATATGTATATATGTATATATTATAAATATATACATATATTATATATATAATATACATATATATACATGTAGAGTAAGGCTACGCTACTTCGTGAATTAAACGGGGCGTTTTAATTCGCACTCATATCTCTAGTTTCGAAGTCCAAATAGCCGATCCAAACCGTTAGATGTTTAATCTATATTAAAATGTGCTTGGAGACCAAATTTTACATTTTTTTGAATTTTTTTACTATTTATTAAGATGGTTTGAAAATCGTTGTTTTTTAATGCCTACAGTCGAACAAAAACTTAAACTGGATTTTTGAGGCACTAAACGACAATTTTTTGAAATTCTGATGCTTCCAATGTAATGATGCCCAATGTACCACCTGGGCAAAATCGGATCTGTCTCGTCCTCCCCTTTCCGAAAAGTGCTCATACGCGTAAATCCGACTTTCCTAGCCAAAGTTATGGCTGTTTAAAGTTTTTTCGAAAATTAAACTTTGAAAATTCATAACTAACTGTAAAAAAATCCAAATAATTTGAAATTTACATCAATTCTGTGTATTTTTGAATGCTCTACATGCTGGTGCAATTACTTTTACAGTTTAGTCCCTGTATCAATCCATACTTGCTGATTTACCAGCAAAGGTCAAATTTGATATTTTTAGTGCATTGCACTATACCAGTGGCCTTTGCCTAGTGCTTGGCTATTGAGTTTGGACTTGATACCATACCAGAGGTCAGTCTAGGATACTTTGTGCATGGACAGAGATCTAATTTGATGTTTGAACATATTTTAGTAGCTCTAAACTACTGTTTTAGCATCATAAATAAAGAAAATAAGATCAACAAGCTGTCAGAGCTTGAAATTTTTTGAATAAAGGCCAAGTCCTTAATTAGTGTTATATTTAGACTTGTGATATCCAACTGACAAATAAAATCAAAGTTCACAAAAAAAAAAAAAATCAAAGTTATAAAGAGTTACGACATCACTTCATAAATATATCAAATGTCTTATTGTTTGGCATACACTATAAACAAGAAAATTTTTTCTTCACAAAATTATTTAAATAAAAATACTAAGATCTCTAAAAAAAAAAAGATGTGACCCGCCTGTGGGCCAGGCGGTCCGCTTGTGTTTTGGGTCGCCCGTGGGCCAGGTGGTCGAGGCATTTATAAAAAAAAATTAAATCGGAGGGCATTTTCAAAATTTTCTTTTTTTTAAGGGTATTAAAAAAAATGACCGCAATTTCTCAGATTAGTTTAGAGTTGAACAAGCAAGCAATTGACATATATATGACAAATGTAGTTGTTTATGTTTGAGCTTGATTCTTTTATTCTATTCTCTGCTTTTCATTTGAGTTGGCACAGTGTCACAATTGATGCAACAGCAATTACTAATTAAGGGCACAATAGTAATTTTTCCTTAATTGCTAATTAAATTTATTAAAATGAGAAATGGGGATATTAGTAAAGTACTTGAGTTGTAATGGATAGATAAACAAATTTTATAGTTTTGATGGACAGATATATGATTCTGAAAGTTTTAATGGACATATAATTAATTTTCTCAGAGAATATTGTATTGGAGAAAAAATTGAAAATGCTTTAATTAGTTATAGAAGCTTTTTTTTGTATATATATATTCTACATTTTTGGGTTCAATTAAAGAAAAAAAAATCAAAAGATTATTAACAAGTTTTGGAATCTATCTAAAATTGATAAAACAAACATTTTAAAAGTGGATTTAACTAGGTCAAAACTTATGAAATTAATGTTCTTTAAATTCTTTAAATTATGTTCTTTTATTTATTGTGGCAGACAAGCAGAGCTATTTACACTAGGCCAAAATAGTTTCATTGTTTTACTACAAAAGCTGTGGAAGAGTGTATGATCAATTGAAAATCATAATATTTTTATATTATTGTTTTTCATCCAAGAAAATAGATGTTATATTTCAACAAGCTGTGCAATCTCTGATGATTTTACTCGTTGAACCTCATGTAGTCAAGAGTAGATCTACAATCAATTATAGAGGTACTCAGCTACCTATTTTCAAATTTTAATTATATTTATTAAAAATTTAATTGAACTTTGTTCAAAAATTTATATGGTTCAGTCACGTCCCTCTATAATTTTACGTTTCATCGAAATTGAACAATTCAGATCAATAAAAAATTTCCATAAATCAAGGGCCATTTGGAAACTCTGTTTTATAGCACTATTCATAGTAAGTATCTGATCTACACAATGATTGAAAGAAATATGATATTCAAATTCCATTATTTCAAGAAATGATTGGAACAACAAAAAAAAAGTAAAATGGGAGAGAAAAATGTCATTTTATGTTGTGCTCTTTTTTTTTCTTTTCTTTTTTCATTAGCAAAACCATTTAGTGCTATAACGATTTTTTAAATCGTTCACTATATTTTTTTTTTCAACTATCTAATATTATTTTCCATTTTCTACAATGGCCTGTAAAGTCATTCCATTTTTTTAAAATCTGATAAATGTTAAATTCAAAATTATTTTTCAAGAAGAAATTATAAATAAATTTTGAGAAATATTATAGCAACAATTTTCTCTTACACCTTGTTTGGATGGAGAAGAGAGGAAGGAAGGGAATGGAAAGAAAAGAAAAATTTCCGTCGAATCTTGTTTGGTTGACAAAATTATATCGGAGGTGAAGGATATAGGAGGTGAAAGGTTTAATCTTGCATGATTAATTAATTATAATCAATAGATTCAATTTCCCTCCTAATTTGGAGTGTAACAGATGAAACAAAAAATTGTTGCAAATATTTTCAATAAAAATGACACAAATGCCGAACCGTATATATTACCTATATAATTTTCATCCAAATTTCTTTACCACAACCTACAACAATCACCGAATTTCTCATTAACCTTTTAAATTATAATTAATCAAACAAGAAATAAGACGAAAATAAAAATTGTATTTATTTTCTATCATTAATCATCCAAACATAAAGAGATTAAATATGCTAATTTTATTTTCTATTCTATTCCATTATCTTTTATTCTGCACCTTCCTTTCCATCCTTTACTCTCCATCCAAACAAGGTGTTAATGTAAACAACACTGACGTCAACACCAACAACGACATAATTGTGTAAATATAACTTTTTCTATCGGGCTAGGTGGCTTTAACTTAGCCCGAAATTGTGTAAATATAACTTTTTCTTATTCAATATATCGTTGACGACAATTTGTCGCTAACCTTCAAAAAAAAAAAAACGATATAATTTATGAAGAAATTTTTATTACGTTTCAAACTGAAAAAGATGGTATTTTTAAGTAGTCCGAGGAGAGAAGGGGTCCAAACCGAGTGAAAAGGAGAGATGTTTTGAGGACAAGAAAATTCAGAACAGAACTTATCCAGCTTTGCTCCAAACAGTAGGAAAAAATGAGAGGTTTTCCTTTTCTTTTTTCTTTTTTTTTCTTTTATGCTTTTTTTTTTGCTAAACTAGTCAAATTAGAGAAGGGATTTTTGCTTTTATTAAAAGAAGAGGTTGGATAATATCATTCAACTTTTTAATTTTTGTAAGTTTTTTTTTTTAAACTTTAATTTTTGCGACTAAATTTAAGGTTGGTTTTCAGACACGTAATTTTAAGTCCCATATTAATTATATTCTGAATTTCATTTCTTATTTTTGTAGAAACCTAAATTCATTTTTTTTTTTCAGTTTTTAACTTTTATTAAATATAGACGTCCGAAAAATTATATCATCAAATGCCATTCACTTTTTATTGGAGCAGACGAAGATTCTAATAACCACACACACACACACGGTATAACAATCTAATCAATGTAGAAGGGAATTTATTGAAGAACTGGTGTCAATTTGAATAATAAATATGAAAATAAATTATACATCGACTTGACTTGACTTTATGCAATTAATTAAAAAATATCTTCATTTGGTACAAGACCGTATGTACCATCTTGGAAAATCATTTTTAAATATAATTTAGTTTTGATGTGTTTGAAATTTGTTCGAACTAGACCGATATGCGATATTTCTCCCGATATGATTAAGAAAGAATTCCAAGGTTAAAATTTAAAATTAAATTAACTCTAAATATATATTAATAAGGATCAGATAATCGCTGATAATTCTAATACAAATATGAAGTAGATTACTAATAAATGTACATATGATATAATAAGTATTTTAGAATAATAAAATAAAAACTTAAAATAACAAAATTTTTAAAAAAAAATTGTATATATATTTTTAATCACTGATAAAGTAAATTAATTTCAACAATTTAAATTTATCGTCTGAAGTTGATTCAATATATTTTTGAAATTGGTGAGCTCAATATATTTTTGAAACTGAGCTCACCAACCACCTTGATAAGCTTAAAAACTTATGGATAGATTTGTTTAACCTTTTATTCCTAAATAAATATTTAATTCACCTTTTAGATAATACATTTAAGATGGGAAGTAATTATGTAAAGTCTATATGTTTCAATTTGATAAATAATGACTTGTAGGCAGCTGAACCTGATTTGGTCCGAAGAAAATATAAAATAACTTTCAATGTGCAACGCTGAAATTTTCATATTGGAACTGTCCACTGAATCTAGAAACTATCGACCTATTCAACCTCTGTTTTTTATTTAGTTTTGCCAGAATTTATTATGAAAAATAACATGACAACCTTTTTAGCGACTGTATGACAGGTATTGTTGGGATATGTGAAATTAAAAAAAATAAAAGACAATACCTGTGCCTGTGCCTGAAGATTTAGAAACAGGCAATACATTTTCAACCTCTATTTTTTTAATTTCGCCAGAATATAATATGGAAAAAAAAACATGAGGGTTTTTAAGCAATAACTGTAAAACAGGTATTGATGGGATCTGTGAAATTAAAAAAATTAAATTAAATACAATACTTGTACCTCAAGATTTATAATTCAGCACTGCTTTCATTTTAGGAACCTACTCCCTAAATATTATTTATTATGGAAAGGAAATGAAGGGAAGAAAAAATAAAAATAAAGAAATAGCACAATTACATGGAATAAGTCATTTTGCAAATATACTTTAATTGCAGTAAAAAAAATATATATCACAATTACACCGTATTAATTTTTCTGTTTTGACTTTTGACTTATGTGCTATAATAGAAACAAGAAAAAAAAAATCCGAGATAGATAATTCATGCATAGCTACTTAATTATTTTTTAAAGATAGAGATAGAGAGAGTGGGGGACAGTCTAATGAACGTCAAATTAAATTTAGTTTGATATTCGGTTGGAGCCATCCGATCTACATCAAAATTTGTGCACACTTTATATGTACAAATTTTAATTCGGATCGGACAGCTCTCATCAAATATCATACCGAATTTAGAATTTAATTTGTTGCTCATGGACTGCCTTTGATTCCGAGATAAAAAGCAAGCTCCCCATTCAAAATTTATACCTATGACATCTCACAAAAATAACTTCATCTCAGTAACTTGATCAAACACTGTTCTTAAAATTATTTAACAGAACTTACTCAAAACACAAATCTTACAAAATATACTTCCAAGTGTTATAGAACGACAAAAAAAAAAAAAAAATCTCCAAGTGCTAATAGAAAGACATTTTAAGCGTCAACACCTCAAACCAAACATGAGGTATATACTTTGAACTTTTCCACCTTTCTAAAAGAAAAAGACATCTCAGCTTCATTAGTTAACCATTTGGTTTTATTTTTATTATTATTACTCTTTCTTTCTCTTGATCATTGCCTAGTCAAACGGTTTATAATAATTTGAAGGTAGCTGGATTAATTAATGAAGTCAATCTTCTACGTTAAGTTTTATTAATCTCAGCCCTTTCATACTTTTACGAAATCAGAGAAGAAGAGAGAGAAGTAAAGCCCCCTTATCTTTGGTTTCTTATCTCCAAATTAAGGTATTTTGCTCCTCTCATTCTCATATTGTCTCTTATCTGTGGCTTCTAATTTTCAAAAGGTATTTTGCTCCATTTCTTTCTTTTTTGAATCGTGAATAGTTGTGGGCTCTTTATTTGTGATTTTCAATAGAAGTCAATGATTCCCTAAACCATACATCTTATAAATTCTAGAATTGTTCTCAGTTGTTGGATTTGATGAAGTTCCTTTTTTCCCCTTACCTTTATCCTTTTCAATCTTCTTTGTTTGATCTTACTCTTTTATGATGAGAATTTTCAGAAGTTACAGAATTATTAAAATATTACCTTTTTTCAGTTATTGTAGAATCTAATAGGTGTTTTGGATTCAAATAATAAGGATCTGATTAGTTTCTGATAGAAATTTATATAGGTTTCTGATAATCAAATCATAGCATTTTCAAACTCTAACTTTAAGAAGAGAAAATGATGAACAAGAAAACAGAATATTCAGTGTTGAACTGGTATTTGATTTCAATATAGTTATTATAATATATATATTTTTTTTCAAAACATTGAATTGCAGAATTCCAATAGAAAAAAAATTCAATTGTAGAAGAAAGCATGTCCGGCCGGTTCCCAAGATGCATGACTCCGGGATGCCGACGGCTTCTCATTAGAAAAACAGGCAGCCAACAGCTAACTTGTGGAGGATGTCAGCAAATATTTCAAGGTATCAATTAGGTAGATCATGCTGTAACATTTCATCTCAAATCTACTTTTATCAGAAAGGGAAATTTTTCATTGGGATTTCTTTTCCTGACATGCAGTGGCTGATCTAATCAATGCCGAAAAAAATGCATCTCTAGAGAAAACCACATCTGATGTATCCCTTGAGCAACAAAGTAATACTTCAGAACGAAACGTGCCATCTTCAGATGATGATGACATGCGGCAATCTTCATTTAGTACTTCTACCTATCCAATTGGAAATCAAAAGCATCCAAATGTGCTTGAAAACTTGAGAAAACATAACCGTAATGGCTCCGAAATCAGCTTCGGCTGGGAAGACTATGTTATAGAGAGAGAAAAAAATACAAAGCTTGAAGAAAGCATTCTACCTCCTAGAAGGCCTAGTTCATACAATATGAGTGGCTCTTCTAGAAGCATCTCTTCTGATGAAGGAGGCAGTACCATCTCGCGTAATACAAATGCCGTATCTAGACGAACTCATAGAAGGGGAGTCTTTGTAGCTTCTACAGCTGAAAGCTTAAGTGAGAATCAAATTATAGATGGAAATAATTTGATATATGATTCAAATTATGAAGAAGAGAAGATTAAACCAGAATTAAATGAAACCAATTATCCCCAAAAGAGAGACATGCCTTTTGGATATAAATCAAAGAGTGAAGAAGTAGTAGAGGGGTCAAAACCAGTATATGAACCCAACCATCCCTGGAACCAACACAAAATGAACCAAAGCGGTAAAAGAGATTCAATAGACGATAACGGCTCGATTCAAGGTAGCATAATTTCTGAAGAAGATATTGATGAGAGAGCATATCCAAGAAGTAGAAATTCATATGCTTCTTTTGATGGAAGCACTTCTTCTAGAAGCTTCTCTTCTGATGAAGGGGGAAGTAGAATAGGTGCCGGTGAAACCCGATTTGTCCCGAGGCGAACATGTAAACCACGTGGTTCAAACGGTGACATCCCGGGCCCACAGAATGAGTTACATGATTTTGTGAATGAACTTGCAAGAATAGGTATAACCAGAGAGAAGCTCTTAATGCTTCTACTGCAACAAACTGAAGCAAGCATAAATGATAAACCGATGCACCCAAATCGCAGCACACGATCTCTAGTGAGACAATTGAGTGTTCAGGTTCCACCTCCACAGACTCCAGATTCTGGTAGTAGCAGAGGTAAGAGAAGGCCAGCAAAGCATCACTGCCGTTCATTATTGGGCGGTACACCATTCGTGTTGTGCCATGGTTGTGCAACGCTTTTGCAACTGCCAATCGGCATGCCGACAAAGAGGTTTGTAAGGATCCGGTGTGGTGAGTGCTCTGAAACACAAGTGTGTCCAATTCCTGCCAAGGATGTGACATACAACCCGCTCCATAAAGTGCTGGGTTATCAATCGGCTCGGTTTTTGATGGCCCCTAGTAGGCAATTTAGCATAGAGGATGGCATGGAAAATTGATTCAGGTTCTGATTCTTTTGTGGTGGAACATAAGGGAAAAAAAGGTGCTTCATTTTTCACTTTTTTGTTCAAACTGATTCCATGTTCTGATTCTTTTGTGTTATATGGGTGTACAGAGATGTATGTCTTTCTTCAATTCTATTTTTTTGGGCATTGCTTTATTTTTCTGAGGAAAGAGCTTGGCAATTTGGTTTGTTCATCATTTGCTCCAACTATGTAAACTATCAAAGTTCTAATTGTTTGTGCAGCATTTTTGCTTTCTGTTGTCTGACTAGTGATTTACTTTACTCAAGTGAGATTAAAACCATCCGGAAAAAAAAAAAATTGGAATGCATCGCCTCATGTTTCTTTCCTTCAAGATTGAAAGAAAATGCATCTCAAGCTAACAATCAAACACCTTAAAGGCACAAACAAATTAGCAGAATCCAATTTGCAAGATTTCATTTTAAGGTTTAGGGTAAATATGATTATATGATAATACAAACTTTAGAGGGAGGTAATATGTAATTTCAAGGTTTTTGAGGGGTATACATGAAATTTCCCTAGGGAATAGCATTTAATGGTAAACCATGTCTAGCTTTCCTTTCGGGGGAAAACATGTCAAGAAAGTGAGAAACAAAACAAAACCCTAAAGTTGAGAAGGTATAAATAACCGACAACGGCAAACACTAACCAGCCGCCCTCCTTTCAATTTCTGGCAAAGAAAAATATTTTCATCATTTCATGTACTCTCGAGAATTTTTCTTTAAGCTTTGGTTATGTTTTTGTCACAGGAAAGAGAGCGAAGCGTGTGATTTTGGTGCACGCGCAATCGCTCTTGAAACCCTAATTGGTTTTCTTTCCTACAGAAAAAAAAAACGGACTCTAATGCTTGCCTGCCTCATTTGTTTTGGCTTGCAAGTTTGGCTTCTCTGTTACATCTTTTATTTTGTCCATTATTTTGCTTATTTTAAAAAAAAAAGATAAGGTCATTAATTTGCTTGTTGATAGCTGCTGTGGATCTTTTTCTATAGGTTTTGATTACAGAGCTAGAGATGAAAAATAGATTTTTAAACTATAGTTTAAGTGTCAAGCGAGATGCAATATGAATAAGATGAGGTAGGCAATTTAAACATGATCATTATTGAAAACAATATTTCTGTTGTGTATAAAAAAAATTTCATGATGAAACCTTGGTAATGACTATGTATAATTATGAAAGCTTCGATTTGATGAATAAATAATTATATCATGAGTAAAGTTTGGAAATAACGATCTAAGAAAGAAAGTTTCGTTGCTGAAGTGCATAATTAGGATGTTTGTTACATGGAATTCTAATCCTTCATATCTTCGTATATTAGGTTTGTAAAAAAGAACAATCAGCATCAATAAAATCTATCAAATTTAAGATTTGAGGGACCTAACTCGTGAGAAAAGCGATTTCGGAATGGAAAATATATCGACATTGGATCACAAATGACCGCTTTATTTTGTGTAAATAATGTTTGACTATCAGATCAATAAAAACTTCTTAATTATTAACGATCATAGATTAAGCAAAATATTTTATTTATATAATTAGTAGGATTTAAATGCCTTATCTTTTGTGACTTGATCATGTCACACATCCTTGTCTTGTTTTCAAACTTTAAATAGTTAATCTGAACTGTTCAACATGATTTCTTGTTAAAATGTATTTGAGATCAACATTTATTTATTTTTAAAATTATTTACTATTTTTTAGTTATGTACAAAATTGTTGTTTTTGAATGGTTAAGAAACATTGATTTTGTACCTATTTAATATAGTCAAACATTTTTAAAAAATATTTATAAATTTTGATATCTAAGCACATTTTAATAGAGATATCATGTTATCGATTCAGATCAACATATTGCATTTTAAAAATAAAGATAAGGATGTGAGACATAAAAGACGAGACATTTGAATCATATGTTTTAATTCACGCTTATATATTGTGATGTCAAAGTCTAAATAGTCATCTGAACCATTCAACATGATCTACATTAAAATGTGCTTGGAGTCCAAAATATTATAATTTTATCATTTTTTTTAGATAGGTAGAAAATTGTTGTATTAAAGAAAAAGGGAATTTTTATCTATCTAAAAATAGTACAAGTACCTAATATTTTTACTATTTTATATCATTAATAATAGTAAAAGAATTGTAAAATATGGACACGAATTGAAACAACAATTCAGATCTCTAATATTTTTATCATTAATAATTATATATTTTTAGTTGACAGATAAAAATTATTATTGTAAACCTCTTATTAGGAAGTGTTGTAGGCTTGTAGCAGTACTTGCAACAGTAATGAAAGATTTATGCGGAATTTGTAATGTAACACAAATTAAGCACAACTTTTTCCTTTAATAAAAATTGGTAGTTCACAAGTTGTCGACTAATATTAAAAAAAAAAAAAACAGTAATGAAAGATTAGGATGTAAACAGAAAAAATAATCTGCAGCATCTGCAATACAATATATTTGTTCTAGATTATAAACATATCATAACAATGTACAGAAATTACACATCGAGAACTAATTGAAGAATCAACCTAAAAGTAATATTGGACAAGTACTCAAATAAAACCTCGGAAAGAAACTTTTACAAAAAAATTTATAATATGACCTTAGTCGCATTCAAGCTGGAAATTTTCCCAACATATTAGCTAAAGCAATTCACACGCATCCTTTCACAAATTCTTGACTACACCAATACAATGTTTTAATTATCAGAAGCCAGAGGATGTTCTATCTATCCTTTGAGCGCCTAATTTTGGTTGGGATGGTTTTATCCCTCTCCCTCTTCCTAGAGATAATGGTTTCGCTCTTGTGGTAGGTGGTGGGGCCGCAATGGCAGCCCATGGGTCACTGTCATCATTTATGGTAGCTGGCTTTAGAGATTTCGCAGTGGATTTAGGTGCTGGTGCTGCTATAGATCCCCACAAATCATCCTCGTTTTTGGCTGAAGATGAAGATGTCGGTTTTGGGTTCAATTTTTTTGCAGCAGGTTTAGGCACGGGGGCAGAGACAGAGCCCCATGGATCGTCTTCAGTTTCTATTGTGGCCTTCGTGGTTGGTGGGGCCCGTGCTGAGTTGACAGCTGTGATTTAGCATGTGGCAAAGAAAATATAATAAGTATATGTGAAAAAAACTAATTCAATTTGTTCATTTCAAATAAAAGAAACTGTTTTTCTGTTCTGAATAATGATCCTAATCATCTGGTTCCATTATACTTTCTTTCAATTGGGTATCAGTTGGAAGTTGGAACTACAATGGCACTATATAATAGTCATTGATGTAGTTGGACAAATTATATGTTTAAGCAAATTTACTCAGAGAAACAAAACACTGAAATAAAGAAAGAGAAAAATATACCTTATAGCTATGCTACACAGATAATAGCTACACAGATACAGAGATTTGTATCAGGCATGTTAACAATACTACTCAATGACACATCTGTTTTGAAATGTTAGGCTATGATATGTTTTGATTTGTGGATTTTATTATTAATACATAACAAAAATGAGGGGTTTAAATGCCTCATCATGTCTTTCATACCTCACATCCTTTATCTCTGTTTTCATAGTCAATCTGAACCGCTCAACATGATTTCCATATTACAGACCAAATTTAATATTTTTTGAAAATTTTTTACTATACTTTTAGATAGGTACAAAATCACTGTTTCTGGACCATCCAAAAACAGTGATTTGTAACCATCTAAAAAATAGTAAATTTTTTCCAAATAAAATATAATTTGGTCTCCAAACATATTTTAATATGGATATCGTGTTGAGCGGTTCGGATTGACTGTTCAGACTTTGAAAACAGAGATAAAAGATGTGAGGCATTATGAGGCACGGAGGACATTAGGCATTTGAACCCTTAACAAAAATAAAGTGTTAACAAAATATAACTTTTATTAAGTTAACTCTTTTTTTTTATTTTAAAACAAGAAGCAAATTCAAAAATGCAAGTTTAATTCGGGTGGACGCGGGAGATTGAAAGAGAAATCAACACAAGTACAGAAACAGATATCTTGAACTCCTTGGAGAAATATGAAAAGTATTAATTTTATACTAATAAAACTGATATATCCATATTATTCCTTTGCTGATTGACTGGAGCTGCTTATGTGGGATGCAAAAATTTACTGTGGCCTCGATATGTATCTGCTTCCGTGCACGGGAAGTATCTTGAAGACATCAAGAAAAGAAGGGCATTAATTACCAATGATACACCATCTGGCATATCATCTGGTGTGTCTGGTACATATTGTAGGCATACCCTGCATGTGCTCGTAAAGGGTACGATTCACATACAGGTTCAGTCATTTATTCGAAGTGTCCAAGCAGCATTTAGATTATGAATTTAAAAAGTATATAAAATTATGAACAGAAAGTACCATTGATCCTTTTCATCAGTAAAGAAGATTACAAAGAGGATGAGAGTACCTGGTTGCTTAGGTTGTGAAACGGGCCTTTTCTGAGCAGCTTGAATGTTGGTGAGAGAAGCGGGTTTGGGTTCATCAAACGGGTCCACATCATCCCATCCACCATCTTCGTCTCCCATGTCAGGTACACTACCATCCTCAGCATCTCCCCATCCATCAGCAGATCTGGTAGGGGAAGGTGGGGCCACCTGCTCAAAGCTGGACATAGATGCTGTTCTCACTGGAGCTGCACTTGGTGTATCTGCCACTGCAAAATTTATGTCAAAGAGTTCATAACAATCATGATATTGTGATTTCTGTGATGATTTAGACAGAGAAAAATGGAGATAGAAAACCTAAGCTGGAATTGGAGGTCGCTGAAGAAACTGTGCTGCTATTAGCATTTACAGAAGATATTGGAGCATTGTCAGATGCTTTTCCTTTCTGCGTCAGAGAACTCATTGCCCAGCTGCACATAAATTGTCATTTCATTACATTAGTTTTTTCTCCGCAACTAAAGCACCATCTGGTTTGATTAAGTACATGGCCAAAGTAGACAGGCAGTAAAGAAAATACTCACGTGAGCAAACTAGAGTTGGCATTAGACTGTACTGCAGTGCTATCACCAACTCTGCTCTCTACTCCGGTTGTTAGCTACAATAGAAGAAGAATACATTCTTAAGCAAGAGTATCCATACAAAAGCATAATTCCAAGAAAGCATTCTACATTTTTAAGTCATAAATAAAATAAAAAAAACTTGATACAAGACTGCTTATTGTATATCCAAACCTTTTCATGGTTCTGCCTTGCAATGCTCAAAAATTGGTCAAGAGCTTGAAATGCCTTTGTCCTCACATCACTGAAACAACAAAAACGTTTACTACGAATGCTCAACAAAGTTATATACATGGAGATGCACAAGATTTGAAGCTCATGACGACAAAAAATGAGAAAAAACCATATCAACATCTTTAAGTGAACATTGGACTTTGGTGTAAATGAGTTCTCTTGAGGTATAGTGTTCAGAAAAATGAGAAAAATGTCAGTGGGAAGAATGCAGGTGGCAATCTCTTGAGAGTATATATATAATTATATAGGCTGTGGCTAAATTGCTGCTGGCAGCAGTTCTGCCCAGGTGCTGCCGGGGCTATTTTTAGCCGTGTGATGTCCAAACAATAAATCCAAACCGTTAGATGTTTAATCTATATTATAATCTACTTGGAGACCAAATTTTACATTTTTTTAAATTTTTTTACTATTTATTAAGCTGGTTTGAAAATCGCTGATTTCAATGCTGCAGAAAATTACTGAAATCAGCGGTTTTCAAACCAGCTTAATAAATAGTAAAAAAATTCCAAAAAATGTAAAATTTGGTCTCCAAGTATATTATAATATAGATTAAACATCTAACGGTTTGGATTTGTTGTTTGGACATCACACGGCTAAAAATAGCCCCGGCAGCATCTGGGCAGAACTGCTGCCAGCAGCAATTTAGACAGACCCTAATTATATATATATATAATAAAAATATATTCATTTTACAAATAGGTCCTTGTATGCACAGAAGCATTTGCCATATATATATATATATAATTCTTTCAAATTTCAAGTGTAACAAAACAAAGCAAGTACCTATCTGGATCAATTGTAAGAACAGCGACATTGGGAAGAATGCGAGTGGCAATCTCTGTCATGTCGTAATATGAACTTGTCACAGTTAAAGCCAATATCCCTGCCAAAGGAAATAAAACACTGTTACATCCTCGTTTTGACAGAAATAAAGAAATAATATGATAACCTCTTAATAAACTAAAGAAAGGCTGCATACCAGCAGATCTAGCAGGAGGAAAAGTGTCTCTTAGGGCCCGAACAGTAAACGCATTAATTAGGACTCTCTTCCTTGTCTGCGTGATTAGTCATTAATACATCAATGGCACTATCACATAGAATCTTAGTTTTGCAAATTAACACGCAATATGATTTATTGCATTTGTGACCCATATCTAAATTCATCACAACCGTTAAGTAAATGACAAGAGGTAAAAGTGCATTGAGACATACTCCCTCATTCATGTAGCTAGCTATATTTCCCAGAAGAATTGTAGTATTTGTCCTGATTGCGGGTTCTTCGTCAACCTGAGAAAAGATAAACCATAAAAAGGAGAAGAAAAAAACATAAGATGGGATAACATAATTTATGCAACTCTGTAATATAAACAAATGCTGTTGACATAGAACCTGTAGCTTAGAGAGATACTTCAAAAGAGACCCTGAGAGTGTGCGCTGGGATAGCTGTGACAATTTTCCCACTTACCACATCAGAAAAAAGGTATCTTAAAATAGTTCCACGAATTGTGGAAATGCCATATGAAAATAAAGTACAAGAGAGTTTTACTTTAGGAGCTAAAATGAGCATGGACTTTAGAGTTAGTTCCCGAAGGAAGGCAGAAGTATCGGCAAACCCTGTTGCTACATTAGGAAAGACCTACAAGATCACACTACAATTGTTAATATATTACATATTTCAATGACCATAAGAAAAAAACTAATAACTTTACATAGAACTGCATACTTGTTCGTCAACAATTTGTGATGATAGTGAATCGCCAAACTGGTCTATATGTTGTAGAAGGCTAACTCTAATAGCACGATCATTAGAAGCAAAAAGCTTAATTATAGTTGGCAACACCTGAAATATGCAATTAGTTAGGTCTATCTTGACTCAAATTCCATGATGTAAAATTGAATGTAATAAAACAGGGAGCATAACAAACCTTCACATTGAATTGATCAGGTGTCAGCCATGCACCCATCTTTAACAAAACAGTTAAGGCAGGGGCAGCAGCTGAGCCAAATTCCAAGGAAGAAGCTAAAACTGGAAGTAACTGCATTAATTGATGAAACACAGAAAAAATTCATTGGCTTATCAAATTTTCTATCGGTGTTAAACCAACAACTATTCATGATTCCATATTCCAATAATTATTTATTTCATGCTTACCTTCTTCAAGACAATTTCACGAGGGAGCTGTTCGGCAATATTTGGTAGCTTCCTGAAGAATGAATCTTTCTCAACACTATCTTTCAGATTCAAGATCTCTATGAATTGAATGGTTTCTACCAATTTATTCTGAAAGAACTCTGCATATTTGAAAAGGAGGTTCCAAATATCACATCTTTTTGTGAAGAAAAACAA
The DNA here is from genome assembly GCF_964058835.1 of Carex rostrata. Lineage (NCBI taxonomy): Eukaryota > Viridiplantae > Streptophyta > Magnoliopsida > Poales > Cyperaceae > Carex > Carex rostrata. The sequence goes on from NC_135919.1 coordinate 11,438,049, forward strand.
TTAGCCTTTGCTGCACTTAAAACAATTAGAAGGTCTAATTTTTTGGACCCTCAACTACTGCAGCTGGTTTGCACTATTTTCCAACAAGCTAATAAATTCTTTTTGGTTCAATCAAGCCCCTCAATTTTGCACATGATTCAATCAAGCCCTAAACTTTTTTTTTTGGTTAAATTAGCCATATAAACTTTTTGCATTGATTTTGTTACAATCCTTTCATTAGTTAATTTCTCCTAATTTAATAGTCATAAATTGTTAACTAAGACTTGATGACTCTATAGGCCTTATATTACTTACAAAAGTCATCAATCAGGGGGGCTTAATCTACCATGTGCAACATTTGAGGGGTTTGATTGAATATGAAAAATGTTCAGGGACTTGATTATACCAAATGCAATTGTTGAAGAACTAAAATCAGACTTTCTTCTGTTTACTAATATATCAATGAAGTGTAAAAAATCTTGAAGCAATGTGGCTTTCGCTCAAGAACATTGATTTGTGAATATATCTACAGTTATTGGCATCCATCAACACTATATTAGTAAATCAATATTCTTAAGCATAGTGAATCAGAGATCACCATCACAAGAAGAATCAGAGAAATTTAACCATAGTGAACATACCACTGTTATCAATAAGTTTTGAGGGGTTCATCCTACGAGAAGGCGCAGAGCTCAGGAGCCTCTGGTAATCTGGGAGAAGAGACTGCACATAAAAAAGGAAGAGAAATAGATTTGTAATCAATTCAAAGCAATTTTATTCCACAGAAAAAAAAAATAAAGAAAAAAGACACTTTAAAAAAACCGCACACATAATTACAAAAGTATTCAAAGTTAAAATCATCAAATGTTAACATGATCATATACCTTTGGTATTGAAGCTGTGTTTCGCAATTCCTCAGTCTTAGTTAACTTTACCCCGGAAAAGAGTTCATAAATTAGACAACCTGATAAACCCAATAAAGGCCGTTAAATTTGGCAAACAAAAAGCGCCATAAAAATGGATAATAGAAAGGTTCAAGAAATTTAGCTGTTAAAATAGCTACGGTTTTCACAATGCAATTCTGAATGCTTTTTGGATCAAATTAAAACTTTTTAAGTGAAGTTAATTAAATATAAGAGATAATAACTGACCTAAGCCCCAACCATCAATGGACCATGGAGGCGATTTTCTTATTGTAGCCCACTCTGACTTTGACAGTTCCAATGGCTTGTATTGCGCTCCCACTAACCAGTCATATTGCTACAAAAGGTACATTATTTTTCTATTAGGAAGTGTCGAGCAACAAAAAGGTTCGAGCCTTTAACAAGCCTAGTGAGATTCAGATAACATGAGCAGTAATAGTTACCAGCATGGGGCTATTCACGGCCTCATTATTGGCATCAAATTCTGATAGAACATCAAATGCATGCAACTTCCAATCCAAAGTTTGAGTGACAACAACACTCGACACACACACATTTCCATGAACCTGGAATTGCCAAAATGAAAGACAACAATAAACTACTGAGAAATAAGAGTGTAAATTCAGATGTGCTTATAGTAAAGATACTTACTAGTTTGCAATCATTATTCAAAAAGCTAACAGCTTTAGCTATTTGATGAAGCCCCCATGCATAGTATTCATCCCTGCATCATTCAGAATTAGTTGTGCATATAAGCTATATGTTGAGAAAGAAAGAGAGATTAACAGCGAGTTGAATTACCTCTGAGTACCACTTAAGTTAAGTTCCTTGAGCTTTTCAGAAAGAGGAATTACAGGCTCTGTCACAATGTAAATCGTATGTTTTTGAGAAGGCCCATCAAAACCCTCAATTTCTGTACTGTGAAGGAATGATAATATATTTGGATGTCTCACCTAAAACATGTCAGAAGCATTTATTAGCCAAATAAAAGTATCACAGCTGGTGAGGTAAAATACAGCAAGAGACTTACTGTCCGTAATCTCTTCACACCGTTACGACCAGCAGCTAAATGCCTGTCTTGTGAACTACTCCCTGAAAGAGAGAATATTGAGACTGGTGACCCGTCATCCTGGTTAAAAAATGTTTAAAATGAAAAATCCATTTAAATTATGTACTTGGTTAAAGTAAATATGGTTTATGGATGCATAAGAGACATGCAGATCAAATGTACCAGTATTGCTACAACAGAATTATGGATCAAAAGGATGCCAAATTTGCTTCGAGTTATATTTAGATGCCTTAAGCAATACCACAGCATATAGTCCAGTGATTTCACTCAATCTCTATTCACGACAAGTGTAATGAACCAAATGAACTAATAACTCAACTCTAAAATAACCAAATTTACTTCTTAATTGTCACTAAGTGGCATTTCATCCAATTCAAAATATACGAACAAGGCCCTACTTTTACAGCATGGCATGGATAATTAAACAGATCTCTATCCAAAATTCGCCAAATTATGCAAAATTAAACAAACTAGGATGGATAGGCGAACAGGTAACCTTAGAAGTGCCACGACAGTGAACCCAGGAGCCCCAGGCGGTAGCGTACGGCTCTCCGATATTGTACGGAAGATCCTTCAGACCCGATCCGGATCCTGACACCACCTCTTTCAAGAACTTGAACATTTCTCCGATTAAGATTACCCGATCAAAGCTGCTTCTTTGATTGAGAAGCTAAGTAGCGAAACGAGATCCAATTAGTCTTCTTCTCTTCAGAAGAGAAGAGAAGAGAAGGCTGTTTAGTCAGAAGATCTGAGGAAGAGAGGAAACGAGGATCCGGTTCGGAGCTTCAAGCGGTGTTGGTCACTTGGATTCGGATGATCGGGTATTCGGATTCCTGCCGTAAGAAATAATAAAGCATTGTAAACGGGTTGGGTTGGCCGTTGGCGAGTCCGGATCCTCTAGATCACATTGATTATTGATATTTGTTTTAACAGTTCAGATCAGTGTTTTAAAATGCGGCCGCATGGACCGCATATGCTTATGCAGTGGTCTTTCGCATACAAAATTTTATGCAGTCAAGTTTATGCGGTTTTGAATATACGAGCACATATACGGTCCATGCAGACTTAAAAAAAGACTTAAAAATTATTTTGGAGTGAAGGAGATTAGAATCTATAACCTTTATAATATGATAAATAGCACAAACTACTAGGCTAAACAAGTCTTTAGATATAAATTAATTTTATTTTATCTATATTTCTTTAACAAAGCATAGTAAAACCGCATATGTACTTTCGCATACAAATTCGCATGTGTGGCCATATGTGATATACAGTGGCCTTTCGCATGTATGAACAAAATCACATTTTAAAACACTGGGTTCAGATTTAGGATGTAAAAGATCACGCTATAATCGGATATGTTACATGATACATTACAGTATGTATGGACATAGGGGTGTAAACGAAGCAGATAATGCTAATACTATATTTGTATCTGCCTTTCAATGAGCGGATACGGATACAGATACAGATACAGATACGGGTAGTAAATGAATATCGAAATTTAAAATCAAATCCGTCTTAAACGGATACGGATACGGAGCGAATAATCTACGAATGCGGATTCTAATACGGATATGAAACAAATAATTGTTGGATAATTGAGCTATACACTTTGAGATACAAAATAGTGCCTTGTTGTTGTCTTGAAACAATGACTAAAACCAATTTAACAGAGACTAAAAACATACTACATTCACTGGCTAAAGTATTAAATGGAAAATAATGGAGAGTGAAGAAATAGAGGTAAAAAGAAAAGAAAATAGCGCTATTGTAGCACTATCACCAGCGAAAAAGATATTAAATTAGAAACTAAATCGTATTATCATTTATCTCACAACCAAGACTAAAATGAATATGGGATAATTATATAACAACTTCTATCTGGAGTAAGAAGTATAGCTAAAGGATGCTAAGCCATCTCAAAGTTTTTTTTTTTTTTTTTTTTTGTTACAACTGTAATCAAAATTAAATTTATATTATGTGTGACATGTCATAGGAACTTGTATCTCAACAACTTCATGAGATATATAATTATATAGAGGACTCAAATGTTGCATTGCTTTTATGCCTCAATCGTATTCTACATTTTTATCTTCGATTTCAAAGTTTAAACAGACGATTCGAACAGCTCAACACGATATCTACATTAAAATGTACTTGGAGACCAAAATTTATATTTTATGGAAATTAAGATGAATACAAAATCACTATTTTTTAGAAAATGTTGGACCATCAAAAACAGTGATTTTGTACCTATCTTAAATAATTAAGTACAATTATATAAAAAGCATGTGATGCTGTATTAGATGTGATTAAATAAATTGGAGGAAGAGAAATAGACGGGTATTTTGTTTAATTATTTTTAAAAGGAGGATTGTTTTATAAAAGTTTCAAAGAAGATTAGTTTATAAATTTTACATTATAAACAGAACAAGTTGACCGTGAAAGCTCTTGCAATTATCTTGTCAAATCTAGCATTAATTAGAAAGAGAATAATAATACAACACGATAAGTATAGAATCTCATCCACGGGAATAAATCTGCTGTTATTCCAAAAGAATAACAAGAATCTGTTTTTCATGATCTCAACCGTTAATCTTTGTTAAGATTGGCGCATGAATTTTTTTATTGAGATTCACATATGGAACAGTTTGGATGGAGAGTAGAGGAAGGAATGGAATGAAATAGAAATAGAAATGAAGATTAACATATTTAACTTCTTCGTATTTGGATGATTAATGAGAGAAAATAAATTTAACTTTCATTTTCATCTTATATCTTGTTTGGTTGATTAAAATTTACGAGGTTAATGAGAAATTCGGTAAATGTTGTAGGTTTGAGGAAAAAAAATCTTATATGAGAATTATATATGTAAAATATAGAATTGGTTATTTATGTTATTTTTTCTAAAAATATTTTTAACAAAATTTTTTTTTATTCGTTACACTCTAATTTGAAAGAGAAACTGATTCTATTAATTATAATGATACAAAGTTAAACCTTTCATCTTCTATACCCTTCACCTCCAACATTATTTTATCAACCAAACACAATTCAACAGAAAACTTTTTGTTCCTTTCCATTCCCTCCCTCCCTCCCTCTACTCTCCATCCAAACAAGGTGTTAATAACGGCAGATTTATTTCCCTCTTCAACATGCGGAAGCTAGAAAAAGCTTTCAGTTAAGAAGTGTAATGGGCTAGCTACCCATTGTATCTCTTAATCAGTTAATGCAGATTTTAAAAATTAATGTGTGAATCATATGATATGAAATCTTAGATTTTGGGCTTTGAATTACAAGTTTATCATCTCGAAGGGCCTTTGACAAAATTGAACATCACGGCAATAAATTAACATCATCATTTAACTTGAGTAGATCATTTAGGCCAGGCTTTTTGAAGTTTGGATCATATTTTATTTTTCTATTAAAAAAAAATGAAAAGAGTGTTGATCATTCATGTTGCAGTTGTGTCAATTAAATTTTTCTAATTAACCAAACTTCTTTTTGTCAACTAGAAATTCTCAATACGGTTTTTTTTTTTTATAAAATCACTTGGGTTTTTAATCGAGGTTAGCTTTTTGAAACGCAATTGCAATTTTGATCAATTTTCCTTTGTTTTTTTTGGTTGAAATTTTGCGCTCATCAACATAAAAAATATTTTAATTAGGTCGTACTTGAATATTCTGATATGCTGATCGAATGGGTACTTTTTAAGTCGGATCATATTAGGCCAGTAAAACAGGCATTAACTATGGGCCTCCGAATCCGTTAAGTTTTCAAACAGATCTAATGAAAGGGTGAGGGAGATTAATTTGGATCTCATAAGCCTTCAACATATATATCAGCCTATAAAATAGGCACTTGATATTTGCGTTGGGCCGTTGCAGCTTCTGCCAAAGTTTAAAAGAAAAAAAAAATATATATTTGCATTGGGTTGCATGGTCAATGGGGAAACAAATCTGCTGTAATTCTTGAGAATCACAGGACACTGTTTTTTCAAATCTACCCATTTATTTGTTTTGAGATTTGTGCATATAAAACAACAGATTTTGATATTTGTGCATTTAAAAAAAATAGAGGGGTGCATTTGAAAAAGCAGGGCCTGTGATTCTTTTGAGATCACAGCAGATTTATTTCCGAGTGATCTTTATTTCCGGTCAATGGAACCACATCCTCTCCATTACCTGAAAAATAATATTTTACAATTAGTGAATCCAGATCGTTCTTTTTAATTTGGCACGAATCTTAAAGCCCAATAATATAACCGGCTGAGATTAAATCTCAAACTGTAAAGTGAGCTGTATCCTCTACGGTACTTAGGAGGAGCTGGATCTAGCAATAGAAAGCTTTCTTATCGGTTTTTTCGTTTTTATGTAATTTTATGCACCTTAATTTTAACTTACTGAAAACTAAAAGCGAAGAAATTAATTTCAGCATTTGTGCCTCAATGTTAATTTTTTTATTTTTATCTTAACATAATTTTAGACAAATTAATTTTTACAAACTATTTCCGTTTTCTATTTTTAGCACAAAACAAGTTTCTTTTTGAAAAAAATCCGGATTTTCAATCTAATTCAGCCAATTGCTACTGATTCATCCAATTCTAATTCCACAGTCAATTTACCAATTCCAATTCCAGTTTTTCAGAACCATAGGAGATACAAGATATTGTAAAGATTATTTACATATGGCAAAACAACCTAAACAGAAATAATAAACTTTTAATTAAGGGTTATTAATAACAATAAACTTACATTAAAGATAATAACAAATGAATTTCTAGAATTTGTTGAGCTATATATATTAATAACTTCTTTCAACCCACAACTTAAACCTAAAAAGAATTGAACGTCTCGAAGTTGCAATAATCTCACAAAATAATTTATGACACCAAACCAAAACCCTAAATTGAGCATAGAAAACTCTCTTCCTAATTAAAACAGATCCATCTCAGGCCATTGTGACCAGAATAGGTGCATCTAGGGGTGATTAATGAGCGAGCATGAGCGAGTTAGGGTATGCTCGTACTCGCTCATTTAATAAATGAGCGAGTTCAAGCGAGCGGATAAATGAGCGAGTCGAAAATGAGCGAGTTATGAGCGGCTCACGAGTTATGAGTACTAAAATTTAATAAATTGTCATAATTCAATTAAATAGAATAATAACAAAAAATCAACGGTATTACAAAAATAGAATAATAACAACATAAACTAACAATAGCATTAACAAACAACAATCAACAAAAACTAAAGCAGCACTAATAAAAATCCAACATAAATTCAAAAACATAAACTAACAACATCACACTAATAAAAATCCAAAAACAGAAACTAACAACAACACTAATAAAAATCCAACAGCTATCGTCTTGTCGATTTTGAGGCGTCTGTTTAAGCGAGCGGGATTAGATATTTGGGATTGAATAAATGTATAAAAAAAATGAATGTATAAACTATGAGGCGTCTGTTTAAAAAAAATAAATAAATGTATAAACTATGAATATTTGGGATTGAATATGGCGGCGGGATTAGATGTGACAAATTTTAAATGAGCGAGTTGGAGCATGCTCATGCTCGCTCATTTATTAAATGAGCGAGTTGTTAATGAGCGAGTTTAAGTGAGCATTTAGTTAGCGAGTTATGAGCAGCTCACGAGTTATGAGCAATTTACTCACCCCTAGGTCCATCATAACCATGTCATCCATTTCCCATGGATGATAACTTGAAGCCGAGCTTATGTGGGCCGCCACCATTGGTTGGGATCAAGGTTCTAAATAGCGATTATAGCGGCATAGCGGGGAGACTAAAAAAAAAAGCTATTGCGAATAGCGTAGCTATAGCGGAAGCTATCACATATAGCGATTTTTCCTTTTCAAACTTTATATTCTATATTTCTACTAATTATCAACATAATCAATATTAGAGAATTGATGTAAGAAGTAACAACTAAATGACAACTAATCTAAGTCTATACTTTTTATCAATTACGCAAATAAGAATGAAAAAAAATCTAAAAAGTAACATTATTTAATAGTTTATACTTCATGGTATTACATATTATAATAGACAAAGAGCAATTAATTTTATAAGGTAAATGAAGTCAATATACATATTTAAACATTTTATAATTATAATAATAATCAAAATCAGCTTTCAATTGAAACGAACGATAATAATTTTACAAATGAATACTATAAAAAGAGTAATCAAAATGAATAATTAGTATTTAAATATTTCTCGATATAGAATGATAGAATAAATCACAAATAAAAATAGAAGCATATAGTTTGGTTTAGTATACTTATCGTAAAAGACCATGTAGCATTAGAAATAAGAATAAAAGTACAGAAGTCTATATAAATTGCAAAAAAAAAAAAACATGTAGCATAGCGGTAGCTATAGCGGGTCTCATATAGCGGTAATAGCGGTCGTAGCTGAGTTAGCACAATTTTATCTCATAGCTTAGCGTTTATGGTCCGAAAAAGCTATAGCGCCGCTATAGCTAGCTATTTAGAAGCCTGGTTGGGATACAACATCATCACAACTATATGGGGCTATCTCTTGTTGTTGATCCCTACGGGCGCCTCCAATGACGCTTTCCAGACACGATCGAAAAGCCGCACGTTCTTCTTCGTCACGTGTGATAGCATATGAGTTCAGAGAGAGCTAAGATTGAGGCATCTCTTTTGCAGAAAAACCCAGTATTTGCTGAGAATTGGTAACGTGAGTATTACAAGTGTGGTTGTGAATGTATATGACTTTGTACAGGGGTGGGTCCCCGTTGCAGGATCTCTGGACATATTTTTTTGCCTTGCAATTATAGTTGCTACTATAAATGCATCTATAGTAGTCCCTGTATGTAAAAAGAAGTGCACATTAAATTAAGTTTGCATTAGATAGTTGTCAAATTAGAGACCTTATCTCCTGCATCTCTGGGGGTAAGAAATTTCTGCCCCTAGAGTCACTGTCAGGTGACAGTGAATCCGAAGTAAGTCTGAGATCAAATATTTAAATGTTAAAAGTGACTCCGACTCCATTTGACAGTGGCTTTAGGAGTAAAAATTCCTTTCACCCCTGAAGGCAAGTGATCTGGTTCCGTCAAATTAAAGCAAAATAATTAATGAGCAATGAAACAAAATCTTGTTGGATAGCTTCAACCCTTAAGTATCTAGCATTTATTTTAAAATTCTAGGACAACAGGAATACCTACTCTTACCTGATTTTATTATATTAAACTTTTTGTACTCATTTCTTTCCTTTTTATTTTATTTTTATATTTTATTGTAGTTGGTTGCTTACAGTGCCGTAATATATGGAGATGCTTTCTTATCAACAACATATATTTTCTATTAGAAGATTTTGGCACGTTTGTCTTCATACAAGGACAAAGATGAATTTGATATATATAGTAGAACCACTTGATATATATAAATTTAAGAAGACGATTTAAGAGCTTTGAAAATGATTGTGCTTTTCTTAAATTTGCGCCTAACACGTGCAATTTCCTAATTTATTGTGAATTAACAAAATAAGTGTTAAAGCTCCACAAATATTAGTTTAAAACAGGTTATGGCAGTTGGACGTGCCCGGAGCTGAAAGTTAGTAATTAGCAGACCTTTATAATTAACTTTTATGTAATAACAAAACATCATTAATTTTTTTTTGTTGCAATAGTTTTTTAATTAAATGAATTGCTAGAGACTATCATTTAATATGTTTAGTTGGATTAGAATAGCTCAAATATATAGAGATTTAAACTTGTTTGTCTTATTAGAACAAACTATTCTCACAAAAAGTTAAAATAAACTATTCTAATAAGACAAATGTCAATTTTGCAACCAAACATACCAATATAAGCTCATAATGTATTAGGACAATTACTTATTTCTTCCACTTATTTAAAGTGATCATAACCAACCTACATACACATTTTTTCGACCAAATTGTATATGAGCAATTGCTCTTCATTTAATGAGAAGCCCCAAAAGCCCCTTTTTTTTTTTTGGAGAAACTTGGTAGATGCCCCAAAACCTTTATATCGATAATTTGACAATCTTATATTTTTCTCTCTTCTAGTGTTATTTAGGGACTTTCATTTGAAATGTTTAGAATTCTGAACCTGGTAATTGGTTAACAAAAATGTGTTGATGGTTAATAATGTGTGTTTTGTTCACCATGATAAATGCTTAATATATAGAATCGACCACAGATACATGCCAAAATATTCATCATGAAAGCTTACCTTGGAAACATGCTGTTTAGAATATTCTTTCTGCCATATTTTCTCCACAGGTAACCATCATCAAAAGGTTTAGGAGTATGAACTTCTTTGCAAACATTCCCGCTAAAAAAAATGAAGAAAACTTTTAGGTATATCCGTATATGCATGTACACATAAAAAAATGAATCTTTTTTTGGTTAGTAACTAGTAATTAATATATTTTGTTTCTTTTTTCTCATTCTTCTGACAAGAATTGAGGTTCGTTTGACAATTACCTACCTATTTTCAGGCTCTTCTTGGTAATCATCAACGACTCTCTTCCTCTTAGACGAGCTCTGAATTCCATTATTTCCGATCACTTCATTGTTGCACAAAATGTTAAGAGACAACTTCAACGCGCGCTGCAATTCTTCAAACATAAGGTCGACATCAGAATTAAAAGAGTAATTGAGAATGCTAGCAATCTCTTGCTGAAGCACGGTTGTCAGCTCGCAAGTTTTCTCAAGCTGTTTAATCACCATCTCGCAGTCTTTTACTTTAAGCAGTACTTGAGATGCCATTAAATTATGAGATCTATGAAGTGTAGACTATTTGAAGGAAGATATATAGATGCGCTTTTTCCTCAATTAAGGCGAGGCACATGCATGTAAAAAAAAACTACACAGCATTTGCACTTATACGTACTCGAGTGAGTTGATGGAACAAAAACATATTTTACACGCAACTTGCTGTTTTAAATAGATTAATTTTACACGGTTACTTGGAAGACAAATGAAGACTAATTGGTCTTTCCATGAAGGTGAACAGGAGCTTAGATTCATTGTATGGTTGTTTGCCCGAAATTTTTATTAATATCCAAAAATAAAAAATTTAAATTCTATTCACTTTTGCGCATGATTTCAAAAATTGCCCAAATCGGTCAAAATCTCCCCTGTTTTGGAGCTTCTTTCCGGTGAGAAAATAACTGGTTCCAGTACCAGGGATATGTTTAATTAACGAGGACCATGTCATCCTGTAATGAATTGGGACCTTAATTAGAAATATAACATTAAAGTTCGCTGCTTTCTCAAACTGCGAAACTACATTATAGCTCTAGTAATATGACAATATATTCAAGTTTAATAAATGTGCACCTTAGGACAGTACATACCGGAAAATAATTTATACTGTACAAAATTTTTGTAATAGTCAAAATTCTCTCTAGACATCTCACAAATCATGTATGCTAAGTTGCTAACCAAAGGTCTATGCATATGGACTACATATGGATGGCCTGAATTAGAAGCCCAGGTTGGTGACGATAAGGAAAACGACAATATTATTTGGCAGATCGAAAATTTAACATGCAGCCACTATCAGAGTTAAAAAAAAAAATTAACATGTAAATGTATTAATGAAGTAGATTAATTTTAATGATTTTGATTGGTTGTTTGAAATCTATCCGATAAATTTTTTAAATCGTAGACGACATGTTTTATATTATCATAGCACGCTAACTAAACTTATTGTATAACATTAATTTTGTCTGACGTTTTATTTTTTCAAAAACGTCTTTAACAATTGTTTAGAACAAAATATCCAAATATATATATATATACACAATAGCCCATCTCTATATATATATATATTCACACTCCCAAGGACTGAGGGAGGTAGAGGGAAAAATATGCTAACTAAGTAAGCTCTTCCTATAATTTTTTTTAATTCAATTTTGTCATTTGAAATTCCTTTTTTGCAAAAAGGTATTTTATTAGTTCCTCTCATAAAATAATATAAAATATGCTAACTAAAAAAGTGTTTTATTAGTTCCTCTCATAAAATAATATAAAATCACATTATTTATTGATTCAGCTTTTAATGTCAATTTTTTAGTCGAATCCCGGAGAATTCTTGAGTTAAAGCAGATGAATCCATAGAAGTATTTTATTTTTCTACTGAAGTACTGTAGTAAATTTTGAGCAACTTCGGTACTTAATTTACACATATTTTCCGCCACCCACACCAATGGGAGTGCGTATCCTCTGAGATATCTCAACTTTTGCGTGATCGACGTGTCCGGTGCCTATTTGGGGGTGATGTAGGGGGTCAGTGTCATGTGGGCTTTGAGATTCGTGCAGAACGTCTTTAAATAGTTAGGATTTTCCATAAAGTCACGCAAAATTTGAGATATCTCAGAGGATACGAATTCCACCAATGGCGTCTCAAATTAAGTCACAGGACAACGCGTCGTTAACTTTTGGTCAAAGAAGAATAATTGAATGATTATGTTATGTAATTTTGCGTCATAATCCAACATCATCAATGATTAAGTCAGCAAATTAATGATCAGTATGGTTTGAGGCATTTTTGGGCCTTGTGACTCTTTCTTATGGGAAGAGGTACAATTTTTAGTTATTTATGTATAATTTTGTGTGTGTGTGACTATGTGTGTTATATATATATAGAGAGAGAGATAGGCTAATGTGTTTTCGGTAGCATATGAGTCGAAATACACATAGTTCAAATTTGAAATTTCAAAATTTAAAAAGTCGATCTAAACCGTTATCTTGTTCTCCATATTAATATGTACTTGGAGACCAAATTTTATATTTTTCTGATTTTTTTTACTATTTATTAAGCCACTTTGAAAATCGTTAATCCAACGGTTTTACTATTTTGTTAAGCCATCATTGGATCAGCAATTTTTGTATTCAACGTAATTAAGCGCACATGACCATTATGTCCTTGTGTCCAGACGAAGTTTACTTGGAGATTCGCTGACCTTGATCTAATTGAGTTCGGATCTTCTAAAGTAATTCAATCTTTGAATTTAGATCCGGACCGTCATTAAAGGGATCCGTGTGCTCCATCTCGGCCGGATTGACCTGAATTCGAATCGGACGGTCTGAATCTAAACTAAAAAATTGAGTTACTTCAGGGGATCCGGACCCGATCTAATCTGCTTTTGTTGCATTTCTTTTGAAAAAGCTAGTTGCTTGATCTGATATATATGTTTCTTTTTTCTTTGAAAGCTATTCAAACTCGTCAAAAATCAACATGTTTTCAAATGACATGTAATTTTCATTCAATTCATCAAAAGGGTAGTGTGGAATGAAATCTCACACTTTACAGCGTCCGTTCATATCTAACTATTAACTGTAAGGTTTCAACAAAGGAGCTAAAGGCAAAAGAAGGTTGACCTAAGTCAACAATTTCCAATTCGAATAAATTGTGTCGATTGAAAATAGTCCCAGTGTCCCACATATTAAGCGGAGTAACTATCAACAAATCACAAAAGAGATCGAGCACTTTTGTTGAAACCCCATTCTGATTATGAAACTTTGAATTTTCATAGTCCCAGGGGCGGATTTAAGGAATTTAATTAAATTTTTTTTTTTTTTTAAACTCTTTATATAGTTTAACCACTCTCAATAAATAATAAATATTTAGTTGCAGTCTAGTGGTTAAAGTATTTTGTGGTGGGTTCAAATTCCACTCATTACGATTGTGCATTTTAATTTTCAGTCATCTTTATTAAAATTTTCTAACTCTATCATTGCATAGTCCTATTTCACCGTGTCAGTTTTGATATGAATTATATAACTGTTCACCAATGACAAGTTATTTGCAAATAATAATCTATGTATAAAGCAAGACTAATATTAAGAAAATGCATTGAATTAGTTTAGTATAATTGGATAAATTATTGATCTCAACGAGAAAATATTTTCCAACTTTAATTCATACCACTAAAGATAATTTGTCAAATATTCTCAAAATCTCACTACCACTGATTTTCTTTGGCAAACCATGCTTTTGAATACTTTTAGGATAAATATATTAACAATATTATTTTAGCTTCAGATAAAGCACATATTATAATATTTTTTTTATTTTAATTTTAGTGTTCATGCACTGTTTGAAATCAAAACAACACCGTCAATATTTTTTATCTACTTTCCTCGCAACAGCAGCATAAATGGATCAATGCAAAATACAGATTAAAGAACAGCAATTGATAACGGGCCAACAATAAGGCCCGTAATTCCAAATAACACGTCTATTCCAAGTCCAAGATACCCAAGTGGTGGGGATGAATTAGTCAAAATTAATTAGTCGCCTTATTCCCCATCACATTTTGCTTGGGAGCACCACTTTTTTTTTATGACTTGGATGATTTTTTAGTTTGCCAAATACACATGTGGAGTTGCTGAGCTAGCTAGCTTTGTATATTTTATTTCAATTTTAGTTTATTTATATTTTTCCATCACATGGTGCACGAATCTTGTTGAGTTGATACTTATTTTTTTCCCCTGTTATATGATTTCAACCTTCACTATGGGAATTAAATAAAAATAACTTTGACAAATGAGAAACAGACCACAACTTAAGTATAGAAGGATTGTAATATTGGTATTGTTGAATTATGTCACGTGCCAATGAAGAGTGTTGATGCTTTTTAGTCTTTGAACTGATCTTCTGCTGTAGGTAGGGGTGACAAAATAGCTTGTAGCTTGTGGATGGATTTAGACTCTTATCTGACTCGCTTATTAACAGTTCGTTCATTAGTAGATCAAGTTGTTAATGAGTCAGCTCTTCATTAATTTGGTTCAGAATTAATGAGTTTGAGTTGAGTCTAGCTCACTCGAGAACTGATGAGCTAGATCAGTCTAAGTATGAATTTGTGTGAATTTGATATGCATGAATTTATTTTGTGAATTATGTTTGTATGAATTTGAGAATTTGATATTTTGATGTGTAGAAAATTAGTTGAAAACTTAATTTGTAGTAGTTAATTTGCTTAGTTGCACTTGAATTAAGAGTATTACTCAATCTATCAAAATGAATATATGATGCATATTATGCTTTGCTTGATGGACTTTATTATTATTTTTTAATATGGTTGCGGATTGCATGAATTTGGTTTGTGATGTTAATTTATCCTATGAATTTGTAAATTAATTTATGCATAATTTAATATCTATGAATTTCCTTAATTTTTGTATTTTTTTTTGGGGTGTATTTAGCTATGTGCAAAAATTACCAATTGGGTGCACTTTATAGTTTATACATTATCTAATATATTTGAGCTTTTGGTCCACGAGCTTTCATGAGCTGACTCAGCTTGCTCATTGTTAAAATGAGCGAACCATGAGTCATTTTTTTTTCAGATCATCATTGTACTTAATTATATTCACTAGATACATCTTGAAAATTGTAATTATATATATAATATTAAAGAAGAAAAAAAAATATAAACGTTAATTAAACTAGCTAAACTCTTACAAGAGTAATATTTTTGTTAAAAAAATATAGTTTTTGAGATAAAGATGGAGTCGAAGCTCTCAATTTTAAATATCCACAAGTGCTATTTTAGTTGGGTTTTGAACCAACAACCTTTCCACATGAAAAATACGACGTTAACCATTACATTAAAAGCTGATTCTCAACATATTCTATGAATAATATATATATAGTTAAATAAAAAAAAGCACAGTGTATATGGTCAAATTTTCAATGAATATACGCTAAAAATAATTAGTCTAGCGTTTTTTTTTTTTTTTTTTTTGCAATCAGAAGCGTTTAAAAGTAACTAAATGTACGCATTTACAATATAACACATCCAACCATATAAACAATCCGACAACTTAAAGGTGCAGAAGGAGGGCTGATTTGCTTAAATTTTACAAAAGAATGAGTCAAAGATAAGAAATTCGATTCTTTAAGTACCCATCTAAAAATTGATTGGGTAATTTTTTAAAGGTCCAATATGGGCCCCAATATGACAAGCAAATGGCGCATAATTAACTGAAATAATTGGCTCCTTCATCTGCCTAGATGCTTCTTCAACAACAATTTTTATGACTAAACTAATGCTTACCGCCTCCCTTATAAATGTCTTAGTTGTAGTGGTTTCCTCTTAAAACTATTACTAACCGAAAACATAAAGAAAATGGCATCACCATTAGAAGCCACACAAGATTTGAAATACAATCTGGCAATAAAAGAGCTCGAAAAAGGCTGCGAGCTGACTGCAGTGCTTCGAGCACACCTTGCAATAGTACTGAAGGATGGCACTGATTCACAATTTGGGTATATCTTTGAAGAGATATCACGCACCTTGGCATTGTCGAGAGATATTCTGACAAAATCTGATAGAAACTTGTTCGGTTCCAAACTGGTAACGTCGCAACCGTCAGGATGTGCTGAAACTAACAAGAGAAAGAGAGATGACAAGTTGAAGTACTCTCAAAGAAGGTAAAGGAATAATAAAAGCTGTAATTAATTAGAACCACTGTAAATAACTTCTTTTAATTAATATACCCGTTAACCAATTGTCGCCAACCTTAAAAAAAATGCTGTAATTAATTTATCACTTTTTGTGTTTATCATAATTATTAGTGAAAAAATAATAACAAAAAATAATTTTCTTCCAACCGATTGCAGGAAATATAATAACAAGAGGACGGAAATAACACCAATGCCTGATCATGACGGTTATCAGTGGAGAAAATATGGGCAAAAGAAAATTCTCAGTCAAAGATATCCAAGGTTAGTGATTCAAGATTTTCTTTGGAAATTTAGAAGATATCAGATAGCAAATGATATGGTCTAGATCTCAATTTTAAAGATCAAAACATATATATTTCTTTGGAACAAACTTTGAAAATAAACATTTGCATGCAGGTGTTATTACAGATGCGCTTATTACCAGGATCGAAGCTGCATGGCAGCTAAGCAAGTACAACAATACAATGATGAACACCCACTTTTGTTTGAAGTGAATTATTTTGATGAACACACATGCGACGTTGCCATCTCCAACTCGAAATCAACAATTAATGAAAATATATTAGATTTTTCTGGTAAATCAATACCAGAATCTAATATATCAACGAATACCATGGATTGTAGAAGACAAGATGAAGAGGCCACACTGATATCATGCTTAACTAATGTTATTACTGGATATAATAACAACAGTATATCAGAAAACTCAAATGGTGGACACAAGGCACTAAAGACTTCCATTGAATCCTCAGTTTCAATCTATGATGATGTATCTTTGATAGAAAGCATTTTGCTCAGAGAAGATGAGTTTCCAGTGGTTCATGGCATAACTATGTTGGAACAAGATAATATCCAGTTCGAAGCTTTTCATGACAATGGTTGGCAATTGCCTCAATACTCAGATTAATTTATTCTTAAAAAAATGTTGTTTGTTTATTTTATGACAACAATTTTTTATTACTTTTATATTGGATAATATATTTGTAATGTTAGAGAACTCTCATGTATATATGGATTCTCTGTACTCATTACCTTGCAAATCAATTATAATTTTTAACTGGATTTTACTAAGGTAGACTTGATTTAGACCGAATTATAATAGTTAAATATATCAATTTGCAAATGATGTACTTATTTGAATTATATATAAACCTCACAAGTGAACCAAAATGTAACCAAATTAATTATTAGAAAAATAAAACATTAAATAATTTTATATGTTAAGGAAAGTTTATAAATATTTTAATTATGACTACCCTCAAACTAATCACCGAAATTTTTATTTTTACCAATAAAAAAAAACAAACAAATCACAAAATCTGGAAAAAATTCTATTTTTGGCACGTATATATATTTTTTGCACCAACTTTGAGTTTCAATTTGAAAATGAGCTCCTTTATTGGCTAGAAAAAATGGGACCAACAAAATTTTATTTTGTAGCGGATGGCAGGAGAGAAAAAGTAAAAAGTTGATCGACGTGAAATTCAATTTCTGGCTACAATTTCACGTTGTGTCCGCATTAAAAATATAATTTCTCAGATTTCGTAGTTTTTTTATTTATCATTTTCTTAAATGTTAAAAATAAAAATTTCGGAACTAATCAGCTAGTATTCCTCCTTTTTCATTACTAATTTAAATTTGAACCGCTGGTCTCTCTCATAGTGGGCTTTCAATTACAATAATGTTTTACAATCTTGAACTGCGTGGGCCTCTCAATCCGTTAAGTTATCAAACAGATCTAATAAAAATGGTGTGTTGATTACTTTGGATCTCATAAGCCCGCAACATGTCCTTCTCTACTTAAAACTAAACTGTTGATTTTGTTCATGTTCACAAATCACAATAGAAAGAGATGCTTGCCCGTAATTTTATTTTTATAATTTCAGTTCATTTATATTAAGTGGTTAAAAAAATGAGGAGGGATCCAATTACATCTTTTTGGTGACACCGAATTACACTTTCTATTGATGAAGTTTTCAAAGTTCAAATACTCGATTCAAACCGTTCAATATAATGGATATATTAAAATGTGCTTGCAGATCAAATTTTACATTTTTTCGATCTTTTTTACTATTTATTAAGTATTTAACAAAATCGCTATATTCAGACCATTGAATTTTTGTACCCATTTTAATAAATAGTAAAAAAATTCAAAAAAAAATGTAAAATTTGATATGCAAGCACATTTTAATCCACCATGTTGAACATTTTGGATCGACTGTTTGGACTTTAAAAATATAGAGTGTAATCCGGTGTCACCAAAAAAGAGTGTAATTCAATCCCTCCTCTAAAAAAATATATGCATTAGAATAAATAAATCATATTTCACTACATTCTTTCATTTTTTAATCACTTGATCTAGTATAAATAAACTAAGAAAAAATTGAATATTATATGCATGCATTTTTCAATGGAAATGATCAAAATCAATCGTCTGTGATTAATATTTGGTTTTGAAATCTTGAAATAAAAAAAAAAAATAGTTTGTTGCATTTCTTGGCACAAAAAATTGTGGTATTAAAACTTTGTTTTATTATTATTTTAGACATCTCCATTATTATATTAAGCACGTCAATGTCCTAATGCACCAACGGTTTTAATTAACATATGAAATTTCAGATTGAATATCAGCCCTTCAATCAAATATAATGATTCTATGCATATATATAATTTTTATGTTATTTTACATGTAGAAGTCTAAATTAATTTAAGCACGCACTCACCATACTTGCTCTCTGCATGCAAATTGTATCATCTTTCTGATTGGTTCTGATTTATTTTTATTTTTTAATTGTTATTAATTTTTGAATTGATTGGTCATATTTTCATTTCTGAGTAGAACTAGGGTGTTCTTAAGCTCACCAAAGTATTTGGTGAGCTTGACTCCAAAACCCATCAAATCGGTTTCAAATGACAAATCCGAACCGTTAGAACCCGCCTATTTTACGTGTGATGCATCTACATGTGAAATTTTTAAACTTTTGAATTAGTTTAGTATAAAGTCAAGTGGTCAAAACATGTTCAAAAAATGAATGCACTAAAATTAATTTATTAACCTTCTAATTTTGACCAATTGACTTTATACTAAACTAATTCGAAAGTTTAAAAATTTCACATGTAGACGCATCACACGTAAAATAGGCGGGTTCCAACGGTTCGGATTCATCATTTGAAACCGATTTGATAGAGTTTGGAGTCAAGCTCACCAAACACTTTGGTGAGCTTAAGAACACCCTAGTTCTACTCTTCATTTCTTCTATTTTTGTATATCATTTAAGAAATAATATTTGTCATTTAATATATATTTAATATATCATTTTATTTGAATTTTTTATGAAAATATGTCAAAAAGATAAAAAAAAGTATGTCATGTAATATGTTATTTAATATGTCATTTAACTATTAGAAATAAGGACTATGAGATTTGCCTAACAGAAGGGTCCACTTTCTGAGAGAATATTGTAGATAAGATTACTTCTTAGAACCAGTGTGACCAGGACAATTTCCATGAAAAGACCAGTGATTTACAAGGAAACACAATATTGATATTGCTATACAACAGAACCGTATATACCAATCCAATCCGGCACCAAACATGAATGAGCCTATTGAATAGAATGGCAAAAGATGCATCTTGCTCCATGAATGATCTCCAGTGTGACCACAGAATGGCGATTGAAGGAATCAAGAGAGGCCAAGAACTCACCAATCAACTTAGAGATGCTCTCGGATTTGCCGCTACTTCAGAGCCGGTTACCAAACTGTTTAATGGGTTACACAGTAGCCTATACAATGCGCTTTCCGGTTTGCAGTGCACTTGCAATGCATCCCGCAGCATAAGCCAAAAGAGGAAGAAGCATTCGCTAGAAGAAGATAATCAGGGAGTTAATTTGAAAAGGTACACTAGACATGTCAATTAAAGGGAAACGTTTAGTGCAAAATGAAGTTTTGCTTGATGTTTTTCTTAAATGTAATTCATTCTATTTGTGTTTACAGATATTAGGTTTTCGGGTTCTGGTCTTGGCAGTAAATTGCTCATCTTTTCATTTATTCGGTTTTGACTAATAAGCTCCTGGCTGATGCAATCTTTCTTTTGCTGAAGTTATTTTTTATAAACAAAGTTTACAGATAGTACCTCAAGTCAAATATAAATGTGTAATTTCCAATTTTCTGTGCTTGTCTAAAGGAGTTTCGGAATAAAGTAACTCTTCTTGTTTTGCCATTGAACCAGAAGAAATATCGAGGCGTCCGTTGTTACAACTACTCCACACTACGATGGCCTTGGATGGAGGAAGTATGGAGAAAAGAACATAAATGGTTCCAGACATGAAAGGCATGAATTCTTTCATCCTCTCGTAATTAATCTTGCTATTTTTTGAAATTTTCATAAGCTATTTTTTTTTCTTTTTGCAAATTGACAACACTGCTTAGAGAATTTTCAAAGCACTTTATTTTCTTTTACAAAGGAGTGTTTGGATTGTGTGCCACATCTTATTGTATTTCATTACATTTAACAGGTGCTACTACAGATGCACCTACAGCACAGAACAAAAATGCCAAGCGACGAAGACGATACAACGAGAGGATGGCTCCACGGACCCACCGGTGTATTCCGTTATTTACTATAACCGTCACACATGCAATCAAGGAAGTGGTGAACACACACCAATTGTCATTGATTCTAGTAATTTCTCTAAGGAAGATATATTAACTAGAGCGGGCCGTCAAAAAGCTGCAAGTTTTGAAGATTATGAACGACAAATGCATCATAGCGCACCATCATCTGTGGACTTCGACATGCTGCGGGAATTTGGTATGGAGACTGATCAGCATTTATATGAATCTCTATTGAATTAATTTGGATATAATTGGTAAGATATTCAGTAGTTTATGGGAACAGTTGGTTAAAAAGAGTTTCAGATTTTGAGTTGCGGGAAATCAGACTTCAACTTGGATGTGTGCTAGCTTATTATAATTAAGACATTCATTATCGTGAGGCTATTCTTTTCTCTTAATTTGAATTTTAATTTCTTCTTGTTATTTAAGTGCATATGGTGTTGAGGAATATGGAGAAGTGTTAAGAATACAATAGTACATGCACTGATATTAAAAACAGTAAAGTACAGGAGTTAGTGTACAGGCATATATGTTGAAGTTTAACCTTAAAGCGATTATTCAATATCAATTGAGAAGTACAGATGGAAGAACATAAACAAATGCTCATAATTGTATTAATGTTTTTCTTTCAATATATTTTTTTAATTTACTATATTTTTTTTCTTTAGTTGCAGAAGATAACACAAAAAAGTTCTCTTATGGTTAAAATTGTTCAAACTAATTACTATCTTTATATAAATCAAGACTAAAGCAAACAAATTAAGGATGAAAGTCAAATTGTTCATAGAAAATAATATCAAATTAATGGCTAAAATAATAATTTTGTTTTTCTAGGCATGATAATTTGAATTTCAGTTATTTAGGCAGCTGCAAGAATAAAAAATAAAAGTATAATGATTGCAACAATTCTATTATTTAATAATTTCTAGAAGAAAACCACAGGAGTAATAGGTTTTATATACACTCTATATTTCTTATATATATAGCTGGTTTTGCAATAAAAAGCTATCCATTCATAAATATTCATTCGAATATTTTAACTTTTTTTTTAATATGTGCAAGAATATATTTTGTTCAACATTTAAATAATACTCTGCTTATATTAATTATAACTTCTGTTTAGTAATAAGATTAAGAAGAAAAGTCCCTAATTCGAGAATTTTTTTTTAATGAAAAAATGCCTTTTTGAAAATGTGGAAAATGTCAATTACATTAATATCTTCTTGATTCTACATTAAGTATCTTCATATTATTCATTCCTCCAATTCACTGATGTTAACATTAACTTGGGTATCTTTACCAATCGTTTGGAAAATAATCCTAAAAAAGAACGATTCAAAACCACACAAATCAATTAATCTATTTTCTTTTTTCACTTGAACTGTAGTAAAAAATGTGAGCAAATCCAGCACTTAATTTGCACATATTTTCTGCTATCCATACCGCGTACCACTGGGGTGTAGAGTCACAGTCACAGGAGAAATTACGAGTAGTTAGCTTTCGGAAAGAAGAATAATTTGGATGCATGATTACGTCATATATTGAATAAATTTGCAACGTCATCATGATTAAGTCAGCAAATTAATTATTTGGGCCTATAAATACGGTACGCGGTCTCTCTGACTTTTCTTATGTGAACAGGTAAGAAGACTGTTGCATCATGCATGAAAGCACATCGATCTCTATCGATCAGTTTATGTATTTATTATGTATAATTTACTAGGTGTTTTTTTATATTTTTTTGGAAACATGGTCATAAGTCATCACATCAGTTCCCATAATTTATGTATAATTTAGTTGTGAGGAAACAGTATTTTCAAACGTAATTAATTAAGCGCACATGGAATAACTGTAGTACTTGTGTCTAGATTAGGGATGTTATATGGTTACGATACGGGTAGGGTGGAACCATTTTCATACTCATATCCACTAAGAATTGACCTTACCTGACCCATATCCTACGTACCCATACCCATTAAGAATTTGTTACCCTACCCTATCCTACCCATACATGTTAAAATTAGCGGGTAACGAAACGGTAGTGGGCGAATAACAAATAATACAAACACAATAATTTATTATTTTTACAAATAAACCATCAAAACTTATCATGTCATACATATGCAATCACAGTTACTAATATAAATATGCAATTAATTCCAAGTACTAATTTTTTATTAAGAAAAAAAAATCAAAATCACAAATATCTCTTCTAACAAATTCAATTCCTTAACTAAATAATAAAACATTCAAATAAAAAAGTAAAATGTTTAACATAATATTCTTCTTATGATATAATTTATTTTATATAATTATTTGTTACCCAACGGGTACGAAATAACATTTACCCGTAGTCATCCCCATTTATCTAACTAAAAAAAAATCCTTATCCATAACCATATCCAATAAGTTAACGAAAAAAAAGTCTTACCCATACCCGTCTTATCGAATACGATATGGATAGGGTAAACGGATAAACGGGTGTCATTTACACCCCTAGTCCAGATGTTGTTTACTTGGAGATCCCTTGACTTTGATCTTGATTATCTACTTTTGTTGCATTTCTTTTGAAAAAGCAGGTTGCAATTGATCTGATATGTTTATATTTTCTCGGAAATTAAGCTGTTGATCAGGCTCGTCAATAATCAACATATATATTCTCAAATGACATGTAATTTTTATTCCATCCATCAAAGGATAGTGTAGAATGAAATGTAATATACATGCCAAAATATAATAACTCACATCATTAGCAATTTCAGCTTCAAGCAATTATTATGATTATGACCCCGCTTCATTATGTTCATTGCTTGTAGTACCATTTACCAACAGGTCCCCCACAATCAACACAAGTTTTAATGCAGGAGAGCCGTAGCTAAGTTGAGCAAGACAAATGAAAGTTGACCTGAGTCAACCATTTCTGATTTGACTAAAATGTGTTATCGCTTGAAAAATAGTCTAACACACACGCATAGAGAGAGAGAGGGAGAGAGAGAGAGGGAGTGTTGACGTTAAGTTTAAATAGTCAATTTGAAGTGCTTGGAGATCAAATTTCACATTTTTTTTTGGAACTTTTTACTTTTTTTTTTAAAAAAAAAAAATCACTGTTTTATTTTTCTAAAAAAAATCACTGTATTATTATCAACACATTACTCGACATCTAGCACTTATGTAATGAATTATAGAATTTTCGTTGTTGGAGGTGATTAAGAAGAATCCAACTGAAATGAAAAGACTGTATATGCAGTCTTATTTGGCTCTGTAAATTATAAATGACAAGTAATTGACATATAAATTTTTTGATGTAAAAAAAAAACCTTATATTAAGAAAATGCATGGAATTAATTTTAGTATAATTGGATAAATTATTGATCTCCACGAAGAAAAAACTAGAATTTCGAAATCATCTAATTCATCCCATTAAGGATAATTTCGAATTTTGACTCTCTCTCGTACCATAATAAAAAAAAAAGATAATGTAAAAGAACTTGAATATTCTCAAATTAATCTCACCTCAGAAAACTCAGAAAATCCAGAGAAGATAGTGAATGTCACCTCACAAGTCAGATCACTAGCTAGCTAGCACAATGGAAAGAACAACAATAGAATAATTGACCTACAAATAAAAACTGTTTATTAGTACTGCAAACGCGTCAATTCCATAAATTGGAGCCACCAACTGGAGGGAATTGTATAAATTAACCGCGTTATTTCCACCTCGTTGCTCGGGAGCACCAGTTGCTTAATGACTTGAATGCTTTTCTAGTTTGTACTTTGTACATGTCAAATATATGCACATGCATCATGCATGCAAGGATTTGCTCAGCTAGCCCTTGCTTTTATATATTTGTTAATTATTTCTTAGTTTATTTATTAGTTCCCATTATATAGTGCATGAATCTTGTTCAATTGATATACTTTATTCTGGATTCCCTCTGTTGTACACTTGTACAGTTGTACTATCTCAACCTATAGCTTCACTATGGAAAATATATAAATAAATAAAGAGAAAAGGTAACGTTTTTCGGGTTACAGTCCTCCAAAAATATCTGCGTATAAAAACCTTCACTTTTAGCTTAGTTCCGACGCACTTTCAACCGCCAATAACGGAAGAAGTATTTTATAATTGTATAGAATTGAAAATTCGACATATATAGATGGTCATTTGAACTTAATTTCTTACTATCATCAAACCTTTCTTGAAATTTGTTATTATATAAATAGTAAAGACCAATACTTTTGTTAAAAATATCTAATTTTTGAGATAAAGACGGGATCAAGCCTTCTAACTTTAAATATCCACGGTCGGGTTTCAAACCTATAACTTACCACATATATATATATGGTTGAAACTAAGGGTACGTTTAGATGAGGTAAAGAATAGTACTAACTTGGATTAGTGACTATTCCGAACTACTATTTTATGTTTGAATGTGTTTAAGTTAGCAAAAAGAAACTATTCTTTATTTGGTTTTTATAAGTTAGCATGTTATTTTACTAATCCAACCAAAAGTTGAGTTAGTTTATTATTTCAAATTTGAATTAGCTCAATATTCAAACTAATCTAGGCCTTCATCCAAACGCACCTAAATAGTTAAACCTTAAAAACAAACACAAGGTCGAACTCTTTTTTATCAATATTTTAAAATAATTGATATGGTGTTTAAGATAACTAAGTATATATATTACAATACATAAATTAAAAGAACTATTTAACATATTCAAAAATTTAAACAAGACGAAAACATAAAAGGGTGCACTGATAGAGTATTAATTATACCCTTAACGGGTATACCCGACCATACCCGCCCGTGCCCGCTGCCCGGGGTACCCGTGCTCGAGCCCGGGTAGGGGTCGGGTACTCGGGTACGCAGGTACGGGCAAAAACCGGACCGGACCGATTTTTTTGGACAAATACCCGACCATACCCTACCCGACCATACCCGTACCCGACTTTACCCTACCCGGGTACCCGTCTACCCTTACCCGTACCCGTACCCTTATACCCGACCCAAATTCAAACCCCAAATTCAAATTTCCCCCCAAACCCTTAATTTCTATTTTTAAAAATCTGTTTTTTAATTTCTGTTTTTAAAATTCTGTTTTTATTTCTGTTTTTTAATTTCTGCATTTAAAATTCTGTTTTTATTTCTGTTTTTCAATTTCTGTTTTTTAATTTCTGTTTTTAAATTTCTGTTATTAAATTTCTGTTTTTATTTCTGTTTTTTAATTTCTGTTTTTAAAATTCTTTTTTTATTTCTGTTTTTTAATTTTTGTTTTTTAATTTTTGTTTTTAAAATTCTGTTTTTAAAATTCTGTTTTTATTTCTGTTTTTTAATTTCTGTTTTTTAATTTCTGTGTTTTAATTTCTGTTTTTTAATTTCTGTTTTTAAAATTCAGTTTTTAATTTCTATTTATTAATTTCTGTTTTTAAAATTCTATTTTAATTTCTGTTTTTTATTTATATTTTATTGTTTTAAAGTGAAAAAAACACATAACAAAAACAGAAAAAAAAAATACCAGGAAAGAAAACGGAAAAAAATGAAAAAAAAAACGAAAAAAAAACCAGAAAAAAACCAGAAAAAAAAGCAAAAAAAAAAAAAAATACCCGTACCCGCCCTACCCGTCAAGAGTACACGGGTACGGATATAGGACGGGTAGGGTATGATTTTTGAAAAAAATACCCGACATACCCGTACCCGTCTACCCTAGTACCCGTCATATCCGTACCCGAGACGTACCCGTACCCGTGCCCGGGTATACCCGGGGTACCCGTACCCGCCCGACCATTAATACACTGTGCACTGATATGCATGAGTGCATTTTTTTTACAAGACAAAAAGTCAAAAGGTTCAAAATGATTGGGGTATTTTTTCCAGGTTCAAAATGGGCCCGACATGCATGACGAGCGAATAGCGCCTAATTAATTAACATAATTAAATGCTCCTCAGCTACCTAGATGCTTCTTCAACAAGATATTTATAACTAAACTAATTCTTACAGCCCCCCATATAAATTTGAAGTAGTGGGTTCCCTGGGTTCCCTCAAGTACTAACCGAAAACAAAAAGAAACTAAATGGCACAACCATTACAAGCCACACCAGCTTTGAAACACGATCAGGCAATAAAAGAGCTCGAAAAAGGCTGTGAGCTGACGGCAATGCTTCGAGCACACCTTGGAGTAGTACTGAAAGATGACACCGATTCATCACTGGGGAATATCTTTGATGAGATATCACGCTCCTTGGCATTGTCGAGAGATTTTTTGACTAAATCTGATCCAAACTTTCTTGGATCTAAAGTGGTAACATTGCAAGCGTCGGGAGGTGCCGAAACAAACAAGAGGAAGAGAGATGACAAGTCTACTAAGGACTCTCAAAGAAGGTAACGGAATAATAAAATTTTGTAATTAATTTAGCATTTTTTGTGTTTTTATAATTGTTAGGGAAGAATTCATAAAAATAACTTATTATCTTCGTTTTGACAAAATTTTCAACCGATTGCAGGAGATATACTAATAAAAGGACGGAAATCACAACAACGCCTGATCATGATGGTTACCAGTGGAGAAAATATGGGCAAAAGATCATTCTCAATAAAACATATCCAAGGTTAGCTTTGAAAATTTTGATTTCAAGATACGAGATACCAAATGGTATATATGGTCTAGAACTATAGATCTCGATTTCAAAGATCAAAACAATTTTCTTGGAACAAACTTTTAAAAACAACCATTTGCATGCAGGAGCTATTACAGATGCACTTATCACAAGGATCGAAGCTGCATGGCAGCTAAGCAAGTACAGCAATGCAATGATGAATACCCGCCTTCATTTGAAGTAAACTATTTTGATGAACACACATGCGGCATTGCCACATCCAACTCGAGATATACAATTAACCCAAACATATTAGATTTTTCTGGTAAATCAATACCAGAATCTAATTTGTCGACAAATGCCATGGGTTGTAGGATACAAGATGAAGAGGCCACACTAGTGTCATGCTTAACCAGTGTTATCTCTGGATACAACAGCAGTATATCAGAAACCTCAAATGGTGAACACAAAGCACCAAATGCTTCCATAAATTCCTCACCAGTATTAAGTGATGATGATATATCTTCGATTGAAAGGACTTTGCCTACAAAATATGAGTTTCCAGTGGTTGATGGCATAACTATGGATATAAAATGGTTGGAAGAAAACACCCCGTTCCTTTTGGAGCATTTTCCTTCTATATTTAGAAGCTTTTGAAGACAATGGTTGGCAATTGCCTTATAAGTTGTTTTCTTTTTTTACTCTCTGATCCGTGCCTCAATACTCAGTCAGAAGAATCAAGGAGAGTCCAATTTTCCAGCTGAAGTTCAATATGGCCATCCTTTAAGTTTCAATAATTATAAGTTCGTTTTACTCTTGAAACCATGTTGTTTTACTTATGACAACAAATTTTGAATTTAATATAAGATAATGTATTTGTAATTTGTAATGTTAGAGGGCGCTTATGCAGCTGTTAGTAAAAAGTACTCTCTAAGAGAATTTTTTAATAAGAAAAATATCCGATGCTCATGCTCATCAACTGATAAGCACTGAAGCTACCCTAAAAAAAAGATTAGCACTGAGCCACTGAATCAATCTCTGCACTAGTTACCTTGCAAATCAATTTTAAATATTGGTAACTAGATTACTACAGTAGTCTTTATCAATAGAGAATTATACCTACTTAATTAAATATATCAATTTGCAAATGATATATAGTTATTTAAATTATATATAAACCTCACAAGTACGGTTTGGAAAATCAGAATCACAAGCTCAATCGGTAAGTTGACCATGAAATCAGAGTCGGATGAATTAGAAAGAATCGGCCGAGTCAACTCGGAAACTCAGATTGAGGCATTATTTCACAATTTAGGGGTAATTTATGCAACATTTGAATAATTATGGGATGATTACATATATGTATGTAATTATACGGTCACAAGTGAACCAAAATGGAACATAAGTTAACAAGTACAACATTAAATGAAAGCTGGACAAGAAGCTAATTGTTGGGTATTATGATAAATTATAGATGCAACAATTCAGTTCAATTTAGTTAATTGTTCAAATCTGAAACAAAATTCAAATGTAAAATTAAATTCAAAATAAAATTTACCACTAGATGTGCAACAGAGACTTTGAGTCATAGAAGCAATCCTCTTTACTTCTTGATCTCGTGTTGGATCTACGTAGCAAGAGCAACCACACCTCTATCAGTATCCACACAAACAAATTAATTAAAATACAACTGTGAGTCGGAGTGCTAGTGCTGACTAACCGTCCTCTCTTTTCTCTCTCTCTCTCTCTCTCTCTCGATTTTTGAAATAATGCAAACAAAATTGCCAATCGAAAATGAACTGTGCATATATATCTATAATACATGCGCCAGTTCGTCGCACCTATTAATTTGCACTCTTTTCAGATTTACTTATCCATATGTAATTTTATCCGGAGAGTAGAAATTTCAGATCCATTTCATACAGCTCAATTAGGTTTACCCATAATTAATTTAAGAAATTATCAATTTCGGCCAGGTAATTTTGACCTATAGAACAATTCTAACACTAATGATCGAGTTTAGAAATGAAGAATGTTATATTGGAAACTGTTCTGAACTAGACATATGTTGAACATGAATATTTATAACCTAATTTTATTATAGCCATTGGGTTATTTCCTAAATTGTTAAATAATGTTCAATTTGCTTAAATTACAAGGATTATGTCAGGTACTAAAATAAGCTATAACAGCTATTATCTGATGCTAGCTGATTTCCTTAAACGGTCTATGATGATTTTCTGAGACCAATATTTCAGTCCCTCGTTTATGCCGTCGTATAATTAATACTACCAAAATATACTTTCAGTACAATACCATATGTTATTAATCAGGCAGTTATTGAAAAAAACATAATATGTAGCCTGGAAAGGATAATCTTGAAACGTTCACCATCTTAGATTTAAAGGGCTTTAAATTCATCATTTATTTACCCCAGTTGGACCATATTAGGCCTTCAAATCCTGCCACCTGCCATCAATCAGCTTCATTTTTCAGAACTTATCGAGTCAAGTATAATGCCTTCATTATTCTCGACAGTTTTCATTAACAAGGACGTCAGTACTCAATTATCCATCTTGCGCCATAAAAAAATTCCAATTTATTTTAACGCCCTTAAAGATTCTATGTATGTCGTTTTCACAATAATCCTACTCGCATGAATTTCTCAAAATTTTACTACCTGACAAAATAATTCCTGTTTCAAGGTGATAGATGTCAACATATATATAAATAAATGGGTTTGGTCCTCTTTTTCCCGGCACATCAAGGTCACGTTTGATTGTGAGGTAAGAGTTGAAATAAATTTTGAATAATTATATTCATCTCCGCACTCCAGCTTCTCCACTGTCTCTGTGGTTACAGTAGAGGAAGGTTGTACTTGTCGATCCCCACTAATTATATGGTCCCTTTTTTCAGTTTCTGCACTTGTCCCCTCCTCAACCTTCGTAGGTATAAATACTTATAGTCTCCGTGTCAACCTTCATCTAATAAAGTAGTAGAAATCTCGTATGACCAATAACAAAAATAGTTGACCTCATAGATATAAATACTTCAGTGCATATGTATAAATATTTGCAAAATAAGATATTAATATTTTGATTTATAACTTCATATGATCAAAATAAGATTTACTTATCCATATGTGATTTTATTCAGAGAGCAGAAATTTCAGATCCATTTATTCATGCAGTTCAATTAGATTTACCCGTACTTAATTTAAGAAATGATCAATTTCGGCCCACGTAATTTTGACCTATAGAACAATTCTAACACTAATGAGTTATAGAAATGAAGAATGGTTATATTAGAAATTGTTCTGAACTATACATATGTTGAACATGAATATTTATAACCTAATTCTATTATAGCCATTGGGTTATTTCCTAAATTCTTAAATAATGTTCGATTTGTCTAAATTACAAGGATTATGTCAGGTACTAAAATAAGCTATAACTGCTATTATCTGATGCTAACTGATTTCCTTAAACGGTTTATGATGATTTTCTGAGACCAATATTTCAGTCCCTCGTTTATGCCGTAGCATAATACTACCAAAATATACTATCAGTACAATATACCATATGTGATTAATCAGGCAGTTAATGAAAAAGGCTTAATATGTAGCCTGGAAAGGGTAAACTTGAAACGTTCACCATCTTAGATTTAAGAGAAAAGGTAATGTCCTCCGGGCTACAGTCCCTCAAAAATCTCCGTGTATAAAAGCCTTTCCTTTTTAGCTTAGTTCTGACGCGTTTTTAACTGCCACAACTGCTATAATTTCAAGTACAATATGTATGTTTACATAATTATATGTGTTTGTTTATAGGATAATATGTGTATGTTTACAGGATAATATGTGTATGTTTACATGATATTATGTGTATGTTCACAGAAGGTGGTCCCCAACAGATGTCACGCGTTTTCAACAGCTGTCACGCGTTTTTAACAGCTTTCACGCATTTTTATGTTTACAGGATTTGTTGAATTAGTTTACATGATTTAGTATTGATGTTTACAGAATTAGTTGAAAATATTAGGAGATTTTTAGGGGACTAGAGTTGGAGAACTATTACCTGCTTCCATCAGCTTCATTTTTCAGAACTTTGATGAGTCATGTATAATGCCTTCATTATTCTCAATCGTTTTCATTAACAAGGAACAAGGGACGTCAGTACTCAATTAGTCAATTATCCATCTTGCGCCATTAAAAAAAAAAAAATTCAATTTATTTTAACGCCCTTAAAGATTTCTATGTATGTCGTTTTCACAATAATCCTACTCGCATGAATTTATCAAAATTTTACTACCTGACAAAAGAAGTCCTGTTTCAAGGTGATAGATGTCAACATAAAAATTAATTGGTTTGGTCCCCTTTCTCCGCACATCAAGATCACGATTGACTGTGAGGTAAGAGGTGGAATAAATTTCTTACTTTGAATTTAAGATGTAAAATGATAAGTAAATTAAAAAAATGTAAGATAGACTAAGAAGCAAATTAATCTAAAATAACTTATTCTATTTTTACAGACTGATTAACTTACCTCACATGTACTTTCCTTGTCATTAAACTACTCGGTGATACAGGTTACTAGAATAGCTGATACTTTTTTTTTACATATGAAGCAGTATTTTTTTTTTTTTTTTAATATATGAAGGAGCAGTGCTAGGAGTAGCTATATATGTTATGTCTAATTTTTGGGTTATGTTTGGTTGCGGAGTAAAATTAGTGAGAATTAAATTGCTTGTTCATTTTATTTCTTATATTTAACATCTTGTTTAATAATTTAAGTCAGAATTTAAATTAATTTGTTCAACAAAAGTAAGATGTTGAAAAATAAATATTTTCTTTGAACTCTACAGTACAACGAGAATGTTCGTCTATTATGCTCTTTCCACAAGGTTCAGAGTCCCGCAGCTCACGTTAGGGGTGCAAACGGGTTGGATATTATCCGACCGTATCCGAAAATTTAATACGGATATCTGATATCCGAATATCCGTGCGGATAAGGATATGGATATGGTTTTGAATTTTAATTATCCGTATCCGAATAGTAGATATATATTATATAATTTAATACGAATTATGAAAAAAAAATGTTATTCACTATTATAAAAAGCGGATATCCGTATCCATATCCGGTTAATATCCGATCCATATCCGTATCCGTCTAATATCTGATCTGTATTCATATCCGTATCCGTCTAATATCCGATCCGTATTCGCATCCGGAAAATAAAAACGGATACAAATAAAGTTTTACCACTATCCGATCCGTATCCGATCCGTTTGCACCCCTAGCTCACGTTGAGTGTTCTCAAGTCTTTCTCTGCATGCAGCACATGTGATAAGTTATAATTGGGGTACAAACTCTAAACGTTTTTATCCACCCATTATAGTCAGCATGTCCCCACCATTAAATGTGATGAGACCCAGCATTCTTATGAAGAAAAAGTTGCCTTCATAAGCAAAAAGTTCCGTATGTTATTCTAGATTTTACAAAACCGATTAAAACATAATTAAAAATTTCGGGTAGGTCAGTAATGAGAACTATATAAATATTTAGGATAAAAAATAATTCATACAATAATTTCATATATTGGATTCATATAAATA
Source organism: Carex rostrata (assembly GCF_964058835.1). NCBI lineage: Eukaryota > Viridiplantae > Streptophyta > Magnoliopsida > Poales > Cyperaceae > Carex > Carex rostrata. The sequence goes on from NC_135919.1 coordinate 11,471,343, forward strand.
TTTAGGATAAAAGCTATGGTACTTTGCAATGCGCAGATAGTTTCATATATTGGATTCATATTTATTTTATTTTCAAAGTTCAATTAGTTGATTCAAACCGTTCAATATTATTATTATATGAAAATATACTTGGAGACTAAATTTTATATTTTTTAGAATTTTTTTATTATTTTTTGAGACAATTAGAAAATCACTTGATCTAAAAATTCTGGACCATCCGAAAGTAGTGATTTTCTACCTACAAAAAAAAAAATAGTAAACAAATTTCAAAAAATATAAAATTTAGTCTCCAAGTATATTTGTTGAGCGGTTTGGATCGATTATTTGGACTTTAAAGACGGAGATATGAATCCAATGCAAGAAACGATCTGTATATTGCAAAGTACTATAGCCTCACTCATAATTTCATATAAAACATTTATAAAACACAAACTACGATAATATTTAATTTATAATTGATAATATAGCCTTATCATAGTGACATAATATCTTATAGTATAGATTTAGAAATTTAATTTCAGGACAAACTGAGTTAATATTTTAGTTTAAAGATGCATATGAATAGAGTGCGTGGAAAATAATAAAAAATCAATGGGTCCTAATCATGCTTAGATCCGCACCTCTACGTAGTGGCCACCAATTAATTAGTGCTTCTCTTATCTCGTTACAGCTAATTAATTAATTAATTTTAAAGGTATCATATTACTTAACCAATTAATTAGATTATAACTTAATCAGATCTAGTCAGAAGAAACGTGCCAGATGCCTCATCGATACTCGCGAGTCTTATGCATGTTTACACCAATTCTATTTTTAACAAATTAATTAATATTTATCAAAACTAAATAAATGGCCACCGAGGCACCTTGAGATTTATCAAAAATAAATAAATGGTCTATATGGAGGCAAAGAAACGAGGTTATTTTCTGGAGGAGAAAACTACCAACTTGGATTGTGGCAAATCGTGGTATGGAAGATGCCTCACTGTGGGGATAGATTTGTGGAAAAAATAGATTTTTGTTTAGGGGAGTTCGGACACAGTAAGAAAGAGGAGTATGAATAGTGTAATAGTGTAGGAATATGTTGTTGTAATTGCATCTAATTAATTTTAATATTGGTAGCCACTACCAATTTTTCAAAAAAAAAAAAAAATAAAAATAAATGGTCACCTTTAGATATGCCCTACTTAATTTAATGTGTGGTTGGAGACTGGAGTGAGTTGGACCATCGACATCGATTCATTAAGAAATTTGTTTTTAAATAGAAAATAACTGCATAATTAAACAAATTAGCAGGGTCTTGGCACAGATATATTTTTATTTTAAAAATAATTCTATTTTATAATGATATCAGTATTCTATTTGACTTTCAATCTAAGGACCTGTTCAGTCGACAAATGAAAATAGACATAAATACGAAAATTGAATTGAAAAACACTATCCCGTGGAGAGTAATTCGCCTGAACAGACCCTAAATGTTCAGTCTAAGATACTGAACTTTGAATCTGCTTTTTTAGCTTTGTTTCTTGTAAGAGAAAAAGATGCCTCCACCAGTTGGCCTTGTACGCACATGAGATATCACCTGGAAATGTCTCTCAGGTATAAGCTGACGTGCATCCAATTATGTCACATGTAAATGTCAGCTAATTAGGCTTTTCTGGGCCCACATGTGAACATGATGGCAAATAAAAGTCATCACCTAATTTGGGAGCTTAATTGCTATGATTTAGTGCACTGATTAAATCTCCTGTGGATAATATGTAGTTGACTGACTTGTTGATAGAGATCTAGTCTCTAATTAATTAGTGAGAGTGTTTTAATTTTCTCAATATTTTGTTTATTTTACTATTGTTGCAATAGAGAGAACTTGAGAACGTGGAACGTGTGTTCAAACTCTGTTAAAAGCAGAAAAAAGTATGTGTGTGTTGCTTAATAGACTATAATTAAAATATAAAGAGAAATAAGTACGGAAAAAAAGAGAAACAACCCTTTTTTTTTCTAAGGTTGTCTTTTGTTTTGTTTGGTTAAACAATGTTTTTTGTGTTGATTGCAGATTTGAAATTTTATTAATAAATCTTTTGTGATATTAACGATGTTGGGTGGCTTAATTTTCAAGAATTAATTCTAAAAAAATATTTAAAAAAATGTAGATAACTATTCTAATTAAGCGAAGGATGCTCATTTCTGAGATGTACTTAATTTGACAAGATGATAGTATTGGGATTTTTTTTCTCCATAAAAACCTAGTTCGACTTAAACTATTTTCAGAGAAAGAGAAACCATGAACTTAATTGCAAGATAATTAATAATATTGAGACAATCTATGTTGACAAAGTTAGCGTTCCTGATATAATTAAAGATTTCCAAAAAAAGAGTGGTATAAGTTTAATTTTTGTTTTATGATACAAATAAAAAAATCGGTAAAAATGATACTCAATATTATAAGACATTATCTTAATAATAAGGCAATACTACAATATACAAAAGTAGATTTAAACATTAAAATAATGAAAAAAAAAGATCGATCGACATCATGTGAGCCTATGCCATGAATCAGGATTCAGACGTGTCATATACGAAATTAATATGTAAGATTTCCACGTGGTTGGTTGGATGCGTTTTTAATATTCTCAAGTCGGCAAAGCTCGAGAGCTTTGCCCAATATGGTCTTATCTATCACCATAAGACAATGACAGAGAAATATTTAGCGAATCTATCCCCGTGATTTTTATTTTTACCCATTTTAATAAATAATTTATTAAAAATAACAAGGTTTTAGAAACATTTTTAAAAATGCCCAAACCATAAATAATTTATTTTTCCGGCTACCTACGCGGCCGAGTCCACAGATCCATGGAGTATAGCACTCACCATGAGCGCACGGGCCGAGTCTGAGGAGGAGGTTACACCAGCTCTCAGAGCGCAAGATGGCGAACTACAGTGAAATGACTGGTGTGAAAGGAATTTCAGTAGGAAAAATAGGAGTTGAGCACCTCACAAATATAGCCTTCAATTCGGAGTACATTTGAGATAGAGTTTATTAATAGTTATTGTTTTATAGTTCTTGTTTTAGTGTAGTTTAGTTTCATTATATTTTATTATGTTTGAGTTTTGTTTTATTGACTTTGTTTTTTGTTTGAGTTTGGTTTCCTTATGTTTTATTATGCTTTGTGTTTAGTTTTATAGTTTTTGTTTTAGTGTAGTTGCGTTTTGTTATGTTTTATTATGCTTTGGGTTGAGCTATGTTATAAAGAACACAATAAAATCAAAAACAATAATACAACAAGCTTTAAAAATAACAAATAAAGAACACAATAAAATTAAGAACAAAAATACGATAAGTTTTAAAAATAACAAATAAAGAACAACAATACGACAAGTTTTAAAAACGGTTTTACAAAAAAAAAAACGGTATTCTCTCTCTTTCTCTTCTTCCTCAGATCCCGTATTTATAAGCCAAAAAACGGTTTTAAAAAAAAATTGAACCGTAAATATTCTGTACGGTTCTGATTAAAAAATCGGACCGTAAGGAATATTTACGGTTTTAATTTTTAATTGGGGCCGTAAATAATCTGTATAGTTTGGGTAAAAATAAAATTTTGTTCAAAACGTAGTTATTTATAATAAAATAATTTATTTTTGAGATAAAAATAAAAATATCGGATCTATCCATAGCTTCAGAAAGTAAAATGTAAACATCACTGGCTTTGTCTATCGCCATAAGCCAGTTGTATGATTTTACATCAGGTGGCTATGGATCTGTGAAAACAAACGGCCCAAATTCATCTCAAATTTATTCTCTATAAATTATCCACATAAAGTTCTTCTGATCCAACACTATTTTTCCCTAGGAAAATTCTAACATCCCTATTATTTCATATCATTTTTTTTATGTTTTATGAAATTAAATACACTCCTGTCTTTTATTGATATTTATCGTTAATAAAATAATATCATAAATTTTAACAGCCATTAACAGAAAACTAGAAAATATAAATAATATATTTGTGTAATTTGTTGCTCGAGAGCAAAGCAAGAAAATCAGTAATACATATTTTAAGTTAATGAGGGGCCACTAACTATTTATATTTGCGAAATTTTGAAGTTCTAAAATGGAAAAAAAAATTGTCTTATTCATATGGGGATTCTGGCCCCGCCCCATTTTTAATTACTACTTGTATATATCTTGGTAGTTTTTATTTATGGAGCTTGATAATTGCATCTCAAATAAATTTTCGAACGCGTTCTTGATTATTTAATGTCCAACTTTTATTTTCAGTATTTATATTCAAGCTTTTAAATTTTAGTTTATAATTTTTTACACTGTTGCTTGTAAGCTTTTAAACATCTATCTACAATCATTTAAATTATAAATCTGAATAGTTTTAACTCATAACTACTTTTGTCTTCAAGCCAAAAAATGATATATTTTTTTCACCATTTTTTTCGTCTGATCATTCTTGTCTATTTTTTCGACGATCTGTGATTAATTTTGCGAATTTAAAAATACGAATGTTTTTTACTCGATTTTTTCTTTCAAATGAGATCGATGAAGAAATACTTTTGATTATTTAAGTCGTTGGTTTCATTTTACTTTAAAGTAAATCTCATAAGCACTTTAAATTCTCAAGTTTTTAAACCCCAGTTTACAACCTTTTAAATATAACATGAAAAATATTTAATATTTGACATAACTACTTTAAATGTTTGACACAACTACTATAAACAAGTGTAGAAAAAGGTTTAAACACGTAATACTATATGATTGACATCAGAGATTTAAACGCTTGAACATAGTAGTTTAAATGGTAGACATCAGAGGTTTAAATAGTTGTAGATTGAGGTTTAAAAGCTTGAAAATTTAAAGCGCTCATGGACTTTACTTTTAAAAAGATAACGAAAAATAAACTACTTGAATATAACTCAAAATATTGTCTCATGGATATCATTTGAAAGAGAAAATCGAGTAGAAAATGTTCGTATTTTTATATTTGTGAAATTCATCACGGATTGTCGAAAAAATGAATAAGAATGATAAGAGAAAAAATTAAAAAAATAATGGGTGAAAAAAATCTTTTCTTTTTTTGACTTGAAGACAAGTCGTTATAAATTAAAACTACTCAAATTTATGATTTAAATGCTTGCAGATAGAGATTTAAATGTTTGTGAGTTGCATTGTAAAATGTTATAAACATAACTTTAAAAGTTTGTATATAAGCGCTATAAATGAAATTTAGGCAAAATTGGAAGGTTTTTTCAGTTAAACTAGTTGGAGGATACGCTCGGATATGGTGGTTCGGGAGGCTATAACATTTACCTTTATTTATTTTTCCCATATGCTTTCTTAACTAGTTTAGACTATTTATGTTTTATCATGTGTTTTAAAAATACAATGATATATTTCAGCAGTTTTGTAATTTTGCTATTTTTAAAGACAATATCCGAAAATTCCTCTTCTTTATCAACCAAATTAAATCACATACAAATTGGTATACTTTGCATTTCAAGTGGTATATAAGAATAAAAATAACATGTGAAAATAATGAACCCATTAAATTGCTTCAAAGATAAACGTTAAACCCTTACCCAGAAAGTGTGAATGAAAGAAGAGATTTTTTTTTTTTCCCTTCTCCATCCTGAAAACTGTGTAAACAGAGGACTATTTTTTCAGTTCCTTTGATTAAGTTTCTCTCTCTTGAATACCACCAACAGCCTTAATTACTAGTCTCCTAGATACCTTGTCTCCAAGCGTCTCTTTCAATCTTTTGAGGAAGCAAATTGGGTTCACCAACTAACTAATTGTGTAGGCCCTTCTCCTTCTATGCTCTCTCTCCTAATGGATTTTTTTCTCTTGATTTTACATAATTTTCAATCATATTTTGATCAACAATTTGATAAGTTTTCTTTTTAAAAGCACTTTTTGGTGCTGTGTTAATCATTCAACGATGTAACTTCAATTTTTTGAAAACCCTCGTAGAAAGCTACAAAGTTGTGATGACAAATTAAATTCTCGACTTTTGAATAAGTAACAATTAAATTTGTTTTTTCTAGCTAACTGTACTAGCTCTCACTTCCTCTTTCTAAATGTAACTTCAATTTAAAACAGAAACACAAACTGAAACATAGAAATATTATTTCCTTTCTTGTCTCACGGAGATGGGTTAACCGATATCACAAATAGTTAGTTCAATCTTGATAAGATTTCAATCAGAGTTCGGATCCAGTGAAGTAACTCAAAAGTTGGGTTTTAAATTTGGACCGTCCAATTTGAATTCATGAAAATTCATCCGAAGTGGAGCGCACATATTCCGAGCAATGAATCTGAATTCCGATGTAATCTTGAACGATGGATTCAAATTGGACGGTCTCAATCCAAAACCCAAAAATTGAGTTACTTTAGGGGATCCGGACCCTCATAACTATGAGTGTGTATCCTCTGAGATATCTCAACTTTTGCTTGACTGACGTGTCCGATTTCGGAGGTGATGTAGGGGGTCAGTATTATGTATGCTTTGAGATTCGTGCAGAACATATTTAAATGGTTGGGATTTTCCATAAGGTCACGCAAAATTTGAGATATCTCAGAGTAGGGGTGCAAACGGATCGGATACGGATCAAAGTGGTAAAACCATATTTGTATCCGTTTTTATTTTCGTATACGGATACGGATCGGATATTAGACGGATACAGATACGAATCGGATATTAACCGGATACGGATACGGATATCCGCTTTTTATAATAGTGAATAACATAATTTTTTTCATAATTCATATTAAATTATATAATATATATCTACTAATCGGATACGGATAATTAAAATTCAAAACCATATCTGTATCCTTATTCGCATGGATATTCGGATATCAGATATCCGTATTAAATTTTCGGATACGGAGTCGGATACGATCGGATAATATCCAACCCGTTTCCTGGATACGAATTCCATAACCATAGGATCTAGAAAAGGGAGAATTGACAAAATGACCTACCCTCATAAAAAATCGGACAAAACACCCTCTGTCTAAATTTTTTGTCAAAATAACCCTGTGGGATCTACACATGTAAAATTTTATCCTTCCCTCAATTTACTTCCCTTTTTTTTAACCTTTCCTTGTCTCTTGATCTCCCTAGAAATTTTTTATCTCTCTAACCGTCTCTTGGCTTTCCTCCATTCTCTGTCCCCTGGCTCGACTCCGCCCCACTGTCTCTTCTCCGAACATCTCTCTCCGCCTCATCAAGTTCGCTTCTCTGGTTCAACTCCGCCCTCAACAGAGGTACTCCGTTTCCCCTCTTTGGTTCAATATTTTTTCATTGTTAGATGATTAAATAGGTGTTCAAGTCCAATTCTATTTAGTTCTCGTACTTAATTTGCTAGAAATTTCTTTAACTACAAATTTTTTCTAAAGGATGGACTCCTCATGGTAAAATTACCTAACCCCTGCCCCCAAAAGAAAAAAAAGAAGGCAAGTTTCACCCAGCGAAACGAAAGGGAGATAAAGGTGTTCAAATGGTCCAGTGAATGATGAAATATTTATAAATATTTTTTTGGTCTAGTCTGAGATTAATATTTTGAGTTTGTTTTTATTAAGAATGGTTGGAGATTTGTTATCATGATTGACTAACTTATTTTAATAATTTATTCGGCTTTTAATCAAAGCTTTTATTTTCCACCACCAAAAATTAATAAATACAAAAAAATACATCTATTTGTTTTTTTTTTAATTACTTACGTAATTCATATGAAGTATTTCTAATTGATTTTTTTTTGTTTGCATATAGAACCATGGATGATTCGCTTGACCAATACAAAAATTTACTACAGAATAACATTTCGTTGGATGATGCAGTATTAGGATGGTCTAGTGATTCAACCGAATATTCTGAAGAGAAAGAGTGCTCTGATTCTGATGATCCTGTTGATAAGGAGATAGAAGCTGAAACTGATGGTGGTCGAGAGGAAGAAAATGATAATGTTGATGAGGAGGTAGAAGTTGAAAATGATGGTGGTCTAGAGGTGGACGGTGATTTTGTCAACAACCCGATGTCTTTCAACACTGACAAATCTTGGTTGACAACATACGAGGTAGTAGAATTGGCTAATAAGAATCAATTTGCCACTCAAGGCCCTGCAAATGCGAACGGAGACTGGAAGGGACTAATATTTTCTGACAAAAAAGCTTTATCGAGGGCACTTGAAGAATGGCACATCACCCACTTTGTTCAAATGAAAGTGAAGAAATCTGAGGCTTGCCGCTATACTTGTGTTTGTGTTGAAAGTGACTGTCGTTGGAGGTTGCACGCACATAGACCGAAAGGAGTTACATATGTTTTGGTTAGTCAATACAATGGGTCTCATAATTGTGTTATTCCAATTGGTAACAACATGCACCGAAATTGCACCTCTGCTTTAATTTGTGAGAAGATTCTTCCATCAATGAGAGCATCGTTGTCAATGAGTGTAAAAGAAATTCGACTCAAGATCAAGGATGATTTTAAAACAGATATCAGTTATGATTTAGCATGGAAGGCACGCAGCAGAGCGTTGAAAATTATATATGGTAGTTGGGAAAGGTCTTTTTCTGATCTACCAAGGTACTTATTAATGATGCAAGATTCAAATCCAGGTACTGTTTGGACCATGAACCCTCATTGGACAGGAACAGGCAGACAACAATTTAGGCGAGTCTTTTGGGCCTTTGCCCCTTCGATAGAGGGTTGGAAAAATTACCAACCGGTGGTAAGTGTTGATGGTACTCATTTGTATGGCAAATACGAAGGATGTGCATTAATTGCTACAAGTATTGGTGCTAATGGGGGGCTTTATCCGATAGCTTTTGCAATTTGTGATAAAGAAAATGGAGATAATTGGGAATGATTTCTTTACTCCTTGAGAGAATTTGTTACACGCGAAAGGAAAGTTTGCATCATATCTGATCGTTTTTCTGGTAATAAAGAGGTGGTACGTAAAGTGTTTTCTCCTAATGATGGTCATGCTCATCGTTGGTGTTTACGCCACATAAAGGCCAACCTTAAGAAGGCAGGTGTTACAGATAAAGTAGTATTGGATAAGTTTTATAGAATTGGTTGTGCAAATGAGGTTGTAGAATTTAATAGACTGAAAGAGCAATTGAAAACTGAGTGTGAGCATGCTTGGAAATGGATAGAGGAGAAAATAATTGACGATCGTGAATATTGGGCATTAGCATTTGATGGTGGAAGAAGGTATGGTGTTATGACCACCAATTGGTCCGAGAGCCTTAACTCGGTACTCAAAGGTACTCGATCACTACCTGTCACTGCATTTGTTGTTGCTACCTTTTATAGAGTAAACCAAGCTTTTGTCGAGCGCAACGAAAAAGGAATTAAAATGACAACCCAGTTGTGCCCCAAAGTTGTTGACAAAATACGCCCTCGACAATTGGCAGCTCGTGGGTATCAGGTATGTCGGTTTGGTCCATGTGCATTTGAGGTTAATACTGGAAACTCAAAGTACCCGGTGACAATAAACGGGATGTCATCAAATTGTGTATGTCAAGCATTTCGACTTACCGGTCTTCCTTGTAGTCATATGTTGGCTTGTTGTGATGAACAATGGCATAGAACAGACTTTCATACACTTTGTCATGATTTTTATTTCACTGAGAAGTATCGAAATGCATACTCGATCCGGTTTCATCCTGTACCAGACAAGAGATTTTGGCCAAGTATTGAAGGACCAACTGTGCTCCCTACTGCACTTAGGAATAAAAAGGGTCGTTGGAAGTCAACTCGCATACGTAATTCAATGGATGTGAGAGAAACAACTGGTACAACAAAGCGTAAATGCTCGCATTGCAGTGAGCTTGGCCATTATAAAAAAAAATGTCCGCAACTTTGTAAAACTATTGGTAATGTACATATTTTCCATTATATTTGTTTCAAATATTATTTTTTTTTTCTAACAAATGTATATAATATGCAGGTGGCACAACTTGAGATGTCGTTTATGGTTGAAAATTAAAATATTTTTAACATTATCTTCATTCTAATGTGAGATTCCTTGATAATTTAAAGTTTACTAATTACCACTTGATTTTTTTCTAATATGAAGTTCACTTTATTTATTACTTTTTATATGCCTTTTTATTACAGGATTTTGAAAGCTTGATGCGAGCATAGAAGGGTTACAAAAGTAGTTTAAATTTATGATTTACATTTTTTAGCGATATTTTATATGTGAAAGATAGAGTTGAATGAGCTATAAAGTTAAGCACATTTTGTTAGCTTTTTTATGTTGTGTTAGTCTTTTGATGTTGTGTTACCATTATATTAATTAAATACTTGAGAAATATTCAGTAAAGAGACTATATATTAACTGCAATCAATTAGATGTTATTTCATAGGTTATTTATCACTGATAAGGATTATATATATTGTTTGTGATTTTTTCATGTTTTGAAGGGTTGAGTACATCTTTTGTTCTATTATGGATTATCTAACTAAATGTGCATGTTTTGAAGGGTTGTACAAAAAATTGATTCAGAGAGAATTCTTTGTTAATAATTACTGACGATATATTAATATTAGAATTATGAATTTCTCAGAATAATAAAATTCAAATATGTAGTAATTTTTGTTTTATTAATTTTAACCTCATTTCAAAGTCATAAAGTCTCATAATTATTTTTCAAATATTATCTAATAATACATGAAGATTAGTTTATTCTATTTAATTCAAAATGATTACATTAATTTTTTAGCAATAAGAAACACGCATTTACACCGCACTAATGAATTTACAGCACTATACATGCATTTTTTTATGCTTTTAATTACTTTAGGCCTCCTCTCACGTCACAGTCCAAAAATAATATGCCAAATATTTTGTAATAAATATTACTCTCACAAATTAGTTAAATAAACGCATATGAATTTATTTGTTCTTTCTTTAAATGAAAATTATATATGGTAATATTAAACTATATGGGTAAGGAATATTTTATTTCTCAAAACCATATATTCGGAAATGAGGTTTATGATATGGAATACATTATAGAGATAGTAATAAATATGATTAGGAGTTAAATAAAAACTAGAGTAAATGAGAGAGAAGTAGAGGGAAGGGAGAGGGAAGGAAAACATGGGACTCACAAGGTTATTTTGTCAAAAAATTTGTAGGGGAGGTATTTTATTTGAACTTTTTCAAAGGTAGGTTAGTTTGTCAAATTCCCCTCTAGAAAAGCTCCGGACAAGATCCAGTCCAAAGCCATTTGGACAAGCTCCGAGCCCTTTTTTTTTTTTTTTATCCCCACGTGTCCTCCGTTAAATCAGGTCAAGACATCCAGTAGTGTTAGTAGCGTCACAAAAGATCAAGAAAGTAATATATATTTGTTGTTTTGTTGTACGTATTAGTGCCTTATCCGAGCCCGTGACAATAAAAATACTTATTATATATTATATAATTAACCGAGTACAACTAGGGAGTTCCTAAGTTCACAAGATTTCGTTTGTGAACTCAACTTTAAAATATATCAGATTGATTTCAAATAACGAATTCAAATCGTTAAGGGCCTGTTCGGCCGACAAATGGGAATGGGCTTGGGCACGAAAATTGAACTGAAAAACACTGTTTCCGTGGGGAAAAAAAAAATTCAGTTCAAATGAATTTTTTTTTCCCACGTGAACAGTGATTCGTCCGAACATGCCCTAAATTTTTTCTATCTTACGAGTGATACGTTTACATGCAATAATTTTAAAATTTCAAATTAATTTTGTATAGAGTCAAGTGGTCAAAAGTCATTCAAAAAATGAATGCATTAAAATTAATTTATAAATTTTCTAATTTTGACCACTTGACTCTATACAAAATTAATTTGAAATTTTAAAATTTTCACATGTAGACGCATCACTTGTAAGATCGAAGGATTTCAACGGTTTGTATTTATCGTTTGAAGTCAATTCGATAGGTTTTAGAGTTTAGTTCACAAAGAAGCTTGATGAACTTAGGAACACCCTAGTCCGTGACAATAAAAATACTTATTATATATTTGTTGTTTTGTTGTACATATCAGATGATCCAAATTGAAAGTGAATGATGACTTAATTCTCATCGTGGATGTAAATAATAGTAGATTTTCCCTCAGATTAGCTGTGGAGTTCGGACCTTATTTAACAATGGTAATTTGAACTGGGTTTTGAAAGTTGAATCCTATAAACTATTTAAAATTTGGAATACGAAGAACTTGTTTTTTGGTTTAGTGGTAAAGACACATGACTTCTATGTGAGAAGTTAATTATGAGTTTCAAATTCATAAAGTAGAGAAATTATCTATATTAAATTAGTAATATATAGGGTTTGAAATGTATTGGAACTGATACCAATCCATATTTGAAAATAATTTGGAATACAGTACGAACCATTTTTAACGTGTATTTTTTTTTTATTTACAAGCAAGTATGATTGATTGGTACTTACATGTCAGCTATTTTGTTTCCAATTAATTATATAGGTAAACGCTTGATCAGAGGATTCACATCTATTTTATCAGCACTACGCCATATATTGCGCCACTTGACCATTTTATAATCTCAACTTGACACTTAGAAAAATATACAATATATAAATTATACTACAATAATATCACCAAACTTAAATAATAAGAAATATGTAAGTCGATCGTGTTGGGAATCATAAAGGCCAAACAATTATGCCTTATCTAGAGATCAAACAATTACATCTCATTTAGGGGTTAAACACTTACACCCCGGGGAAGAAGAAACAATACTCACCTTAACCTAAGACCGTCCTATGCCAAAGAGACCCAAAAACATAATCTTTAGTGCGAAATACAATACCTGATTCCATGTCGTTTGCCATGGAATATCAAACCCTAGGTTGGAGAAGCAACCGTCTCTGTGAGCGCGAGACAAGACTCTTGCAAGCTTTTCCTTTCACGCCCTTTTGGTTGAATCTTATATTAGGTCTTCCAAAGCAACAAGATCGCCCTTGAGAAATCATTTCCAAATTTATAATGGATTTCTCCTCTCAATTCTTTGATGGTGGAAGAAAGGAGAATGCTCTCAGAATTCTATCTAATAATAACCTCTTTTAAGAATTCTGAGTTGAGTTGGTTATCTTGTGCCTTGGGGACCCATCTATATATAGTTATACACTTCTGACGACACGAGTGCGGGTGGTTCACTTGCACTGGATTCAGTGCGTCCGCACTGGGTCAGAATGTGCCTAAGTAACCGCCTTGAACTTCAGCCCCGAATTTTTTCCAAGTCCTGAGTGCGGGTGGTTCACCCGCACTGGAGCTCAGTGCATCTGCACTGCGCTCGGACTTTTTTCCTGCATTGAACTTCCAGAAAATTGACTAAGTCCTCAGTGCGTCCGCACTGCGCTCGGACTTTTTCCTGCGTTGTTCTGAAGTTCCCAAAAATTGGCTAAGTACTGAGTGTGTCCGCACTCAGATCCAGTGCGGGTGAGCCACCCGCACTGGGCTCCCAAAAATTGGCTAACTCCTGAGTGCGTCCGCACTCAGATCCAGTGCGGGTGATCCACCCGCACTGGGCTCCCAAAAATTGGCTAACTCCTGAGTGCGTCCGCACTCAGATCCAGTGCGGGTGATCCACCCGCACTGGGCTCCCAAAAATTGGCTAACTCCTGAGTGCGTCTGCACTCAGATCCAGTGCGGGTGAGCCACCCGCACTGGGCTCCCAAAATGCAGTTTTCTCAATTGCAAAGTTCAGAATCAGTCCATCAATGATTTGATCTTTGCTCAAATTGTTCTACACACTTATGAACCACATCCTATTGAATACATTGATTGTCTAATATCTTAATTTCATATTATATCACTTTAATTGTAACAATCATATATGACAGTAAACAATTCATAATTATATCACATATATGCTCAACGTTGGATTAAATCCAACAGATCGATCTTGTGCCGAGTCCATTGGATTTGCACGTTATCTAAAACATCTCAACTATAAAAACACAAGGAGACATCTTCCTCTAAATTACATATATATCATCTTTTAAAAGCATCAGGTCATATATCTTAACTATATACAACAACTTATCCAATATTCTTATCTAAAAATTTGGCATTCCAAAGTGATTCAAATTCTATAAGAGAAAACTAGATTGCTTGAAAGAGCTTCAAAAAGGTTGTTCATGGCTTTGCTAAGGCAACATGCGACACCGATGCATATCCATCATTTCACCGGGGGCTTACTATTTGAAGAAGACATCTTGGCCTTAAACTCTTCTCTCTCCATTCTTGGCAAGTCCAGTGAGATCTTAGTCAAATCTGAGGCGGAGATAGAACAACGCGTTGTCGGAATTGGAGGTAGAAAGAAGAGAGATAGGGTTGATGATCATCCATCTCACAGCCACAGCCAGCACCAAAGAAGGTATTAATTAATTTTTAAAATGTTGCACAAAAATTGGAAATCATATGGACAAAAGAACAAAAGTTGAAATTAAGATTTGATTTTTGAATGAAGCCACTTTTAAATTAGATCAACCACTTTGAGATCCCTTTAGGGAAATAAATTAATTAAGAAAGTAAAAAGAAATTAGTAAACATGTATGCTTTCTTTGTCCAAGTAAGATAAAATGAAACTAAGATTTCTTCAATGGAGTTGATCGATACCTAAAGGTTATTTCTTTAGAAAGTAAAATGACAACATGCCCTTAAGTTCCTAAATATCATGATATAATTATGAAATAAAAAAAATGAAAACAAAAGAGAGAAAAAAATAAAAGGATACGAATGCTGAATTAATTAGTTACCTCTATAAATAAGATAACTTATATGTCAGTTTATTTATTAGTTATTCTTTAATTTTTAAAATAGGAAAGGATGCACTTCATGGGGAATTATCACATCTCATCACGACCATGACGGCTATCAATGGAGGAAATATGGCGAGAAAAAGATAAATAACAACCAGTTTACAAGGTAATTACTTATATTTTCTTTTTATTTGTACGACATTGTTTAAACAGTTTGTTCTATAATTGTTAATTAATGAATTATCTTTGAAACCACATTTGAAATTGAGAAGGTTATGATTAATAATGGATGATGAAAAAGATATTTTTGCAAGATACCTAGCTAGGAACTCCATCAGTCTGTACTGTTATTTGATTGCGATAATATAGCATTTTTCATTGTGAATCCATTATCCAATTATTTAATTTATGAAATACAGTAGGACGATACTGATATTATGTAAAAAAATATAATAAAACAAAATTGTTGGACTTAAGTGCACTACAGTATACTATTATAATAAGTTACCTCCATGACACTTGGGTTATTATATAGTTCATTTCCCCAATATAAGGTATCAACCTCCCCTAGTTCTATCTAGTACATGACCAATCTAGTTGTGCACTGCAGTACAGATTAATTAATTAATTAATTATAGAGACAGTGGACTAGTCTTTTGTCATCTAATGAATAAGGAAATGATTAATAAGGGATGCCCCCTAGCGAGATATAATTTTTTGTTTCCAAAGAAACAGAATTTATTACCTACTGGGAAGGTAGCTGCTACCATACACATTGGTTTACTTTAAAAAATTATCAAGTTGCCCAATTGCTGAATTTGTTTTTCCCATAGATCGTCCTTTCCTTAATACTACTCTTTTTGGAAAAGCCAATGTCACGTTCTACTGATAATTTACAGAAAATTATTTTCCAAGATTTTTTCCTTTGCTTGCAAAAAAGACATAAACATTTGATTTGTAGAATATCCGAACCTAATTTTTATTAGATAACATCATTTGCAGGTGTTACTACAGATGCACATACAACCAGGAATACAATTGCAAGGCAACAAAACAAGTGCAGCAGCAGGATTACTCAGATCCACCCATGTACAATGTAACCTACTTCTATGATCATGGGTGCAAATCAAATTCCAATAATATCTCCTTCTCCAACTCCCAATCAATCAATTCTCAACACATAATAGACTTCTCTGCAAAACCTTCACCTGTTGTGTTACACAATACTGTTCAAGCACATGGTATCAAGAAAAGAAAGAAAGAGAAATCTGCGGTCGCGTATATAAGCACGGAAACAGAAAGTTCGAACTGTACAGAGGACGCACATCGATCAACGGATTCAACTAGTTGCTTATCAGACGGGTCTGCTATGCCTGACCAATTGAAAATTAAAAAAATCAGATAAAGAATTTAGCACAAGCGCTGATCAATGGATTGATATGTATGAATTTGACACCTTGTTTTCTGGATTAGAAGATTCGGAGATTTTTGAGAGCTTATTTGAGGCGTCGGATGCTCAATGCTCCTCTTTGAAGTTTCCTCCAGGTTGCTTCTGTTAGATTAGGAGATATGAATCGTAATTTGTAAATCAGGATTGGGCAAAGCATTATTTTTTATTTCCTTTTAATTATTTTCTATTAATATCATTGATAATGAAAGAGCTTGTTAGGTAGTGTTGAAATTTATGATGATCTGAGGAGAAAAGGCATTTTTGAGGAAGTATCTTTTTTATTGTATTTATGTTTATTGTATTGAAATCTCTTACTATGTACCAGTTGCTGTACCAACGTTACTATTCCTATTTATGGTACATACTATTCATCTGCTTTATACTTATTTCTAAGTTCTAAGAATAACAACAGAACATATATTTTATTCTTGATTGATCCTAGATTGCTTGATCGATGATGAACGACTAAGATCAATCTTCGACTTCTTCATTATTTTTAATAGGTAGCTTGAACATGAAAATCAATAAGCATCCTTGTAGCTTTCTTTTCAAGTTTTTTTTTGGTACTTCTAAATCCAAAGTTAAGGCATCAAAACCCAAAACTTAAAAAATTTCAAAGATCATGAACAGCAAAAGATAATGTGTGATCCTCTCCCTTAATTTATTGCTTTTGGAGAATTCATTGGGAGAGTTGCAGAACAAGTCCCTGATTTTCTTCCAACATTTTGAGCTCTGATATATATTTTAAACACGTAACATTTTTTAGACTGAATTCTGTAAATAGCAATGTGCATGGAGTGGAAATTTACATTTATTAAGAGAGTCTGTGATCCTTCAAGTCACCAAAAGTTGTTGATTTGGCAAATATATTTGCTTATTTACAATGTTTGTGTGTGTATACATATATATGAGAAGGGCTCAAATGTCTCATTGCTTCATGTCTCAATCGTACTCCATATTTTTATGTTTAATTTCAAAGTTAAACATATGAGCCGAACCGCTCAATATAATATCCACATTAAAATATGATTAGAAACCAAATTTTGTATTTTTTGTACTTTTTAATATTTTTTAAAATAGGTTTAAAATTACTGTTTTTTTCAGGAAATTGTAGACCATCTAAAAACAATGATTTTGTATTTATCTTAAAAAATAGTAAAAAGTTTCTAGAAATTTGAACGTGGATATCATATTTTAACGTGGATATCATGTTGAGTTGTTTGAATCGTTTGTTTGAAATTTGAAATCGAAGATAAAAATATTGGAGTACGATTGGGGTATAAAAAATGTCCTAAGACTGTTGGTTACCCAAAGGTCAATAGAAGACCATATTGATGAAGTTTTTACATTTAAAATAGAATAGCTATTTTGAAAATATATTCTATACTTGGTAGGAGATAATTAGTTGTGTTGGAATGTATTTATTGATAATTAGGCACTACAAAAATCTGTCACTATTTGTGAGAGTAAAAGTATTTTTTTTTATCGATGATATCTTCGTGGATACTCTTATCGGTAATACTGATACACTCGAAAATAGTAATTTATGTCGGTGTATCTTCGACAATCGTCATTTTTTATAATTACCATCACAATAGTGGTATATATAGTCTTGTTGTTAATTATTACGACTCGTTCGTGTAACAGTTACGAAGTATTATTTAAATGAAAAATATTCATTTATAACCAGATGTTATCTACAAGAAATACACAGTATGAAAGGTATGATCAATTTATTTTAATTACAACTCAGACGTACAGTACGGATACTGTAGCACGGGTACTGAAATAATTATTCTTTTATTTAGTGGCATGTGAGGATTACAGATTTGAAACAAGTTAAAATTATATTCAACATTTAAATTGGATTGCTTGACCATGCATGACAAGTATTGTATTTTATGGAGATATACAAATTAATACAGCTTTGTTGTTGTAGATCTTAGATCCAGCTTTATACGTCATATATGTGCAAGCATGACAATGAAAAATCATTGTTATTAAAAATCTTTCAAAGATTATTCAACGGGAAAAATGGAAAGAGAATTGTCCAATAATATTTTATAGATGTCAGGGACTGGAGACTGGTTATAAAGGGAAACCAAGCTCACTATTTTTCCAAATATATTGCCCCTTCCGATTTTTGACACCATTTTTCCTTACTGTCCTTATTTTTTGCGAAGGTCGTTCATTATTTCAGTATATTAAATTTTTATTTGCTCCTCTTTCCGGCAGTACAAGAGATTAGGCATACCATGTGTACCCCTAGCTCTGCACCTTTAATATATAAGTATCAATTATCATAGTGATGCGTATAACTGAGTGGTTCAGTATATATCCTATTTCTTTGACTAATATTTCTCAAGCACTGGCATGTGCGTTAATCACATTTGCCGATAGAGTAAATTTAGCGTAAGGATTATTAATTAATATTATATATCCGGTTTGAGGAGGCCAGGGTTCAAAGGCCTTCTATCTTTGTGCCTCCATTATTCTTTTATTTTTAAAACTATGATAATTTAAAATTTAAGCTTAAATCTCGAAGTAAAATCATTAGATATGACCGTATCATTTTTTCTATGTATATGTATGAGATTACGATATTTCAATTTTATTTTTATTAATATCAAGAGCTTGTAAAAATGCACTGATCGATGTGGATAAAATGTGGGTGTTAATTTTTGAATTTATTATTTCATATAAAACCAAAATCAAAATGTGGTCTTTTTATGTGCGTGTAGAACAAATAATATAGATCACATCTAATAATTTATTTGCTCATAAAAAATTGAAATTTTATTACTGAAAAATTTAAAAGTGGAGACAGTGATCGATGGAGATACAAGAAATGAAGATATTTGAATGCTCCTCATCCGGTTTTTTGTTATACATAATTTGGTGGTAGATATATATGAGATGAAACCTGCACCAACTAATTATTATCATGATAATATTGAGAACTCTTTATATTTATAAATGTTTAACATCAAAGGTCACACAATAATATATAAAACATAAAAAACAGCACAGTACGGTAATATTTTTTACCATTGATGTTATAGTCTATGGTGAATAGAGATTTAGAAATTTTAATCAAGGAGACAGTACATATTAATACTAAACAAAATAAACTAAAAAAAAAATATTAAGGCATTTTTTTATCAAAGGTTAGCGTTTATTGTGTCATAGCGGAACAATTTAAAAAATGACGCTATGCTTATATACCACTGCTATAGCGTGCCAATAACGCCATAACTTTTATGGTCCAAAAATGCTATAGTAACACTATTTTAATTGGCAATAACGCTATAGCTTTTATGGTCCAAAAACAGTTTAGCAACACTATTTTAGAACCCTATTTTTTAGAAAAATAATATTCAGAGCTAAGTCCACACGGATCTGCTTAGTGACCATCAATTAACTAATGCACCTCTTGACTGGCTACAGCTAATTAATTTAAAAGATATATATAGTTAATTTAATTCATCCAGTAAGAACTAAGAACGTGCACCATGTCTCATGGATACTCGTGCAGGCTTATGCAAGTGCAAATGGAATAGCTCTATGTTTAATAAATGAGAAAAATATATTATCCTCTATCTCTCTTTCTCCAAAATTTTCTTAAAATTTCTCATCTTTCTTTTAACAACTCTTAACTGTTTTCTCTATTTTATATAAATTTCTCCTTCTCTCTCCGTTTTTTTTTTTAATTCCCGATTTCTCTTTCCTCTGTTTTCTGAATTCAATATTTTATCCAATTAGATCTCCTCTTCTCTTGGTACCGTCCCAGTTGCTGCTCTGACCACGGTGCCACCTACTCGCGCATCTGTCTTGCCTTCTACTTCGACTCTTAAGACCTTTCCAATTTACATATTAGTTGTTAGGTTTCAGACTTGAAATTAGTAATTTACAGAGTTATATAATAAGGTTTTTAGATTTAAAAGATCCAATTTATTATTTGAATAACATATTAAGCGCTTCAGATTGACTATTTGAACTTTAAAATACAGAGAAGATAAAACGCTAGAACGAAACGCTAGAACGAAGTAGTTTATCCCAGTACTTGTATATTATCCAACCTCTTCATAATAATATCACTATTTAATTTATTAGACTTTGAATCTAAAAGTTCCTCAAAAGTTAAAGGACGTATTGAATAAGCATTATATAATTGCTAAGCAAAACTACAAATTCAATAGCTTAAACAAATTGAACTATCTTCGCATTAATATTATTAAATTAAATTAAATTGCTCAAACAAATTAAATTTTATTCTTGTACTTTTCATATTAATACTTTTGTCCCACAATTTTATTCCCCTAAATTATATTTAATTTGTTGACCAATCCAAAAGTATACTTAATTTTTGGAAGCTCATATGTTCATAGAGGAGGGTTCAAATGCACCCAAATGCACCATATCTTTCAAATCATTTTTCTTCGTTTTCAAAGTCTAAATAGTCAATCTGAACCGTTAGATACGATCTATATATTAAGATGTGCTTGGAGACCAAATTTTACATTTTTTGGAATTTTTTTACTATTTATTAAGCTACTTTAAAAATCGCTGATTCAATGGTCCAGAAAATGCAAAATCAACGATTTTCAAAGTGGCTTAATAAATAGTAAAAAAATTCCAAAAAATGTAAAATTTGGTCTCCAAGCACATCTTAATATATAGATCGCATCTAACGGTTCGGATTGACTATTCGGACTTTGAAAACAGAGAAAAATGATAGGGTGCATTTAGGTGCACAAAAATTTGGGTGCATTTTAACCCTCCTCATGTTCATAACAATAGTACTGGTGATCAGTAGTTTCAGTTGAGGCTAATTTCTTATATACAATATTATTAAAAAAAATTAAGCAACAAATTATAATTTATTTTACAAGATATATAAACTGTCTTCAAAATCAAGTGCCAACTGTGGTAATTCTTGTGAGAATCATATATATTTATAACTTAGATATTCATAAACATATATATATTTGACATCATGCTGGTTTACTTACTCAACAATCATCAAACATACAACGCATATATATATATATATATATATATATAGAGTTAGGCTGGGGTGCTATGGATAGCATAGTGGCCTCTATGCTACGGCTCAATATTCGAGTTTTCAAAATCGAAACGGTCGATCCGAACCGTTCATCTTATTCTCCATATTAATATCTGCTTGGAGACCAAATTTTATATTTTTCTGAATTTTGTTACTATTTATTAAACCACTTTGAAAATCGCTAATCCAACGGTTTTACTGTTTTGTGCAGCCACCGTTGGATCAACAATTTTGTAAAATACTTAATAAATAGTAAAACAATTCAGAAAAATGTAAAATTTGGTCTCCAAGCAGATATTAATATGGAGAATAAGATGAACGGTTCGGATCGACCGTTTGGATTTTGAAAACTCAAATATTGAGCCGTAGCATAGAGGCCACTATGCTATCCATAGCACCCCAGCCTAACTCTATATATATATATATATATATATATTTAACTCAGCAAACATTGTAAGTATCATGAATTCTTTCCTCACGTCATCTAATTAATATTTCACATTAAAATAATTTTTGGGAGGTATATAGATATGACATCCTTTCAAAGTTTAATTAACGGCAATTTGCCGTTAATTTGTGGAAATTTTGGGAGGTATAGTTAATTATAACATCCTTTTGTTTTAGGATGCCGATAACAATCCCCGCAGTCTCCATCCCGTATTTATCTCCGCAGTCTCCACCCCGTATTTCATTGCGGCCCGCAACCAAATCCATTGTGGCCCGAAATGACTTTTATAGATTTTCTGCACTTTCATTGCGGCCCGCAACCAAATCCATTGCGGCCCGAAATGACTTTTACAGATTTTCTGCGCGATAAATTCTTAATTGCTTCCATCCATTGCGGCCTGCAATGAATGTATTGCGGCCCGCAATAAGGCGGTTCAGAGCCCGAATTTGCTATTATTAGTTAGTTATTTCTAGGTTTTAGAGAGGGGTATAAAAGGGGACCTGTAGAATAGATTAAGGACGGTGTTTAGAGAGAGAATTTCTGGTTTTAACAAGGAAAAGCAAGGAAGAGAGAAGAAGGGAGAAGATAACACCATTGATCAACCGGTTTTATTATTTTCTTTCCTTTGGAACTCTTTTATTCTTTTGATTTCATTTGTGTCTTAGCCATGACTGGCTAAGGGCTTTTCTAGGGTTGATTAGGGTTGTAATTGAAACTTTTGTTATGATTTAGTTGTTAGTGTAATAATCTAGAAGTCAATAATACGATAATTTATCATAAATTTTTGTTCATGAATTGGATGATTAATATCATTTTGTTGCCTTGAGTATTATTGAATTTATGGATCATTTCGAGTTCATGACTGAAATTGTGAAACTCCATAATATAGATAATATATACTCTTAAAAGGTCACTAACCAAGGTAATTAGCAGGAACCCTAATTACCGCGATAAGGTTAGTATGTGGATTAAAAGATGGTTAAGTTTTACAAACCACCTGACACGAGATGTCATTTTAATCACATAGATACATGTTCTAGAAACATGGTATTTGACAGACCCCGAATGAAACATTAAATAGAATTGTGTTCGTGTCATTTATGTTTTCATTCAGTGTCACGTTCTACAGTATAAGGTATTTATCGTTCCCACTGAGAAATATGTATGTGTGATTGTTATCCACCACTGTCCGTAAAAAGCAGTCATAACGGTAGCTTTTCCATATGTATAGCTTAGCTGAGGAAGTGATAGTTTACCAAGAATACTATTTGTCCCTCGTATCTCTATACGAGCTATAGCATCACTGGGCCCCTTGGTAGAGTTAGATTATCTGCTAGCGGTATAATTACAAGAATAATTATATTTGATAATCTGCTCAAGATCAAGAAAAGATTCAGTTAGCAAGGATGACACACATCTACCTTGAAACTGATCTGATAGCTATGAGACAGAAGAACAGACACAAGTAAATTGTTTACTGGATCGTGATATTGTACAGTACAGCATCATCTGTGTAATTGGATGGTCATGATGTGTTGCCAGATGCCACCCATGATTATAGAAGTTAAAACAGTTTTAACTCTATTTACCAACATAACACAGATCCTATTGGGTCACACCATATAGGAGTTAATCGGAGAATCTTATTGTGATTGATTATAAATTGGTTATGATCACTAGTAAGATGGTTATAATTAATTATACGTGTTATAATTAAATTATAAATGTTATGTAAAAATAACAAGCAAAAACATTGGTTAATTTATAAACGTGTGTGACACGTTGTATAAAAGTTAACCGGTTAATTTATAAATGTGCAGGACACGTTGTATAAATTACCGAAACAACAAACCGCAAGAAAAATATATATATAATTGTTCAGAATAATTATACGAATATTATTTGTGTTCGGGCCGAGGGCATTCGGGTCTTTTCAGATTCGTCCTTATCCGCATGACATGTCATCGATCCTATCCAGAGGACACGTCATCGATACCGAAACAAACAACCGAAGAAAAATATATATAATTGTTCAGAATAATTATACGAATATTATTTGTATTCGGGCCAAGGGCATTCGGGTCTTTTCAGATTCGTGCTTATCCGCATGACATGTCATCGATCCTATCCAGATGACACGTCATCGATCTTATCCACATGACACCTCACCCCTAGGTGGCATGCCTTGTCATAGGGGTATTTTGGTCTTTTCACACCATTTTAGAGGCTATAAATAGAGGGGTGCATGAAAGGATTAAATAGCTAATTTCATTCGTACTGGTTTCGTGTCGAAACGAATCGGTATTTTCTCTCTTTCTCGGTTTCTCTCCCAAATAGTGTTTCGGTTGAGAAAAGAAAGTTATACGTAGTTGACGTATAATCTTGCGGGTTGTTGTGGAGTATATTTACGGGATCGATGAATAGTGTTTTACCGAATTTAGCGGTATGTCAGTTTTGCATATTGATGAAACTGAGCAACCGAAAATTCGTGTTTATGGGTTTTCGTCTTTTTCCCGTGAATAGTGTTTTTGCATAATTTCGCGGTTTACGGTATTTCTGGCAGAAGAAATAAACCGCTCTCCGGTTAGTCCTGGTGGATAACCGATAGAGGCATCAGACGTCTGATGCTCCGTTCCGAGTCGATTCCTTCCCTGGTGAGGCTCTACTCGCTCGGTCTGCATTCCAACTGTGATTTGGAAACAATGTATAAATATGTTATATTAATCTATTTAATTTGTAAGTAGATTAAAGTTTTAGAAATCAATCATGGAGTAGATCTGTAAAATGATTAAATTGGGTTTTGATGCCAAAGGAATACTGAAGGTGGACCGCCTTGGAAAGTTTCCTGACATACCCCGTTTAATCCTGAGCTTAAGTTGGCCGTAGAAATTTTTGTTCTACGGTCATTCCGCAACTTAAGCCTAAAAGGGGTTTTGGATTAGCACCCCGAAACCCCAACATTAGTTGGTTTTATTCTATATGTTCTTGTTCATTGTTATGATCTATTCTTTATTTTAATTGATTGTGAAGACTTAATCGAAATCACATGAAATCTTAGGATTTGGTATTTGCAATTGAGAAATTGAATATTAGGTCCAGACCATAAGGAATATGGTATCTGATAGGCTAAGTACCGAGAGGTGGTGCTTGTCTTATACGGGCTTTACCTAATAGTTTAGAAAATTGTGCCAAGTACCGAGAGATGAAAGATAGTTTTCTAGATCAATTGGGACAGTAAGAACTTAATGACTTTAGATTATAGTAGCCAAGTACCGAGAGGTGACGTTTATTCTAATTTAAAGATGATATTAATATAGAGATATCACTTTGTACCTACAACATCCAACTGTGCCTTCATAAATATAAGTACAAAATCTACAAACCAATTAGTCGTAACATTAGTGGATAGGAACCATAAGAAACCCTAATTTCTCATACTTGTTAAAAATCAGATTTTGCTTTAAAGACTTTAGTTTAATTCAGTTTAATCGCAATCAAACCAACCCTTGAACAAACAAAAACCTTTTTACTTTCTTTTACTAAATTAAATTGTTAGGTTAGACTTTGATATTCCAACTTGTCCCTGTGGAGACGATCCCTAAGTACTACTCGACAAGGTTGTACACTTGCAACCGAATTGAGCGTAAATTAGGATTTATTGCTTGTATTGCAAACAACACATCACCGCTCAATCATTAATAAGCGTTTAAAAAACTACGGGTATTTAACTTGAAGCATCAAAGTATTTACCTTGAATTTGTCAGGTATTAAACCCTCTTCAATGATCTTTATTTATGAAAGAATAAATCAATCCATTAATTGTCCCCGCACAAAATTTTCCTTTTTTTTTGAATCGTCCCCGCACAACTGGGGACCATTAAACATGGAGTTACCGCTCAATCATTAATGAGCGTTTAAAAAACTGCGGATATTTAACTTGAATTTGTCAGGTATTAAACTCTATGCAATGATCTCTATTTATGAAAGAATAAATCAATTCATTAATTGTCCCCGCACAAAATTTTCTTTTTTTTTAAATCGTTCCCGCACAACTGGAGACCATTAAATAAACAATCCCCTCATCCAATGATAAATACTCTGAGACATAATGATAAATATTTTATGTTACATAGGTAAATACTTTACATTATATGGATAAATACTTTATGTTACATAGATAAATACTTCTCATATATACTTCCAACTTTCAGTAAAACATCAATGAAAAATACTCTATGTTACAAGGGTAAATATTTCTCAGAAATAATGATAAATACTTTTTTGAACATCAATTAACAGATAAACATTTATTAACAGGGATTGTTATTAGATAACAGTATAATTAATGTGGAGATTGTTTTTAAAGGAATAATTAATGCAGAAATTGTTATTAGAGGAAGGCA
Organism: Carex rostrata; assembly: GCF_964058835.1. Taxonomy (NCBI): domain Eukaryota; kingdom Viridiplantae; phylum Streptophyta; class Magnoliopsida; order Poales; family Cyperaceae; genus Carex; species Carex rostrata. The sequence goes on from NC_135919.1 coordinate 11,497,501, forward strand.
TAATTAATGCGGTGATTGGTATTAAATGACAGTTTAATTTAATGCGGGGATAAAATAAAACTTTTAACGAAATTAGTGGGGTGATATATGACAGTTAAGAAAGAGAGAGGATGCAGGAAAAATGAAAGAATGAGAGTGGAGATTTCAAATAATTATTCTTTATTTTATTATACATTTTAACCCTCCTCATCCGGTTTTAATTACCATTTAAATGAATTCAGACGATCATGACGAAACCAACCTGACTCTTGGGCATCTCAAAGTTCTCAACAATCAACCTGTCTGTTGGACAGCTAAAGAGACACAGACACCTATCAAGTAATAAACTAATTAATAAGCGCGTAAATAATTAACATATAAAAAGTAAAATTCAGAACATATCAACAAGTGCTAAGTGACGTAGGACCTATGACGTCATGTTGCTAACGTCGGCTGATTTCACTTGCTGACTCAAAAGTCGAAATGAAGTATCACGTGGGCTGTCTATGATTTTTGTTAATTTATAGCAAACGTTAGTGAAAATTTTAGAACTGCTTGTACTAAATATTTTGTGGATTAATTATGCTTGTGACAGTCCGTGTGGTGGGTATCCGCTCCTCGCTCCAATCCATTGTGTGACAGTCCGTGTGGTGGGTATCCGTGTGGTGGGTATCCGCTCCTCGCTCCAATCCATTAGTAGGTGTAAAAACGGATCGGATAGTGGTAAAACCATATCTACATCTCCTTTTTTAATTTTTCCGATACAGATGTAAAGTGGATATCATATATATTAGATAGATATGGATATGGATACGGATTCAGATCGGATAAGATATTTATTAAAATAATATTAAAAGTATTAAAAATATTAAAATTCATAATATTTATCTAATTATAATAGTGAATAGCATAATTTTTTCGCAATATATATTAAAATATATGGTATATATCTACTATTTGGATACAAATAATTGAAACATAAAGTCATATTAGCATCCTTATCCACACGGATATTCGAATATCGGATATCTACATCTAAATTTTCAAATACAGATCAAATACGGATCGGATTAGGGGCGAACCCAGGATTTTCGTCAGGAGGGGGCAAAAAAATATCGAATCGGGTTTAAATAGCTTATCGGATTTAAATCCATTAACTAATTGGGTACTTGATAAAAAACAATGTTTTGACTTATATTTTCCAATACCCAACTTATAATTTCTGATCATATAACTTATAATTAATATTACCAATCATAATTCAAGAAATTTATTTTGATTTTAACATAAATTTAACCCAAATTACAAATTAAACATCTAGGTAGACGGATTGCAACGGCTAGGATTTGTCTTTAATTTGAAGTCGATCTGATGAGTTTTAGACTTGCGTTCACAAAGAACTTGGTGAACTTACGAACACCCTAGTTCTACTCAATGTTAATTGTTTTTCACATTAATCTTGTAACAAGAAGAGAGTTCTCATTAAGAACTTATACATGGAAAAAAAAAAAAACTGGAAAGGAGTTGTGACTTCTAATATTTGAGAAATAATCTATCAGTGTAGATTATATAAGGTTGTATACTACCAACATCATTCCATGATTAAATTGGGTGATCTAACCTAACATGGAACTTACATAAGACGTTGAAAATAAAAATACTGAATCACATTAGCGGACGACACAGAAGAACAAATTTGAAGATTATTTCCAATGATGTAATAGATAAATTTGGTTTTAGGAAAAAACCTACTTGATAAACTTCACAAATAAATATTTGTTTTTAATGACTACCGTATAGAAGGTCGTATGTTCAAACTTGAAAGTCCGTAAATCTCTGTCAGAATAAGAATTATATATAGTATGGAAACCTTACCGATTTTTTTATATATATCCAAAAATTAAATCAAATTACAAAAAATAACCGAAGAACTGTTGAATTTCGATTATTACCCAATCCGGTTATCCAATAACTGGATTTGATAGAAATGTCCGGTTACCCACTCCCCGGACTCAAAATGCACAAATCCGGTTAATGGTTAACCGGATTTGTGCATTTTGCCTTTTTTTGTATTAAAATATTAGAAATATTGAATATATTTCTTTGAAAATAGATAGAATACAATATAATTTGATTTATTAGAAAGACTGCAACAAATAACCCGGATCAATATTTTTCAGATCGGATTTGTCGCGGCTGTAAGAAAAATTAATATATTTCTTTATGTGTTATTGGAAACAAATAAAAATAATTAGATTCTGAGTTATTGATCCCGGTTCAAAAGTCACTTCTAGGTAATTCAGAAAATATTGTGATCCTTCTAGTACATTTAATTTCTAAAAAGTTGTATCTATTTTTGAAAAAAATCAAAAACTTTAATTTATTTAATTATTGTTTTTCAAAAAGAATTCTCAAAATAGATACAACTTTTTATAAATTAAATGTACTAGAAAGGTCACAATATTTTCTGGATTACCTAGAAGTGACTTTTGAACCGGCCGGATCAATAACTCATAATCTAATTATTTTTATTTTTTTCCAATAATACATAAAGAAATATATTAATTTTTCTTACAGCCGCGAAAAATCCGATCTGAAAAATATTGATCCGGATTATTTGTTGCAGTCTTTCTAATAAATCAAATTATATTGTATTCTATCTATTTTCAAAGAAATATATTCAATATTTCTAATATTTTAATACAAAAAATAAAAAAATTCTATTTTAAAAAAAAAAAAGAAGGCAAAATGCACAAATCCGGTTAACCATTAACCGGATTTGTGCATTTTGAGTCCGGAGAGTGGGTAACCGGACATTTCTATCAAGTCCGGTTATTGGATAACCGGATTGGGTAATAATCGAAATTCAACGGTTCTTCGGTTATTTTTTGTAATTTAATTTAATTTTTGGATATATATAAAAAAATCGGGAAGCCTTAGCATGTGAACCCCATGAAATTTTCTTTAAAGAAAGCTGTTTTTAAAATCTGAAAGCATATGTTGAAGTCTTTGCTCTCCATCTTTTCACATTATTGTTTCTTCTGAATATCCTCAACTACTACCCGTAATGACTAAAATTGGGGTCACTGATGATGTTATGATTGTTATCCCTTTATTGCTACCGTGTTAAGAGGTGAACTTGTTACTGGATCATTCTTTTGTCTTTATTTATGAATACTTGTGTGGAATTTGTATGGAAAGAATCAGTAAAGTTCTTCTCCTGAATACATACTTTTTGTTGTGGCCTCCTGAATTCATGCTTTGTGTTGTGGTCAACTGAAAATTTTTATTTAATCAAATAAATAGTTTAAAGGAGTATGGTTAATATAACATCAGTGTCATTTAATTATATATAACACCAACTCCAAAATCTATCGAATTGACTTCAAACGGTGAATCCAAACCGTTCAAACCAATTTACTTCATTCGTTGTACGTTTATATGCAAATTTATAAATTTTTGAATTTATTTAGTATCAAGTTAAGCGGTTAAATGAGTGAGTTTTTAAGTTAATTTAATACATTCATTTTTAAACATTTGTACCACTTGATTTGATGCTAAAATAACTCGAAAATATAAAAAATTTACATGTAAACGTATCACTCATAAAGTAAATTAGTTTGAATAGTTTGAATTGATCGTTTAAGTCTATTTAATCAATTTTAAAATTAATGTCATATGACACCAATGTTATACTAGCCGGACTCAATTTAAAGACCATAAAAAGAAAGAAAGAATCAAAGAAATTAAAGCGTTACATTAACTAGGCATCCTAAAAAGGATCCAACGTACATGAAGCCACAAAAGCTTAATAAAAATAATGCGCTGCTAAATAGAAGCAATCTCCCGAGTTCATTTTCTTCTCTTTTTTGTCCTTGCCTTCAGGCATCTGATGTAGAAGCATATGAACTTTTGCAACTGGAATTGATATTAAGGAATTATAATATTCTTGTTCGTTTAGTAATGGCATGCATGTGTGTTCACCACTGTAACCTATCTCATACATGGATGGATCTTCTTCCATGCGCAGCACTGTTTTTGTTACGCAGCAATTTAATTCATCTTTGTGAGCACACTCATAGTAGAGCCTGCAATGGCAAAATTGTATTTTACTTGAGGATATTGGGTTGCTTTAAAAGTATCTGTTTTCAGATATCTTGGTGGTGTACATATCTAAGAGCAGGAAGTGTATATATGAAGCGTTAACTATTGAAACAATAAGTATATTAGGAGTCATAATTAAAATTATAGAGAACCTTAATTTACCAACTTTATAAAATGATAAAGCACCCATAAGAACAGGAAATGAAATGTGATTTGGAGCTTTCTGCCTTGCATTTAGTAAATGGTGCCATCAACTCATGCTACAACAATTTGGCAGAAGAACTCGGCAAATTAAGTTAATTAACATCAGCTGAAAGCTTTTCCATCTTATTTTACAATCGTATAATCACTAGTTTTATTTGGGAAACTATACCACCCTTATTGACAAAATATAATGACCATTTTAATTGCTAGATCATTCTTCTAATTTTTTTTACGTTGGTAAACTCTCCATAGTATGAGGCAAGATGATTCCTAGTAGACTTCTAGCATTTCGAATCAAAGGACAATCAGATTTATGGCTCAAATGTAGTAAGGGTCATGGTATATATGGGGTTTAAAGTTTAAAATTCATGGGGGAACATGAGATGTTGTTGCAAGGGTTTATGTTATGGGTAGAAGGGCTTGGTGCATCTTTTTGAATGTGGCCATTTAATTAAATTTTATGATAACATTCTTTGTAGCTTCTACCAAGTATTTAAAAAAAAAAAATTCTATTATTTCTGTCTTCACTGCATCGGTATCCCACATTCCCACTAACCCTTGTTCTTCTCCTTCAATTTTCCAATTCCCTTTATTTTGGGGGTATATCATTTCATAATATTCGAACTTCCCTGCTAAGACTATCCCAATACATAATTTCTGTTTGTTGGATTCCGAAGTGTCAAGCTGATTGGTGAGGGTTTTACGGTGTTTTGATCTGACACGATTGTTTGAATTAACATAAAATGAGTATGGCGCTTTCGGTCAGACTATTTAATAGTTCGGTCAGTTGCTGGTGGGTCTCGTCGGGATTGTTCGGCAACAAAGGATTAAGAGTGAAGGATTAAGAGCTTAAGGAGCGCTAAGAAATCGATGTTCGGTTGTCTTAATCCATGAGTTTTGCTAAGGAAGATAAAGGAAGAGGTATGGATGCCTTAAAGTCCGGGCAGAGGATTAAGATCCGGACAAAATGAAACTAAAGGAGGTGTTCTTAATCCGCGCTAAAGAACCGGTATTCGGTATGATTAAGTGGCTAAGGAAGCTAAATGAATCAGATTAAGCCTTAAGGAGGCTTAATCTTTTGTTGCCGAACGGCCCCGTTAGGCTTAATCTAATAAGTACATATATATGTTTAGATTTAGAGATTATATATATGATGATCACTTAAAATTCTTGACTTGCATTTCATGACCATTTAACATCCACTGAGAGCTAATTTTATTTATTGAAACTAACATCCAAAGGTAGATTTCAAAATGTGTGTGAACGTCACATGTCCAATCAAGGTTAGAAATTCGGCTATATAGTTCCATGGTCTAAACTAGAGTGTAAGAAACTGCAAACTCAAAGATTTACTTCTGATATATAGCTTTTCTATCTTACTACAGATGGTAGTTAATTGACTTGAATATCGGGGTGTCAATGACACCCGCTTACCCGTTTACCTTACCCATATCATATTCGATAAGATAGATATGGGTAAGATTTTTTTTTTTGTTAATCTATTGGATATGATTATGGGTAAGAATTTTTTTTTTGTTAGATAAACGGGTATGGATACGGGTAAAGATTATTTTGTTCCTGTTGTGTAACGGATAATTATATAAAATGAATTATATCATAAGAAGAATATTATACTAAACATTTTACTTTTTTATTTGAATGTTTTATTATTTAGTTAAGAAATTGAATTTGTTAGAAGAGATATTTGTGATTTTGATTTTTTTGCTTAATAAAAAGCTATTACTTGGAATTAATTTCATATTTATGTTTTAACTTTATATTAGTAATTGTGATTGTATATATATGACATGATAAGTTTTGATGGTTTATTTGTAAAATTAATAAAACTATTATATTTTTATTATTTGTTATTCGTCCACTACTGTTTTGTTATCTGTTAATCTTAACGGGTATGGATAGGGTAGAGTAAAGCAAATTCTTAACGGGTATGGATAAGGTCAATTCTTAGTAAGTACTAAGTAGGGGTATAAAAATAATTTCATCCTACCTGTATCGTATCCATTGAGACCCCTACTTGAATAGCCCCTATCACTTTCTCCGTTTGCAATTCATCCTAACTTTTACATAGTTTGTACCAGTACCATTTCCGGTTGGATACTGGTACATAAGTCGTACCAGTTAGGGCATATTTTGAATCATAATGTCATGTGGAAGTTCACAAATAGACACTATCTGTGGGACTTTATTTAGCTAAATGAATGATAAAAACATCGTAGTCAGTCACAAAACTCGGAATAAGCCTTGTACGTACCTTGGATATTTTGAATTTTTAGTTTCCTTCTGCCAAAATATCCTCCAAGCATGACAATCATCCGGGTTTTCTAGAAGTAATTTTTCTGGTGAAACAGCCCCAACCCTGTAATTGAACACCTAATTATTTTAATCTCCAAAAAACGAAAATAAACAAAATGTGGTCACTTTTCTTTGGTGTTTCAACATCCAAAAAAAGAGGATGTGAAATAATAAAGAGAAAAAAAATCAATGAAGCACTCAAAGAGGATAATCTACCTAAACCCAGTCTCCTACAATATAAAATTTCTCTGCATAGATCTGACAAAGAATGATCAAATATGAACTCCTTTGTGTACGAGCTAGAACCAAAATGGAGGAACTTTTATAGAAATATAAAACTGCAAAATATAATGAATAGTTCTTTTGAGGAGCATGTATGACCTTGGCCTACTTCTTGTAGGATTTGATTGGATGCTGATGTTCTGAGAACTAGCGGAAGATATTTGAAGCTGGTTGACAAATTCACTACATAAATTTGAAGAATCCAATGTAGTAATAGATCTAGAAAAACAACCCTTTATCTCTTCTATGAGAATTTGAGCATTCGATCCTGATCTATCTTGGATCAACATGTCCAGATAGCTGGCTGTATCAAGCCCTCTCTGCAAGTCGTTCATTACTTCTCCAAGTCCCGCCTGAATGCTTTGAGAACGATTTACACCTTCCATTTCACCGTTCTTTTCTCCGTTAATTTACAACTAATGTCTTGTTCGCTTTGATTTCCTTTGAGGAGATACTGACATCATTTTACTTTTGATTTAATTATTTTATAACTTCAATTTTTTAAGTTGGCATAGCACTAAATAGGAAATTTTTTACTAGATGTTAGATAAAGATTGGTATCAGCTGCCAACATTCACGGATCCATCCATTTTAAAATCATATGTCTTTTGAGGATTGGATCGAGTTGATCTCATCAATGCCGGGAAATGCCATAATAAATTAATAATAGATGGATCATGGATGAGAGGTAGGGGTGAAAACGGATCGGATAGTGGTAAAACCATATCCATATCTTTTTTTTTTTTTTTTATCTGAATATGGATATGGATCAAATATTAGATGGATACATCGGATATGGATCGAATATCCAGATCCATATCCATATGTTTGCACCTATTTATTAGGTTTTAGCTATAGATTTTTTTTTAATTGTTAATTTTGATATTTATTTTTTTCAAAATATTTTTGTGGGACTAAACTTGTGTCTACTTAAATAATGCATCATTCGTTTCTCAATTAAATAAGTAATTTATAATTCAATTTTTTAGCTGTTGTTAGCTACTCTTTACTAAAAGTTACATAATACCAAATTAGAGATATAATAAATCTCTTACAGTATTCTTTGCCTAGTTTTCAATCGTGTAAACTTAATCTGATTTTTTTAGGGGGGGATTTCATGTATCCCCATCAAAAATTCAATACTACGTATTTCCAACTTCAAATATCAGTCAAATTTTTCATTAATTTAATCTCAAAGACCAGTATCCTTATTAGAATTAACATGTCTTGGTTGATTGGTTCTTCAATGAGCTGCAGAGAATTAAGAAATTTTGGATGGAGCGTTTGATGGACAAGATGGAAAGAAAAAATAAAAAAGAAAGGATATGAAAGCAAGGGTATAATGGATTTGAAGTAAATTTTACACTCTAAAATATTATTATTTAATTATTTTAAAAATATCAATGTATTTAATTGATGAAATGGGTAAATTTGTGAGTTTTTGCAATTTTGAGAGGGAAATTTGATATTATAAACTTTTGTTGGAGAAATACATAATATTAAAGATTTTTAGGGGGGTACATGAAATTCCTTTTATTTAAGGTAAGAGGGCTTTTACCCACTGACAATTTCATTTAATAATAAAAAGTATCTACAACCTCATTGCCTGCTTATTTACAAGGTTGCATTCATACTGTCAGTGGAACACTTAATTTACAATATTTTTTTTTTTGTCTCAAAAGACCCGTAGGTCATAATTTCCATTAAAACCAAGGTAGCAGTACACATCCATCTAAATCCATTACAAAGCTCTATTCTGAGTTATAATCTGAGCTCCCAATTGAAAAAACAGAAAACCCAACTACCCCTTAACAAACTAATCTGGAGGTTTGAAAAAAGGGAAAGTAAATCCTGTGTACACCCAGCCCTGCATCCTACCTAGCTTGGATAATTGGTCTGCCAAAACGTTTTGTTCTCGTGGCACATAGCAGCATGAACTGCCTTTTGCATCTTGGAAGAATTGCCATAGTTGAAAGATAGTAGAGAAAGCCCTCCAATCAGCATCAGCGGGAGGTGCCTGCCCCGTTACATGCTGAACCAGTGAAAGACTGTCAGAGAGGAAGAGACAATTTTCTATCTTCCATTCTTTGACAAGATCAACTGCCGCTTTTAGAGCCTGTGCTTCGGTCTGAAGGGGGCAGCATGCCCGCACTCTAGCTGATTTACAATATTGTTACATTCGTATATATACATTCATATATACTTGTTCGATTGTCACGTGATTAAATGGAATGAAATTTTACGGATAAAAACTCACTTTTGAAAAATTGAAAACTCACGAGTCTATGTACCCATGAGATTGATATTTATGAGAATGTTTTGAAATTAGTGTTTGGTTGCACTGCATGATTAGTTGTGAAAATTTTTGATTTATTTTAAAAATAGATATTTCTATTTAAATTTCTCACAAATTTAAAATAAAAAATGTACAAATGATAATTAAATATTGTAAAAAAAATTGAACAAAAATAATTAAATGTTGCACAAAAAATAATTAAATGATGTAAAAAATGTGCAAAAAATTGTACAAAAATTATTAAATGTTATACAAATAAATGTGACTTAAGAATTAATAATAGGAGATAGACATGTACTGTGAGAAAAAAAAAAATCCAATCGGACTTCATTGTGTTTTTTCCCATCATTTTATATAGGATGAGAATTTATTTGAAAAAAAAAATGGGAATGAACGACAAATAAAAAACCAACCGAACGGGTCAAGAAAAAAAATATTCCGGTAAACAAAAATTTCACCCATTCCCACTTTTTTTTTAATTTAGGTCCTGTTCGGCAGCTCTGTTGGAAATAGGAATTAAAAATTTTGAACTGAAAATTACTGTTCACATGGAAAAAAAATTCAGAGTGAATTTTTTTCTTCCCATGTGAACAGTAACTTTCATTTTACTATGCCGAACAGGACATAAGAGATTCAACACATGTGCTAAGAGATTTCATGGTATTGCAAATTTCTTTCTGCGCCGCGCGCGCCACCTACATGATGGTAGGGCTGCTAATGACTAAGGTTCGACTCAAACTTGGCTCGGCTCAATTAAAAAAACAAAATGATTCGGCTCTAACTCGGCTCACTTTTGAAAGAAAAAACCTCGACTCGGCTCGGCTCATATAAACACTTGGCTCGACTCAACTCGGCTCACGAGCTCGCGAGCCAACTCATATTTTTACTTATTTTCCTCATGCACTCAGTACATCCATCTATTGTCCTACTATAGATACATATTCTTCACATGTCTTATTCTAGGCCTTTCGGTGGCTTGATGCTTGAGCTTGACTCGTATAATTAGTAGATAAAATTACCATATATTTTTCTAGCGGGTCTGTTTTTATTTTCTATTTTGACGTACATCTCCATTCTATTATTAAGCACGTTGGGTGTCCGATCCGCCAACGGCTACGATTGAGAGATAAAACTTCGGATTTGATCTCAGCTCTCCAATTACATAATTTGTCTTCTTTTGATTAAATGCATCTCTTTTATGTATAAAAGTCTAAATTTAGTTAAAAACATACCCACCACATGTGCTGTCACACGATACGTTACAATTTAAAATGAACAAATTCTGAAATTTAGCTATATATTTATTTGTTTCCTTATTCCTTTATTTCCATATTTTTTTTCTCTTCAATTGAGAAGACTCAACCTTCCATTTTCTTATTTATTGTTTCCTTACTTCTTCATTTTTATACGAATCACAATGGAAATCATTTTTTTTTAATTTCCATATTTTTCTTTCTTTGTTTCTATACATATTGGTATGGACAATTTAGAATATATTTTCAATATATAATATATCAATGTGTGTGTGTGTGTGTGTGTGTGTATTCTAAATTGGAAACAAAGAAGAATATAAATTGGAACGTGTGTGTGAAGATATATTTTCCTTATAATATGTGTGTGTGTGTGTGTATATATATCCTATACATACAAACGATAACACTTTTTATTTATATTTTTTGATATCATATTATATGTTGATATTGAATTGTTGTATGATATTTGATATTAGATTCGAATCGAGTTATTATTTGATATCATTGGTACTTAAAAATAAAGAATCATCACATCATCAAATTGTTATCAGATATCACGATTAATGTTAATTAAAAATACATAATCATATAAATTTTCTATTAACATGTGTTTTAATTTTTAGATAATTATTATTTTCATTGATATATTTGTTTATTATAATATGTCTCCGTTGCAACGCACTGGTATGATACTAGTAAAATTATAAGCATCGAAAATATATAAACAAATTTTTTTCTTAAAATATTAGTAGAGGCTACCAAGTTATAAACAAAAATATTTGAAAAATTATGAAATTTGAAAAAAAAAATTGAAAAATGCATAAACAAACAATAAAAGTTTTATTAATTTATGCATGCTATGATTTATCATATGATTCATGACATGGGAAGGCGAATCTAGGTGTTAATCAGGTTTTATTATTTAATTAAAAATTAGTAGGCTTATTACTTTTATATATATAATTTTGATAAATATTTCGACCTTTTGGCTCTCTTTATAAAATGAAATTATAATATTACTGTGACATAATATATGATATGACACAGATCGCAGTGTGTATTTTCTTTCATGGAACCTTTAAATTGGTCGAAACAACAATTCAATTATTATCATTAATTACAACTTGCAAGTTCATGATTTATAATATCTAGATTCCAGGAGTAAGAATTCACGTATTGAAACCAACAATGAGCTAAACAAATTTGAAAAAGCGAAGAAGAACGAAAGGAAATTCGCCCCGAAAAAATGACGCATCGGTACTGGATATGCATAGGGAAAGCAGTAACCTAGCAAAATAAGTAAAAATATGAGCCAGCTCACAAGCTGAGTCGAGTCGAGCCAAATGTTTACATGAGCCGAGTTGAACTGATATTTTTCTTTAATAATCGAGCCGAGTTGAGTTTGGACTTTTTTCAGTTTCGAATCTGATTCATTATAAAATATTAAGCTGCTCAATTCATTGATTCGCGAGTCGGCTCGACTCATTATCAGCCCTACATGATGGGTACCAGTCATGAATTTTAATGCTCGTATCACTGATGATCAGTGCGCCAGCCCGTCTCCCGCAGCTTTTGCTCTGACGGCTGCACTGCTCGGATTTCCTCTTATTCCACCAGAAGTCCTGTAGCGACTCATGGTTACCACTTACCAGGTCAATATGAAAATTGTGTCGCTACAGGAGCCCCCATCAAACTTGTCTATATGTATGAGCTCAAGTTGCAATACGGAGTAATCGTGCATCCTCTCGCTTTTAATTAAGATTTGCTGGGTCACTAACAGACAAACAGAATAAGGCCAGCTGTTTTTTAATTTTAAAAATTCATTAAAAAAAAAAGGGGGAAATTGATTGATTGCGGGTTGCGGCAAGATTAATTGTGATCTCATAGATTCGACTCGTCCATTCCGTTTTTGCCACAGAATATCTCACATCTAATTTAACTATTAAGCCATTTTGTCAATATTTTATCCGAGAAAAAGATATATAATGACTAATGAGCTCAAATAAAATCCATGCACATAATGAAAATTAAAAAAAAAATCTACATATATATTACTCCTCTATCTACTTACGTCATTTTTGGTGACATCCGATTACACTTTATATTTTTAAAGTTTTCAAAGTCCAAACAGTTTATTCAAACTGTTCAACATGATAGATATATTTAAATGTGCTTGCATATCAAATTTTATATTTTTTGATTTTTTTTACTATATATTAAGTATTTTACAAAACGTTGTTTTTATACCATTGGATTTTTGTACCCATCTTAATATATAGTAAAAAAATTAAAAAAAAATGTAAAATAACAATTGCTCTTACATAAATATAGCATGTTGAAAATTTAAAATAAAGTTTAGTAACCATTAGCATCACGATTCTTTACTAGAAAAAAATTCAATATAATTTTTGAAAGACCTTTATATAGACATACAACCACAAAAATGACCGATCATGTTATTAAATTCTTATTGTACAATTTTTTTTTTGTACTGTAAATTATTTCCATAAAGTTTACTCCTTCTGAGGTGCATTAATTATTTCATTTCAAGGTGTATTTTTATCCTATAATATATATATATATAGAGAGAGAGAGAGGCTAATATCAAAAACGTTTGCATCACGCCTCCCGTGCAACCAAGTCATTTTCCGATTTTTAAAGTTCAAATGATAAATCTAAACCGTTAGATGTGTTCTCCATATTAAAATGTGCTTGGAGACCAAATTTTACATTTTTCTGAATTTTTTTACTATTTATTAAGCCACTTTGAAAATCGCTAATCCAACGGTTTTACTGTTTTGTTAAGCCACCGTTGGATCAGAAATTTTCCATGTGGCTTAATAAATAGTAAAAAAAATTCATAAAAATGTAAAATTTGGTCTCCAAGCACATATTAATATGGAGAACAAGATGAACGGTTCAGATCGACTTTTTGAATTTTGAAATTTCAAACTTGGACCGTGTGTATTTCGACCCATATGCTACCGAAAGCACATTAGACTATCTCTCTCTCTCTACATATATATAGAGTCTGGCTATTTTGCTACCGGAAGCACTCCGACCGAGGTGCTTACGGGGTCATATTTTAGCATTTGATGTTCAAACAACAAATCCAAACCGTTAGATGTTCAATCTATATTAAAATATGCTTGAAAGCCAAATTTTACAATTTTTGGAATTTTTTTACTATTTATTATGCTGGTTTCAAAACCGCTGTTTTCAATGCTTCAGAAATTTAATAAAAACAACGGTTTTCAAACCAGCTTAATAAATAGTAAAAAAATTCCAAAAATTGTAAAATTTGGTCTCCAAGCAGATTTTAATGTAGATTGAACATCTAACGGTTTGGATTTGTTGCTTGAACATCAAATACGCTAATATGACCCCGTGAGCACCTCACCGAAGTGCTGCTGGCAGCAAATTAGACAGTCCATATATATATATATATATATATATATATATAGAGTTAGGCTGGGGTGCTATGGATAGCATAGTGGCCTCTATGCTACGGCTCAATATTCGAGTTTTCAAAATCCAAACGGTCGATCGGAACCGTTCATCTTATTCTCCATATTAATATCTGCTTGGAGACCAAATTTTATAATTTTCTGAATTTTTTTACTATTTATTAAGCCACTTTGAAAATCGCTAATCCAACGGTTTTACTGTTTTGTGCAGCCACCGTTGGATCAACAATTTTGTAAAATACTTAATAAATAGTAAAAAAATCAGAAAAATGTAAAATTTGGTCTCCAAGCAGATATTAATATGGAGAGTAAGATGAACGGTTCGGATCGACCGTTTGGATTTTGAAAACTCGAATATTGAGCCGTAGCACGGGAGGCCACTATGCTATCCATAGCACCCCAGCCTAACTCTATATATATATATATATATAGGAATATGCTAGTATGCTACGCGTAGAATATGCTAGTATGTTACGCGTAGCATAGCTCCCCTCCATGCAATGGCTCAATATTTGACTTTTCAAAATTCTAACGGTCGATCCGAACCGTTCATCTTGTTCTTCATATTAATATATGTTTGGAGTCCAAATTTTATATTTTTTGGAATTGTTTTACTATTTTTTTAGATTTATTGAAAATCGTTGTTTTTTATGGTCCAGATTTGCTAAAAACAGTGATTTTCAATAAATCTAAGAAAATAGTAAAAAAATTCCAAAAAATGTAAAATTTGGTCTCCAAACACATATTAATATGGAGAACAAGATGAACGGTTCGGATCGACCATTAGGATTTGAAAAGGTCAAATATTGAGCCATTGCACGGAGGGGGGCCATGCTACGCATAGCATGCTAGCATATTCCTATATATATATATATAGGAATATGCTAGCATGCTATGCATAACATAGAACCCCTCCATGCAACGCCTTGGATTTTGAGTTTTCAAAATCCTAACGGTCGATCCGGACCGTTCATCTTGTTCTCCATATTAATATGTGTTTGGGGACCAAATTTTACATTTTTTGGAATTTTTTTACTATTTCTTTAGATTTATTGAAAATCGCTGTTTTCAGAAAATCTGGACCATAAAAAAACAGCGATTTTCAATAAATCTAAAGAAATAGTAAAAAAATTCTAAAAACTGTAAAATTTGGTCTCCAAAAACATATTAATATGGAGAACAAGATGAACGGTTCAGATCGACCGTTAGGATTTTGAAAACTCGAAATCTAAACCGTTGCATGGAGGGGTTCTATGCTATGCATAGCATGATATATATATATATATATAGAGGAGGGATCCACTTACAACAACTTGAAAGTTACAACATCTTACAACATCGTTTTTTTTCATTTTCAAAGTCCAAATCGTCGATCCAAACCGTTAGATATTCAATCTATATTAAAACGTGGTTGCAGACCAAATTTTACATTTTTTGGAATTTTTTTGCTATTTATTAAGATGGGTACAAAATCGCTGTATTTATTAAAATTCTGCACCATTAAAAAACAGCGATTTTGTACCCATCTTAATAAATAGCAAAAAAATTCCAAAAAATGTAAAATTTGGTCTGCAACCACGTTTTAATATAGATTGAATATCTAACGGTTTGGATCGACGATTTGGACTTTAAAAATGAAAAAAAACGATGTTGTAAGATGTTGTAACTTTCAAGTTGTTGTAAGTGGATCCCTCCTCATATATATATATATATATATATATATAGTAAGGCTAGGGTGTGATGTGCTCACCAAGAGGGTTTGGTGAGCACAACTCCAAAAGTTCATCGGATCGACTTCATATGCCGAATCCAAACCATTGAAACCCATGTACTTCATGAGTGATGCATATACATGGTAAAGCGGTCAAAGAAATGAATATTTTATAAATTAATTTATAAGTTATTTTATATATTCAATTTTTATTATTTCTTTGACCGCTTGACCTTGTAGCAAATAAACTCAAAACTTTCAAAATTTTGCATGTATATGCATCACTCATGAAGTACATGGATTTCAACGGTTTGGATTCGGCATTTGACATCGATCCGATATACTTTTGGAGTTGTGCTCACCAAACTCTCTTGGTGAGCACATCACATCCTAGCTTTACTCATATATATATATATATATATATATATATATATATATATATGAGGAGGGATCGGATGACACCCTTTTTTGGTGACATTGGATGACACCGTGTATTTTCAAAGTCCAAACGGTCGATCTAAACTGTTCAACTTGATTGATATGTTAAAATGTGCTTGCAAATCAAATTTTACATTTTTCTGAATTTTTTTACTATTTATTAAGATGGGTACAAAAATTCAACTGTCTGAATATAGCGATTTTGTTAAATACTTAATAAATAGTAAAAAACTTCCAAAAAATGTAAAATTTGATCTGCAAGCACAGTTTAACATATCCATCAAGTTGAACGGTTTGGATCGACCGTTTGAACTTTAAAAACTTTGAAAATGCACGATGTTATCTGATGTCACAAAAAATGGTGTCATCCGATCCCTCCTCTCTCTCTCTATATATATATGGGGATGGGCTACGCTACTCTATGGAGTAAAATGAGTTGGCGCTCCACGTCGCCCTATTTTTATTTTGAAAATCCAAACGACCGATCCGAACGGTAAGATGTGATCTCCATATTGAAATGTGCTTGGAGACCAAATTTTACATTTTTTGGAATTTTTTTACTACTTATAAAGCATTTTTGAAAATTGCTGATCCGATGGTCCATAAAAATTTATTGTTTTTTACTGTTCACAACAAAACAAAAATTTATAAAAATACTTAATAAATAGTAAAAAAAATACCAAAAAATGTAAAATTTGGTCTCCAAGCACATTTCAATATAGAAATCACATCTAGCAGTTCAGATCGGTCGTTTGGATTTTCAAAATAAAAATACGGTGTGGAGTACAAACGCATTTTACTTCATAGAGTAGCGTAGCCCATCCATATATATATATATATATATATATATAGAGGAGGGATCGGATGACACCCTTTTTTGGTGACATCGAATAACATCGTGCATTTTCAAAGTTTTCATAGCCCAAACAGTCGATCCAAACCGTCCAACATAATAGATATGTTAAAATGTGCTTGCAGGTCAAATTTTACATTTTTTTGGAATCTTTTTACTATTTATTAAGTATTTATCAAAATCGCTATATTCAGATCGTTGAATTTTTGTACCCATCTTAATAAATAGTAAAAAAAAATTAGAAAAATATAAAATTTGATCTGCAAGCACATTTTAACATATCTATCAAGTTGAACGGTTTGGATCGACTGTTTAGACTTTGAAAATGCACGGTGTCATCCGATGTCACCAAAAAGGGGTGTCATCCGATCCCTCCTCATATATATATATAGAGGTTGACTAAGATCAAAGTGGTAGTTCCTGAGCTTTGGTGCTACCAATTCGTTTTTCAATTTTCAAAGTTCAAAACGTCGATCCGAACCGTTCAAGTTGTTTTCCATATTAAATTGTGCTTGGAGACCAAATTTTACATTTTTCTGAATTTTTTTACTATTTATTAAGCCACTTTGAAAATCGCTGATCCAACGGTGGCTTAACAAAACAGTAAAATCAGAAGCCACCGTTGGATCAACTGTTTTCAATGTGGCTTAATAAATAGTAAAAAAATTCAGAAAAATGTAAAATTTGGTCTACAAGCACAATTTAATATGGAGAACAACTTGAACGGTTCCGATCGTCGTTTTGAACTTTGAAAATTGAAAAACGAATTAGTATCACCAAAGCTCAGGAACTACCACTTTGATCTTAGCCGACCTCTATATATATAAGTGACTAATATGCTTTCGGTAGTACTTCGGCCGAAGTGCTACCGGTCTAAATTTTAAATTTCAAAATCCAAAAAGTCGATATGAACCGTTAGATGTGATCTCTATTTTGAAATGTGCTTGGAGACCAAATTTTACATTTTTTTTGAATTTGTTTTACTATTTATTAAGTCACTTTGAAAATTGCTGATCCAACGGTGGCTTAAAAAAACAATAAAATCAGAAGCCACCATTGGATCAGTGATTTTCAAAGTGGCTTAATAAATAGTAAAACAAATTCAAAAAAATGTAAAATTTGGTCTCCAAGCACATTTCAAAATAGAGATCACATCTAACGATTTATATCGACTTTTTGAATTTTGAAATTTGAAATTTGAACTGGTAGCACTTCGGCCGAGGTGCTACCGAAAGCATATTAGTCACTCTCTCTCTCTCTATCTATATATATATAGAGAGAGAGAGAGAGAGTTGGGTTATGGTGAGTTGCGAAGTAAAGCGACTATTTTACTTCACGCTCATATTTTGCAATTTTAAAGTTCAAAATGTTGATCCGAACCGCTCCACATGATCTCCATATTAAAATGTGCTTTGAGACGAAATTTTACATGTTTTGGAATTTTTTTACTATTTATTAAGCTAATTTGAAAATCGCCGATCCAGCGGTCCATAATTTTTACTGTTTTTTACTGTTCACCCGAATTTTCAGATTTTCAAAGGGACTTAATAAATAGTAAAAAAATTCCAAAAAATATAAAATTTAGGTTCCAAGCATATTTTAATATAGATTAAACATCTAACGGTTTGGATCGGCTATTTGAACTTTGAAAATGAAGATATTGCGTGAAGTAAAAACGTGTTTTACTTCGCAACTCACCGTAGCCTTACTCTATATATATATTAAGGCTACGCTACTTCATGAATTAATGGGGGTGTTTTAATTCGCGCTCATATATCTAGTTTCAAAGTTCAAAATAGCCGATCCAAAAAAACTGCGATTTTCAAACTATCTTAATAAATAGTAAAAAAAATTTCCAAAAATGTAAAATTTGGTCTCCAAGCACATTTTAATATAGATTAAACATCTAACAATTTGAATTTGTTGTTTGAACATCAAATACTAAAATTTAACCCCGTAAGCACTTAGGTTGAAGTGCTACCGGTAGCAATTTAGTCATACTTTATATATATATATATTTCCCTCCAAATTTTTAAAACTCACAAATTTATCCATTATATTGCATTTTCTATTAAAACCCAATTTAAAATTAATAAACTACTTATTTTATTTTTATTAAAAAATAGAAAATATTTAGCATGTTTAAAACAAATGTTCTGTTTTCTAATTGATTAGTTGGAAGGGGAAATTATTTTATTTTCTTATTTGTGCCGTTCAATTTTTCTAAGTGTCAAGTTGAGACTATAAAATGGTCAAGTGGCGCAATATATGGCGTAGTACTGATTAAAAACATGTGAATGCGCTGATCCTTCAAGCGTTTACTTATAGAATTAATTGGGAAAACAAAATAGCGATCAACCAATCAATCATACTTGCTTGAAAATAAACAAAAACATACCGTGTTAATTAGTATGAACCTAAATTAAGCTCAATCATGACTTTTATTCCCGATTTTGAATATATTTTTGGGTTCAAACTTCTAAAACCCAGTTCAATATTACCATATATAGTTAAATAAGATCCGATTCTAAAACCCTTGACTTTCAATAATTGGATCATGATTAGATCTAGAAAAAAATATGTCAGAAAGAAATCGCTTCTTCACAATATTTTTTTGGGATTGACTAACATTTCCAGTTAATTTTATCTATTCATCCTCCAGTCAATAATTACTTGTGGAGACCGTTAACTAACGAACTTCATTAATTACTTGAGGGACCACCTAATATTTGATAGATTTTATAACTGACGCATGCAAATATGGATACCTATGCGCGCAAGTATTAATATATAATATATCAAGTATTCATACTTAAGATACCAAGTATTTTGAAAAAAAAAACTGGACACATGACACACACATCTTTTACACGTTTTTAGAGTTGGGTTTTTTTTCTCCGTTCAATATCGTCAATATTTCTGATGATCTGTGAGGAAATTTGCAAATCTAAAACCATGGACATCTTCTATGTAATTTTCTCTTTCAAATGAGATTCATGATAACGTACTTTCGGGTTGTTCGTCGTGCAAGTATTCATAGTTCGTCATGTAAATATTCATACATCATCGTGAATACCTTGTCATGTAAGTATTCATATCTTATCGAGCAATTATTCATACCTCGTCGTTCAAGTATTTGTATCTCGTAATGCATATGCATATAATTAATGTCTTAAGTGTTTGTATCTAACATATTTTATCAATTTTTTTTCATATGACACATGATAACGTTTGAAAATATTAATATTAAGTAGTGCAAGTATTTATACATCGTCATGCAAGTGTAAATAGTTCATATATCAAGTGTTAGTAACTAACAGAATTATGAAATTTTTATTTTTATTTCCATATGGCATGTGATGATATATGAAAGTATTAATTTCAAATATTGCAAGTATTCATATATTGTCATGCAAATGTTAATAGTTTATGTATCAAGCGTTTTATCTAAAATATTTTATCAATGGTTTTTTTTTTCTTTTGGCATCAAATGACGTTTGAAAGTAATAATATAAAGTATGCAAGTATTTATACCTCATCATGTAAGTGTAAATAGTTCATGTATCAAATATATGTATCTAACAAATTCTATTTTTTTTCATATGGCACTCGATGATATATGAAAGTATTAATATAAAGTATTGCAAGTATTCATACATCGTCATGCAAGTGTGAATAGTTCATGTATCAAGTATTAGTATCTAACAAATTCTATCAAATTTTTTCACATGACATTGGATGATGTCTGAAAGTATTAACATCAAGTATTTCAGATCGATCACCCATCGATCAAGTCGAATATTGAGAACAAGATGAACGGTTTGATTTTTCCTGTTCCAAACACATATTAATATGGAGAACAAGATGAACGGTTGGGATCGACCGTTAGGATTTTGAAAAGTCGAATATTGAGTTGTTGCACGGAGGCCCTCTATGCTACGCGTAGCATGCTAGCATATTCCATGATAATAGAACTATTTATGATATTCAATTATGAGTAAGGCTTGGATGAGGATAAGGTCATCCGTGCTACTGTCTCAAAAATCTATCGTATAAATTTCAAACTTCATTTTAAGTAGCTCAATAAATTAGTTATATAATGAACTTATAGAATTACAGATTTTTATTATTTTTATGATTTATGAAAGATAACAAATAATAGCCTAAAATATTGACAACTTTCTTTTGTTTTTTAAGTTATTTTTTACCATCTTTCATAAATCATAAAAAATAGTAATAAAATTCAAAAATAATAAAAATTAGTATTCTACAAGTTCATTATATAACTAATTTACTGAACTACTTAAATGAAAGTTTGAAGTTTATACGATATGTTTTTAAAACTATAGCACGGATGGCTTTATGGTATCCATAGCACCGAAGCCTTACTAAGACTCTGTTTTTTATGCATTTATTTTGTTTTTAAAAAGTTTTAATGAACCAATGTCGACGTTCCAACCACACATTTGAATTATAAAGAAAGGCAACTAATTAAATGTAATTTAGGATGCATAATGAATAATTCAGGTCTGTATATTTGTTGGTGTTACATTTAGTAAATGAGCGAGTTTAAACGAGTCAATAAATGAACGAGTCGGAAATGAGCGAGTTATGAGCGGCTCACGAGTTATGAATATTAAAATTTAATAAATTGTCATAATTCATTTAAATAAAATAGAATAAAAATATAATCATATTATAAAAATCAACAGTATCATCAATACTTCAACAGTGATACTCACATCAAGTATAGTACTATCAGGTTCGAATTTAAGAAGATCTTGATTTCAACCTAGTGCCATTTTTATTTTAGAACAAGTTTTAATGTGTCGTCCAAGAGATATGAGAGAAATTTGAATGTATGATGAAACTATGAATATTACACAGGATTTAATGAGGCAAGGCTGATGTGGCATAAATTTATTTAGGATTGAATGTGGCAGGGATTAGATGTGGCAAATTCTAAATGAGCGAGTTGGGATATGCTCACGCTGGCTTATTTATTAAATAAGCGAGTTGTTAATGAATGAGTTTAAACGAGTTGTTAAATGAGCGAGTTTAAGTGAGCATTTAATGAGCGAGTTTAAGTGAGCATTTAATGAGCGAGTTATGAGCGGCTCATGAGTTATGAGCAATTTACTCACCCCTAGTTGGTATCACCATTCGAAAAGATTCCGAGGGCTCGGTGCCTAGGTGGCCATTTATTTATATATCTTTGATATAATATAATTCAAAGGTGCCTTGGTGGCCATTTATTTATTTATTGTATAATTTAAAGATATTATTAAATATACAGCTGTTGTAAATATTCATAAAACTCACGAGAATCGATTAGGTATCAGGCACGTTTTTTCTTACTAGATCTGGTTATGTAATTAACCTTATATCGTTTAAATTAATTAGCTGATTTGGACCCATTGATTATTTTTTTGCTAAGAAATGTCTTAGTATTTTTTTCACTATAATTAATTAGTAGGTAGCTAGGACCCACTCTATAAATATACGCATCTTTGAACTCCTACGGATTTTTTTCATATAAAAATATATATATATTTGTACTAAAATATCAACTCAGGTTTTCCTCAAATTAAATTTCTAATTATTTTTTTTATCATAGTGTGCGTCTTTGTAAGTGTTTTATATGAAGTTTATTGTATGAACTATTTTTTTATCCTAAATATTCATAAAAAGTTATCATTATTGACTACCAATGAACATAAAACCAATAATTAATTAATGATATTTTTTTCATTCTGATGTGTTCAACTTAGGACCTACAAGATATTTTTAATTTTTTTTTTAACCAGTTCTAGTCTTCTAGAATAATTAACGTGCGAAGAAATGATGGCAACTTTTCTTCATAATAAAGCTACTTTCATCACATTAATTTGTTGAGACATGGTGGCTATCATTCTCCGAAATTTTTATTAATACCATTTCAAAAAGAAAAGAAAAGAAAACAAAAACCACTAAAATTGGAGAATTCGAAAAATATCAGGGTCTTCAATTCAACCTGCGGCCTCATTCTTGAGGAGTAGCAGATTAAATTAGAGGTCCACCAAAAATTTAAATATCAGTATATTACAATGCATTTTTAAATTTTTTTTAGGGGCTCCAATTCAATATGCGCCTTCTGAAGAATGGGGTTGCATATTGAATTGGAGGCCCTGGTATTTTTCGAATTCCTCGTAATTTGTTGACTTTTTTTTTTTTTTTACAGTGGTATTAATAAAATTTCAGTATCATTCTAGATACGTATATAGGTAACAAGGTACTCCTAGCGCTGCTCCTTTACATATCAAATTATTCTTGTGACATCTACAAGCTGAAAAGTGGAATTAATTCTTTGGTCAGCAGTGAAAATTTTGGTAAATTCATGAGAATAGGATTATTTGAGAAAACGACATAAATGGAATCTTTATATAAGCGCGTTAAAAATAAATTCGATTTTTTTATGGTGCGAGATAGGAAAAATAATTGAACGGACGCGCAAGTTGTTAATTCCAACATGTTGTTCTTTTTTGTATAAAATGTCACCTTCGATTATATTAAATTAAAAGGGAATTTAGTACGGCCGCCCCCTTTCCTTAATTTGTAATGAAACTGTGCAAATCTTAACGTACTACTCCCAACAATATAAAATTAATTGAAGCAAAATATAAAGCCCCTTTACAAGCAATAAAACAATACTAATTAATCTCCAAGCAATAATTGACTCCGCCTGGTTCGTACCATTTGCATGAGAATTAATTGGTGAGCTGAGAGTCTGCTTATTATTAATTAATTAGGTGTGAGTTGTGAATGCGTTTTTAATACAGTCATTAAGAGTGTATCTTTTATGTCATTTTAAATTGTATTTTGTGAGTTTTTAGAGAACTGAATCCTCTGCCCCCTTGTGGGCAGGATTTTCCTACCCAATTTAATTCAACCAATCTAAAGGTGACACATGGCATATCTTTTTAATTAAATTTTTCAGTAGAAAGTGATAGTTGTAATATATTAAAGGGGAAATTAGATCCATGCCACCCCAAAACTTCAAATTTAGAAATATGCCACTCCAAAGTTTTGATTTTGTTAAATGCCACTTTAAATCTCACTTATTAAGATTCATGCCACCAATACAATATGAATGTATAATTTTAATTTAACAATTTACATAATAATTGAAGTTACAAAAATAACCTTGATCCAAAACCCTCCTCTCCACACAAAATAAATGACAGTTTGGGCTATAAAAACAAAATAAATTGAGTTAGGAGAGGATGATAGCCGAACTGGAGAAAATTAATCTAGAGGAGGAGAACAATAAGAAGGCAATGGAGGATCTTGCCTCTGCCCTGCATGAGACGATTCAAGAGAGGCAAAAGAAAACCTTCTAAAGAAGGAAAGTGACCATGAACATGCGTTGGCCCAAATTGGTGACCTGAAATTAGCCCTGAAAAACACAAAGGAGAGTTATGAGATTATGCTTGATGAAGTGAATTATGAAGTAGTGTGCCTCCGTAAAACTGTTGAAAAGCTTGAGACTAGAGCAAAAGCTGAGCAAAACAATCGTGAGTTGAAGGAAAATGAGGTTTTAGACTCTAAACAACAGTCTGAAGAGGAAATTGTGGCCCTGAAGGTGGAGGTGGACAAGGTTGTGGCATCTCTCGAGGGCACAGAAATGGAGATGCAAGCTACAAAGGAGGAGAAGGAGCAGCTGCTGGAGAAGTTACATCAAGCAGAGTTGCAAATAAATGCAGCAAACAAGGCAATAGAAGAGGCAAGAACAGAGAGCTTGCAATTGAAGGAAAGGTTGTTGGATAAGGAAAACGAATTGCAGAGTATCACGCAAGAGAATGACGAATTATGGGTCCGTCAATCAAAGACTGAAGAGAGGATAGATGAGTTGAGTTCTAAGCTCAAGGAGGTGACTGTAGAGAAAGCCCCAGAAATGCCTGAGGAAGCAAATCCCGTGTTGGATGTAGCAATAGAGAAGCCAAAAGTGGATGAAGAAGAGTCTCTTGATAGGTGCAAAGAGGGTATTTGTGGAATATACGAAAATACCACTCAAAATACAACATTTTATGTTTAGTTTTTTATTACAAATGTATAATAATTTGGTATTGGTGGCATGGATCTTAATAAGTGAGATTTGGAGTGGCATTTAACAAAATCAAAACTTTGGAGTGGCATATTTCTAAATTTGAAGTTTTGGAGTGGCATGGATCTAATTTCCCCTATATTAAATGGTCCAATACAGTTTCCATTGCCATGAATTGGGGAAAAAAAAAAAAACGGAAATGACGTAAATTCCTTAAATTTTTCTAACAACCCATCCTAGTAAACTGAAATGACTCCTCATCTGTCCCAGGTTTTTTCTTCTTGTTTTTTTTTTTTTTGGTTGGTCATATAAGCCCGTAGGCAAAATTAATTACACACTGTACTTACATAGCTTTTATCAGTACACTGTTAAGCATGTATGATAATTGTTGTAAACTTTGTTGGCTAATGCAAATCACTGGCAGTTACTGCCACGAAATCTTAAAAAAAAAAAATACAAGGAATATTGATATTGATTTAACTCAATAACCTAATCTTATTTATTGTACCGATTAATCTAGCGAAGTGTCAAAATCTAGAAGTTAATTATAATAGAAAATATAAAAAATAATTTACAAGTAAAATATTTTGCTACTTGATCCAACTCAAAAATTTATTATGTGATAAGAGATTGCCTAAGCTTTGAATTATTTTTCCTCATAGCTAGTAAGAGAAAAGAAGGGAAATATTTCTTAATTTGAAAGGTGAAGAGAGAGAAAAAGATACAGCTATCACTTTCTACTTGAAAAAAATTAATTAAAAAGATATGCCATGTGTCACCTTTAGATTGGTTGAAATGAATGGAGGGCAGGAAAATTTTAGGCCGATCTTCCGAGAGTTTTCAGGAGCTTAATAAGTGTGTTTTAGTATTTGAAAAAGTTGTTGAGCGTTGTAATTATTGTGTTTTGGTATTTAAAAAGGTACGTAGCTTTCAAAGGTAGAATATTACTATATAACTACTCAAAAGCTGATGGTAAAGGAAGCTTTTGAATTATTATAAATTTTACATGTTTTAGTTCAAGTTTATTATCTCTTTGTTCTCGAATTAATTATGCCAACTTAAAATATATGTATGTATATGTATGTGTGCGCGCGTCTATATAAATATATATATATATAGGTTGGCTAAGATCAAAATAGTAGTTTCTGAATCTTGGTGCTACCAATTCATTTTTATAGTTTTAAAATTTAAATAATCAATTTGAAGTACTCAACGTGTTCTCCATGAAATGTGCTTGGAGACCAGATTATACATTTTTTTTTTTGAATGATTTACTATTTCTGAAGGATTTTTTGAAAATCATTGTTTTGAATATTAAAAAAATAATAAAAAAAAATGAAAAAGAGTGATTTTTAAAAATTAGTAAAATATGATCGGAAAATTCAGAAATTTTTAAAATTTGGTTCCCAAACACATTTTAAAACGGATAACATGTTGAGTGCTTCAAATCAACTATTTGAACTTTAAAAACTGAAAAAACAAATTGGTAGCATCTAAACTAAGAAACTGTCATTTTAATCTTAACCAACCTTTAAAGTATGTATAATTCGCTTTAAATCAAGACTACTTTATCAATTCTATTTGATTAACAAAGTAACGACTAACGAGTGTAGAGATATCGATGGATTCATTGATGATCAGTTGATTAGCGTGAGCTTCCGTTTTCTTTAATATTAAATAATAAATTTACTTATAGAGTACCTTTTGCTAACAGCTACACTGAAGCGCTCTCTAATATTACAAGTACATTACCTAGTATTAAATTAGAAAAACTTGTTGTCATAGAAAAAAACAAACAACACATTTTTAAGAATAAAACAAACTTATGAGCCTCTCGTTGATGCTTCCGGCCGAGTATTGAGGCACGGATCAGAGAGTAAAACAAGCCAACGTGTGAGGCAATTGCCAACCATTGTCATGAAAAGCTTCTAACTAGGAGGCAAAAGTCTCCAAAAGGAACTGGATATTAACTTGTTCCAACCATTCTAGATCCATAGTTATGCCATGAACCACTGGAAACTCATTTTCTCTAAGAGAAGTTTCTTCGATTGAAGATATATCATCATCAATAAAAAGTGAGGATTCAGTGGAAGTATTTAGTTCCTTGGGTCCTCCATTTGACCTTTCTGACATTCTGCTGTTATATCCAGAGATAACATTGGTTAGGCATGATACTAGTACGGCATCTTCATCTTGTCTTCTACGACCCATGGCATTGGCTGACAAATTAGATTCTGGTATTGATTTACCAGAAAAATCTAATATGTTTTGATTAACTGGATATCTCGAGTTATACATGGGAATGTTGCATGTGTGTTCCTCAAAATAGTTTACTTCAAACAAAGGCGGGTATTCATCGTTGCATTGCTGTACTTGCTTCGCTGCCATACAGCTTCGTTCCTTGTGATAAGTGCATCTGTAATAGCTCCTGCATGCAAATGGTTGTTTTTAAAAATTTGTTCCAAGAAATATGTATTTCTCTTTGAAATTGAGATCTAGGCCATATTATTTGGTATTTCGTATCTTGAAAATTTCCAAAGGAAGTCTTGAATCACTAACCTTGGATGTGTTTTACTGAGAATGTTCTTTTGCCCATATTTTCTCCACTGATAACCATCATGATCAGGCATTGTTGTCACTTTTGTTCCTTTGTTATTACATCTCCTGCAATTGGTTGAAATTTTTGTCAAAACAAAGATGATTAATTTTTTATTAATTCTTCTCTAACAAGTATTAAATAAAAACAAAAAAATGCTAAATTAATTACAAATTTTTATTATTCCGTTACCTTCTTTGAGAGTCCTTAAACTTGTCATCTCTCTTTCTCTTGTGAATTTCAGCACCTCCTGACGCTTGCGATGTTACCAGTTTGGATCCAAGCAAGTTTTGATCAGATTTAGTCAGAATATCTCTCGGCAATGCCAAGGTGTGTGATGTCTCTTCAAAGATATTCTCAAATGGTGAATTGGTGGCATCTTTCAGTATTCCAAGGTGTGCTCGAAGCATTGCAGTCAGCTCGCAGCCTTTTTCGATCTGTTTTATTGCCATATTGTGTTTCAAAGCTGGTGTGGCTTTTAATGGTGATGCAATTTTTGTTTGTTTTCGGTTAGTAAAGCCAGTACATCAAAAGCACATTTATAGCGGGGGGACGGCGACGGGTGAAGTTATAAAAAATTTGTTGAAGAAGCATCTAGGTAGATGAAGAGCAATTATTTATGTTATAATTACGCGCCATTCGCTCGTCATGTCGGGCCCAGATGGGTACCAATTAAAGAACTTCTTTGACTATTAATTTCTTTCGTAAGATGCAATCATATGATCCCACGTTTTCAATTTTCGTTTAGCTTGTTTATATTCTGAATGTATAAAATAGTTAATTATTTTAACATATGTACAAAATACTTACACAGAGGTATCATAATCACTAAATTAACTATTTTTAACATATATTGAAAAAAAAATAAAAAAATCGACCTTGTGTTGTCTTTAAGGTTTAAGTATATAGTTTCAACTATATATACGTTGTGTTGAGAATTAACATTTAATCTAATGATTAAGATAATTCTTTTTGTGTGAAAAGTTATAGGTTTGAAATCCGATGTCTATGGATATTTAAAGTTGAAAACCTTAACCTCATCTTTATCTCAAAACTCAGAAAAAAAAATTATGACATTAAAATAGAATTTAGAAAACTAGCTCTCCATCTTTCTATCTCAACTTAGAAAATAATACCAATATTAATTTCCATATATACGGAAGTCGTGGCCTGTTCTTCAACTGTTGAAGTTAACTTTTATCTATTGATATCTCATGGTCAAATTAAAATAGTATAATAAGAATAATGGGAACGAATAAATAAACTAAGAAAGGAATAACAATATATATAAAAGCAAGGGCTAGCTCATAGCTAGCAACTTCTTGCATGTGCATTTGGCAAACTAGGAAAGCAGACAAGTGTTACTCTCCAGTACGGATATATGGGATGAAGAATAACGCGGTTAATTTGACTTTTATACCATCTCCACCACTCGGGAGCTCCAATTTATGGAATGGACACGTTATTCGATTATGGCATTATAGGCCTTATTGTGGGTCCATTATTCTGTTGTTGACTACTTGACTTGTTCTTTAATCTGCCTTTTGCATTAATCCATTGTGCTACTATTGTTAGTGAGTTGTGACGAAAGTCACGAAACCATGGTGTGACATCTCACTCTCTTCTCTAGATTTGGTGTGGTGACATTTTGAGAATATTCTAAGACTTCTCTTCTCTAGATTTTCTGTGGTCACATTTTGAGAATATTATAAGCCTTCTCTTCTCTAGATTTTCTATGGTCACATTTTGAGAATATTATAAGAGCATCTACATCCTTGAAACTATTAGAGTTTCTAATCTGACGTGGCAGTTTCTAATCCAATTTCAGAGATGTGGGAGAGTTTCTTATTTAAAAACTATGCAGGAAAGTTTCTTATTAAGAAACTGTTTATAAACTCTATGTTAGTCAAATGATTGGCTCAAATTATTTCTCATTTTTAATTTGTTGCTAACGTGGTTTAATAAAAACTCTAAAATGAGTTTCAGGAATGTGAGAGTTAGAAACTTTAAAGACCATAATTTCTAAAAAAATAGTTAACAGTTATTTAAAAATTCTTTTGAGTTTTAGGGATGTAGATGCTCTAAGCCTTCTCTTCTCTAGATTTTATGTGGTCACATTTTGAGAATATTCTAAGCCTTGACAGCGAAGTTTGTAATTTTTTTTTTTTTTAGAATATTCTAGTCCTGCTGAGTTTTCTTTCATCTTTTCATTTTTTTTAAATCGTAATATTTCTCGGGGAGATGAATAATTTGGCCAAATATAGTAAACTTAATTCAATGCATTTTCTTAATATAAGATTTGTTTTTATACATAAAATATTATTTGTAAATGACTTGTCGTCACACAAAGTTGTATAATTGATAACTGACAAAGACAAATAGGACTCTGTGCACTCCTGTTCAGTTGGAATTCTCCTGAATCATCTCCATCTACGAAATTTCTTAAGTTTCATAATTGCAATGGGGTTTCTAGCTACTTTCTACAAAAGTGCTCGATCTCTCTTGTGATTTGCTGATAACGACTTCGCTTGATATGTGCCACTATTTTTCAAGCGACACATTTTAGTCAAATCAGAGATTGTTGACTCAGGTCAACTTTCTATTGTCTTGCTCAACTTATAGCTAGCGCTTCTGTATTAAAACTTTATTTTATATTAACAAACCAGGGGCGGATACTGAGACTAATTGATCTTCATTTATTTTTAAAAATTTGTACGGATACATGATTTTCCAAATAATTTATGTTAAATTGTTATGGTTATTGTAAATTTGATTTACATTCATAGCATGAAAATTTTATATAATACACGTTCATGTTTGAACCTCATAACTTAAATTAAGTGATGAGATACTCACTATGTAGGGAGAGCCATCTAGAAACAAGATACATATACTCTGGATTTAATATAAAAATTGTCACGACTTCTTGCGAATCTAATAGATTTCTGGAGGGAAAACAATTAGGCCATGTTCAGCCTCCAATTGGAAATGGACATGGACACAGGAATTCAACTGAAAAGTACTGTTTCCGTGGAAAAAAAAAATTCAGTTCAACTTTTTTCTTTTTTTTTTCTCACGAAAACAGTAACGCGGCCGAACAGGACCTTAAAGAGTCTAAGAAAGCAAGTGATCAGAGAATCTAGAATACGCTTTGGGCAGCCAGGTGCTGGGCAACTAGACGAGAGAGAAACAATGATATTTTCTCTCGGCAAACAATTAAAGGTGTAGATACTGCTCATAAATGATAAAAGCGTTGACATTCAACAATGGTACAGTCAGTATTAGAGCTAACCTAATAGGCAACGCAAGAAGACAGAGGAAGGCTATATATTAGTTTGATATATGTATTTTATATAATTGCGTGGTTATTTTCAATTTAATTCATGTAATTAATATTTAGGAAGTAGGAATTTGAGCTGTAAATACATTTTTTTTTTCTTAATATAATTTTTGGTGAACAACCAGCCCCATAATTAACTTTCAAAATGAAAAAAAAGCATGCCATTTGAGAATATATATATATATCGATATTTGACGAATCTTAATAGCTTTCAAAGGAAAAAAAAAAAAAAAAAAAAAAAAACATATCAGATCAAGCAACTTGCTTTTTCAAAAGAAATTAAACCAATAAAAGAAGATAATTAATATTAAAGTCAAGCTAAGGAACCTCCAAGTAAACTTCATCTGGACACAAGGACATATGATCATGTGCGCTTAATTACGTTAAACTACTGTTTCCTCAAGACAAAATAGAGAGGTTAGATCTGCTAAATTATTATGTAAAATAAATAATGCAAACGGATGGGGATGACTGATGAGTGATGACCAAATTTCAAAAAATAAATAAATGAACATATACTAAATTGTACACAAATTCACAAAAGTAGATAGAGATGTTCCTTCATGATGCAACAGTTAGTACCTGTTCATTTACTCACAAAAAAAAAAAAGGTTATTATCTGTTCACAGGGGGAAAGAGTCAGAAGGTCCACGTGCCGTATTTATAGGCCCAATAAAAGAACTTGCTGGCATAATCATTGTGTACGTTGCAAATTTATTCAATATATGACGTAATCATCCAAATTATTCTTCTTTCACCAAAAGCCAATTAAATTAAATACTCGTTCTCATGTGACTCTGAGACACACCATTGGTGGAATTCGTATCCTCCTAGTTACCTGACTGAACCTGATTGAAATGGACGGTTCAGAATTACTCTCAGTCCAGATTTTTTTTAATTTGCACGAATCTCAAAGCACAATAATATTGTCCTCTTCGTCATCCCGGTAGTCACGGGCTGAGAATAAATGTGGGCTGTCCATTTCAGTCAAGTTCAGTCAGGTACCTGGGAGGATACGGATCTCCATTGGCGTAGGTAGTAGAAAATATATGTGCAAATTAAGTACTAAATTTGCTCAATTTTTTTCACGGGAGCTTAAATCATTCTTTTTAGAGGGTATTTCCCAAAGAATTGGTAAATTAAGATGTTTTTGAAAGATTAAAAAGTTAACCAAGGTTAATGTTAACATTAGTGAATTGGAGACATGAATAATATGAAGATATTTTAATGTAGAAACAACAAGATAATAATGTAATTCACATTTTTTTTGTCGAACTAGGGAGTTACAAGGAGAGTACTAAATATTTATACCTGATATATTCATAAAACTATATCACTAGAAGCTAATTAAAAAGGATTAATTTTCTATATACCCTTCAAAACTTTTTCAGTTTCCTATTTACTCTTATACTCTTCATTATATCTAATATATCCCTTAAGTCTATCTATCTTTTTCCATTTACCCATAAAAATTATTATCCACAACTAAGTATTTTCAAAATCTGTTTTTTCCCATTTTACCCTTGTTCTTTCTCTTGGTGTCTTTTATCATAAGTTTGACTGGCCGGTGGAAAAAAGAACTCTAAAATAGCATAATATTGTCCTAAACCAATTCAACATTTTAGAAAAATGTTCTAGGCCAGTGATATAAATCAAATTCAATCAATTTGGTTGGTTACTAAAGTCTGGATAGAAATTTCTATAGTAGCGGTGACATTGGAAAGAAGTTCTAGAATGAAAGTAATAATCAATATTTTGGGCGGATAGGACAAAGTGGGAAAGGAAAGACTCTTTCTAGTCAACCTGAATCCTATTTGTGCATTATTTGTATTAGTTATTCTGTAATTGCAATTGGAGGGGAGGGCTTCCATGTACAACGGCTGCTTGCACAACATGATGATGTGCTCTGTTTGAAATCTTATCTCTAAGAACAAGGTCACATATTCATCTTCCAGTGTTATAAAGAAGTTGCATTGTTTTGGCATATAAATTTGTGTAAGTGTACCAATGTCCATTCCCAATCATACCATAAAGGTGTCAATTGGATAATTTTTTTTTTTTTTTTCTGTTGTTGCTTCTTTAAGTTCAATTTGCACAAACAATGTGTTGTTATAAAATTCTTATCAAATAACACGATATATTTCCTCTATTTGAAAATATAAATATAAAGGTTGTTGATTTCTTCCATGTTATTTTGTATCATTCCAACATATAAGAATAAACAATTCAATTTTAATAAAGGATGAATATATATATACTGTAATACAGTACCAAAAGATGCACAGATCTGGATTTGAGGTTTGGGGATGTGGCTAACTAGCAATGGTACAATATGTTCCAGTATGTTTGATGTGTAGTGACTCTGTACTAACACTTGGCATAGTAAGTATGATATTGAGATAAGAGACATAGCTATACTTTGGTACTTAAAATCAGACTGATTGAAACGGAGAAGAAAGAACCAAAGAAAAAACGCCAAGCGAAGAAGAAAGAAAAATTGGAGGGTATAATAGAAAATATAAAAGTTTAAAATGTGTGGATTAACTATAAGGGTAAATAAGAAATTAAGGGTTGAATGAGTTGAAAGGTAAATATAATATATTGAAGTGTTGAGGATTAAATAAGAAAATTAACAAGAGTTGAAGAGTACACAGAAAATTAACTCAATTAAATAAAAAAAAAAAACAAGAATTCCTAGAGCAAACATATATTGTAACTTGTAAGTATATGAACTCTTTCCACAAGTCATCTAATTTTTTTTTTTTATTCTTTTATTCTTTTAAACTATTAGTAAAAAAAATCGTAGCTAGTTAACATCCTTAAATAAATTCAGACCATATATGTTTTGTTAACCAAGACGAACTACCTGGCTGTTGGACAGCTTAAGAAACGCCAAATAAAGAATTAACTAATAAGCGCGTATCGGCGCATATTAAAATTTGATAAAGTCAAATTTAGAACAAACCAAGCTCCTGCTAAATGAAGTTGCCTATGACATCATGGCGCTAACGTCAGCTAATTTCCCCTTGCTGACTCGAAATGTATGTATCTATCACGTGGGTTATTTGTTTATTATTGTTAAATCAAAACCAAAAATATTGTGGATAATGTTTCTGACTGTTCGTGGATGGGTGATCCGGTCCTCGCTTTGATAGTAACTAGATTTGCGATTAGTTGATGAATTATTCGTGTTTAATTTATTTTTTCAATGTTTTCGAATCAAATACTGAATAAAATGCAAAAAATATATAATACGTATTCGCAAATAAAATGTGTATAAAATGCGAATCACAAATTATTCGCAAAAAAAACGGTTTTTTTAAAGGGTTTTTTGGGTTTTTGCTTTCTACTGGTACCGAATCATTCTCGAATTATATCTGATATATTTTTCAATTACGAAATTTTAACTCCGTCAAACCGAACCCGAACTATTCATTTGTCAGTATGCTCGCTCCATCACTTCACCCAGACAGTTGGACCGATAAACTTTACTACAATAACTAATTCTCTATTTTTGGGGCTAAACGCAGGTCACCATATAATTATTTGAACAAAAAATGACAAGCAAGTGTAGAATAATAATTTGGAGCAGCATGTACATGCAGACATAATTAATGGTGATTTGAAAGTTCTTGTTGACTTGTAATCAACGGCAATTTGCACATTTCTACAGTGTTACTCGGGATTAGTTGAACCTTAGTCCATTATGTATCAAAATTCAATCTATCGTTCTTCAATTCAAAGATATGGAATGATTTTTTTTTGGAAAAATGACGATCTAGGCCCACATTTAATTTCAAAGATACGGAAATTATAGGGTTCCATTATGAAGCTATCATGATAGCAAAAGGTTAAAGTTATTTTCTCACTTTAATTTGCTACAAGGAGACAATCCTAAATAAGAACTTGGGAGTATGGAAAAGAAAAAAAAAATGGGGAGTGAGTTGTGACTTTCAATATTTGATGAATAATCTATCAGTGTAAATTATATTGCGTTGTATATATTACCATGTTTCTTCCATGATTAAATTGGATTATGTAATCTTATGGAACTTACATCAGAAGGCTACTATCCGCAAGAGTAAAGAGTAATTATTGCAAAGAGTACACTGACAAAAATTATTATTTTTAAATATATTGATTTTACCGATAGGAGTATCTGTGAAGATATCGTCGGCAAAAAGTATTTTTATCCTCATGAATAGCAACAGATTTGTGTAATAAAAATAATGAATTGCATTAGCTGACTCAGAAGGACAGTTTGAAAATTATTTTCAATGATGTCATAGATTAATTTGGTATCAAAAAAAAAGGTCGTGCTTATAATAAGTTTCACAAATAGAAGTTTATATTCAAGGTCCTCCGTGCAGATTCAAAACTCAACTGAAGTATTTTTTTTTTTTTTTTTTTTTTTTTTTTGGCTTAAAACCCAAATTATCACACATAAACAAATATATCTCCGTCAAAAGAAGAATTTAGCATGGAAACACTACCATGTGAACCACATGACATGTTCTGTTATAAAAATCTGAAAGCATGTGAGGTCTTTGCTAGCTCTCCATCTTTTCATACTATTATTTCTTCTGAGCATCCTCAACCACCACTACCCCGTAATGATTTATTTCTTCTAAATATTATCCTCAACTACTACAACGTAATGACTAAAATTGGGATAACTGATGATGTTATTCCTTAATTTGTTGCCACCGTGTCGAGAGGGAATCTTGTCTTCTTCTTCTTCTTCTTCTTCTTCTTCTTCTTCTTCTTTTCTTTAATTAAAATGCTGACAGTGGCTGAGAAGGGATCTTGTCAGTGGACCATTTTTATATTTCTATTTATGATTAATTATATGTAGAATTTACAAATTCATGTTAACAAGTGCAAGTATGGAAAGAATTGAGTAAACTTCTTCCCCTGAATCCATACTTTTGTTATGGTCAGTTGGCGATTATGAACATGACAAATTTATCTATCAAATTAATAGTAGAGCATACGCAAAAATTAAGAATTAAAGAAATTAAATCGTTACATTAATTCTAGACATCCTAACAAAAATACAACATGTGGCCAGAAAAGCTTAATTAATAGAAATAAAGCACTGCTAAAAAGTTTCTCCCGCTTCTTTATTCTTCTCTTTTTGACCTTGCATTCATGCATCTGATGTAGAAACACATGAACTTTTGAACTGGAATTAATTGATAATAGTTGGAGATTTTATAAATCTTGTTCATTTGGTAATTGCATGCATGTGTGTTGACCACTGCAAACTATCTCATACATGGATGGATCTTCTTCCAACTGCAGCACTGTTTTTGTTGCGCGGCAATTTAATTCATCTTTGTGAGCACACTCATAGTACAGCCTGCAATGGCAAAATTTTACATTACTTGAGAGTATTCAAGAGTTTCTTTAAAAGAACCTGTTTCCAGATATGTTGGTATTGTACCGTGTACATATTAAAAAGCTGGAAACGTATGTAAATTAAGTATTATTGAAACAATAAATAATTAGAAACCATATATAATTAAAGTATAGGGATCACCTCATAATTTACCATCTTTAATATGATAAGAGTACCCATAAGAACATGAAATATTATTATGAACTTTCTGTCTTGCATTTAGTAAATGAGGGCATCAAAGCATAGAACAATATGGCAAAAGAACTCAGCAAATTAACATCACATGAAAGCTTTTTCCATCTATTACCACCGTTTCAGTGACTACTTAGACTATTACTCCAGCAAATACAGTCTAATAAATCTCCAGATAAAGTGTTTCTATTATTTCTGTCTTCCCCACATGGTATCCTACGTTCCCACTAACCCTTGTTCTTTTCCTCAATTGCTGTTTTTTATTTTTTATTTTTTTTCTTTTGGTTTATCGGTCCCTAATATGTGAACTTCCCTGCTAAGACTATCTACATATATTTTTGTTTGTTAGATTAAATGATAAGATACTTTAATAGCCCCTGTAACATTCTCCTTTTACTATTTTAGTTTGTTGGCTACTGGTACGGAGGTTGTACCAGTTAGGGCATATTTTCGTTGGCTACTGGTACAGAAGTTGAAATTAGTGAATAATTAGTATGAATCAAAATAGACACTAATCTTGTTGGAGTTTAAGAGTTTTACCTTGGATATCTTGAATTTTGAACTTCCTCCTGCTCATAAATCCTCCAAGAATAACAATCATCCGGATTTTCTAAATATGATTTTTCTTGTGAGATAGCCCCTGACCTGTAAGTAAACACCCTGTCATTTTAATCTCCAAAAACAAAACAAAATGAAAAAAAAATAAACAAAATGTTGTCGCTTCTCTTTGGTGTAGAAGATCCTAAAAAAGAGGATATCAAATTTTATATATAGAAGAAAAAAAAAATCAATAAAGCACTCAACAAGAAAACTACTCTATCGATCTAATCCCAGTCTCCTTACACAATATAAAATTTCTCTAATGGATCTGACAAAGAATGATCAAATATGAAGTTCATGAACTGCTATGTATACAAGAATCAAAATGCAGAAACTTATATAAAACTGAAAAATCTAAAGAACATTTATTTTAGAGGAGCATGTATACCTGGACCTATTTCTTCTTCTTCTGGTATTGTTCTGAGAACTAGCGGAAGGTAATTCAAGCTGGTTCATAAATTCATTAGTTAAATTTGAAGAATTCAAAGTAATCAAAGCTCTAGAAAAACAAGCCTTTATCTCTGCTATGAGAATTAGAGCATTTGATCCTGATCTATCTTGGATCAACATGTCGAGAGAGCTGGCTGTATCAAGCCCTCTTTGCAAGTCGTCCATTACTTCTCCAAGCTCCGGTTGAGTACTTTGAGAACTATTTGCCCTTTCCATGGTACTGTTCTTTCTCTCTCTCTTAATTTACAATTAATGTTTTGTTCGCTTTGATTTCCTTTTCAGGAGTTATTGGTGAGGTTATGTACGTAGTCTCTTTTTTTTAAAGTCTGGTAGGGGCTATCAGGTGGAGGTTATGTAGTCTCAAAAAGAGATCTGAGGAGGAGATACTGACATCATTTTACCTTTAAATTATTTAATAGCTCCAATATTTTATGTTGGCATAGCACTAAATAGGAAATATATACTATGTTAGAACTTAGATAAGGATTCGTTTCGGCTGCCACCATTCACGGATCCATGCATTTTTTAAATCATATTCATATTGGGCCGGATTGAAAGTTTCCTTTATCCTGGTCTTTTAAGGATTGGGTCGAATTGATCTCATAATTGCCGGGAGATGCTACAATAAATTAAGGAAATAAATCTGCTGTTATTCTAGAGGGATCACAGGACCCTGTTATTCTGATCCAAAACCCTAACCTTTATCGAGATTCGGGTACAAAAAACTTTTTGCCCTGAAATTCGCGCGTGCAAAACTTTGAACGGTTGTCATAGAAATAACAGGATCCTGTGATCCGTTTGGAATAACAGCGAATTTATATTCATAAATTAATAACAGATGCATGTGCCAGCTTAATCAAAAAGTGCTTCAGTTGCATCTTTATTTTTTTTGGTGTTGGTAATGGTTATAAAGAGACTTTAATATTTTAAGTAAATATTGGAAGTAAAAGTATTTAACTATTTAATATTTATAAAAAAAAATTCATCTAAATTTTGAACCTCTGATCTTCTTTAAAAATTGATTCTTGCATCATTATTTTTTTAGAAAAACAAAATTTATTATCGTTGTGATAGGCGTATAATATAGATTTCTATCTAAAGTTATTCAAAATTAGTTGTTGTTAGGTACCCTTCACTATAAGTTACAACCAAATAGAGCTACTAATAAATCTCTTACTCTATTATTTGCCTATTCTTCAATGGTTTAATGTTGATCTTATGTATATATATATAGGGTCCGGCTAATTTGCTGCTGGCAGCATTTTAGCCGGAGGTGCTGCTGCCTCTTTTTTTATTTTCTAATGTCCAAACAACAAGTCCAAACCGTTAGATGTTTAATCTATATTATAATCTACTTGGAGACCAAATTTTACATTTTTTGAAATTTGTTTACTATTTATTAAGCTGGTTTGAAAACCGCTGATTTCAGTAAATTTTTGCAGCATTAAAATCAGCAGTTTTCAAACCAGCTTAATAAATAGTAAAAAAATTTCAAAAAATGTAAAATTTGGTCTCCAAGTAGATTATAATATAGATTAAACATCTAACGGTTTGAATTTGTTGTTTGAACATCACAAATTACGATATTTCCCCGTCACCACCTCTGCTGAAATGCTGCCGGCAACAATTTAGCTGTGCCCTATATATATATATATATATATATATATATATAGAGTTAGGCTGGGGTGCTATGGATAGCATAGAGGCCTCTATGCTATGGCTCAATTTTTGAGTTTTCAAAATCCAAACGGTCAATCCGAACCGTTCATCTTATTCTCCATATTAATATCTACTTGGAGACCAAATTTTACATTTTTCTGAATTTTTTTACTATTTATTAAGTATTTTACAAAATTGTTGATCCAACGGTGGCTGCACAAAACAGTAAAACCGTTGGATTAGCGATTTTCAAAGTGGCTTAATAAATAGTACAAAAATTCAGAAAATTATAAAATTTGGTCTCCAAGCAGATATTAATATGGAGAATAAGATGAACGGTTCGGATCGACCGTTTGGATTTTAAAAACTCGAATATTGAGCCGTAGCATAGAGGCCACTATGCTATCCATAGCACCCCAGCCTAACTCA
The DNA here is from genome assembly GCF_964058835.1 of Carex rostrata. NCBI lineage: Eukaryota > Viridiplantae > Streptophyta > Magnoliopsida > Poales > Cyperaceae > Carex > Carex rostrata. Next base: position 11,537,151 of record NC_135919.1, read on the forward strand.
TATATATATATATATATAGGACGTGGCTACGGTGCTATGGGTAGCTAAGAGGCCTCCGTGCTACGGCTCGGATTTCGAGTTTTCAAAATTCTAACGGTCGATCCGAACCGTTCATCTTGTTCTCCATATTAATATGTGCTTGGAGACCAAATTTTACATTTTTCTGAATTTTTTTACTATTTATTAAGCCACTTTGAAAACCCCTGATCCAACGGTGGCTTAACCCAACAGTAAAACCAGAAACTACCGTTGGATCAGCGGTTTTCAAAGTGGCTTAATAAATAGTAAAAAAATTCAGAAAAATGTAAAATTTGGTCTCCAAGCACATATTAATATGGAGAACAAGATGAACGGTTCGGATCGACCGTTAGGATTTTGAAAACTCGAAATCCGAGCCGTAGCACGGAGGCCTCTTAGCTACCCGTAGCATATTAGCCAAAACCTATATATATATACACACACACACACACACACACACACACATATATACATATATATACACATGAGTTAGGCTGGGGTGCTATGGATAGCATAGTGGCCTCTATGCTACGGCTCAATATTCGAGTTTTCAAAATCCAAACGGTCGATCCGAACCGTTCATATTATTCTCCATATTAATATCTGCTTGGAGACCAAATTTTACATTTTTCTGAATTTTTTTACTATTTATTAAGTATTTTACAAAATTGTTGATCCAACGGTGGCTGCACAAAACAGTAAAACCGTTGGATTAGCGATTTTCAAAGTGGCTTAATAAATAGTAAAAAAAATCAGAAAATTATAAAATTTGGTCTCCAAGCAGATATTAATATGGAGAATAATATGAACGGTTCGGATCGACCGTTTGGATTATGAAAACTCGAATATTGAGCCGTAGCATAGAGGCCACTATGTTATCCATAGCACCCCAGCCTAACTCTATACACATATACTTAAATCTTGCTTTAATAGCATACTAGACTGAGCAATATTCCCTTCAGAGATATTTGAATAAATAATATTTGTGTACAGAATACCTTCCAATAAGCATTTAACTTTCGTCTTTTCTCTTCTCCATATAATAATTATCTACTGCGATCTCCTATGTTAAAAGAAGGGGGAATTTCACGTATACCCTTCAAAAACATCAAAATTACATATTCTCCCTCCAAATTTTAAAATTACATATTTTCCCCTCTAAACATCAAAAACTTACATATTTACCAATTTTATTGTCTTTTATATTAAAACACATTCTAAATTTATAAAAATACTTATTTTATTATTTTATTAAAAACATATAAAGTCCATCAGACTCAAATTTGAATCTGAACGGTTTATCTACCGTCTGAACTGCTTTTAGATCTGTGCGCAAGCTCGGCACAAATCTTGATGCAAACACACATGCATATTGAAGCCACATGCACAGATCTTAATGAGATGAGCGCGGATCAGGATTGCCTTAAGATTTGCACTTGTTAGATCTGCACGAATATTGATACACAAATCTTAAAGCGAATCTTTTTAAGATTAGCATGAATACGTAGAATATGTAGCTCTTTAAAATTTCCTCCATGCGGGCTAGATTAGCACGAATCTTGAAGTGAACATCCAATAATCTTATTGCGATGTGTGCGAATTGGACGATAGAAGAACCCTTCAGATTCAAATTTGAGTTTGATGGGGTGTTTTATGCTTTTAATGAAGAGTAAAATAAGTATTTTATAAATTTAGAACGAGTTTTTAATATAAAAAATAATAAAATGGATAAATATGTGAGTTTTTGAAGTTTAGAGGAGGAATATGTAATTTTAAATTTTAGAGGGGAGAATACATAGTTTTGAAGTTTTTGAGGGGTATACACGAAAGTCCCCCTTAAAAGAAAATTCACATGGTGTGACGTAAATACCAAATGTAGTCATGATGTCATAACAGACAAGATGGAAAAAATTATTTATCTATATTAACTGGCACCTGATCGCACATTAGGTGTCAGATCGATGCTGGCTCATGGAGATCTAGTTAAAAAAGGTGAGAGTTTGATTAACAAAAAAGTTATCAGGGAAAAATAAAATTAAATATAATTAAAAAGCCATTGCCGACATGCTTCAATTTTTTTTTCTAAAATCTAAAAAAATTAACAGTACGATTAAGGCACAAAAATATTGTTGTACTATCTGTTGTACTTCTCTTTCGAAAGATTCTTCTCGTCTCTAACATTCATGCATGATGGGTAATTACATATTTTAACATGCATCATGCATGTACAGATCGATAAATTAAATAAAAACACTACTGCATATAATTTATGCGATGCATGAAAAATTTAAGAGTTGAAATCTTTACATGATCAGAGAAAAGATGATTCATACAAAACATTAAAAAAATATTAAAAATAAGATGAAATACAGCATATCTATATATATATATATATATATATATATATATATAGACACACGAAGTAGACCAAATTCTAGTCTAATCCCAACAAACTCATCAAACCTGAATCGGTGGAATCAAACCAAATGGATTCGAAATCAATCTCATGATCAGTTAATACATTAGTAGAATTAACTGTTGGATTCTCTCCTGACGGTACCAATGTATTGCCTGGATCAAAAACTTTCTTGCCTTTTTCTTCCTTGATGCCACTAATTGAATTTGTGCTGAGATAATTCGGAGACGGATTTCTTACAGAAAAATCGAGCATTTTCTGACAACTGAATGCTGGCATGTAATTCGAAATGGTAACATGAATATTGCATGTGTGCTCGTAGAAGTAGGTGATCCTGTACATAGGTGGGTCCGAGTAGTTTTGACGTTGGACCTGTTTTGCTGATTTGCATTTCTTGTCACGGTAATAGCTGCACCTGTAGTAGCACCTGCATCAATGGGAAAAAAAAAAAATGTGCTTAGCTATCAGCATCAATGGTAGCATAATTCAGAAATTTTAAAATTTATATTTCCAATTATACCTTTTCTGCATTTTTCTTCTCCGTCACTTAGATTTATTTAGAATCCCAAAAAAAAAACTTAGATTTAATTATTTCTTTCTTCGATCCATACTGAACCTGGATCTGTACATGGTACGTATAAGAACTTTAATTTTACTTTCTCTAATGTAAAACATGCACATGTATAAGAATTTTTATACGAATGACATATATTTTATGGATGCTTGAGCTTTATTTTTATTCAAAAAATTTAAATAAAGGGTAGTCTCAACGAGCATCTGCATCTCTGGTATTATGGGAGTTTCTAATCTGATGTGGCAATTTCTAATCCGGTTTTAGGGATGTGGGAGAGTTTCTTATTTAAAAACTATGTATGAGAGTTTCTTATTAAGAAACTGTTTATAATCTCTATGGTGGTCAAATAATTGGTTGAAATTATTTCTCATTTTAATTTTATTGCTGACGTGGCTTAATAGAAATTTTAAAATTCATTTTAGGGATGTGAGAGTTAAAAACTTTAGAGACTATAATTTCTAAAAAGTAATTAACAATTATTTAGAAACTCATTTGAGTTACTGGATGTAGATGTAAATACATGTTTTTCCCAATTGGAAAACTCTGCATCTTGTTTGAATTAAGATCTTTCTACTTTAATGCGACGATGAAAACCCTGATTTAGGAATTGAGAAAAGGGAGAGAGATTATTAGAGATTAAATTTGAGATGAAGATTTAAGAGATGAGTGCCAGGTGTAAACCACAAATTAAGGCTGTAAATTCAGCTTGAAGTTTGAGAAAGGAAACTAATAAACGGACTGTTACTTTTTTTTAATGAACATCTCATTAATTATATATAATCAATTGTTAATTCCTAAATAGCCACCAATCTCAGTTGGCTCTTTCTAATAAAGAAAAAAAAGTTGCTGGTGAAAAAAAAAAAAATCCGCTTTGAGTTTCGTGCACCTTTTTTTTCCGACAGAGAGTCAACTCTCAATTTTCAAAATTTCTAAAGAAAGGTAATTTTAAATATTTAGTCAATTTTTATTTCAAAGGTTAGATGTGTATAAAGACAACATAAGTTTTAGATAAATATTCAAAAAGAATAAAATTTAGCTCTTTGATAATAGATTACAGAATGACCTGATAACAAACACAAAAAATTTTATATTTGAAAATAGTTTATAAAATTTAACTATTCACTATTTTTTTGCTTTATTTATTTATTTATTTATTTAATTATTTATTTATTTATTTATTTATTTATTTAATTATTTATTTATATATTATTTTATTTAATAGACAGATGTTGATGAGTTGGCAACTTCATTTGAACAAGAGGTCAAAATATTTGAATTAATCAATTTCAAGTACAAAACATCACGAAGATTTACTCAATGGTGCTAGAATATTTTACTTGAATAAAGGATATGCATTATATTTGTGGTTCAAAGCCAAAAGAATATACTGTTTTACAATGTGATAGTGGTGGTAAATATCGTGATGCGCGCTTTTAGATGAAAGAGAAAAAACAATAAGGAATGAAACGGTGAATAAAATTGAAGATTTAATATGATCATTAAGAATAATGTTATTACCATGCTTAATTTAACTAAATTTCTCATTTTTTAAGTTTTAATTTTTATTGTTAATATAATTTTTTTTCATACGAAACTCTATTTAAATTTTCGTTGTTAAATTAAAGTGTTTAGGAATAACAATTGTTATTTTTTTTTTGCTATTGCGTTATAGATTGCAACATCTATAATTTGTGTGATACTGAGATTATATTAAAATTTTCTTTTGTCATGCTCTTTTTGCTATTATGGAGACCATTTTACTATTTTTAATGTTCAATAGTTGGCCTATTTTTTTTTCCTTGAAATAAATCTGTAGACATAGTTGCATAAAATAAATAGAATAGATAATAAATATACTTTGTTATATAATAAATTGATAATTAACAACCTCTTATTAACTAATAATTAAAAAAAACTAAGAAGGAATAATGTAATATTTTCATCGGTTTATCTAATTCGCATTATGTCAAAAGAGTAAAATTCACTTTATGCCCGCATTTCAAAAGGTAAATGTAACCTTTATCGTTTTTCTGAAAATTGACTTCATCGGTTTTTAGGAAGTAAATCTTTCTATTTATTTGAAGAATTAAGTGCTTCATTAATGCTGATTGTTCATTAGACGTTACTTTATTAAAAAAAAAAAATTTTGAAACATGGACAAAATGATCCAAATAAAAAGTTTCTCTTACTCCGTTGCTGCCTTGAGCAAAATTCTTGCTGTTAAAATCCGCACCCCAATTTACATGGTAAGAACCAGACCAATTCCCAAGAAAGAATCAAGCATTATGCTTATTTGGGAAGAACTGTGAGCGTCTCAAATTTGCCGATTTATGACAAAGGCGAAATAAAAACTCAGCTCAAGATATTTTTGAGCAGGTGCTAGAACAGATTAGATATATTCCCATTAAGTGAATATAATAAAAAAAAATCGACAATATTCAAGTGTCGAAAATTATCTTTATGAGTAAAGAGAAAATAAAATAAAATAAAGTTAAAGGGTATATTAGACATAATAAAAAGTATAAGAGTAAATAGAAACGAATAAGTTTTCGATAATATATAAAAAAAATTAACCCAAAAAATATATTATTATTGTAAATGATAGCATAATTTAGCTTATCTTCAACTTGGATTCCTCAAATGTGGCCCATCAATATGACCCCATTTGATGTATTTTATGAACCGATGAAGTGGCGGGCACTGTTGACGATGTTTACAGATGTGTTTTCTTTTTTCCTCTTTTATATTAGCAACTTATCTTATTTTTTCGGAAACAGAAACGACGTGACTTTGTTAAGAAACTTACCTTATATGGAAGTATACTATGTATTTAGATAAGGTGTTGCCTGTTCCATGCAGGGTATCAACTATATTTTTTGTTTTGAATGAGAGGGTTGGATTAGGGCTGCACAAAAAATTTGTAGTTCGTGATTCGAATTGAGTTTGATTCGAAAAAGTTCTTAAAAAATTTGATTTGAAATTAATTCAAACTAAATTCAAACTGAACCTGGTTCGTTCAAAATAAGTTCGCAAACTATTCTAGTTCGAATCTCAAAGTAACGTGAACCGTTGATTTCCGTTAATGACTTATGTTAGCTAATGACTTAAAAGTTAAAATATAAACCGCCCAGTCATAACTCATAACTCGTAATTCGTAACTCTCGCTCTCAATTCTAAAACCCTATACGACTTTCACCTCTTGCTTTCGGCGACTACGATCACTCTTCCTTGTCGTAAAAAAATTCGTAAAAGATTCGAAATTGAGTTCGTAAAAAATTCGATTCGAAATTAATTTAAATCAAATTTAGTTCGAAATTAATTCAAACCAAACTCAAACCGGAATAAGTTTGATTCGGTTCGATTCGTTTGCAGCCCTAGGTTGGATATTTGGGATCAATCCATTCAATACTTTTTTTAAAATACATATTATTATAATTAATTATTTCTTTACACGGATTTTGCCGACATTTTTATTTTTACTCATTTTTAAAAATATTTTAATAAAAATAACCAAGGTCTGATGAAAATTTTAAAAATGTCCAAAACGCAAAAAAAATCCGCGTTCCCGAATAAAAATTCGGAAGAGCGGAATAAATCCGCTTCCCCGAATAAAAATTCAGAAGAGCAGAATAAATCCGCTTCCCCTAATAAAAATTCGGAAGAGCGAAATAAATCTGCTGTCCGGCCCTTTTTAATTCAAAATTTTAAATTATTAAATAAAATTATTAATTTAACGATCGTTCAGAAATTATATGACCGATTAAAACGAATCTAAAATTTCGAAATACATAATTAGTTATAAATAAAAAATTCATTACAATTCCATTGAATCATTTAGAAAAGAAATTTAAAATTTGATTTGTATTAATAAATAAATAATTGAATTCTAATTAAAAGTATAATTATACGAAATTATTCGTACAAATAAAATATAGAATTTATAAAACTCGTTCATTTAAGATTTTTAGAGAATTAATTGAATATATATAATTATAAAAAAGAAAATCGAATTATTAGAATCTTAAATTGAGAAATAAATATACGAATTATCTGTACGAATATATGATTTATTTAATTATTTACATAATTTTTTCTTATTTTTAATAGGTTAGAAATTTAAATAAATTTTTTCTGTAATATGTATATGCCTTCAATATAGTTGTGTTAGCGGTTTGTAATAGTTAATTATAAGAAAAAATATTGTTCAACAAAGACAAGTTTCATTTTAAATCAATTTATTTGTTTGTCGAATTTTGATTTTAATGAATTTATTATTGCCGGTTTGATTTATTTGTTTGTTGTATTGTTGCTCTCAATTTTATTTTGTTTTTTATAACATAGAACAACCCAAAGCACAATAAAACTTGTCACTTGTCATGCACTTGATGTCTTATTTTAATTGTTGAACTTGTCTCTGACCTGACGGCTACTATTTTTCAAATTACAGTCGAAAAGTAAGACTATACACGGGCCGGTACTTCTACTGCAGCATTGGTCATGGTCACGGCTACCAGTGGGAGTACCTCCACCGAATGCCTCGCCAAAATGGGTAGACCCCAATGGTGCAGAATGCCCGGTATTTGGCAAGAAATGGCACGGAAAGCACGAGTTCACCAACCAACCTCACGGAAGGCCAGTAGGTATCAGGCTGGTCCGAAGTTAGATTCAGAGTTTGGGTGAGATGCAGGTGATCTGGACTCCGTACCAGGATCTATACAATGCGGGTGATCTGCCACAGATTGTAGCGGATGATGCGGAGATGTGGTTCTACAGGGGTCATCTGGTTTGCTTCTGGATAGTGGAGCTCTGTCAGTTTGGATATGATCCACTCATCCTCGCAGATCCAGACGTCCCGATATATGTGATCAGGAGTCTACACAAGTACTGGTAAGTTATGTTCTTTTAACATATTAATTACAGGACGCCCCACGCTAATTACCCCGATCATGATTGGAGTTCGCATTACTCGGAACATTACGAGAGGGCAGCGAATATGAGTGCCAACTTGTGGCAGATGCTGGTGGATGGGATGTAGTTCCAAGGACGTCCCCTATTGAGATATCAGGCTTGGTACCTACGGATCTGCATGGCATCGGTGTATCTAGAGAGAGATTACGGCAATTTTCTTCGCTCGAAGATCTTCATAGAACATGGTTTTACCCCCACTGGGCGGAAATGTGCTTTGGGTTGTTCTATGTTATAAAAAACAAAATAAAATTGAGAACAACAATACGACAAACAAATAAATCAAACCGGCAATAATAAATTCGTTAAAATCAAAATTTGACAAACAAATAAATTGATTTATAATGGAACTTGTCTTTGTTGAACAACATTTTTTTCTTATGATTAACCATTACAAACTGCTAACACAACTATATTGAAGGCATATACATATTACAAAAAAAATTATTTAAATTTCTAACCTATTAAAAATAAGAAAAAATTATGTAAATAATTAAATAAATCATATATTCGTACATATAATTCGTATATTTATTTCTCAATTTAAGATTCTAATAATTCGATTTCCTTTTATATAATTATATATATTCAATTAATTCTCTAAAAATTCTAAATGAACGAGTTTTATACATTCTATATTTTATTTGTGCGAATAATTTCGTATAATTATACTTTTAATTAGAATTCAATTATTTATTTATTAATACAAATTAAATTTTAAATTTCTTTTCTAAATGATTCAATGGAATTGTAACGAATTTTTTATTTATAACTAATTATGTATTTTGAAATTTTAGATTCGTTTTAATCGGTCAGATAATTTCTGAACGATCGTTAAATTAAAAATTTTATTTAATCATTTAAAATTTCGGATTAAAAAGGGCCGGACCGCGGATTTATTCCCCTCTTCCGAATTTTTATTCGGGGACGGAGATTTTTTTTGCGTTTTGAGTATTTTTAAAATTTTCATCAAATCTTCGTTATTTTTATTAAAATATTTTTTAAAATAGATAAAAATAAAAATGTCGGCGGATTTTGAATTCATTATCTCACACATCAGAAAACATGTGATAGAGTACCTTTTTTATTCATATAACGTACGAGTTATAATGCAACAATGTTTTACTCTATTATTCATACGTTGCATGAATTAAAAATTTCTCTATCAAAATAGGAGTATGATAATTTCCCCTCAAATTAATCCCGAGCACGCCTCTCAAGTATTTAATGTCTGACTTTTTATTTTCAGTGCTCATATCCAAGCTTATAAAATTATGTTTATAACTTTTTATAATGCTACTCGCAAGACTTTAAACCTTTATCTACAAGCATTTAAATCATAAATCTGAGTAGTTTTAACTCCTAACTACTTTTATTTTCAAGCCAAAAAAGAAAAGATTTCTTTCACCCATTCTTTTTTTTTCTTTGATCATTCTTGTCCATTTTTCCGACGGTTCATGATGTATTTAGCAAATTTAAAAATACAAACATTTTTTACTTGATTTTTCTTTCAAGTGAGACTCATGAAGAAATATTTTTGAGTTATTTTCAAATCGTTGTTTTTACTTCTTCTTTTTAAGTAAAGACCATTAACACTTTAAATTCTCAAGTTTCTAAACCTCAGTCCATAACATTTTAAACCTGACATGAAAACTATAATTAAATGTTAGACACAACTACTTTGAATGTTTGGCACAACTACTATAACTAGTTGTAGATAGAAGTTTAAGTGCGTGATACTATATGATCGACATGAGAGGTTCAAAAGCTTGAACATAGAAGTTTAAATGGTAAACATCAAAGATTTAAATAGTAGATATCATAGGTTTAAATGATTGAAGACCGAGATTTAAAAACTTGAAAATTTAAAGTGCTCATGAGCTTTACTTTAAAAAAAATGACTCGAAAATAACTCAAAAGTATTTCTTCATGGATATCATTTGAAAAAGAAAATCGAGTAAAAAACATTTATATTTTTAAATTTGCAAAAAACGTTCATCACGTATAGTTAGAAAAATGGAAGAGAATGATTAGAGAAAAAATAAAAAATAAAAAAAGGGTGAAAGGAATATTTTCTTTTTTTAGTTTGAAGACAAAAATAGTTAGGAGTTAAAACTATTTATATTTTGAATTGAAATGCTTGTAGATAAAAGTTTAAATGTTTGCGATTAATATTATAAAATGTTATAAACAGAACTTTAAAAGTTTAAATATGAGTAATGAAAATAAAAATTAAACAAAATAAGAAAAAAATTTATGTTAAATTAGTTGAGAAGCGTGCTCGAATATATAATGGCTCAGAAAATCAGAACATTTCCCATCAAAATATTCTCCCGGTTTTATCACTATAGAGATGGCAATTAGATAGATCAAATTGAGTTAATCTCTCATTGGAATATTGGATTCGGTTCTGTTTGTCTTCTAGTAATTAATTGTTGGATTCTGGATTGTCTCATATCAAATCGGATTTCAAGTCATCTAGATTTGAATTGTTTCGGATTTTGAATTGTGTCGAATCGAATGAATCAGGTTCAATTCAAGTTGATTTGATTAATTAAAATAATCAAGTTGGATTTATATTATAGCCAGGTCTCCATCAATTGGACGGGGTTCTTCACGTTGATTTAGAACACTCTGTGCAGCACGCAATGACGCAAACAATGATTTAATTGTCACGTTGGCGAGTGCTCAAATGAAAATAGGTATGAAAATATATAATTATTATAATGAAAGAAAATTTAAATTAAGATTGCTGGTACAAAAATCTGAGGGATGGTTGGAGAGGCGGTGTCAATTTGCATATACTATAACCAAAATGCTAGCTGGTTGGAATTTAGATTTTTAGATTGGATCTCCAATCTAATTAATTAGGACGGCGCCATTAATTAATTAATTAATGATATGGACAACTGATACCCTTATTGCCATTAATTTGACTTAATTCACACACAACACAAACCATTTGCAGCACTTGTTTTTATATATTATATAGTCATAGTCAGTGCGTTGTATGAAGCCAAAACTGCTCTGTTAAAATCTTTTCCCCTTATTTAATTCCAACTTTTCTTAACACGAAGTTTTTATACGTGTGCATCCTTGCTCCTTAATTTCTAATTTTTCTATGCTTCTTTAACAAAAGAAAAAATAATACGGAAGCTTCCTTAAATACGTTCAACAAATTCAATTACGAACTTTTTGAAGGGGTTCCTTCTAAATTTTTTTTAAAAAAACTTCGAGTGCGAATGCATGCATTCTTTCTAATTGACTTTCGGAGAGAAAAAAAAAAAAGAAAAAAAAAAAGGTACTTGCATGCAAATGAAAGGCCGTTAGGAATTACTAACACGGGATGGAAACATTTAATATTACATAACCTAGAGAAGCATTAGATCGCCCACAGGTTCAAGGCTTAATTTTCAAAAAAAAAAAATTCTTTCTTTTTCCCATTTTTGTTTTATTTTTTATGAGATGTATTTGAGTCTTTTTTTTTTTGCTTTTATTCAGCAAGTCTGATGTATTAATAATGCATGCACTGATGGAAATTTTAGTAGGTTACATCATGCCACTGCAACATGGCAGGGGCGTCACTATTTAATTAGGATTATTGTATTAAATATTAATAAAGAATTGTGGGAATATAAGTCGCTGACATTTATTAGTGTGTGTGTGTATATATATACACAGTACGTATAAAATCCAAAAAGCTTGGAACTTTTTAAATCAGAAGAAAATGGAAACTAGCCTAATTTGGCTCCTTCCATATAATTATCCTCATCATTTTTAATATTATAATTAAAACTTTAGTGTACGCTTTCAACAAATCTTTTATAAGGATATTAAGGAAATGGAACTAGTGCTCCTGCTTTCTATATATATTTGTCTTTAATATTATTTAGTTTTTCTACCAAATATATATGAGTAGGGTTAAAATGCACCATTGGTTTTGTACCCTAATTATATCCCACGTCTCTATCTCCGTTTAAAGTTTATATCTCCGTTAAAAAGAGTCGATCCGAACCGTTCATCTTGTTCTACATATTAAAATGTGCTTAGAGACCAAATTTTACATTTTTTGAAATTTTTTTACTATTTATTTAGATAGGTACAAAATCACTGTTTTTTATGATCCAGATGCAGTGATTTTGTACTTATCTAAATAAATAGTAAAAAAATTTTAAAAAATGTAAAATTTGATCTCTAAGCACATTTTAATATGTAGAACAAGATGAACGGTTCAGATCGACTGTTTGAACTTTATAAATAGAGATAGAGATGTGGGGTATGGTTGGAGCACAAGACCAATAGTGCATTTTAACCCTTCTCAATATATATATATATATAGGGATCCAAATTTTGGCTATTTTTAATATACATCCATATTTTAAAATGCATATATCTACCTGATCGTACATTCTAAATAATTATTGTTGATCTTCATTAAAAGGCAGACAAATAATCTTGAAAAATAGTATCAAACGGCATAGAGTATCTTCATAATAAAAAAAATCTCACGTTTAGACCTGTAAAAAAATTAATACTACAAAAAAAAAAATTTCATATCTCCCAATAAATAGTTTGTCAAAAAAAATACCATTTTCTTGATTAAAACTTGTATATTACTTAAGATACTTAAATTTTAACCATTAATTTTATATTGAATAATAATGTATCTTTGAACTTGAATGTGCACTAAAATTACTCTATAATTATATGATGAAACTATTTTTACCAAAAGATAAAAAACCGTACCATTATCTTAATTCTTAATTAAGGTTCAATTTAATTGAAAGTAAATTTTTATTTCTTGAATTACTCCATTTTTTATTATCTTAATCTTCGGAAGATTCTGTTATCAATGGAAACAGGTAACCCAAAAGACATCATTTTACAAAAAGAAAAAAAAAAATTGAAAAATAGGTATAGCAATAATAAAGTATTTTGTAGAAATTTTCCGTATGAAATATAAAAATTACCTTAAAAATTGGTTGTTATTAATCTTCTTCTCGCCATATTTCCTCCATAAATAACCATCATAATCTGCTGCGGATGAAACTACTTCCCATGAGATGCATCCTCTCCTGCTTATTTCAAAAATAAATCAACAAAAGAGATATTAATTAGAGCTTCCAAATTCATCTTCCAAAAAGAATACTAAACTAATTAAAACTGATCATACTTTCTATATTGCTCTTTTGGAGCTATGTCCTGCCTCTCTCTTTTACGGGCAACACGGTCATCAGCGCCTCTTGGCTGAAGCGAAACCAGAGGAACAGCAACTTTTGGTTTGACATAATCCTTGTTGGACCTGACCAAGATATCAAGGGGAGATGCAAAGTCATTATTTCTTCTCTCTCCTAAGAGCAAATCAGCTTCAGAACTGCCAACAAGTAATTCTTGTTTAACCGAGGCTGTGAGAATACACCCTCTTTCCAAGTCTTCAATTGCACTACTTTTGAAATTTGGTGTTTTTTTTATTATTCCCACTTGAGATGCCATTAATTTGTAAACTAAATGAAGTAGCTTTTGGTAAGGAAGATGGATTAGAGGAGAGAATCTTTTGTTGGTAAATGGAAGAAATTAAAAAAAAAATGATAGTTTGTGCAGTACCCCAATGTGGAGGTGAAGAGCCAACCAAAACTCAGCTACTTATTAATTTACAAATACAACTTGGTGCAGACTGCGGGCAATTTGGTAAAAAAAAAACAACTTGTTAATTTGCCATATTTGGCCAATTAATTATGAAGCTATTATATTAGGTGAAAATATGATGGACCAAAATTGGTACTTGGCTCTTGCCACATCCAAAGGTGTTAATTGCTGACAAACAATATTTTTTTTCTTTTTTTTTTCACGTGTAGCATGTGCCAAAATTAAGTTAGCATATAGAATTTGTGAGGTTTTAGTCTTGGAAAAAAAAAATATGAAGATAGCAACAAGAAGGAAATAATTAAAATTCTTACGACCTCAACTAATTAGCATATATATCGAGAAACAATTAGTAACTAAACTCTTGTAACAACCAAGAATATTTATGAGTAAAAAAATTATTTCTTTTATGGAGATTTGAAATCCAATTGACGTGAAATTTTTCCACAAATTTAAAAACTTCTTTGTAACATTAACATTATAATCTGGATGACCGGATATCGTCTGATCTAATAGATTTGTTTTCAAAAGAAAAAATGTTAAGAAGATCAAGCTTTAAATTTTTTTAACCATACCATTATATTTATTCTCTTATCCATCAAATTTATTTTCTCTCATTTATAATAATTGGATAACTCATGTGTTAATACATATATAATTAAATAACGTACAGCTAATTTTCTTTTATAATTATACATGCCTTTCGAGTTTCAAATTAAAATTTGTTTGTATATATTTAAAAATTTGTTGAATATATATATATATATATATATCTTTGGATGGGGAAGATTGGAAATACAGACAGATCAATGGATATGGTACGGGTCGGGTGAAGATATTTTCTTACCCATACTCATTTAAAATTAATCTTATATATCCATACTCTACTCTTTCTCATTAAAATTAGCTTATCCATACTCTACCTTTATCCATTAAGATAGCAGATAACAAAATGAATGACAGTACGTAACAAATAAATTGATAGCTTACATAATTTAATCCAAAAAATAGCGGATAAATAAATATATTAAAATACATCAAATACCTAATATTACAAAATTAAAAAATTATATTTTTTTTAATCTTATTTGTATTTTTTCTATTATTTTAAAAGATATAAATTATTAATAAAATAATTGATAAAATATTGTATAAATCATTTTTATCATAAATTACCAATTAAAAGACAATATAAATTTGTTGGATAAATTAATTTTATAGTAAATTATTAAATAAAAAAATGAAATATAATATAAATCAATAATAATATAATAATAATAATAATAATAATAATAATAATAATAATAATAATAATAATAATAATAATAATAATAATATAAGATAGTTATATGTATAAATAAAGAGGAGGGATCAAGTTACAACAAGTTACAACAAGCATTTTCTACATTTTCAAAGTCCAAATCGTTAGATCTGATCTCTATAATAAAATGTGCTTGGAGACCAAATTTTACATTGTTTGGAATATTTTTACTATTTATTAAGATGGGTACCAAATTCAATGGTCTGAATTTGACTAGTTTTTGTACCCATCTTAATAAATAGTAAAAAAATTCCAAAAAATATAAAATTTGGTCTAAAAGCACATTTTATTGTAGAGATCACATCTAATGGTTTGGATCGACGACTTGGACTTTGAAAATGTAGAAAATGTTTGTTGTAACTTGATCCCTTCTCATAAATAAAATAGAGGGTTTAAATGCCTCCATTTTGTGCTTTAATTATGCCTCTATTTTTGAAATGTTAATAACTCAAAATTTAAAGAATAATCATTTATGTACCCGCGCTACAGTACCCGCACAGTACCCGTGCTACAGTAACTGCATTTAGAGGAATAATATATTATGGTCCCCACTAATTATTATTCTAAAAAGATATTATATAGTCTCAACTAATTATTATTCTAAAATCCTAGCAGCATTTTTTCAAAGCCTCGGCACTAATTTTGCGTCAACATTTATCTAACAAAAATAGCTGACCTCATAAAAATAAATACTTCAGTGCATAGATATAAATACTTTCAATACTTAGATATTAATATTTTCAGTGACATATGTAAAAAGAGGAGGGGTCCAATTACAACATTATGGCAGATCCCCACAAGCAGTTATGTAAAAATTACAACATTGTTTACTATATAAATATAAATACTTGTGTTCTTTAAACTATATACTTAAAGATTTGACTATTAATATTAAAAAAAATGTTATAGATCTGGAACGGTTGCGGTCCCCATAAGCAATTATGGCAGTTTAGGTGCAGGTACGACATCAGAAATTTCAAAAAAAGGTACGGGTACGATTATTTAAAAATAATTCATTTATCATTTACATTGTTTACTATATAGATATAAATACTTGTGTTCTTTGAACTATATACATCAAGATTTGACTATTAATATTTTAAAATAAAGTTAAGATCTGGAACAGTTGTGGTCCCCACAAGCAATTATGGCAGTTTAGATGCGGGTACGACATCAGAAATTTCAAAAAAAAAAGTGCGGGTACTATTATATAAAAATAATTAATTTATCATTTACATTGTTTACTATATAGATATAAATACTTGTGTTCTTTGGACTACATACTTCAAGATTTGACTATTAATATTGAAAAAAAAAAGTTACAGATGTGAAGTGCAGTTATGGCAGTTTGGTCCCCACAAACAGTTATGGCAGTTTAGGTGCGGGTATTGTGTGGGTACTGTAGCGCGGGTACTCATATCAACTTCCAAATTTAAAATATGAAAGTCAAAATAAAACTATTAGATGTGATCTATATGATTTCATTACGTGCTCATAAAAAAATATCATGAATCAATAAGTTGAAAAATAAACATCTAAAAATTATCCACATCAGTACATTTTTATAAGGTCTTGATGACAAACATAATAAAGTTGAAATGTTATAATTTCTATACGTGCATAAATAAAATGACGTATATCAGATCTAACAGTTTTATTTTGAATTTTAGTTTTAAAATTTTGATTTATTAAAGATTTTAAAAATGAAGACATGATGAATACCCAAAAAAAAAAAAATTGAACCCTCCTCAATAAAATTAATTATGATATATAATTTTATATAAATTAATTATTTTATAAGATAATGGGTATGAAATGGTTCTTACTAATATCCATATCCATATCCATATCCTTACTCAATAAGTTAACGAAAAGAAATTCTTATCTATAATCATAATAATAAGTTAACAAAAAAAAAAATCTTACAAATATTCGCCTTATTGAATACAGTACGGATCGGATAATCGGTTAAAAAATTATCATTGACACTCCTAATTGGGGACCTAATCGTTTGAAACCTGTAACAATTAACAAATAGTCAAACAAGGTAAAAGTCTTTTGTTTTTTAGGGGAAACAAGGTAAAAGTCACCGGAGAGAAGATAGTAGTAGATGACCTCATCTCAGCGCATGAAGTCAGATTCTCCTTACGTCACCAGAGCTGCGTCAACTTTCGTTGTCCACAATTAATGTTCTGTCTCTCTCTTAATTAATTTCTTCTTTTCTTTTTATTAACAGTGCCTTCTCTTTCCCAGCGGCTTCCCTCTGAAAGCGCAAAAATTTTATCTATAAAAATTATTAAATTCATACGTACGAAACAGAAAGAGTATTTAATTTTCAATAAATTTATAAAGATCTAATTTACTAAGTCCGATCAATATATATTGATTTTTCTAACTGTAAAAAAGAGAAATTTTTATGTCACATTTTATCAATTCTAAGTAGATTTGATTCAATCCTAGGTGGATCTTGACTCAATAAGTCAGATTCAAGTATTTTTTTTTTTTTTAAATCAGTAGAAAAGATAAATGGTAGTTGTTACAGTTAATCAACTTAGAAATGAATCTTCATTATTAAGACCAATTCATTTCTAATATGATTTTCTGTGGCATTCATATTTCATATTTTTACCATCAATGGCTATTTTTTTTTTAAATAAAATATATCGATAAATCTGAATCATTGAGTCTGATCCATATATTTGAATCGGACTCATTAAATCCGATCTTTCTAAATTTATTGGAGATGAAGTACTTTTTCTGTTTTTTGTATAAATTTAATAATTTGTATAGATAAAAAATTTCCCTCAAAAAGCTCCTTTCACTCTGCAAAAGCTTTGTGCTCTCAACTAACTATCATGGTTCTTTAAATTGGACCTAAATAATTAGGTTTCTGATCCAAATTCAAATATTACTGTTGCAATTACATTGTTGAAGAGGTTACATATAATATAATTGAGGACTTGTCTGCTTCCACTTAATTACTTACGGTGGAATAATTGCAGACAATTAGAATAACATTTTTAATTGAACATTTCAAAATTAAAAATTCATCTCATGATGTGTATATTAGGATATTATAATTTATACTGTTTCAATTTGATCGTACGGTCTAGGTAACATAATAGATAGAGAAAATAGTAGGATTTTGCCATGATAATAATATGGAACTTATTGTGATGTAGTACTAACTTTTTATTCTTTTATCTATTTTTTAAACTTTCTGAGAGCATGAATTATATTAATTCCATAAGTCTTCAATTTGTATATCAAAGAAAATTCGGTCAAAGAAGAGAACTTAAGATTGAAATTGTAACAGATCCTCTGTGCATGCCGCAAGAAGAATATTAATATTAAAGTAAGAAGACATTAAAGTATAATACTAAAATAAAAGGAAAAGCAAACTACCGCAAGAAAGTAAGAGGAAATTAAAGTATCAACAAATAATTATATTATTTTGCAAATTGCGACCTGTAGGTAAAAAAAAAAAGACAGTAATAATAATCAGGAACCAATGTTTTTCCACCTCCTTTGTGCATTCTAGGTAGCGGATTTCAATTGTAATGATACCTTTTCTCTTTATGTAGCATGTGCCTGACTACTAAAATAATAAAAAAAAAATCTAATAACAGCTTCTTAATTTTCATTTTTTTAAAGATACAGCCCCATTTTGTCTCTCATTTTTTTTTTTTTTTTGAAAGAAGTGGGCTATGCCACCGATTTCCATTGCAGGAAACCATTACAAAGTTTAATTGGTACCAGTGGTACCAACCAAGATACAATATAAGCATGCTGGTAAACTAAACTAACAAACAAAATATGCCAAAAGAAAAAACAGAACACTTAAAAACCATTTTGTCTCTCATTAATTTCTTAAATCAATCAGTTATCCATACGACCAAAATTTTCAATCAATTTTGTTGAGATCAAGAACGTGACTGAGGGTTAGTCTACGCAGCTTGTGCACTAAATAAAAAAAAAAAGTTGGTTCTATCAAAAATAAATATATAAATAAAGACAAGTTGGAGTTAGAAAATTTCAACTGAATTTAACAATTATATACGCTTTAGAATTAATTAAACAAAAAAGATTGGACTAGGTAGCAATAAAAGGGAACATAGCCTCATTCCATGCACCTCCACATTTTTCCCCCAAATAATCCACAACTCAAGGACGGAAACAAAAAGGAGAAAGAAATATAGTTTCCCTCTTAAGGCCAGCTCAAAAGCCAAATATAGAGGGAAATAAGGAAAATGGAGAATATGGAAGAAGTGTTACATGTATTGAAGAAAGGCCACAATTCGGCGCTGCGACTCGACACATTCATGCGAGGAGATAATGCACTTCTTGTTCAAGAGATAGTGTGTTCTCTGTCTAAAGCTATTGATAGCTTAGAAAAGGCTTCTTCTGCTAAACATAAAAAAAAACGAAAGGTTCATACTACAAAACCTGGTGGAGATCATAAGAGAAGGTATCTGAATTTACTGTTCATTTAATTTTCTAATTGATTCTTTAATATACACGCATGCTATATTTGAATCCACTTTAGTTGATTTTTTGTCAGTGCAGCTACAATTCTGCTCATTTTTTCTTATATTTTTTTTAAACCCTGGTTTAACTCCTTGACTACATGAAGATTTGAGGTGCTGATCCTGCCTTTTTTCTCTATTCTTTTTTAGAAATGTTGATGCTAAATCATATACGAAAGTTGTGCGCAAGAACCCAGAAGATAATTATATTTGGAGGAAATATGGGCAAAAGGAGATTCAAGGTTTGAAGCATCCGAGGTAAACACTCGATCAGTATTTCAAATATTCAAAATTTTCTTTTTAAAACTATAACAAAAATTAGAATTTATACGAAATATGATTTTCTCTTAATTTTTATTTTTGTACATGTATGTATGGGTTGAAGGAAATCTTTCAATTTATTGTATGAACAAAATCACAAACTCGAAAAAGGCCACTAATTTCCTGACTCTATTTCCAAATTCTCAGGTGCTACTATAGGTGCACTAACAAGTATGACCTAAAGTGCCCAGCGACAAAACAAGTCCAGCAATCGGAGGAAGACCCGTCAAAATACGAGATATTGTACATAGGAAATCACACCTGTACTGAGTTCTACAGTGGCCAAGATACTGAAAATTCCTCTATTGTCATTAATTTCAGTTCAAATCCAGAAGAAAACAAATCACAAAGCTTCTCCTTCCCCTATCATTCTTCAATCAACTCATCAGGGTCAGAGATTATTCAAAGAGAGGTTCCAAGCAATAGTACATCAATGCAAAACACCGTGGCATTTCCAGATCCAATGTGGCATGCACCTCTTTTGGATGATCATATGCTATCTCCAGGCATTCAATCTTCCTCTGGAAGTGCAGAAACAACTGTTGATTTTGATGAAAGGCTTTTCAAACTTGATGATCCATATTATGTTGATCCATTTGATCAGTTTCTGACAGGCATTGACGATACAAATATTTGGAAAGAATTTTCATGACATAGATGAGGTTGCGTGTTGCACATTAAAAATTTAATTTGAAAAACCTTGTATTGTGGTATTAATTTCGGAGGTTTTTGTTCGTACTCTATTCTGTTTGCTCTCTTTTTCTTTTTTTGCTTTGTATTTTGCATCAGTTAGGAACTTTAATTGTAAAGTGCAATATCTTGAGTGATTAATCAAAAAATTAGCATGCTAATGGTTAAATATGAAAAAAATTATAATTTTTCTTTTGTTCTTGAAAAGAGGAACTGTACAGTAGATTAAACTAGCTACATATTCTCCCATTAAAATTAATTTGCATACTGGAACAAGTATGGTTACTGATAGTTAGAAAATGCAGTACCTGTACCTGCTGGTATGAAACTCTGTACTAACTATGCTTTTTCATGTTTTACTGGTATCCTTTATCAGAATATTCTCAGGAGTCATAATCGCAAAATACTGGTACTAAAAGTCTGTCTTCCTCCTCTATGAATAAAGAGGACTGGACAGTAGAATCAAAAACATATCCCTTCTCTTTAATTGAAACGAGCTCATAATCAAAGAATATCATAATGAAGATAATTATAAAGTTTATTATCTAAAGAATTGGTAATGCTTAACTATAATGTTTATTAAGAAATTAACAATGTAAATGCATGATTAGGCTTACGCCAAGAGTACAGGACCGAGAGGTCTCGGCCAAATATTTGGGACAAAGTGCCATATCCTCTTGTACAGAGACTAAATCACATAGTGCATATGCATCTCAACCGTTGATCTTACTATGTATTAGTATATACAACATTTTTTTTCTTAAATTAGTAGCCTATGGGACTACCGGTTCCATTGCTGATGAGACCAATTAAGAATAGAGATTAATAAATTAACATAAGCCCACAGTTTTAGTAAGTGGTAATCAAGGTCAAACTCTGGTTTTGTTTTAAACTTACTCCTTAAACAGAGATATCCAACGGATATTTGTTTAAATAATTTGCCAGGCCCATGTGACAGATTGCAATTTCAAGCTTTTTGGGAGAAAATATTCAAAATTCCCCCAAAAGTTTTCTTTGAAACACATGTTGGTGCTTTTTATTATATAACAAATTAAATATTCTTACTTTCTTATTAAAGCATTTATTAAGTAAGTCTTCATTTATTCTAAGCGCGTCATCTCCATAGAACAAATTTCTTGTAGATTTGTTATTGGTCTGAACCATGTCCTAGGAAATTCATTGAACCAACAGCCTTTTTTAGAGTGTAGTTTCGCAATTTAGTTCATTGAACCTCCAACAAGTATTAAATATATTATATAAAAAATAAAAACGAATATTTTAATGCAATATCTTAGAATATTAGAGTAAAATTAGCGTGGCAGATTTCTTCCCCCTACACACTCAAGGCATCGTTCGTGCCTTCATTTGTTTATTTTCCTGGGTGGCTGGGTCAACTAACATAGCGGCTTGAAATTAACATAGCGGGACATAATCCTGTGATAGTGTCAAGTTTGTCAACACCAGCACATGGTATTATGGCTTGAAACCAGTTACAGAGTGGTCCCCTAAACTTCTACCTCGATAAGGACACTAGCTAAAATTTTCCTGTTTGCAGCCACCACTAAAAAAAAATTCATATTATGATTAATAAGATTTCCTTTTTTAAAATTAGATGGAACCGCATCAATAGTACAGTTCTACCAAGGACGGGTTGATGGAGCAACAGCTTTCAAGCAAATATGTTGTCAGGATCAATTTTGAGACAAATATGTGGTTAGAATTGGATTTAAGATCTGAAAAGGCACCGTTGATGTAGTCCTGAAAACTGACACATGGTAGAACAGCATCTTTAGTCCGGCTTCATCTATTTTAAAAAAAAAAACAATCATTCTCTTTTTCAAAGAATTAAATTATTAATTTCTAAAAAAATCTTACCGACATGATTAATCAAGCATTGTTTTAAATGTAGTGTTTTGGAATCAACGATTTTCTTATTTAATTGTCGATAATTAACTGTCTTTGTTCTGTCCTGTTAATTCTCTAATTGGTAATAATACTATTATGATATTCTCTTGAGAACCTTCCCCCATAAATTGAGATTTTGTGCAGTGAGGTTGGACATTGTTGGCCCTTGAGATTAACATATCGGTTACGAACTACACCCGACAAAATTCATAGCCAGTGAATTTTCATAATTTCCAACACAATGTTCCAAAATTGTCAACAAAAAAAAAAAAAAACTCGGCCTACCTTTCTGAGAAACACAAGACCTTACAGTTATAAATTTTGTCTTTATATATCTTCCAAGAACATTAAAATGGACCAACCCTATTACAAACAGTGAGCGCTGGAATTTAAAGCTTAAAAAAAAAAACACAACTGGCTACTAAAAAATAAACAAGCAAACTCAATAAAAGCTTATTTGACGGTAGCCTTGGGAATAGTAGAGGTGCAGGGGCCCGCTGAGGTCATGAATGGTACTCCTTTGAAAGTGGCCACACCATTTTCGTCAGTATAGAGATGCTGAATCCATACCAGCACAAAAACCAAGGCAGCTCGTCATTAATTATAGACAGTGGAAGCAATAAAATCAGATCAATATAACACCCAAGGCCTAATTTTACCAAGACTGAGAGCTCCGTACCAGCTATATGGACCAGGACCAGAAAAAAACAGTACTTGCTAATAGTAACAGGCATGCAATGTAATTTTATTTGTCTGAAACATTTCAGTTTAAATACTACTCACCTAATTAATTTTAAAAAAAATCATTTTAAGTGAGAAAAGTGATAACAGCTACCGGGGTTATCTTGTCAAGTTGCTTTTTCTTGGGGTTCAGAACATCTTCAGGCTTTCCATCATACCTGTCCAAGAATAAATGAGTAGATTATAACAACGCCCGTTAATTGGTATATAACTTTTTCCTTTGATTATCTTCATTGAACAAACATAACAGGTGAATTTGTCTTTTGAGTTTCATATTTTTGGAGTCCATTGTAACGGTTACAAAATTAGCAGATTGCCAGAAGATCCTATCTTTTATTTACTAACCCAGCAAAAGAAACACGCTCTCCTATTTTGGCTCCCTCAGGAGGAATCAATGGCTCCACTTTCGTATGATCTTCACTTGAGGCGCACAACACCTAGATAGTGTTTCAAAGTAATGATAATAAGCATTATATATAAACTAAAACTTCTAAAATCATGCAACAGAAAAACATTGAAATTAGAAAGTGAGCAAGCATGAATAAAAAAAAAGAAAGTGAGAAAACATGGAAAGAAAAGAAACAAGATATACCAAACCACAAGACAAGACATCACGCAACTTTCCAGGCTTCACATTTGTGATAAGCACCACAAGTCGATTCTTCAAAAATTTCCATACAACAAAATATTAAGCCCATTAAAATTCAGAAACAGGTGTATGATATATAATAATTCAATGAAATTTCAATTTTGAGAACTCACTGTGAGCTCCTCTGGGGTGCAATATTTTGCAAGGCCACTAACAACCTGGCGTGGAGTTTCCTCCCCTACATCTATCTCCTCCACCAGCAAACTGTTCAAGATGTGCAAGGAGATCCCATTTTACATTTTATTTGCATGGTAGTCTTCCTTTCTTTGTTTCTTTTTCTTTTCTTTTTTCTTTTTTCTTTTTTCTTGTTGTGTGTGTGTGTGTAAATGGTTAGGGAGAGGGTGTCGCGTGGTACCTGTCAGCTGAAGGATGCTTTTTAGCACTAAGGATACAGCCGACTTGTATGTTGAGCAGAGAAACACTACACTCAGCATCCTTCGCTACCGACTCCTCAGGTGCTTTCTTTTTCTCCTCTGTTTTTTTATCGCTTTTCGATTTTCCTTTCTCTTCAGTTATTGCTTTCTTTTGCTAGAATCAATAGTTAAAAAATTAAGCATTTGTTTCAGTTGATTCAGCTAATTTTGGGGCATAAATTAAGAAAAATCAGAAACAAAAATATGTATATCTCAGTAACAACTTTTTCTGGAGTGCCACTGGTGGATGGCTTCTCAGCATTTTTCACAGAGGTAACCTCTTTTTTGGATGCTGGATCAATCTCTGCTTTCTCATTTTTCTTCAAACTCTGCAGAAATAAAAAGACATGAACAGACTCTCTTAATAGTGAAAAATGGAAGAAAAAGCTGTCCAAAATCAATCATCCTTTTTTTGTGATTCATCCAATCAAATGTGGCCCGATTATGACGGTAATAGGAAGCATCACAATAGTTGGGCACCCCTCTCATAACCCCCCCCCCCCCCCCCGCCCCCAACCCGCAAGTGTTTGTTTTTTACGGCAGCCTCTTTACAAACGCACATTAAAGAATTCACTATATACCTCTCTAAAATTAATTTTCAGATTTCAAAGAGTTGAGAGCAAACAACCTCACCTCAACCCGTACTGGGGAACTACATGGCATGAGAACTTATACAGCATATGTTTAATAATTGTTACTACATTATAGAGAACCAAACTTTGGTCTAGTGGCAAAGGCAAATGCTCTCCGTGTGAGAGGTCACAGGTTCGAAACCCGGATGGGGGAATCCTTGTGGATATTAAATAGTTGGGTGGCTTGACATCCAACCTTTACTCAAAAAAAAAAATTGTTACTACATTATAGTACTTACTCTTTACAACAAGCTTTCAACTCTACATAACTCTTTGGCATGTTTTGCATGCCATGAATGTTTAAAAATTTGCTAGTTATGTGAAAGATGCATATCATGCATCTCTACATGCTTTGTAGACCAGTTTACTCTCACTAGATCCATAAGAAATATTTATCAGACAACTGAATCTGAAAACTACTCACAGCAGCAGGAGGTGTGAATGGCGCCCTCTTGACCTGGATCTTTTCAATCGACCCCCCAAAATCTACTACATTCTGAAACAAATAAAAAAAAAAAAAAAATTGAATAGAGATCAAATACATAAATTGCAATGCTGGTTATAACAAAAATTATCTAAGTTGATCCCATGTGTGCAAAAATGTAAGTATATGATACTGTACCTGAATATAGTCAGCCCATCTAATTAAATGAGGGAGACTTTCTATGTCAGTCGTGGCAAGACTAATCTGAAAGAAGGAAAAACTCTATAAATAAACATCCAAGAAAATTGTACTAGTCTGTTTACCTTTGATTCCTACAATTGTCATTAAAATGAAAGGAGGAAATGATACGCAGAAAAATAAAATTTTCACATATTACTTTGATTTACTAAGCTTAAATGGACACAGATAGTTAAGACTGAAAAGAGAATTAAACAAGATGATAAAATAGTGCAATTATTTAAGAAATGTACATTAACATACCAAGAAAGGATGAATAACTGGAAGTACAATAATGTCAGCTACTGACGGGTTATAGCCAGGGCCCACCAATACCGACTTTTGTGACAAATCATTATTTAAGGTATTGAGCATAGACTTTGTGGCATCCGTTTTTCCATCAAATTTGCTTGTAAATTCAACCCATTTCATGACCTGGAATATAAAGAACAGTTACATATATTAACAAAATATTGTAAATTACCTTAAAAACTTGTGAATTTGAATCAAATCCATTGTTGCCTGAATAATCATTAGCAAAAGGATCAGCTTATTCAAGGATGGTTCAGACACCAGATTTTTAGGGTTAAATATTAACTTTATGAATATAAATTCTTTCATGTTATGTTTAGCAAGCAAAGAGGTGCTATGAATGACAATAGATTAGAAGGCAATTACTTACCTCATCCTGATTTGGAAAAGGTGTCACAATACTCGAAAGCAAACCATTAATGTCACTTTCTTCAATAACTTTTGCAGGAACTTTGCTCTAGAAAAAACAAAAGAAAAATCAGTAGCAATTGGTTGAAAAGAAAAGCACTAACCCGCTGGTAAATTACATTAAAGATACAACAATAACTGATGAAACTTGCAATTGCATGTGATACAAAAATTAGTGAGTTATAATTATGATCAAGAGCTTGGAATTTCCTGAATACTATTTTTTTTTATTGTGGACAAACGAATAACTGGAATAAGTATAAGGTGATAGCAGTAATGTTCTTAAGGCCGTGGTTAATTCTTTCCAATGTAACCTACGAAATTGAAATTGCTAATTCCAATTGAATTTTGAGTGAATTTGACCTAATCTAGAAATAGATACCAACAACACCGAATTGCTTCACTTTGTTGATATCAATAATCAATTCACTGAAATAACAATGAGCTCCCATCCGCGTAGAATAAGTCCAGTGAATGTTAATAAGCACACATATGGGTTCCTCTGTTTACAGTTCTAAAATTAAACTGGTAGATCGAGCGAGACATCACAAAAGATGAAAGAGCTTACTGCATCAAGAGAGAGATGTTTGCAAAGAGCAAAAGCTATCGCTTTGTTCCTGGTGGTAGTGCTGCGTTGGTCCCCCGAAGGCATCCCCATTTTTAATCTACTGTGACTTGCGATCGATGCTGCGGCTGCTGTCGGAAGCGAAGAACAAGAACCCTCTATCTCACACCCTGCTTCTCTAGGAGAGTTTAGCTGAACCCGTTCTAGTTGAAATCTATCACTGATCAGTAGGTCCAAAAGGTTCCTCAATCGGTCTACCAGAGAGATATGGGCCTTCATGGTACAAAAATTCATATAAGCCCATGAGGGTATGATATTCCATCAACAAATAATGCATCGTCTTTAGTTAAAGGCCCAGAATCTGTATCTTTGAAATTTTATACCACGAGTCGATCCCATATTAGGTACGATTGGATTAATTGGGTAACCTTCTGGCCCAAATCAATCTGACCGTTATTCGCGCACACTTTTAGTAATGAATTTGCCGCAACTGCTATGTTGTGTTGTTCGATATGTACGTTCTTTGTTTGGGATGGTATTCTTTCCGAGCGGTGTAATATATTTTGTGGGAAAGTTTTTTTCTTGGCAAGTGTAATGGACTTTTGTATGTTATATTATCAGTTGGCGTTGATGATCATAAATATTTGAATAATTATACTAATTCTCTACCCCTGTCCCCCCATTTATTCTCGCACTCTCTCTCTTCAAATTAACTTCCTTAACTGTCTTTTATCTCTCCATTAATTCCGCTAAGAATTTTCATTTATCATCGCATTAATTACTGTGAATTAATAACAATCCTCGCATTAATTATTCTGTCCTTTTATTAACAATCCCCGCATTAATTATACTGTCCTCTAATAACAATCCCGCATTAATTATACTTTCCTTTAATAACAATCTCCGCTAACAATTATTTATATGTTTATTGATGTTCAAGAAAAATATTTATCATCGTTCTGACAAGCATTTATCCGTATGTTTGAGAAGTATTTATCATTGTCCCTGACATGTTAATACTTTGATTTGACAAGTTTAAGAACAAAGTTCAATAAAATATTTATCATTGTTCTGAGAAGTATTTACCATTATATCTGAGAAGTATTTATCATTGTCACAGACGTTTTACTGTAAGTTGCAATTATGTCTGTGACGTATTTATCCATGTAACATAAAGTATTTATCATTATGTCTGAGAAGTATTTTACTGTAAGTTGCAATTATGTCTGAGAAGTAATTATCCATGTAACATAAAATATTTATCCATGCAACATAAAGTATTTATCATTATGTCTGAAAAGTATTTATTATTGATGTTTTACTGAAAGTCACAATTATGTCTAAGAAGTTTTTATCCATGTAACATAAAGTATTTATCCATGTAGCATAAAATATTTATCATTATGTCTGAGAAGTATTTATCATTGAGTCTGGGGATTGTTTATTTAATGGTCCCTAGTTGTGCGGGGACAATCCAAAAAAAAAAAAAATTTGTGCGGAGATAACTGATAAGTATTTATGAGGGATTGTTTATTTAATGGTCCCGAGTTGTGCGGGGACAATTCAAAAAAAAAAAAAATTGTGCGGGGACAATTGATGGATTGATTTGTTCAGTCATAAATAGAGATCATTGCATAGGGATTAATACTTTGCAAATCCAGGATAAATACTTTGATGCTTCAAGTTAAATACTAACAGTTTCTACGGAGTATTAATGATTGAGCGGTTCCCCCATGACTTTTTGGCAGTTTGTGCGAGGTTTTTTGCGGGGTTGAGACTGCGGGGATTGTTATCAGGATCCTAAATATTTAAAGTGTTGCATGAAAACTTTTATGGTCAATTTTTTTTTCAATAATTCAGAGTTGCATGAAAACTTCTCATTTGTATAGATTTATTACAGTTTGCATGTAATGTCAGAAATTTATTGGAAGACATGTAATGCAGTAAACATATTAGGAAGTAAACATGTAAACCTATTAGAAAGTGTTTCAAATTATATTGGAATATGTAAACGTGTTCAACAATACATACAATAGAGATTGCAGGATAGATGGAGAACGTAACTATCTTACATAAGAACAATATTGAAATTGAAGAGGCCAAGTGGTCGACACTATTATACAAACTAATTCAATAATCAACCAACATTAACAAAGTAGTTTACATTTGTTGAAAAGTTCAGCTTTTTCTCAATTGGAATTAAGCAATAATTCTCCAATTTTGTTGTTGTATGGATTGCTCTTTCTATCTGTGCTAAGGTAGTTGTCTTTGTTTGTAAGCTCTTTTTTTAAACTCGTGCATTTTTCATCTAAATTTATTGATGAGAAATATTCATAACTAAAATCCATGAGATATAACTGAATTTCTTATTATTCAATGCTAACCCACTATGATGTCTAATTTGAGGGAGAAGTATTATATGTTCAACATTTGATCAAAATATGAAGTTTTTGTATTTTTAACCTAAGAGAAATCCATACGAAAGATTTCCATTTAAATTTTGAAATTTCTATCTATTAGAGGTGCCGAAGTACTAATACAGTTGGTTATTTCGGTAAATTATCTTGAAATTTTGGAAAATATGTAATTTAAGTCTATGAAATGTGAAGTTGTTCAGAATATTGGAACTATATCAGTTGGTATTTGAGAACACTTTTGTAAGTGTATGTGTAGGAAAAAGTTCTACAGTAAGTGAGGTATTGAGCATGTTGTGACAAAATTGCTCTTATAATTAATTTTAATTATTACATTTGTACTGTTACATGGTAAACATGGTTGAATAACTACAATCAATTAGGTATGGTTAATTGGACATGTACCAGTTTAAGTTTGAGCCGGTATCAGTGGTATAGGTATACGAGAAAACATAATGAACATAGGGTGCACATGTATGACATGAAGAGTTGCAGAGAGATTCAATTTGCAATTATGGAAAATTTAGTGGGATGTATAAAAATCAACTAAATCTTACTAATGTATGAAATAAACTGATAATCATCATTGAAGGAAGACTCAATTAAGAGGGGTCAGTTGTTCAATAAATATTAAAAAAAAAAAAGGTTAAAGGGTGAATTTATCTGTAATGTGTTAAGTGGAACATCAACATTATTTAATTAGAAAGTGTAACTACTAGGCAGATACATGTTAGGCTATAGTTAGAATGCAATATGTTGCGACAATCAGAATGCAATATGTTGTGATAATGAAGTTCTACGAAGTGATTTTGTGCAAATGTTTTGCTGGTGCAAGCGAGCAAATCATTTATTTCTGCAAAAAAAATTCTCCTGTTGTAATCCGAGAATAGAAAGAAAACATGTCGATCAATTAATCTTTAGTGTGTTAAGAGGAACAGGGTGATGATTTAATTAAAAAGTGCATGGGAGTACTAGTTAGGTATGTCATGTAATAATTAGAATGAAATGTGGTGCAACAGTAAAATTGCAAAAAGTGATTTATATTGCTTTCCCACCAAATAGTAGTGTAATTTACAAAATATAGTTACAAAAGGTGTGGGTAAAGCTCATAAGACAAGGAGGATGCAGATGTAGGATTTGTAGAAGAGGCTATTGCCACATGTCACACTTCCTCACTTGACCTGGTGAGTTGGAGCAGGTTATGGTGGGTCGTCCACAGCATTGCATTGATATTCGCCAAGTAGTGCAGGTGATTTTCAAGAATAACAATTTGACAGCGTTGGTTGGCTGCCTCGTCGGACAGTTATCTGAGATGGGCATTATTCTTAAGAGTCTCCAACATTTGGGAGTACCTGACTTTATCAGATAAGATGTTATAGCCGAGTTTGGATTGATAAAGCTTGTCATATAAACGACAGATGGTGTCTCTTGCGACGTCCAACTGTTATGCCAGACGGTCGGCCACCATCTGCCATGTTTTTTTCGTGTTGAATTGTATGTTGAAACATGGTCGTCTCCAGTGTAGTAGGCGTGGATGAAGTGCAACGCCATGCGTGATGTCAGGTCTTCAGCAATTATTATGTAATCCTCATATGTAGAGAAAAGAGTTTTCTCCAACAGTTCAATGTTCGGACGTCGAACGTAAATTGTAACTATAACCGCTGTGAGGCCTCTCATGTCAGTATGATGTTGGTATGTGGGATTTTATAGCCGCAAATCATTGGTAAGTCTTATCAGTAGCTGACGGGCTTAGAGAGGAAGGAGTGTCATCTTGGTGTTATGTTTTTAGAGTAGACGGGGAAATTTTGTTCATATATGGGGAAAGGAATAGTAGGGCAGGATATTTTGTTAAAGGGGTGATTTTTTGTTAGAGTTTCTTTTACAAGCTACAGAAAAAGTGATAGATGAGATTAGGCTGATTTAAATAGTGTCAAGGGTGGATATATTCATGACACATTTTGTGTAGTGGATAGTGTAGTGAATGGACATAGTGGAGTGAATGTGACATATGTTTGTTGGTGGTGTTATGAGTGTTTAAGCTGTTTATGTGTGTATCTAAGTTGGGGACAAGTGTGTAGTGGGGGGGGAGTTGAAGAAATATATTTAAATATGTACTGTAAAAAGAAATTGGATAATAGGATTACCTTTAGTTGGTAAGTCCCATGCTTAACTTAGGCTGGTGTCTCTTGCGATGTCTAGCTGTTGTGTCAGACGGTCAGCCACCATCTGTCATGCTTTCTTCGTTCGACTGAAGATGTGCGTGTTGAAGTATGTTGCGACATGGTCATCTCTAGTGTGGATGAAGTGCAACGCCATGCGTGATGTCAGGTCTTCAGCAACTATTATGTTATCCTCATAGATAGAGAAAAAAGTTTTCTCCAATGGTTTGACATTCGGACATTGAACATAAATTGTAACTATAACCGCTGTAAGGTCTCTCATGTCAGTATGATGTTGGTATGTGGGGTTTTGTAGCCGCAAATCATTGGTAAGTCTTGTCAGTAGCTGACGGGCTTGGAGAAGGAGTGCCATCTTGGTGTTATGTTTTTAGAGTAGACGGAAATTTTTGTTAAGATATGGGAGAAGAAATGCTAGGGCAAGATATTTTGTTGGAGGGATGGTTGTCGTTCACACAAAAGTATGCACAAAGTTTCAGTACAGCAAGTTGTACCTTTTAACCTTGACTAACTCTTGATTTATACTGCAAGTGCACAATCCTATCGTTTGTATTGTCAGGTATCGATCCAAGGGACGGTTCAGGTATCAACCAGATTCTACTTAAAATAGCTAAAAACTAGAAGTTGGAAAAGTTGGTTTGGGTAATTATGTTTCCTAAGTTTAATTGCAATAATTAAATGACAGAAAGTAAAGTTTGGTTTTGAAATCAATGATAAAAGGCGTTTTCAGAGTTTCAGACTCATCTAAGTTCTGTCTCTCAGTCTCGGATACGGGTCGTACAGCTTTCTGTCCGAGTCGTATCAGTTAATACGGGTCGTACAGCTTCCTGTCTGACCCGTACTGACTTCGAGTTAATGCACCAGATACAGTTTCTTTGTGTTGTTCCTTTGTGTAGGATTTTACTGACCAGACCTAATGTTCCTAAACATCAACCGTCGTATTTTGGTTCATTAACTTGGTATGAAATTGCAATATCTGCCCTCGTCGGGTTCTAGACCTCAACTGTCGTATATTGGTCTGAATTACCTAGTTGCTTATTTGGTATACTAAAGGTAACCTCTTATCCGTCAATAAGAGGAAATGTTCACCTTTCGGCTACTACTTGGTTTCACCTTTCGGGTCACTAATCCTACCTCATGTAATTAGTTTGGTCGAGAGATTATAAGGGTTGTAATGCGCTACAGACGTGGCCATTCATCTATTGGCAAACCAATAATAATCAAACAATTTCTACTAAGCAATTAAAATCAAACACAATCAAGCAAACACAAATTTCAACACAAAAATTCCAATATCCAAAATGCAAAATCAAAACATTCGATTACATATTAACCATAGAAACAAAGAAATCTACTCTAGCATTGTTCTAAAACAAATAAAACAAATGAGATAAAGAAAATTTAACATGCAACCATACATTAATAGTTATGAAAATATCATTATTATAAAGAAAATTTTGAAATTTACATTGAAAATATTCTCATATTAAAATAAGAGAGGTAACTTTTAAATTATCATACTTAAAAGGTAATATATACAAACAATCATTAATCTAAGAAACCTAAGTGTCTAAAATGGATTGTATTGCCGTGTCGTATGATTAAGTCAGATTCTACATGTCGTGCCATAATCAAATTCAAAATGACAATCACAATACATTAGTCATGTTGTACAAACCTAAATGCATTTATCCAGAAGAGGGCAACGTTTATCATGTTAGTCATATTTAACTATTTGTCATAATCTAAGTTAATTTATTTAAAATAGATCATTTGGTAATGATGACGCGTGATCATGTGACTTGACCATACCAATTCGCAGGCTGTGACAATATTTCAAAAAAATTATCATCTCACGTAAATGGTCACAATACACTTTTAGTACCGTGTTGTGGCAAAATCATACTGTATCGTGATGTATCCGATTACGGGATGACTTTTTTTATATGTCTAGATAGACGCAAAACGAAAATAAAAAAGAGCCCCATCAATAATGCTGATAAGTTAACTACCATAAATTTACATTCTATTATTGTAAGTACAAAAGTAATTAAACAAAATTGATTAGGGATGGACTGAATTCTCCAAAAACTACTGAGAAACAAGAAAAAAAAAAAAACTGTTGTACAATGCACATTAACGAGTATTTATTGAATAAAAAGTTTGAAAACATAATTGTTATTTATTCAACCCCAAGCGTATTTTTCTCGCACTTCGACGAGGGAATTTCAGCTTAAATTGCACAGTAGCACTTCTTATAAATTGCCTGAGAAAACTGGTCCTATAACAGCACGGCATCCCATAGCAATTAAATGCGACCAGTAGGTTACGTCGGTCCACACTCTACAGTCCGAACTGCAACGGCACGAAACAGAAGCATTGCGTTGTGGGTTTGTGGCCATGGGCGGTGTAACCCAAAAAAAAGAATGAAAGAAAGAAAGAAAGAAACAGAAGCATTCTATAATCTATACTCTATAGTCTATACGGAGAGAATCCGACCCTTCTTATGTTTCCATTTCCCAAAGTCATTAATGCGCTCCCTCTGTTTTATTAACTAATTCATTCTTTAAACAGTAGCTTTTTAATACATTTGTCGTTAGAATCTTCACAACAGCAAAAGGACAAAGAGCCTACTCGGGCTTTTCTTATAACCGAAATTTCCATTTTCTCAAAGGAAGAGCCTAATTTGTTTCTCCAGCAGATTCAATTCTCAAAGGAAGAGCCTAATTTGTTTCTCTCCAGCAGATTCAAGAAGCTAACTCAAAAAAAAAAAAAAAAGCTATTTTAACGAAGACAAAATTAACCTATGGCTACGACCAACGGACCGGGTCCGATTACGGACGATTAAAATGTTTGCATCTATTTTCAATGAATGAAATATTTATATAAAGTATCAAAATGTGTTATAAACTTATAGTATCTATTGAAATGGAAAAAAAATTGTCAATTCAAAAAATATTTATATAAAAAGCTTGTACTCCCCATATTTTTATTTAAATTATTTCATTAGCTCTTCTGCTATAATGTAAGAAAAATTTATGTCAACGTTTTATGCTTGCTCTGAAAAATATTTATATTAATATTATTGTGATTATATGTTTCGTCTAAACTTCAAACATATGTTGAATGTTAATATAGCTTATACTTACATTCCTTAAAAAAGGGCATTTCAAATTTTTTGTTTGCCTAATGTACATTACGTATAAAAAAAGGTCTTACTTGAATGAAGGTAATTTATAACTAAAGAAGAGGGTTTCAATATCTCATATTTTTCATAATTCATCATGTCTCATATTTTATGTTTTTATTTTCAAAATTGAAATTGAATTTTATAGTTTTTAGAAAAAAAAAATACTATCTAAAAGGTACAAAATACGGTCATGTTCGGCCGCATTACTGTTTACGTGGAAAAAAAAAAATTCAGTTCAACTGTATTTTTTTTTTCCCCACGTGAACAGTAAAAAAACAGTTCAAATTTTCACTTTTTCTATTCCCACACCCATTCCCATCAGCGCGCCGAACAGAACCTACATGTTTTGAACCATCTAAAAACAGTGATTTTGTATCTATCTTAAAAAATAGTAAAAAAATAAAAAATTAACATATCTTAGTATAGATATAATATTAAGTGATTCGAATTAACAGTTTAAACTTTAAAAACGAACATATTAAGTATGAGGATGACACGAAATATTGGAACCATGTTCATAAATAAATTATATAAATCTAGATCTTACAAAAGTCCGCCTAGTGGTTAATTATTTGATAATTGTCTGACACTAGTTGACTAGTTGGTGAAGTTCAAAGTAAGATATCCAAAGCTAAACAACATACAAGCGCTTGTTAAACTGCACATGGTCAACTAATC
Source organism: Carex rostrata (assembly GCF_964058835.1). Lineage (NCBI taxonomy): Eukaryota > Viridiplantae > Streptophyta > Magnoliopsida > Poales > Cyperaceae > Carex > Carex rostrata. The sequence goes on from NC_135919.1 coordinate 11,572,370, forward strand.
ACACTATAACCCAAGCATGTGACAAAGCATCTTCCTCACGTGCAACTGTTGTAGATGACTATGTCTATGCGTCTATTTAAAAGGTGCTGTAGTTGTGTAGGAGTAGGGTTGTACAAAATTGCTCGATATCGTAACTCACTCATAACTCGCTCATTAATGGCTCGCTTTAAATCATTCATTTACAACTCAAATCAGTTTCAACTCGAGTTGGCTTTACAGTTGGTTATTACTATCTCAACTCGAGTTAACTCGCTCGTTTATTAAATGAGCTGAGCACAAGTTAGAAGTAACTAGCTCAAACTCATCTCATTTAAAACCCTATGTAGGAGTGCGTGGTGACAGGAGAGAACTTACAGCATTGTGATTTGATTTGTGAATTATGAATTTATGATTTTTAATTTTGTTCTCCGAGAAAACAAAAAGGTTAAAAATTACAAAATTTTACTTTAAAAAATATAATTATCAGAAACAACGCTGGTTGTTTTTTTTTTTTTTAGTTTATAGATGGACCAAACTATTGATTTAATCCAAATTGTTCGATTTCAGTGGTCAAGTTGACGTAAAATCTGGAGAGTTGTTAAAACCAAATTATTGTTTTGGTTTCAATTGAGGCAGTGAAATACACAGACCTTCTTCAGTCTCCTCTCCTTTATTTGTTCTCTTCCACCCAGATCCTCTTAGAAAGAGACCAATGAGATCAAATCAATGACTTGGTCTTATTGATTTCTCACAATATGTGATCGTTAGTGTGATACTTGCGAAATCTCTGAACCGAATCATTGATTCGGTTCCTTTGATATGTTTCCTCTAAACCGGTCCCATTTATTTTTCTAAGAAAAATGTAATTATTTCTTTCTTGCTAATCTTTTTTTTTCTAAAAATAAAAAAATTGTACAAACTGTACTGATAAATCTTTTTAATTTTTGAGTACATATGGAATTATTTACATCCATCTTTCCATCTACCTTTTTTTCTGCTTTATTTTTAGTGTATTGTCAACATCAGCATTGATGTTCTCTATCTCTCCGTCTCCTCCAAAGCAAAAAGCAATGAATATTACTTTGAGAAGGGTAAAAACGAATCTTCTGTATTTTTTTTCCTCGAGAGTTTGAAACATTGAGATTCTTTTGTTTGAAAATTTGACACAAAAAGTTAGACCACCCTTTGGCTATTGGAATAACCAATAATTATTAACATTAATAAGCTGTTTGTTGTTTGAATCTTGAAATCTAATCTGGGGAATTTCGTATTAATTGTTGATATTTTATGTACCACTTTCTAAATTAATTCATAGACATTTTTTCAGCAATATTATTTTCACTTTTCATTCGACAGCTTTCTTTCTTAATTTCTTTCTATTTGTAGTTATTCTTTTTTTTTTCCTTTAGAATTTCGTCAAACTTGAAATATGGCAGTGCATATTTTCGAATTAATCTCTTCAAGGCCTTCCTTTTGACCTATTTTCTTTTGAAGATTTTTTGGGTTAATTTTTAAAAGTAGTCTGTAGCCATTCATTTTACAAAAAAAAAAAAAAAAAAAAGTTGGTCATGTACCAGAAATAATATTTGTAAGTTATAAGAATGCTCGTATACTTTCTTGGTACATGACTATTTTTATTGCTAAGAAAAAAAAAACTTGAAAAAAGTGGTGAAGCCTTTGAAATTTGCAAAAAAAAAAAAATTTAAGAGATAGTGGAAGGGGTTCTGTAACTGCAAGTGGTCCAGATCCTCTAAAGTAATTCAAAATTTGAGTTTGAATATAAAATATTGGTCATAAGCCGAACTAGTTTTGTTTAGATTAAAATTTACATAATCTTTAATATTTGTACACATTCTGATCAAATATCTCAAATTTAAACTCAAACTTTAAGTCACTTTGTGGAATCGAAATTCTTTGGTGAGGGGAGAGAAAAAAGAGACCAACTACTGCAGTAACGAAGGGTTTCTTTATTTTACTTCTCCTCTATTTTGTTTGAAATTTGAAGTGTCTGTTGAATGGATACTTTCGAAGCAAAGAAAGGCTTATAACACAGTTACACCGATTTTTTTTCTATCATCGTTTTCTTTTACGTCAGGTGAAAAAAAGTAACATTATTAGTGTTTGAGATGACATGTACAGATTTATTAATACATGAAACTATTAAGTTTTTTTTAATAAAGGACAATATTAATGCTAACATTACTATGTATTATGTAATACAGAATTTCATTATGACACTGAAGTACTTACACAGAGAAACAATTACTTAAACATATACAATATTAAATTGACAAACATACAATGCAAAATACATTACATTAATCACATATTATTATTAAAAAATTAATCGTACCCCTCAATACGCGGATATGTTTGGATGGGTCAATAATAGTTGCTATTTGAAAATAACTATTATTCAGAGTAACAATATGCATCCAAATAATACTCTTGTTATTCAAAATAGTTAGAATAACATTAATTCTCTATTCTTATTCTTTGTAAATGTTGGAATAGGAGTGTCAATGGTACCTTTTTAGCCGTTTACCCGACCCGTATCATATTCGATAAGACAGGTATGGGTAAGTTTTTTTTTTCGTTAGCTTATTGGATATGAGTAAGAATTTGTTTTCGTTAAATAAATGGGTAAAGGTATGGGTAATGACTATTTCGTACCCGTTACCCTATAGGGTAATTATAAAATTCAAATATATATTCAATTCAATTTCCAACCCACTTAAATGTATATTCAATTTAATTTCCAACCCACTTAAATGTATATTCGTGTTTTTGAATTTTTATTCTTTATAAAAATTAATTTAGTTGGAATTGATTGCACTATTTTATTTTTTATTAGAAATGCACTTATATTTGTGTTAAAATGAATGAGTTTTTGTGTTTAATTTGTAAAATATAATAAAACTAATTATTATACTAGTATTATCTGTTATTCACCCGCTACCATTTTGTTACCCGATAATATTAACAGGTAAGGGTAGGGTAGGGTAAGATCAATTTTTAATGAGTATGGGTAGGGTATGGGTAATGTCAATTTTAATGGGCATGAGTATGAAAATGTCTCCACCCGACCCGTACCGTAACCATTGACACCCCTATATTGGAATAGTGACTATTCTTATGTGTGAAGAAAGAGAAATTTTTTTTTTTCAGTTCTCCACCAATACAATTCCGAAATGACAAAGTTGACGTCACTTCTGCCATTTTTATGTCATGACAATTCGTTTGAAATCTCACTTGCATATATTTTCTCTTAATTAGCACTACGTTAACACTATTCTTTCTCGGTTACGGCTATTCACTATTTCAAATGTATAATTGAAGCAACATTCACACTAATATAAAAAAATCGCTATTTTTACTCTATTCTCATTTGACAATTTTAATTTATCCATTCTTACATTAATCATTGCACATTCAAACATTTTGTCTTCTGAATTTTAATAATGGTGACTTTTCTCAAATGACATAAGAAACGAGCGTTACTAGCATTTGTACATATCAAATTTAAAAAATTGTGAAATACGATTATTTTTAAAATGCTACAGAAAAAAAAAATCGGCTTCGTACTCCGTACAGATCTCCGGTACATACAAATCATATCACTGATCGCTACCTTATTTTCCCTATACTTAAAATTTAATTAAAGGCGGGTGAAGGAGGTGAATTTTTAGGAAGGAGTTCACCTGCCTCCTCAGCCGGATGGAGCCGGTCACTCTTAAAGAAGGTCAGTCACCGTTAATTTTTGAACTGAAGGCCCATCGACAGTGACTCTGGAGACAGAAATTTCCGAGGCAGAGGATTTGGTCTCGAATTTTTATTGAAGGTCCTGTGAATCTCTGTAACGCCACCATTTAATGGCCTTTATTTCACATCTCCGAGCAAATGGTTGGCATCTAATTTGGGAGGCCTGGCATTCAATGCGAAGTGGTTCATCAAGATATGAATCTGGACTCCGGACCCCACTTGTCCATGCCAACTCACTTCAGACTTCATTTGGAAGTTGGAAGTCGATAATTGGTCATGTGAAATAAGAGTTTCGGTTAAGTCATCAAATATAAAATAGTTATGTTAGTCTAGACGTAAGTTTAAAATTAGGTCTACGCGTTCACAGAACTGATTTTAGTTTATTCTGTCTATAATTCTAACCCATACGATTCTAATATTTTTGTTGATATATATTTTTCAGAGGCAAATTCATGAGAGATGAATAAAAGTCAATTGATTTTTATTTGTTTAAAAAAATATTTGTACATATGTTTTTATATAGTTTAGAGTTAAATGACTTGATACTATAAATTTATAAAATGAATTTCCATATGAAACATGAAAATTTTATAAGATTGACTTCCATAATTTAAAAATCCAGCTCCGCTCATAATTTTTTCCACTACCCTTTCTTCAGTACTCTTTCCTAGCTAAGAAAATTATATTTTTTATATTAATTTCAGATGGAAACATTAATTTTGTATTATTTGTGAAGGCAAAAGCAACATAGAAATTAGATTTTTCTTGTAATATGGTGTGATTTAATGTTTAATTTCGACAAAAATGAAAGTTTTTTTTTTCTTCCTTGCGATACTTTTTTCTGTAATCCAAGTAATGCTCGTGAATTTTATACCACAAAAAATTAAAGTCCTCGTAACGCCCGGAGGCATTCAAAAGTGTATTTCATAAATTAAATTACATTGATCAAATTGGAACGGTCTAATGACCGTTGACGAAAATAACAATTCTACTTTGAACAGTCAATAAAGAACTTTGACTTGGTGAAATGATTAAAATGAAATTAGTAATTAACATTAAGTTTTAGAAATTTTGTGATAGTATTTGCCAACATCAGTCAATAGTTGTACAAAACTAGAATTTTTGAAGTTAAGTTTACTATAAATTTTTGCATGCGATGAACAAAATTGAAAACATCTTGCTTCCAATATTATAAACTTGCTTCAAATGCCAATAGTCAAAATCATCCAATTAGATGCAAACCACACAAGCATTACACATTCTACCCATGTATAATCGCCCCCAAAAAAGGAGAAAATAAAAGATTGAACAGAAATCTCAAACCAACAATTCCTCCTCTGGAGTTCCTTGAGGGCTCCTAACCACCTCCAAAATCTTCACCACCTCACACATATCTGGCCTGTTAGATGGCACCTGTGATGTGCACACAAGCCCCAATTTAACAATAGGCACAGCCTCTTCCAATGGGAAATCGCCACCTAACCTTGGGTCGATGAGCTCCTCTACCCTCCCCTCCTCCAAGCAAACCCGAACTGCATCACACAAAACCACCACATCATCCTCCAAATACTCTACAGGGCGCCGACCTGTTAAGATCTCCAAAACCAGGACGCCAAACCCAAAAACATCGCACTTCTCTGTAATCTTGACTGTTTTACAAGCAAATTCAGGTGCCATGTAACCTAACGCACTTTGAATTTTACTACAAAGTACGTATCTATCCAACATAGGAAGCAACTTCGCTAACCCATAATCTGCTAGTTTCGGCTCCCCTGACCCATCTAATAAAACATTAGTCGACTTGATGTTGTAGTGCACTACACCATGCCGGTGCAAATGCGCAAGGCCTCTTGCAACACCTAATATAATATCAAACCTCTCTAACCAAGATAGGGAATCGGATGCCAGCGACTCATGAAGGTGCTTGTGTAAATTACCCCCAGGAATGTACTCATAAATTAAAAGCTGGAGAGATGAGGTCCAGTAATAACCCTTCAACCCGACCAAATTACAGTGTTTGACTTTGCCAAATGAGTGCACCTCTCTTTCAAAATCATCTTTTGATTTGACCAGGCTTGACACGGTCAACTTCTTAATGGCCACAGGCTGGCCGTCTCTTAGAACAGTTTTGTAAACTGTACCAAACCCACCCCGTCCCAATTCGCAATCTTTGTTTAACAATGCATGTCCTGCAGCACTGAACTCCAAATCACCACCTCCAATCCTTACCAATTTACCAGAATTTGCATCTGATCGGGGTGACTGGGTCAAATACCCATCAGACAAATCAAAGGCAGCCGCCGATTGGGACTTGTTAGAGCGGACCCGAAAGTTAAGCACTGTGATAGTCAAAATCCCAACTGCTATGATGGCGGCCCCGCCTATAGCGACTAATGTTGAGATGCTAAGTATGATTTTTTTGTGGTGAAGATTTTTTGTAGGGTTTAAATTCGGTTGGGTTAATGGGTTGTTGGGTGAGGAAGAGTTGGGGTTTAGGACAATTGGTTTGGGCATGACAGCCGAGCAGGATTTGTTGATGACTGACCCACATAGGCCCGCATTGTCAGAGAGAGAAGAGGGCGGTAATGAGTCAAAGAAAGTCCCTGAGGGTACGCCACCAGTTAGTTGGTTATGTGATACATTGAAGTAGGTTAGTTGTGGGCAACTGGAGAGCTCTTTTGGAAGCTCTCCAGTTAGTTTGTTCTGGGAAAGATCCAGTCTTTGAAGCTTTGTAAGATTTGAAAAGGACACAGGGATTTGTCCAGTGAGGCTATTCCCTGAGAGGTCCCTACAATGTTTATTTAACAATTTCATTTATTTAGATAAACAGTTAAAAAAGAGGATGCCCAACAGAGGAAAGAGGGTAAGTGAACTTACAGGGATGTGAGAGAAGTGCATTTTCCAATCTGGATTGGAATTTCACCATAGAAAGAGTTCTTCTCTAGGTTCAGCACCTTCAGAGAAGCCAATTCACATATGTCCGATGGAATTGTGTGGTTGAGATTATTCGAACTCAAATCAAGTGCTTCGAGTAACTTCAAATCACCAATAGTTGCAGGTATATCACCAGAAAGTGAGTTACGTGACAGATTCAGCAATTGCAGATTTTTCAGATACGAAACGTCGGGTGGGACCCATCCTGACAAAGCATTGCCAGATAAATCCAGGAATCGCATGGTGGAACCTGACTTCACTGCTAGTTCAATTGCTCCGTTTAACATGTTATCAGAAATGGAAACCAATTCCACTCCGGATGCAAAAACCCATGCAGGTATACCTCCTGTAAAACTGTTTCCTGATAGTCTAACTTCCCTCAAAAAATGTAAATGATTTATGGAATTTGGTATTTCACCAGAGAACTTGTTCCATGACAAATTAAGACTCTCTAGACTCCTCATTCCTCCAATCCAAATTGGAACCGGCCCATTGAACAAATTTGAACTCAAACTGAGATACTGACAATTGGCGAGCTGGCCTATTGAATCGGGAAGGGTCCCATTTAACAAATTATTACTCAAATCAAGAGACTTAAGCAATGCTAAATCCCCAATTTCACCAGGTAACTGGCCTATAAATCGATTATTTCTCAAATTTATTATTCTCAAATTAATGCTTGTATTCATACCGGGAGGGATAGCACCAAAGAGATCATTATTAGACAAATCCAGTGATCTTAAACCAATCAAATTCCAAATGCTGCTTGGTAAAACATCAGAAAACTGGTTATAAGAAAGATTCAAACTTGTCAACCTCAAACAGTTACCGACATTGCCCGGTATGGGACCCGATAACCCATTACTAGCTAGCGGCACGGACTGAACTGACCTACATTGCTCAAAAAAGGAACTGGGTAATGAACCTGATAAGCTGTTTGCACTGAGGTCCAAAGTTTCCAGATTTTTTAGCCTTAAAAAGTCGGGTTGAACAGGACCCGTTAAGTTGTTTCGAGAAAGATCGAGACTTCTGAGGTATTGAAGCAAGAGGAGGCCTCGGCTGAGCTTACCCGAGAGTGAGAGGTTGCTTAGCGTAAGATGAGTGACCCGATTTGATTTGGGGTCGCAACTTACGCCATACCAATTGCAGGGGTGGTCGGAATCTTCGTTCCATGAGGAGAGGTGAGAAAACGGATCTGATACATCAGCTTTGAAGACGATGAGGCCAAGTACATCGTCGTTTAACGGGTTGGGTCCGGATTCCGCGAGAAATGGGAGGAGGAAGGGAAGGAGAGAGACAACGAGGAACGAGGGGAGAGTCATTGTGAAGAAAAGGGTTTTAGCATTTGGAGGTTACAAAAGGGAGATAGATTTTATGAATGAGGTGAGGAGCAAGTTGTGATGCTATGAACAGAGAGAACGAGTGTGTTGTAGTTAAGAGGATCGTTTTGTGTTGCCATAAAGAGAGAGAAGCAGAAGCGGGGAGATGATTTGGCGAGACTGATCACTGATGAGCTGGGTTGCAAAAGTAGGTAGTTTTTTTGCACCAGTACCCTATAAAAACTATATATATAAATCAGTCCTTAGTGTAATGTGATAACTAATTTATTGCTCCGCAACTAGATAGTGATCAACATAACATATTCTTTATTCTGTTTTTTCTAATTGAATTTTATCTTTTCATAAAGAAATTATTTCATTATGTCGTTTGTCAAATTAGATACAATGTTGTGAAACTTTTTTGTTTTATAACAAAAATTTATCTGCGTATACTAGTTATAAGAAACTTCTTTGTTTTAAATTCCGAACATAAGTATGATGTTCTAAACAGGACATGATTTAACTAACATAAATTCTAGAGTAGAAATAAAATAAACCTTGTTATTACAAATTCATTAAGGAGTTGTATTCTAAATATGAAAAAGATAAGGTGTGGTATGGAAAAATATCAAACAGAACGTTAGTAAATGCGAGTAGCTTGGAATTGTTCTCTTCGAGATAGACACGTGGCGGGACGATACGATTTACCAAGGGCAGCAGCTTTCTCTAATCCGTCCGATTTCACAAGTTGGAGACGTGGAAAGATCGGAAAATAACACTCTCTCCAGTGCTACAAAACTGGAGAAGATCAGAGCAAATGCACGTTGAGGTAATTAATACGGCGAGGCACCTCCTGCGATGGAAGGTTGGGTCTATTAAATACGCTCGAATTTAATGCCGTATTTATTGCTTTTGAAAAGTCCATTTGCAGTAGATATAACTCGTATTCGCTGTGGCCTCGTGTGTTGTTTCATTCTGTGTTGTCGGGAGAATCCCTCTGTTTCACAAATTTAAATTTTTGACCGCGAAAAACTATATGGCTCCAGACCCACTGTTTTCTCGAATAAGGTGTGATGCTATATGGCTCCAGACCCACTATTCGCGAATACTGTTACAAGTTCAACTAGTCATTGTAGATTTGTAGCACAGTGCTCGGATCCACTGTTTGAGTTATTATATAACATTAAATTGTATGTAGCTATGTATCTTACTTCTTACATAGCTCCTATACAAACAAGCGGAACACATTTTTAAAAGGAGGTTTGGAGGGGGGCAGGTCTTGGTCAAATTCTCTATTGCTTCACTCCATTGCTGGCAAGTGATGACAATAAACTTTACAACGAAGTCTACGATAGGAATTATAAAAGATGATAAAGAGGCAAAAAAAGAAAAACTACAAAAATTGAACCGATTGGGACACTAGGACAGTGGTTTCAACGGCCTGGATCATCTCCATTTCATCAGTAACAAAGTAATGCTTCCGTAACAGCTTTATGGGCAGACAATCCTGCTTATAACGTCTTGTGTCCATATTTTGGGATCTGCTTATAATTAGAATTTTCTAAATTCTAGTTGGAATTTGAACCGTCTTATTCAGAATTAGGATCAATTCACAAGAAAATAATTATCAAAGAAATAAACGAATTTCGTATATGAACTCGAGCTTTTTTCCTACAACATTTCATAAACGTTGTTTTTTCATTATATGGCATCTATTATTTGACAAATCAATTATTTTTTTAATCAAATATTTAAATCTAAAACTAATGAAATTAACTAATTTGACAAAAAAAAATGAATATACTAGGTAGAGAGAAAAAAACTCAGAATGAATGGATCTCTGAAATTAATATGTAATTCTGCTGGATTTATAATTACCTATGTTCATTAAATTTAAAACGGATGTACAAATGATATTCTTTGTCAATACTATTTTAACAATACTGATACTCATAGGTGAAGTGTTACCATTAATTAGTTAGGGTTGGAAAAAAAAAAAAACTTCTGGCTTGTGATTCGTTTGAGATTGGTTCGAAAAACTTCTAATTAGCTCATTCGATTTTGACTTGGCTCGTCACTAACGAGTTCAAATTTTGATCCAATTCGATTCGTTACTCAGCTCGTTGTAAAAAAAAAAAATTACTTGCCGATTCTTTCACTATTTCTTTTTTGTGCACATCATAAAATGATAAAACTCTTTCCCTAAAGGATATATTGTTACTTGAATTCATTAGGGGAGCCATTATTTGAACTGTCCGGTTAGAAAGGAATAAAGTTTGTTTTAATAACACCGAACCAACCTCAGCTAAATCATTGGATAACAGAATTATTGCATTATTATCTTTTTGGTGCCAATATAGAAATGATAGTTCTTTTTTAAAACTCTCTATGATAATGTCCTATGATGTCAAAGATCTTCCAAATCAGTTGACCACAAAGGAGGAGGTAGTGGATCTACTCCTCGCCATGTCTACCATGGAGGAGGACCTGTCGAAAGATGTTGTTGCCACCATAGCACCTATTGGAAGGAATGGAATGTCTGGAAACAACCAAGTCTAGGAAGAAGATGAAGACTCCAATATCTTGAGTGACTTGGAGTAATTTAGAAGGGTAAGGCTAAGGTGTTATGGGTTGCATAGCAACCTACGGTGTTACGACTCAATATTCGAGTTTTCAAAATTCAAACGGTCGATCCGAACCGTTCATCTTGTTCTCTATATTAATATGTGTTTGGAGACCAAATTTTATATTTTTTTGGAAAAATTTTATATTTTTTTGGAAAAATTTTACTATTTTTTTAGATAGGTAGAAAATCAAATATCTAAATGGTGCAGAATTTTTTAGATCAACTGATTTTTTACCTATCTAAAAAGAGAAAAGATTTTCGTCCACACTGTTTTGTCCACAGTCTGTCCACAACGTTATTCACTCCTGATTCAACCGTCTTTAACTACCTCCCTCTCTATTTCCTTTTTCTACAATTCCTTATACAAAACCTAGTCTTTATCTCTCTCTAAAATCTAAACCCTCGCTGCCACTCCATCTAAAAGTTGGCCTTTTTCCCATTCTCCTAGAAACATCTCTGATCGTTATCGACCCAAATTTGGCATCTCCAAGCTCTCCTTCCCATTCTTTTCTAACAATAAGGGTCTGTTCGGCCGAATCACTATTCACGTGGGAAAAAAAAAATTCAGTTGAACTGAATTTTTTTTTTCCCACGGGAACAGTGTTTTTCAGTTCAAATCCCGTGCCCGCGCCCATTCTCATTTGTCGGCCGAACAGGCCCTAACCTTTCTCACGTTAGCTTGGTCTGCATATATTATTGCTCTTTCTAGAGTTCTTTCACCTCCGCTAATTGCATATTCGTTTGACGAACATATGAACGAATTTACCAAATTAAATTCGTCAGAGCATCATCGAGTTCGCGCGTTCAAAAAACATATCCGCTGATTGAAAAATTCGTTTGACGAACGATGAATTCGCCAAATTAATTTTGTCGGAGCATCGAGACAATCTTTCATCTAAAGGAGATATCATTATTTCGTCGGTAAATCAATAGATTATTTCGACAAATTAATTTTGAGTTATTCGTGCAATTAAATTCGAGTTGCCAAATTTCGTCGGTAAATCAATAGATTTTTTTTAGCAATTGCATATAGCAAGCTAAGGGAGCCGATCTATCATTATTTGAACTTTGATTTGAATTTCGATGGTGTTATTTATTATTCAATAATGAATCTCGTATTATCTCAATGTTTCATTTGAATTTGATATTTGAATTCAAAATTAGATAGATCGTTCTGTAATGTCGTTGATTTAAATTTTCAGATTTAAGAACTTACATGATTCAATATTTTATTTTACAATATTCGATTTCACTTTCGAAAGAAGAACATGACGAATCATCTCTGATCTTCATCATTTGCGATTTGAATTGAAGAGTAGTGGCGGAATTTTAATTTTTAATATTTTTCTAATAGATTTACAAGATCTATACAATTTTTTACAAGATATATGAATCAGGTTTAAAAGTTACGTAGATACAATATTTTACCGGATATAGTTCACACTTTTACATGATATATGCATCATTTTACAGTATTGAGCTATTGTTCTTTTTATTTTTTGTCTTTTTATTTTGAATGTTCTGGATGTTGTATACATGCAATTGATTTATAGTTTAGATATAGCAATTTTACAGTATTGGTTTTTTCTAGTTTAAGTTGACAGTTTTATAGTATTGAAATTTTGTATTTTTTACATTTTGTTTTATCGTTTTCATTTGCTTATTTTACATTATTGAAATTTTATAGTTTTTACATTTTGTTTTCACAGTTTAAGTGTACAATTTTACATTATTAAAAATTGATACTTTTTAAATTTTATTTAATCGTTTTCATCTGCTAATTTTACATTGTTGAAAATTTATAGTTTTTACGTTTTGTTTTTACAGTTTAACTTAATATTTTTACAATATTGAAAATTGATATTTCCAACATTATATTTTATCATTTTCATCTGTGAATTTTGCATGACTGCAATTTTATAGTTTGTACATTTTATGTTTATAGTTTAAGTGGTCAATTTTATAGTATTCATTATTTTGATGCTTTATTTGTATGTTCATTAAATAAAGAAAAAAATTATTCGGATAATTTAATTTGACCTTTTTAGCACGTTTTTTGTCGAAATAACTGCTAATAACTAATACTAACTGCCAATAATTTTCTATAACTGCAATTTCCGAAAGCACAACAAGTGGTCCCTTTGAAAGTACATTTTTTTTGTCTTGTTGGTGCAACTTGTAATATGTTTCTAACTATCATGGGACCACTTGAAATACTAGCTGGATGTTTTTTGATTAATTGACATATTTTATGTGATATATTGTGTAAATGTACAGCATGTAAGAATAATTTTACAGTATTCGCGTAAGTTAAATGTCAGTTTTTCTGTGAACAAATTGTGGACAATTAGACGCTTCAATCTAAAAAATAGTAAAAAAATTCCAAAAAATGTAAAATTTGGTCTCCAAACACATATTAATATGGAGAACAAGATGAACGGTTTGGATCAACCGTTTGGACTTTGAAAACTTGAATATTGAGCCGTAGCACCGTAGGTCTTTATGCAACCCATAGCACCTTGGCCTTACCCAATTTAGAATTAGTAAACTTTTGTTATGTTGGTTATGTTGTTGAGATTCTGGTTGGGTTTCTTATTTATGTTTTATGTTTAATATTTGTCATGTATTTCTAAACAAATGTATTACTTGTGCTTATACTAGATCTCTGTTTTGAGCACTTTTGCAAGTACTCTTTTTTATTTCGTAATGAAATCGATAGTACCACCACAATCTTTTAAAAAAAAAAATGATAAAACTCGTTATAAGAAGAACATAAATTTTGTTTCCGCCCCGTGACCAATAAGCAACTCACAACATCAAATCAACGAAAATATTTGATCCATGTGCGGCATTCAACGCGAATAAATTCTTAATGAATTGGCTCAACTTGTTCTGACTCGGTTCGGCTCGTAGACATGCCGACAGTTAGCATTGATTTGATCAATATGAGAAGAGTGCTATACAGAGAAATGGACAAGTCCCTTTCAAAGAACTGGAGAGGGTTGGAAATATCTTTTTCAGAAGCTTTATTCCGAAGCTACCTACTGAGATCATGCACATGGAGCTTTTGCTTTTTTCATCAGAGAAGAACCAGGTAGATGTGTCCTTCAAAATGAAACCTATCAATCTGTTTCCTAAGTATAATCATCATAAACAAAAATGGAAGAGAACACTGTATATATCTTAAATGCATGACAAATATAGAAAACTTGTCATGTATATATATATATTTTTTTGAGATTTCCAATAGTAGAATAAAACCAATTTCACACCTTTTAGACAAAGATTCTATCTCACGATTCCATTCTACTTTGTCGATTCTACCGGAATACCGGATTAAAATAGTGAAGATAACTAAGTGGGAAAAAAAAAATAGAATTTGACTATACAAACTTAAAAATATTTTGCACTTTTTTTTAGAATTCTGAAATCGAACAGAAGTATCTACAAAAATAATAGATGAAAAAAAAATATTTTGCACTTTCACCAATATTGTATTTTTTTTAAAGGATCGCTTAATAATGTTTGCATTCTTTTATCATGGACATTTTTAGAAAAGGTGATAATTGTCACACATGGGTGGCACCGCGCATGCAATTAATTATAGTCATGGTTCATCCCAGATCTTTACTGACTAATCTGTGTTTACTATCTTTTGAATTTTAATTTATGCGGATCTAAGAGTTGCTATATATAAATGAGGAAGGTTTAAGTGTTTTCATTTTTTGTGCTTTTTACTGTGTTTCTATTTTTTTTAATTTTAATAATTCAAAATTTAAAACTTAAAAGTCAAAATAAAATTATTAAATGTGATTTATATTATTTTTTCTATGTGCTTAAAAAAAATTATAACATTTCAATTTTGTTTTTATGTGAATAAATAAGTTCAAAAACCAATGTCTATAAATCGTCCACATTAGTGCGTTTTTAACTATCTCTTGATGACAATCAAAATAAAATTGAAATGCCATAATTTTTACACGTACATAAATAAAATGATGTAGATCATATCCAACGATTTTATTTTAATTTTTAAATTTTGAATTTTGAATAATTAAAGTTTTTAAAAATTGAAACATGATGAAGACATAAAAAATAGAGGCATGAACCTTCTCTATATAAATATATAAATATATGGATGGTGAATAAATAATTTATTTTCCCAGTTCCTTGTCATGACAGGAGAAATCTACTAGCTAGATTAAATTAATTGAACATCTTTGACATTGACCACACTCCAACAGTCAGAATGCCAAAACAATATTGAATTCTTCCAATATATATATATATATATATATATATATATATATATATATATATATATATATATATATATATTTAAATTTATGTCCCCAATAAAAATGTTTGAAACACAAAGCTTCTAACCTTTTAATATTTAAATAAATATGATCATATGATGTCTTGGTATACCGACCCCCCAAAAAAAAGATGGCATAAAGCGGTGAATCAGCTGACATTGACCATCTGAATTAATTAAATTTACGGTAAAACTTGTACCTGAACTTAAGTAGGCCATTAAAAAGGGAACTGTTCATCTCAGTCCAAAGAATTAAAAATTTATTTTAAGCAGTGACTGAGGGCCATTGAAAGATGATAAGAGTTTCAATACCACATATTTTTCGTACCTCATTATATTTCATATTATATATTTTTATTTTTAAAGTTCAAATTATTAATCCAAACCGTTTAACATAATATTTATATTAAAATATCTGTAAGATGAAATTTTATAATTTTTGAAATTTTTTTACTATTTTTTAAGACAGGTACAAAATCACTGTTTTTGGACCGTTAAAAAAACAGTGATCTTCTACTCATCTTAAAAAATAGTAAAAAAATTTCAAAAATTATAAAATTTCATCACAACCATATTTTAGTAAGGATATCATGTTGAACAGTTTGGATCGACAATTTAGACTTTAAAAACGAAGATATACAATATGAGGTATAATGAGGTATGAAAGACATGAGGCATTGAAACCCTCCTCTTGAAAGATTATATTTTTCCCATTTATTTCAATGCTTTGCATGCATGTGACAATGAAAATTAATTGTAATGTACATCCGATTTTTATAGTACACAAGTAGATCTTAATTTAATCAATTCTTTTGTGAACTCAACTCTAAAATTTATTGAATTGATTTCAAACAATGAATCCGAATTGTTGAAACATATTTACCTTGTGAGTGATGTGTCTACATGCGAAAATTTTAAAATTTCAAATTAATATAAAGTAAAGCAGTCAAAATTTGAAGATTTCTAAATTAATATTAATGCATTCATTTTTTAACTTTATTTTATCAATTGACTCTATACGAAACTAATAAAAATTTTAAATTTCCGAATGTAGACATATCACTCGTAAGCAGTGGTAGAGCCAGACTTTCAAGTTATGGGGGTCGAACATTATGAATGAGGGTCACTCATATAAAATTTGTATGCTGCGAATGGGGTCAATATTACTGTATCTATAACATTTTACCCTATACTATATAGAATATTGTATATAATTACAAAATATTTCAAAATAAATGGGGTCAATTGACCCCATTCTATCAATGTAGCTCCACCTCTGCTCGTAAGATAGATGAGTTTCAATGGCTCGGAATCATAATTTGAAGCTAATTAATCTGATAGGTTTTAGAGTTGAGATCATAAGAAAACTTGGTGAAATTAAGAACACCCTAGTTTCTTTTGAGTCAATTTAAATTTGATTAATCAATCATAGTAAAGCAGTTGAAACTACGTTATTAAAAATTGTAAATTGTTTGAAAGAAGGATTTTTTTTTTTGTTTTTAGATCGACTCAAATTTAATAAGCGCTATTTTATAAATAAAGAACACATCTACAATTTAAATGTTCCAATTTGAATAATATCTTTTGATATCAAATGTGTTTATATTTTTAAAGAAAAAAAATATAAAGGTCATGCCTCTAGATCAAACGTGTGTGTATAATACTAAAAGTTGCATAGAAGTTAGATCAACACTAGAACTAGATGGTCAATTTCAAATATTAAAATACAGAGGCGGAGCTACATTCAAGAAATAAGAGTCAAATAGCTTCTATTTATTTTGAATTTTTTTTGTACTTATGCACGATTTTCTATATAATATAAGGTAAAATGTTATAGATACGGTAATATTAATTCTTATTTACAGCATGAAAATTTTATATAATTGACTTCATTCATGTTTCATCCCATAATTCACAAATCTTCTTACTGACTATGCAGATACTTCTCTAATTTGAATGATAATAGTTTTCTACACTAGAACCCAAATTGATGCAGTGAGACGGCAAGCTGTTTTTGTCTATTTTTTTTTATTTTTTTTACTTTTGAGTTATGAATAAGAATTAAATATTAAATGAATACGAAATAAGAATTAAATATTAAATGAATACGAAATATGAATCAGATACTAAATGAATATGAGTACAAATTCCAATTTGGATTTTTAATTCATATATTATAAATTAACATACTATTCATTAAATTACTTTTTAATAAAAATAAAAAGTAATATAAATACGGATATAATTTCAATATTTAATCGTTACAGTGAACAAAAGAAAATTCTCATGTTAAACTTGTTATATCATTATAAATATATATCTTGTTAATAAAATTAACCATCAATATAACTAATATATGAATTCAAAAAATACAAACTAAAAAACATTCTTCTTTTAAAACATACATGCATGATTTAAAATGAAAAGAGAGAACTTGATCATATTTTGTGTTAGCATATAAATCACTATTACTATCGCAATTAAAATAAAATAAAATGAATCAGTAGCCCGTATTTTGAAAAGCCCGAACATTTGAATTAACTAAAATAAAATGTTTTGGTAGCCCAATTAAATTTCTACCAGGTACTTTTGAACAGAACAAATATTCGAACAATTAAAATATACCAATATGAATAGTTATTTGTATTTGTATAAGCTTTAAAGAGTAAGGCTATGGTGTTATGGGTTGTATAGAGGACTACGGTGCTACGGTTTAATATTTGAGTTTTCAAAATCTTAACGGTCGATCCGAACCGTTAATCTTGTTCTCCATATTAATATTTGTTTGGAGACCAAATTTTACATTTTTTGAAAAAAATTTACTATTTTTTTCGATAGGTAAAAAATCACTTGATCTAAAAAATTCTGCACCATTCAGATATTTGATTTTCTACATATCTAAAAAAATAGTAAAAAATTTCCAAAAAATGTAAAATTTGGTCTCCAAACACATATTAATATGAAGAACAAATAAACAGTTCGGATCGACCGTTAGAATTTTGAAAACACAAATATTGAGCTGTAGCACCGTAGCCTTACTCCGCTTTAAAATTGTAATTGTATTTGTGACATTATATGTATCCAGAGAATTTATATTCGTATTCATATTCGAATATTCAAATTTGCGAAAATTCAATCATAGATCTTAATATTAACTGGATAATATGAAATTCATCATCCCTAGTATCTCAATGTTGAGGTGGAACCACACAATTTTGCTCAAAAACAGAATCCTTGGCCCCGCTTCAGGCCTAACACCTTGTTTGGATGAACAGTAGAGGAATAAGGGGATAAATTTGTTCTTACAACTATATCTATTCTATATCGAGTTAGGCTGGGGTGCTATGGATAGCATAGTGGCCTCTATGCTACAACTCAATATTCGAGTTTTCAAAATCCAAACGGTCGATTCGAACTGTTCATCTTATTCTCCATATTAATATCTGCTTGGAGACCAAATTTTATAATTTTCTGAATTTTTTTACTATTTATTAAGCCACTTTGAAAATCGCTAATCCAACGGTTTTACTATTTTGTGCAGCCACCGTTGGATCAACAATTTTGTAAAATACTTAATAAATAGTAAAAAAATTCAGAAAAATGTAAAATTTGGTCTCCAAGCAGATATTAATATGGAAAATAAGATGAACGGTTCGGATTGACCGTTTGAATTTTGAAAACTCGAATATTGAGCCGTAGTATAGAGGCCACTATGCTATCCATAGCACCCCAACCTAACTCTTCTATATCTATTATCAATGAAGAATCTGTATTTGATCTAGTGACAAAGGTACACAACTCTTATATAAAAAGTCATGAGTTTGAAATTTACAAAGTGAAATTTTTTTTTTTGTATTAATTTAAAGAAGTTTGAAATGTGTTGGTTGGCTTTATTCCAACTCATATTTTAAAAAAAAAATCTATTGAGAATGTAACGTACGTAATTTCGTGAGATATATTATTCCTTAAACCATTCTTAATATATATTACAGCGAAGCAAAGAGATTTATATGGACATTTTTTTTCATACGTGGAGTTTCATTAAAAAAAAAAAAAAAACGCTTGCGACAAACGGACAAGTAGAACAGTTGCAATTCCATCTGCGTGCCGTACAAGTGCACTTTATTAAATTGCTTTTGGCTGCAAAATCATTGACTGAGACTCACTGCTTGACAGCTCATCTCGCTTCTGCTTCTCGCCTTCTCCCATCCATTTTCTACTTTCTTATTTTACTTCAAATTTTTATACCTTAATATTTTGTGGGCCGCTTACAAGGCTTGTAATAATTATCTGTAAGCCCCATATGTTTGTTAAATAAGTTATCATGTGAGTGCAAAGCTCATATTAGATCATTTGTGCTTGCATTTTTAAAATAGTGGTTAGGAAATGAATGATTAGTTTCTTAGTCATAACTAAGTGACTCACATGACCTACTGTAGTTTAGTTTATTAGCTAAGTTCCATGATTGCTTATGTTCACGCTACAATTGTTACTATACTTTATTAAATGTTGGAAAAATATGAACTAACCAACTAATTTTAAATCTGAATTTTGATCAATAAAATAAATAACAATTATATTAAAAATATAATCAAGAATATAATTAAAACTTTGTTACCCTGAGCTGCAAAATGTGGACCTAAGGCAACTTTCCGTCATAAGCGCAGGAATAATCGGTTAAGCTTGCCCCAAGTTACGCCGGTATTCCTCTACCTTCGGGCGCAACCGTGGTAGAGGTTGATGTAGCTTCTTTCAACAGTGATAGCAGAATAATATGTTTTCTATAAAGAAAATATTTGTTTGTGGGAGAATAGAAATTGAATTTATGAATTATAGAGCTTAGAGAAAGATCAAGAGAATATGTAAATTGTTGAATAATGGGATGATATTCTTTCCCAAAATCATGTACTATTTATAAACAAATTTATGCACTCGTGACAATTAAATTCATATTCATTCTTCTACCGTTATTATATAAAATTATATAATATATAAATAGCCATTACAATGAATGTTCAAAGAAATATCTATGACAGTAATAGCATTAACGGGTCAAATATTAATTGCTATTCATGTCAATGAAATAAGTGCACCAAAGTAATAGCTATTACCGTTTCTTTTTATTAATAACAATTAAAAGAATAAATGTCATTTAATTGTGTATCAGTGCATCAAAGAAATTAAGCTCTGTAACTCATAAACTTTAGAAAACATTAATATAAAAAAATAGTATTTATTTACATAAATTTTGAGTTTTAAAATAAATTTCCAACATTAAAATCGTACCAAATTCCCTGAGATATCAGCGTGGTACGTACCATAGGCAATAACATTTTAAAATAAAATATAACATTTTTAATAAAGGAAAAAAAATAGAAAAATAAAGGTCATATACTCTTGCGCATAATCTCTAAAGCTTCTCATATTATAGAAGTTTCCCTTGTAGCACACTCAGCTGATACAACATTTTTAATAAGTACATTTATTGGTGACAAGAAAATAAACTAAGTCAACAAACCTTATCTTTTATAGATGTGTTTTCAGACTTTTTGTTGGTTAATAATTTGAGTAGAGGTTGAGGGTTGAAGACTACTTAGATGTGTACAAATAGTTAGTTAAAACTTGGTTTTTTTCTAAAAAAATAATAAAGATTTGTTAGCAAAATTTGCCCAGACAAACAAAGACATTTCTTAGTTAATAGTTTAAGGATCAGCGGTAGTTTATTAGTTTGATTTTTCTATAGAACCAGTGGTTTGGCCACATTTTTTCAAAAATAAGAAACAAACCATATCTTTACCAGACCCAGATATTCTGTAAACAAAATTAACTAAAAACAACCAAAAGACCAAAGGCAAAGAAAAAAATTTGAAGGTATATGTACCACTTAATTAGGGCCTGTTCGGCGTGATACTATTCACGTGGGAAAAATAAAATTCACTCAGACTGAATTTTTTTTTCCCACGTGAACATTAATTTTTCAGTTCAAAATTTCCAATTCTTATTTCTATTCCTATTCCCACTGGGAACGCCGAACACGCCCTAAAGAAAAAAGGGAAGACAAATGCGAAAAAAAAGAGGCAATAAGAACCTCGTGCTGACCTGTTTAACTATTTCATTGAGGGACACCATGATGTCCCCTTTGAGAAATTTTGTTAACCACATGTACGTATTCATTGAGTGCATCTCTTGTGACCCCTGCTAGATGTTAGCCTTAATTGTTTTTGGTTTATTGACAAGGGTTATTTTTCAGGCAAATATTTTAACAGAACAGTTTTGGCTTCATGTAGCGCACTAATTATATGTAACACTATTTTGATTCTATAGTCCCTACTCTGCATGAAATCAAAACTGCTCTGGTAAAATCTTTACTCCATTTTTCACCTCAATAGGGATTAGAAATCTACGGTGAGATTTTTTTTTTTCTCTAATCTAAGTGTACAACTTCTACAATATACTTCCATTATATCATACAATTGTTGTTATGTAACCATTAGCAGTAACAATTTACCTAATCCCTTGATTTTTTGAGATTAAAAAAAAAATCAAGGGATTAGGTAAATTATTACTGCTAAATGTTACAGATGCAGCAACAACTGTTGTACCTTTGATAACGTCCATTATGGCCACATGTGATCTCTTTAATTTCAAAGAACACATTATAGCAGCACTAACCAGTAACCACAACCAATGATTAGGTTTTTCAAAGTAAGGATATCTATTGTCTAGCTTTATGCGTTCAATTGCTACTTGCCTATGTGGGCTTGTATCATCACAACTGGCTTGTGAAGCAAATACCTCAGGGAGCATGTTCACTTTGCTTGATTCTTACATCTTCTTTAATCAACGTAGGATATAACATTATGCAAAGTTCTAAATAGCGACCACGTCATCTCAGAAAGGCAAAATGAAAAGTATGTGAATTAATCTCAGAAAGGCTCAAGAAAAGTATGTGAATAGTACACGTCCTTTTTTTTTTCCTTTCAAAAATTATATTCTTCATTTCTACTAATTATTAACATTATCTAAAGTCCCATAGAAAAATTAGTAACATCAAATTGATTAAATAATTATAATATTCATATTAAACAATACAAAGTCCAAATTGATATTCCAAATATCCTTAATAATATCATAAACTATCTTTTCATATTCAAAATAACATAACCATCATAGTATAAACTTATAATTTTTTTAAAAAAAATTTCAGTTTGGGTCTTTAGATAAAAGCATGTAGCATAACATGCACTATTTACACTACATTCTACGCATTATTACGGACCGCTATTAACGCTATAGCTGTCATAGCTAAATTAGCACACTTTTATCACATAGCTAACTTTGAGAACATTAAAATGCCACTATTGCTGCTATTTGAACACTGATATTATGTGATGTCTGATATGCATCTCATAGCATGATTAAGTGTGTAATTTAACTACAACTAAAATCTTTTGCATAACATCTGGTTCCTTGCTAAATCTGAAACTAGAATATAGTCGGCCATATCGTCTATTAATTTTTACCAAGCACAAAAGAAAATTAAACTAATATAGTTAGACCACTTTTTACTCTAAAGAAAAATGAGGATAAAATAAACAAAAAAAGGCACTGGCCAGCGTCAACGAAAAATAAGTCTCACAAACAAATAATTTATATATCTACTTTGTCTGCCATACAGTAATTCGTGCATTTAAATGTGTAAATTGGACATTTGACAAATCAAAATTCTGAGAAAGATGGACAAAAAGAAAAGACGAGCACGCCAAAACACCCCAGGTACAATGTTCTAATCATTCAAGCAGGCTCCTCTCCAGTTTCACAACTGAACTGCATAAACGTTGCTTTACCAGGGCCCATTTGATTAAAATTACATGGACCTAATTGCATCTCCTCTAAGGCTACTCACAAAAAAAAACAATCAAATGGAGCAGGTGCAATTTGGGCCCTGCTGGTTATCATCAGCCCATATAGAACAAGGATCTCTTCATTCTATGTAAAGAACAAAGAGGAGCCAGCCTCCAGTATACACTCTATCTTACAATTATACACCGTAAAAAGTTTGGCTGACAATCGGTGGCATTTCAACCTAAATGCCACCGGTCTCCAAAACATGTCAATTATACTTCAAACGACATATCCAAACTGTTCAGATCGATTACTCCACAAGTGATGTATTTACATGCAACATTTATAAATTTTTGATGGCATTTAGTATCAAGTCATGAGGTAAAAAAATGATGAAAAATGAATGCATTAAAAATAAACTTAATTTTTTTTTATTGCTTGACTTAATATTAAATGTCATCAAAATTTTATAAATTTTACATAAACACAATGAATTAGATCGGGAATTAGTCGTTTGTGTTTCTTAATCATCCCAATCAAAATCCCATCCATCTTTACTGTTACCGTTGTTATTAGATCTCGAAGAAAGCCCATCTACAGAAACACCATTTGCAGCAACAGGTCTACCGACAGCTGCCTCTTCATCATCCCAATTATCGTCCCATCCATTCTCCCACCCATCAGCTGTGTTCACCACAACAGCATTCGTTGAGTTGGACTGGGAATTCTGGACCCCACCCATCTCTAGTTGCTGATAAGCAGGACTGCCGACAGATCGCCTCCTCCCCCTTACAAACTTGCAACAAGCCCATATAACAAGGGAAATTACACTGGTAAAAATTAACAAATACGCACCGTAAATAGGTGTAAACTGGGTGGCATAGCTGGCAAATTGCTGAAACGGTTTCTGCCAGTCATAAGTTCCAGTAGATGATTTTATGTGCAAGATGCAATCACCTTTACCAGCATTTACAGTGATATCAGCTGCATGGTTGGAGTCACTTATTAGGATCTTCACCTGATTAGCCACCAAATATCAGAAATCAAAATAAATGACTTGAGCTTAAAAGATTTTGAGCTTTAAGTTCATATCGAGATAAAAGAATGAAAGAGAATAGAAGACTTGTATTACTGTTACACAAGTATAAACTACTAAGACGTGATGCAATCTACTTTGCATCTCTAAAACAGAAGCTAAGACACACATACATCTAGTTATCTAAACCAACTCAAATATGGATATTAACTAATAATATAAAACATAACAAAAATAGAAGTGCATAAACCCTCACGGAAGAATACCACTCGAGGGAGGAAGAGAGAGAATCAAACCTTGATATAATTGTGTTTGGCGAGATCTAGCTTCTTGGAATCAAGCACGAGGGGTGGTGTGGATTTTACATCAATGGAAATGTCATTTTCGCCTTTGTTCTCTACTATAAGGACTATTTCTTTCGAATCTGGATTAAAATTAGAAAAGGTTATATACTTATATCTAGCTGATATGACATAAACAAAGGTACACAAAGCATGCAGAGAAAGAAGAGAGACCTGAATAATACTATCATAGAATTTGAAACAATCCTTATCATATTCAGTGAAGTTAATCCCTTCCATTGCAATCCTTATCATATTCTTGCATCATTTTTATATGCAAGAATTACACACATACACAGACAGTGCTTAACCTGATGTTATAAAAAAATCACAGGGAATGGGTACCATTTTTCATTTGAAATATTACACCTTAGATTGACTTGTTAAAGCACATGACAAAAAAAACAGAATTGCATTTTTATTCCAGAATTTCTATTGAAGCTCATGCAAAACGTTGCTAAATCTGTTAGAGCACATGTGGCAAGTTTCTAAAAGTGGATCATTATATTATGGAAAGGAAATAGATCGAGGATATAGGAATTTGCTACAGGAGTAACCGCAATGAATCCAAAATAGGTTAGATTGTAAGGGTTTTCCTTACCAACACATCAAAAGAGAGTTAAAAATAGATTTAAAAAGGGCAGCAAAAATGGCCTAGGTGTTTTCCTTTTCCGACCAAATGTTTTCTTAAAACCGACTCCAAACAAAATGATTAAGAAGCATTGCCATATGCTTGAATTGATTGTCTGCCTTGGCACAATGAAAACAAGACGTCTTGGTTCTTGAGTGGAATTCATATTTTGGTTTACAGGGAGTACACTAGCATCCAGAGGCGGATATAGTAAGTAAGAATGGGGGTTAATTGACCCCCATTAATTTTCAAATTTTATGTGCTTGTGCATGATTTTTTATATAGTTTAGAGCAAAATTTATGGATATTGTAAAATCGACCCCATTCGTAGTAAGAAAATTTTTATGATTGACCCCCATTAATGTTTGACCCCCAGAGTTAGAAAGTCTGGCTCTGTCCCTGCTAGCATCCAACCCTTTCCTTTATATTATGTGATGCTATTTACTTATTGTTCTTAGCTCAATTTTTTTTCTTGCAGTCAGTAATGCAGAACTACAATCGAGTAAAAGCAGGCATTCTTTCTAAGGAATTGCGTTGAAAATCATGAAAACTGGAAACATCACTGTGGTATTTTTAAGGAAAAACAAAATCATTGGTATTAGATGGGGTCACAACTTGTAGCTCTGTGTCTGGCAGTCAAGTTAGGTATGTACAATTTTGCAACAAAATAAGACATGCCAGCTACCAGCTAGTAAGAAATTTCCTAATTTTTTACCATGAGCAAATTTTAATTAAGAAAACCCAAACAAGGCAAAAGAAAAAGGTTTACCATTAGCAGCATTTTGGAGACATGCAGTCCAATTATCCTCATTTAAACATTTTTCAGATGCCACATCACAGAGCCCTTTGATCTTACCAACATTCTCTTCCGGTTTTGTCCCTGTATCTGTTTTGGTACCAGTCCTATCAGTCCCAACTCCACCTCCTTCCTCACTTGAATTTGTCGATTTCTTAGTCTCTTGGCTGACAGGTGGGGCCAATACTGTAAGATTTTCTTGTTTAGGATTTAGGGTTTTCTGTGTTCCGGCTGGAGGAGAAGGCTCCTGTGTTTCTTTCTTATCTAATCCAACCAAATCTGGGTGTGCTTGTTCAGATTGGTTATTGGGATTATTTGTATGAGAGGTTATAGACTGCTTATCTACTTTATCCTTTGAAGGGAAATTTTCCAGGGGCAAATTTACCTGAAAAAAGGGACTTGGAAAAGTGAGCAAAAGTATATTTTTATTTTCCATTATTTGTGTCACTATGACATTTTCTTTCTACACTAACACTTGCTATTATTAGAGCTTTAATTGTGCAGGCAATTGTTTAACCAATCTCATGACCATTGCTATAAAATTTGATAATATTCAAGAGCAATCCTTTTCCCAATTGATTTCTTTGTATGCTCTTATGGTTTCTATATCACGATCATAATAAATTCTTCAGTCCCATAGGGATATTACATGCTATTATTTCAAAAAAAGCAACAATATGTCAAAACTAGAAATAGTAAGTGTAATTTTGGAAATCCTAATACGTGATTAAAATTTTAGAAGATAAATTAACATCTATAAATAGAATTTCAACTACTATTTACCACAAATGCAAGAATTAAGTACAAGGTCAATCAATGTTTTTGTACCTTCCCAGACACTTCATCTTCCAAAAGAACCCTAAAAGAAGCAGTAGATACTTGAGAGATCGACAGCAACAGTAGCATCAAAACGAGAGCTCTATCCATTAGCGAGCAATTAAGAACTCGGACAGAATCAATTGTAGGAAGATCTGATCATTCGAAGAGGAACAAGTGGGGTATATTATGCTTCTAACCTCGTTTGAACAAAGGAAGCAACAAAATTAGGTTATTTTTGGTTGTTAATTGAAGTGCTGATCTTGGATTTGAGAAGCGAATGAGATCGGAGAAATGGAGATGCTCGCTGAGTCGCTAGAGCGTCAAACTGATATCTTAAACTGGAAGAAAATTAGTCGGCCTGTTTGGCCCAAATTGACCGCGTTAGTTGGGCATGTTTAATTTATTTTTGAGTTTTTTTATGGTGAATGGTGATATGCATATTACAAAACAGTCCGTGTTATGGGTTTTGTATAACTATTTTTGAAGTTTAAACAGTTTGATGTGAGCTGCTCAGTGTGATCTATATATAAAAATGTATGAGTGAGTCTATGGTACTATGCATATTACAATTTAGCACCGTGCTATGGCTCTATATTCGAGTTTTCAAATCCTAATGGTCGATCCGAACCGTTCATCTTGTTCTCCATATTAATATGTATTTGGAGACCAAATTTTACATTTTTTGAAATTTGTTTACTATTTTTTTAGATTTATTGAAAATCACTGTTTTTGGATGGTCCAGAATTTTCAGATCAAGTGATTTTCTAAATATCTAAAAAAATAGTAAACAAATTTCAAAAAATATAAAATTTGGTCTCCAAACACATATTAATATGGAGAACAAGATGAACGGTTCGGATCGACCGTTAGGATTTGAAAACTCGAATATAGAGCCGTAGCACAGTAACAACCCGTGATATGCATAGTACCATAGACTCACTCAAAATGTATTTGTAGACGGTAAATAAAGTGGTGCGATATGCGAGGCGAACAGAGGCGAAACAAAAAGGAAAAAAAAAACAAAGCCCCTCTCGTTGAGTGTGAGACGAAGTAACGGATCAGCTGCGGGTGCCTTCTCCTTTTTGGTGATAGAAGGGTGATTGGTCTCCCGTCTGTGTACAGTAGGTATATCTTCCGTTTTTGCTTTGATGTTTGTTTGTTGCTTTTGTGTTGCTTCTGCCTCTTCTCTTCTCTCTTTACTTAGAGGTGGCTGTCCTGTTTGATCCAGTGCCCTCTCAGCTGATTGGTGACTGTCCTTGTCTAATAATTCAGTTCCCGGTCCAATATGGATTCAATGCCTTCTCGACTGCAATATGCATACAGAGATAACAATCACTAGATTCCTATCACTCCAATCAAGCAAGGATGATCCAATTGTGTGTTCAGAGATGCGCATACTCTTGTGCATTTTTTTGTTTGTTTGTTTAGAGCTGTATATTTTCTCAGACACTCGTTGTCTAATCTTATATAACAACTAGTTTGTATATATTTCAATCAATATAATCGCCTACGGGCTTTCTACCAAAAAAAATATTTATAACCAAATTTATATTTTTATGATTATTTTTACTATTTTTAAATAGACAAAAAATCAACTGATTTAAAAATTCTGAATCATCCGAAAGCCTTTCGCGGTGATTTTCAACCTATCTAAAAAATATAAAATTTTATCTCCAAATACATATGAATATCATGTTTAACTATTGAGATCAACTGTTTGAACTTTGCAAATAAAAATATAAATTATTATCATGAGCAAATCCATAATATGCATATTATCATGATCTCACTCTAATTTATTTAGAGAAAGATTCAAATGCCTTTAATTTCTATAATTTCATTGTGCCTCATCAAACTTATAATTTACTTTTTGAATTTTGACAAAACCTACACCAACTCAATAGAAATTAAAATTTTAAAAGCATATGAAGCGGCCATTTTTATTAAAACTTAAAAAAAAAAAGGTTTTTACAAAAGTGTTCCCCTGTTCACTTTTTTTTTTTAAACTGCCCCCCAACTGCCAGGGGGACGGGTGGCCCATAGTCCTAGTTGACTGCCCAGGGCAGGGGCGATCCACTAGGGACCTGACCGCTTGGGGGCCAGGCGATCCTCTATTTTATTTTATTTAGAGATCTTAATATTTTTATTTAAATAATTTTGTGAAGTTGTAGTTTTCTTGTTTATAGTGTATGTCAAAAAAATAAGATATTTGATATATTTATGAAGTGATGTCGTAACTCTTTATAACTTTGATTTGATTTGTCAGTTGGATATCACAAGTCTAAAGATAACACTAATTAAGGACTTGGCCTTGATTCTTAATAATTTATTTTATTCAAATATATCAAATGTTCTTAATTAGTGTTATCTTTAGACTTGTAATATCCAACTGACAAATCAAATCAAAGTTATAAAAAGTTACGATATCACTTTATAAATATATCAAATGTCTTATTTTTTGGCGTACACTCTAAACAAGAAAATTATAATTTCACAAAATTATTTAAATAAAAATATTAAGATCTCTAAAAATTAAAAAAAAAATAGAGGACCGCCTCTGCTCCGGACGGTCAGCTAAAACTGTGGGCAGCCCATCCCCTGACGGTTGGGACAGTTTTAAAAGAAAAGTAAACAGGGGGCACTTTTGTAAAAACCTTTTGTTTTATGATTTTAATAAAAATGGCCGAATATGAAGTTATCTGTAATAGAGCAGCAAATCTGGGCACAATCGCTCATAGGTGTAAATAAAAAAGATATAATCTGTTTTGTCAGAATCTAATCATCTATATCTGCATAATTATCAATATTCATATCTACAGCCGTATTCACGATAAAATAATGTGACTCTGTTTCCTTCCCTAGCTCGGATCAGATCTAAATCCAATTGAAATGAAATGCGGCAATGCAACTGCTTCTTAACACAGCAACGAACCAACGCATTATTTTTTTTTTTATCAGTGGTCCCTCAATTCCTAGCAACAATTATCATCAAAGAACAATTTGATGCATTGCCTTCTCCACAAGTCAAATACATTCAACACACCTTCATTAAATTAAAGAGCACATGCATGCATGCCAACTGATCCCATGCTATAAGTGTCATTCATTCATCCCTTCTATAGACAAACAGACAGAGAAAGTCCATTCTCTGTTTCACATGCTGTTTTTACAATGGAAGGTATTAATGGAGCAAGACCAAGTTTAGATGTCTGTTTTGGAGACCGTGAGATAACACTGTTTGATGATTTTGAGCGGTTCAGTGTCGAGGTTCAACTAAACCGGGCCATTTTAAGGAGGAGCTTCTCTGCACCGAGCCCGGCTCGGTTCGCCATGCCCCGGTTTAATACTATACAGAACCAACGGTTGATTGAAATTGACCCGAAGAAGAAAGCACGGAGGTTGCATTTGGCTGTAAAGTGGTGGCTCAAATTTAAGTTGGTTTTTCATGGATGGAGATCTCAGAGAAAAGGGAAAATTTCTATGAACAAGAGGCAAGGAGGATTTAATCAAAGCATGAGATGGTAAATTTGTCAGAAATTTAGATGCAAAATATATTAAGTTTAAAATTTTTAACCATGTCACATCATTCATTTTTCTTATTGGTTAATTTATAATTAATTTATTTATTTTGATGGAATGTTTAATATTTACATAATTTTTTTATTCAATAAATATGTGTTTGATGTGTTTAAGATGAAAATAAAATTTTAAAGTAATATGGCAGTTCGTATTTTTCTGCAGAAACTTTTTGAGTAATTTATCATGTTATTTTTTTATTGTCCATGTTATTGGACGGTTCAGAAAACAGTAACAAAAAAATATACAAATATATAGAAATTGAGATCGGCAAACTCTAAAACTAAATTTAAATAAACCGTAGCATTGACTGATTAGCAATTAATATACAAAACACCGTTATCTTTCAATATAAAATATTTTTTTTTAAGTTGAAAACTGGAAGCCACGACATGCTATATATGAGCAAGTGGATTATTATGTAATGAGTGCCTTGACATTGATTAAACTGTTCTCAAACTTTCATCTCTGTTCTCATCCCGATTCTTTTTTATAACACATTCTTAATTAATTTGGACGGCACTCATATCATGATTTCATTGACGAGACGAAACATGCAACTACTGAGATCATGTATAACTCTAATTATTCCTTTTTAATTAAGCTTTTGTATAATGCTAGTGGGAAAAATAAAATAAAATGAATTAACTCGCTGCAGTAAAGTTAAAAATGAAGCATAAACTAATGCTACTGTGAACTGATGCATTCACAGTCCCACGTTTTTCCCATGAAAATTGCGACAAAGTAAAAACCGCGAAGGGTCCAGAACTGTGTACGTGCTTTCACTTTCAGAAAGGTATTTTGACCGCATGCGTTAACAAATTCAATATTTTTCACATCAAAGCACAGTCTAGCTAGCATCATGTTTGTGCCTTCGGAACTTTATATAACTACTGTGAGCGCGTAATGTACTGAAATGCATAGTTTGAAGAAGAGCAAAACACTAGAATAATCGGAAGAAATGAGAGATCGAGGAGTTAATATTAATATTCCGTTACACACAACGTTGCGGAGCACAATTTTAGAGAATTCATATCCTTTTTATTAACGTACTGTTTGAGTTAATTTTTAGATTGTACAATCAGAATTCAGATTAATCTGGTCCACACCTATATCGCACGGGACCCTTTAATATTAGTGTAGATTTAAATCGGATGGTCTTAAGTTTTTAACTCAATATTTGAGTTAATGCGGAGAATGCGAATTATGTCTTAGGAAGCATTTGGTTCGCTTTTTCAAAAGACGATTTTCTGAAGTTTCGTTTTATTTCCGGTTGACGAAAATCACTTATTCTTCTTTTTTTTTAAATGAAAGCCATTATTAGTTTTGACATTTATTTTTGTAATTATATATTTTGTGAAATACTAAAAGCGATAATCATTCAAAATCATTTATACACACGTTACTATAAATAATATTTTTTGATATTATATTTTTAAATTTTTTAATCTTCTACGTAATAATCTATGCACGAAACTCCTCGGAATAAATATTACCAGCATGCAAAGATGAATTCACATTCTCTCAGGTTAAGGGACTGAGTACAATTGAATTGGACGGCCCAAAATTGTTTTTTTAACTTGGCACGAATCTCAAAGCACAAATAATACTCTCCCCTGCGCTATCCCCGAGAAAGAACCGAGAGTAAATCTGAGCCGTCCGTTTTAATTGTGTTGAATCAGGTACCTGGGAGGATACGGATCCGGCAAAGATAACATGGAATTAAAGCCACTCGGTTTCAGCATGATATGAAACAATCAAAGCATAAACAGCTCACAGTGTTCTCCGTTTATGTTTCAAGGTAGGGTAATCTCATTATCTTTCTCTATTTTCCATTAAAGAATCTGTGACCATCATCATGTAACCTCATGTGAACACATACGTGCGCTGTCCCTGCGGTGGGCTCCACGTGATATCCCAGACGCCACAGATATTCTGTTCCGGAAACTGTATAACATTTATGTAGAAGCATCAAGCTGGCAACACTAAATCTATATGGTTAAGACTTAAGGTCATGTTTGGTTGTGGAGTAAGTAGTGGAGTAAACCCTCTACTCCATCTTTAAAGAACCAAACGAGAAGTAAATTTGAAAGAGTAAGATGGAGTAACATTTGAGTTAATTCGGATTAAGTTACTTCATCTAGAGAGGTGGAGTAACTTACTCCACCTGTGGGTTCCGCAATTAGAGTAACACAATATTATAATTTTTTTCTCTATCTTACTTCACCAAACTCCAATCAACCTCTAACCAAAGCAGTGTTTTAAAATGCGGCCGCATGGGCCGCATATGCGACTGCATATGCGTATGCAGTCGGCAGCCGTGCTCAGAATGCCCATGCGGTTTTGACCATGCGGCCGCATATGCGGTCCGAATATGCGGTCATGCGAAATAAAAAAGTGCATATGCGGATTAAAAATGTGGCCACACGGATTGAAATATGAGGCCATGTAGTTCTTTCATGCGGTTTTGATAATTTGATTGTATTTTAATTAAAATTTATGTGAAAAAAGTCAAAAAAACTATTGTTGGTTATGTCATTATGTGAAAATAAATTCAAATATATGAATATGAATATATATATATATACGTGAATTTTTATTTTAAAATCCGCATATATAAATCCGCATGAAAATCCGCATATGCGGTATGCAGTGGCCTTCCGCATGCATGAACAAAACCGCATTTTAAAACACTGAACCAAACATAATAATTTTAATCTATCTTAGCTTGGAGTAAGAAAGTTAATCCGAATTAACTTTACTCCACAACCAAACATGACCTAAGAGCAATATATAAGGATCTATAATTGCAAATGTTTCTCTTATTAGAAATTTCATATTTGTCTACTCTTATTCCCGAAAGATGAGAGCTCAAATGCTCCATTGTTTCATGGGTTTCATGATCCAATCATCTCTAGCATCTTTATTTTCGATTTCAAAGTTAAAATAAAAGATTTGAACCACTCACATAATATCCACGTTAAAATGTGTTTAGAGATCAAATTTTATATTTTTTTAAACTTTTTTATTATTTTTTAAGATAGTTACAAAATCATTGTTTTTAAAAAAATTGTGGATCATCTAAACACAGTGATTTTGTACCTATCTTAAAAATTAGTAAAAAATTATGTTAAAATGTAGTACCTATTCGGCACATGGAATTAAACCTCCTTAGCAATCCTTAAGGCCTTAATTCTGCCGACCAGGTGTTCCTCAGTTGGGATTAAATGACTTCCTTAGCGACACTTTACTAAGGCAGTCTCAGCCCCTCCTTAAGAAATGGGCAGCTTTTGAGCCTCCTTAAGGTCACTTTTTGAATTTTTAGACGTATCTACCCCCAATTGGGATCGCTTTTTTAAAGAGGTCTTTTACTTTATAATTTTTTTATTGGTCTCCTTATCTCTTCTGGCACACATTTCTAGGCACGAGAATAAAAATTTCATCGTTGCTTCGCAGGGTCGCCATTGGCAAACTACTAAATCTAATGTTAGAGAGAGCTCTGTTGTGAGACGCTCTTTCTATTGATATCCATTTTGACGGGTATTCATCTCTTCTTCGCATATTTGTTTAAAATTTGATACTCAGTTGTTAAGTCTAATTTCTCAAATTTTTCTGTTATATTCTCAAAATACAAATCCCAAGAGCTTTATTTTTGCCTCAAGTTCTTTATGGTTTTTGTCAGTTGATTCTTAATTTGTAAAAATTGATTTACAATTTAGTTGTTGTCATTGTCTTTATTCGTCCAATGAGTTTCAATTTGTGGCTATTTTCAATTTAGTTGTTTTCATTAGCTCATTCTTTATAAAAACTTGTTATTTCTGCACACCTCTTGATTATGCTTTTATTTGAGCTTCAATTTTTAATTTTCATTGGTACTCAAATAATTAAATTAACTTGCGCATTTGGAAGGATGATTGGTATACATTTGGAAAGATGATCAATATACAGTTAACTTTGCAATTTGCGCACTATTACTAGTCGATACTAATTGGGTATGTTTACTTGTTTATTATGGTGGAAAATTAGAAGACTCACTGTAATTTTAATAACTTGTTTGATTATTAGCGTTTTATATACGGGATGAGTTTCAAATTTCTAAACTCAAAATCTGACCTTTTCTTTCTTTTTATTTTATTTTAGTTTTAACTTTAACGGTAGATATTAGAAATTTGAATGACTGAGGTTGTTTCAGATAGATTACAAATTTATCAATTTGTTATAATTTAAGGTGTATTCTGACCATGCATGGATTTAACAATATTTTACTCCTGCCTCCTTTTTGATGGTACTGTTCTAGTGCTGGTACTAGTCGGTATCAGCTTTCTCGTATTTACTAGCTTGAGTACTCTTTTTTTTACTTAGATGTGAATATCAATTATTCTATCCGTAAATTATTTTGCATGACAATAACAATATAGAATAATTTGGTCATTACATATAACAATGTATAATTTATTCATATTAAGTCTTCATTTCTAATCATATCATTTCACCGAACACATTCTCCTTAGCAAAGATTAAATTCTTAATCCTACACCTTCTAAAGAGGGTTGCCAAACACCCCTGTAGTGCTTGCTTTATTTTGTAACTTCTAAATTACAGATCTAAATAGATATGTTGCTTTAATATATCAAGTTGGCGTAAATAATATATGTATATCAAATTATTTGGTAAGATTTGAGTATTTGATGATAAACAAAATTACTACTTTACAGATTCCGAAATATAAAATTATTTTTTTCGTTATATTCAAATTTAGAGATGTTAATGTTTTATATCTAGGGGTGAAATGGAGCAGATTTGGAGCGGATAATGTTAATACCATATCTGTATCCGTATTTCAATAAGCAGATATGGATACGGTTATGGATAATAAATGGAAATTAAAATTCAAAATCAAATTCGTCTTAAACAGATACAGATACAGAGCGGATCATCTGCGAATACGGATTCAAATACGGATACGAAACGAATAATCATGATGTAATTGAGTCATATAAAATTTACGATGCAAATATATCCAATTTATTATTGGGAATTTAGTCTGATGGGATTCCTTGGGAGCGTGGCCATATTTTATAACAAAGTGACTCTTGATTAGAATGCCATCCTTACAGTCCTGTTGTATTTGACTATAATTTAAAAAAGAAAGAAAATATGTATCCGGTTTGCAACTCTGGATGTTGGGCTACTCCCACGGTAAGCCGTATTCTTTCAGATGTCTGATTTATAAGATAGGGAGTGGGGGTTTGCAGTAGCGAACAAAGGAGCTGCAGCGGAGAAGTTCAGTTTGTGTCTGAAAACGGATATATTCGGATATCCGCATCCGTTATAATTTTTGGGATCTGACTGTTTACACTTTTAAATTACAATAAATATGATATATTTTCTTAAATTGATTTTTTAAGTTGCATATTAGATGAATAATTTATTAAATTGCATATAGATATATATTTTGATGAATAATATAACACTATGACATAATTAGTGATAATATTTTAATAATATAATAGATGTTTTGTAACTTACAAGTTAATTATAAAAAATGTCCGTATCCGTCCGATATCCGATCCGTATCCGTGACATTTAATATATGATCCATATTCGTATCCGCATCCGCATCCGAAAAATTATAACAGATACGAATACAGTAAAACCACTACCCGATCTGTATTCGACCGTTTACACCCCTAGTATCCGGATCATTTGTTACTTATTCAATATATATTCGGATCCGGATCCACAAATTATCCGTTCCGGATTATTCGAATTTGAATCTTAGCCGGATACAGAGCGGATATCCATCGGATAATCCGGATCCGTTTTCACACCTATTTATATCGGTTTCATGAAAACTTATCTGTATATAATTTCCATTGAGATCCGCGAATTCTCGAATAAACAGGATTGTAAATTACTTAAATCCGAAATAAAGAAATATCATATCTTCCTTTTGAATTTCAATTATAAATATGCAGCGACATGCGACGTATCGATTCAATTGTTTTTACCATATCATTAGTTGATTATTTTGCTTTCTTCATTACTGTTAAAGTAAGAAAATGATAAAAATTTATCTTTCATTCGGTTTTAAATCTTACTTTCACCAAAGTTTTAATGAATTACAATTTTGTATTCATAAAGAATACGACTAGGACTTTCATAGTCTCATCCTACTAAAAAAAAATCGAACCTTATCATCACTTTTCATATGAGATAAAAATCATCCTCTTATCTTCCACTTTATCCATTTACCAAATATTACTTGATTTTATTTATACACAAACCAAAAAGTAAAGATGTACGGGGTATAACGTATACTAAATTTATCTTATAGGACCCATATAAGTGGTACTCAAGAAAATACGAATTCAATGTTTGATTTGTTTTTTTCTTTTCCAAAACACATTTATCTACACTCTGCAGTTATATCTACAACTTTAAATCCCTAATCTAAACTTTCCACCCGAGGAAAGGTGACGGAAAAGCACTGTTCATCTTTGTAAGAACACTTCATACTACTAATATCAGAAAAGGAAAAAAATCACAACCATAAATTAACAAATCAATGAACCCCCCAAAAATTCAAAATGAAAAGAAAACCTATAAACAATCAAAATCCTTGCATAATAGGAGGCGCAGTTGGCTTTCTGATAGCACTAGCACTAACCCTTCCATCCTCTGTTATAACCATAGAAGCACAAGCTCTAGGTGGCGGCAATGGGGCTGGTACAGCGATTCCATTAAAACTTGGGGACTTCATCATAACTTTTCCAGGCTCCTGCAAAGGATACTTTGACGGGCACTTCATATCTTGCACGTGCACCAGAGAATCAGCAATCGACCGCATGGTTGGTCTCTCTGAGGGGTCTTTCTGGAGACACTTAAGAATTATGTTGGCAACAGTTCGAGCCGCTTTTGGAGGGAAACGACCTTTCATTTTGGGATCCATTATGAGGGAAAGGCGGCAGTCATCAGATAGATATGGTTTGCTCCATTTAATGAGATTTCGTTCTTCCTTTGGATACCGTGGATCGAGGTTCCGGCGCCCAGTAATTAACTCAAGAAGTACTATTCCATAACTCCAGACATTGCTTTTTGGGGTTAGCAATCCTTTCTCCAATGTCTCCACAGATAGACTTGCTGTAGCCTGAAAAAAACGTTAAATGGTTTAATATTAAAATACTTTTGCATCAGAGTTCACAAATATGATAGTAAAAGAAATAAAGAGCAACTCTCAACACTCACATATAACTAAATTAAACTATTTGCATTGTAAGATTGCAAACCAAAGAAACCAAAAAAATAAATAAAAAAGAAGTTCCTCCCTTCCCTCCCATCATCAGCTCTCCATCCAAAAGATGGTATTAATGGAGCTCGCAAGAGTGCAAGAGGGATTAGGCCATTAGGGGGGGGGGGGGGGGGTATTAGTATGTCTGTGGTTACAGAAAAGAATCCAGAACATCCATATTGAATTGGCACGGATATTAAAGGGCCCCTGTGAATTTGCAAATTGGCCCGGATTCTAATTGGAAGGTCCGAATTCCAAACTAAAATTTATGTTACAGCAGAGGATATGGAGTGGGGAGGGAGGGGGGGGGAGCAGTTAGAGAAGCACTTACTGTGGATGTATTAGATATATCAGTGTCTGCATTATGTGTCACACATCCGTAGCCTGATAACTTTGCACTGAAGTCCTTGTCAATTTGAATATTTGCAGTGGAAAAATCATTGTACATAGCCTGTCGAAGTACAAACAAAAGGTCTGCATTAATAAAACACGGGAAAAGTCTAAAGAAGGTAAAAATAAAATAAAATGATAGACTATGACCTGGAAGGGGCCTTCATCATGCAAGAAGGCAAGGCCACGAGCAGCAGAGATCGCCACCTTAATGCGAGTCGACCAGTCAATGGCAGGCCCACCGTCAGATCTTCCATGGAGCAAACGGTCTAGGCTACCGTGGTATAACCGCTCATACACCAGCATGCGTTCATTTGATCCTTCTTGAGCATGGAACCCAATAAGTTTGCACAGGTTAGGGCTTTGCAAGGAGGCAAGCGTGTTTACCTCATTTACAAACTCCTTTATAGTCTGTAAAAAAGTTGCAAATCCTTTTTCTTCTTAGTTACATTATTTTATGATACTTTAGATATTATAAGAATATCAATAGTCCTAAAAGTAACAGATTACAAATAAACACATGAAGAGTTAATACTTTATGTTCCCTCCTTCCTCACTGTTTATTTTCAGAAATGGTGGGCACAGTGTTATTTGGTAAAAAATTTCGAAAAATTAAGAAGGGAGGTTGTAGATAATTTCTGCATTGGCAGTAATAGTTATAATAGGATTTCTAGGATAAACAATGAATTTATTCTAACTGAGAAAATTTTACCTGGGATGAAGCCAGTACCCTGGTCACAGTAGCCTCGATTTTCTTTGTAGCGATCAACTCATCCCCAAAAGTGGCCTTATACATAGTCGTACTGATTCCTTCTGACATACAACGATCAGTTGAGAAATGCTGACATGCCACTGAGACTTCCTCATGAGAAAAGTTCCTAAGCCCATTTCCACTCAATGGAGGCAATGGAAGAGGGCCAGAGAAATCTAAAGGCACACTGACGAGGGGCCCACTGACATTACTACTCGTCTTGAAACTTCCCCAGTTTTTCAAAGTCGCCGCGGACCCAGAGTCTTCCGGGGATGGAAGCGGGAGAGGTAAAGCATTGGAGTACCGATGCTCATCTTTTATCACTGCTTTTGATTTTGATTCTTCCTGATCGTAGAAGACGGCATCCTGATCTGCTAAAACAAGGCTAGATGGGGCTGATAAGGTGCGGGCCCTGCTGCTAACGGACGATTGAGAGGAGGTTCTTGCACGGTTTCTGAAACTTGGTGGGGCAGACTGCAAAGATGGTCCAGCTGGTTCTGGCTCAGGCAGCCTGACAGGTGGCGTCACACTTCTGCTTGGTGGATGTCTATTTAATGCGGGCGTGCTTCTTTTCTTTGGTCTTAATACTGAAAAGCACCCCATTGTTTGAATTGACTTGAAGCTGCAAATTTAGACCTGGTTTTGATCAAACAGAAAATTAAATTTGGAAGATTCAAACACTTTGTTATGAATTTGGAATTAGTAAGCCTTTTCATCATTTTGAATAAAATATAATAAAAAATTGACTATCAAGCCGACCAAGAAAATTCAAAACTATGGATTGACCAATTAGATAAAACTTTGACAGTCCTATTCAAACACATAATTTCTAAGCCTCTACAGGGGCTCAATTAATACATGAGCTCATAATTGTGCAATATTTGACCGAAAATAAATATTCTAGAATACAATCTGGGAAATTGCTAGATGATTCCCCTCCCAGTAATCCCAAAAATAGTATTTATAAAATTAATTAATCAAACCATCTGAATGCATAATTTCTGTTTAAAATCTTGAGATTTGGGATGAAAGATGTTCAGAAAGCAAGAAAAAAAAGGAGAACAACAGAATCAGGTAAATAGTTTCTCGCCAACTAAGAACGAATTCTACAGACGACGGGAACTCAACAGTCTCGAATTTGCTCAAAATCTCAAATCCAAATTCAAGCAAAGCTAAATTTCATTAGGGAGCGTCTAAAGGAAATAGCAAATCTGATCTTCTGATATCGCCAATTATTATCTAATTAGAGGGCTTCAGGGATAAGAAAACAAGCTAGAAAAGATTTGTCAATAGTCCTATAAACTGACAGCATTTGGTCTGCCGATAATAAATTCAATGCAATCAGATTCAAAATCTCTAATTACCGGGCCAAATGGTATCTTTTCAACAAAGAATATATACCTTTTTGCGAATTACAAAAACTGGGAGAGGGGAATAAAGATAAAAGAAAAAGAAAAAAAAAACTAACCTTTATAAGAACTCTAGAATTCCCAGTTAAAATAAAATAACTATAGAATTCGCCACCTCAGGTCCGATCTCCAGGAAAACGGAGAAAAAAGCGCAACAGAGAACCACTCCAGGTAAAGAGGCTTGATTTAGAGAGAGAGAGAGAGACCGATAAAAAAGAAAGATGGGAAGAAAGAGGCACTGGTCAAAGTAATACCTCAGCGGAGGTATTGCGAAAGCAACTACGAGGCGGCCTTTTATATTTCTCTTTCTATCAGCTACTGTTTCTTCGTAATTGCCTCTACTCTTTTAATAAATAACTAAAATGCCATCACATTTTATTGCTGCTAGTTGGATTTCCAAAGCTAGCCGCTGGATTTTATTGCAGGGTCTTTTGCATAAGCACCCTTTAAAATTAGTTCATTTTCTTTGTCCTTTCAGATGGTCAGGTACTTTTTTTTTTGTAAATAATTATTATGTAAAAATTTATTTCATTCCATCTTTGTAGAAACTCAGTTTTCATATATTTTTTTTAATAAAATATAAACTTGTAATTCTACGATATGCTAAGTTCCAAATATACTTAATGAGAAAATAACTCCTTAATGTTTTTATTTGTCGATTAATGTTTAGAAGTTATATTAATAAGAAAAAAATTACAATCTTTATAAAGAATTATGTTTTTTTTTGTAGTAATAAATTTTAGATGAGAAATACATTAATAACGGTAATTTATATTAGTTTTTATTTTTTATTAGATTTTTTTTAAATTGTTGTATATTTGTCATACTCGATTTGGTTGATGGTCCAATAATGATCTCTCTCATTGCTAACTTTCGCTATAACACTTTCTTATTACAAGAAATAAAAGGATAATACATCATTACTATAGTCAGTCCAGAATATATATTTCCAAATAAATTTAATTTAATGAAGTCAAATTGTAAGTTGGTAACTCTAAAAAAGTTAACTCTAAACCAAATATGAAATAAAATAAGGGCGGTGTAGCAAATGAGCAGGACTGAAATTCCAAAGGGAATAAATTGGAATATACGGTGGCATTAATAAACCAAAATATTGGGCTTTGAATAGCAAAAATTGATGTGACAAGCCGGTCAAAGACGGGGGCATTAGTATTCCCACCAGTTTAGGTGTAGTCAAAGCAGAGATCCATGGATTGGTTTTGACCACCTAATCACCGTCCGATAGTCTGCGAGAGAACATCTTGACGGTCCAGATGCAGTGATATAGCAGCTCTGGCCCACCTGTTGGTTCAGGAAAATTGTGACTCACGTTCTGGGGGCCCGGATTTATTTGTTGTGATTTGGGACCAATCCCTATGATTAGTCTATGATCAGTAATTAATATATGTTTTCTTTTATTTAGTGTGTTTGATAATTACTTAGGGTACAAACGTATCCGATACGGATCGGATAGTAGTAAAATTATATCTGTATCTATTTTTATTTTTCGAATACATATACGAATTGGATATTAGACAGATAGGAATACATATATCTGTTTTTTATAATAGTAAATAATATTTTTTTATAATATATATTAAACTATATAGTATATATCTACTATTTGAATACAGATAATTAAAATTTAAAATCATATCTGTATCTAATTTTTGAATACGGATTTAGATAAGCTTGGATAATATTCAATCCGTTTGCACCCCTATAATTA
Source organism: Carex rostrata (assembly GCF_964058835.1). Lineage (NCBI taxonomy): Eukaryota > Viridiplantae > Streptophyta > Magnoliopsida > Poales > Cyperaceae > Carex > Carex rostrata. The sequence goes on from NC_135919.1 coordinate 11,613,922, forward strand.
CTATATATTAAAATTATAGTACAAAATCCTCATGGTAAAATTTAATTAAACTAATATTCTAAAAATCCAAAAGGAAGTGATTTATTTTTAGATATGTAAAAGGACTACAATCCATTGACAATTTATTTAATTTAAAAATTGTCAAACAATTTAAATAAGAAATCTAATATTGTAGATATAATCCACTTGCGCGCGTCAGCGCGTATAGTATAGATGTAAATTGACTGGTGATAGTTTATTGTTGATTAAGTGAATAAATAGTTTTAAAAGTATGAATAATAATTTTGATGTATCATTAAATGATATTCACTATTTATGAAATTTAATTATTCATTAACCATTATCATAAAATAAAATTAGCTGATACTTATTCATTCAACTTATAATTTTAATTTTTTGGTTCTCCCTCTAGAACTGCACGCAAAAAAAAAATTATAGTGAGAAATTAACTCAATTAATGGATTATTGTTTCGCAAACATTTCTTCTTTAGATATCCCTCCAAGGCTCCAAGTAGGGGTGTCAATGGGTACGGTACGGGTCGGGTGGAGACATTTTCATACCCATACCCATTAAAATTGACCTTACCCATACCCTACCCATACCCATTAAAAATTGATCTTACCCTACCCTACCCTTACCCGTTAATATTATCGGGTTAATATTATCGGGTAACGAAACGGTAGCGGGTGAATAATGGATAATACTAGTATAATAATTAGTTTTATTATATTTTACAAATTAAACATCAAAAACTCATTCATTTTAACACATATATAATTGCATTTCTAATAAAAAATAAAATAAATGTGCAATCAATTCCAACTAAATTATTTTTTATAAAGAATAAAAATTCAAAAACACGAATATACATTTAAGTGGGTTGAAAATTGAATTAAATATACATTTAAGTGGGTTGAAAATTGAATTGAATATATATTTGGATTTTATAATTACCCTATAGGGTAACGGGTACGAAATAGTCATTACCCATACCCATACCCAATAAGCTAACGAAAAAAAAAACTTACCCATACCCGCCTTATCGAATACGATACGGGTCGGGTAAACGGCTAAAAAGATACCATTGACACCCCTAGCTCCAAGGCCCAAGCTATTCAAAGAAAAAATCGAGCTGCACATAATTTTGAAATTAGAAAAATCCCTGTCGGCCAATGGACAAAGTATATCCACTGTGCAATTATTTAACCTCTTGCGTAAAGGGTTTGTTGAGCAATGATTTTAAAACATTCTCTTTTACCAAATGTTTATTTGTACACGTCGGATTAAATACTCAAGACGCTCCAATCAGAATTAATTGTGAAGAGTTCCAAATGAGAAGCAAAAAGTATATCCAAATTAAGAAAGAGACCTGCTGTGAGCCGAAATTTTTTTTTAATATCATACTAAAAAAAAAAAACCAAAAGACTTTAGATTTGAGAGATTTTCATATTTACCCGGACTGCACAGCCAATCAGTGGCACATTTATAGGGGTCACAGATTGGCTTACAGGTCCTCAAAACTTAAACATATTCAATATTACAGTGTATTTTTTGTGCTTTTGGGGACCTCTAAACCAATTTGCAACCCAAGTAAATATGAAAATCCTCCAAATCTAGAGTATTTTAGTTTATCTTTTTTTTTGTGCTACAAATAAAAATTTTGGTGCTGTGAGTGCTATACATAGAAAATTCTCATTATTGAATTATATTCAAAATTTCTAATTAGTATATATGAATCCTATTCAAAAAATTGTACATGGTACATATTTCTCTGGATTTCTTAATCATGATTTGCATTATTGTTACACAATTAATAGACAAGCTGCATGATGATAAAATTGTGTTCAACAACAATTAACAAACCCAACAAATATAAAAATTGCCTAAATTCAAAGAGTTGCAATTCTTCAACATGAAAGCTGCACCTAACCAAATAAGCATCAATTTTCCACATAAGAGTCAGGTATGTGTTTATCAACATTCAAAACATGTTTCAAAGTCAAATGTAATTAGCTGTTATTATTGTCTAATTGAATGTTGACCATGTGTGCAACATGATCATCCCTATTTGGCTATTACATCAACCCATTAGTATTAAATAATGATAAACCCTGGATTTTCTACAACTAGTTTTCTTGTATGATGGATTGTTGGAAAAATGCCAGAGAAAGCCCTATAATGCTCTAATGTACAGCAACTGAACAATTCATTACAAGGCAAAAAAATGGAGCTCAGTATTGTCAAAATTTAGAGTAGAACTGGTATACTTAAAGCTCACTCTCTTAAATTGACTTCAATTTGAATGACTTCAAACGATAAATTCGGACTGTTGAAATTGACCTACTTCAGAAATTATGCATTTACATACAAATTTTCAAAGTTTTGAATTAATTTAGTATAAAGTCAAGCAGTAAAAAAATTTAATAAAAAATGATCTCGTAAAAATTAATTTATAAACCCTTTTTTACCATTTGATTTTATAATAATTAATTCAAAAATTTATAAATTTGACATGTAAATACATCACTCGTAGAGTAGAATGATTTCAAAGATTTGAATTTATCATTTGAAATTAAGCTCACCAAGAAATTTGGTGAACTTAATAATGCGACCTGCTTTTATTAATAATGTTACCTACTTTTACTCCTAAATTAAGATCTGATACAAAATTTTACAGGGAAAGTTTTGCAGCTATGATATTTTTTTTCAAGAAAAAAATCATTAATTAATAGGCTCATAGTAAATTGGAGGTGTAAATTTCCACAATTTGGACTTCAGTTCAACAGGACCCAGAAATAAAAATGAAAACAAACAAACAAATAAATAACAAATGAGTAAATAGTTAGTGAACAACGAAAGGCAAAAGTAACTTCATCAAGACTACTAAGAAGGAAAAATTAATTAACAGAACTGTCAGAAACTTCAAACTAATTTTTACATTAAACTCTAATAATAATAAAAAGGGTAAGGCTACAGTGCTATGGGTTGCATAGAGGGCTACGGTACTACGGCTCAATATTCGAGTTTTCAAAATCCTAATGGTCAATCCGAACCGTTCATCTTGTTCTCCATATTAATATGTGTTTGGAGACCAAATTTTACATTTTTTGGAAAATGTTTACTATTTTTTTAGATAGGTAAAAAATCAAATATCTGAATGGTGCATAATTTTTTAGATCAACTGATTTTCTACCTATCTAAAAAAATAGTAAACAATTTATAAAAAATGTAAAATTTGGTCTCCAAACACATATTAATATGGAGAACAAGATGAACGGTTCAGATCGATCGTTAGGATTTTAAAAACTCTAATATTGAACCGTAACACCGTAGCCCTCTGTGCAACCCATAGCACCGTAGCCTTACCCTAATAAAAAACTGATGACATGGATACACCCTTTATAAAAGAAACTAAATTGAAATTGTAATTTCATTATCAATTGATGAATTAGGTAAATATTTAAATTTGAGGATGGTTCAAATATTTATATTCTTTATGTCTTCATTATGTTTCTTTTTTTTAAAATATTAATAATGTAAAGTTTAAAACTAAAATGTCAAAATAAAATTATTAGATTTAATTCATATTATTCTCTCTATGCGCATATAAAAGATTACAACATTTTGACTTTGTTTTGATTGGTATCAAGAGCTTGCAAAATCGATAATTCTAGATGTTGATTTTTAAACATACTGATTCATATAAAAATAAAACTGAAAAAGTGATAATTTTTTTATACAGATATAGAGAAAATAATATATATCAAATTTTTGTTTTAACATATAAGTTTAAAAAAAATGTTATTAGAAAATTAAAATGTAAAGATATTATAGAGACATTTGAATTAGGGGGTGGAGGCATGCATGCACAATGAATGGAGTTAACCTGTCATTTGACCTCATTTTTTTTTTGTATTTATGTATGATTCTTCATATAATTTAGAGTAAAATGTTATTGATAATGTAAAATTGACTCCATTCTCAGTATGAAAAATTTATATAATTGAATCCCAATTACAATTAACTCCCATAATTTAAAAATCTAGCTCCATCCCTAATTTGAATTTTGTTTACATTTAATATTCAAAATTCCAGACTATAATAATTACAACAAATTCATAGCGTGAACTCATTCATTCATATTTTCCTTGCAATTATCAAAGATCTATTGCAAATTTTTCAACCAGCCTCAGTGCTTCCTTGAAATTCCTCATGTTGATGCTAAGTCTAAAGAAACGGTCGTGTAGTCGCTAAGCAAGCAATGAAAGCGTGTAGAATTTATTCCCACGCTTTGAATTTTGCACACTATTGAAAGACCATAAGCCTGGATGAAAATAATAATTGGAAAGACTTAAAAGACCATATTCTTGAATGAAATTTATTGGAAATTACATATGGTAATTGCGATCAAGCAATCATATGTACAAAAATATCATGACGGTTTATCACGGTTCTGCTATTAAATTTCTTGGTAATGTAAATATAGCATTATAAAATGGTATTTAATTTATGGACTCGTTTGATAAATTAAAGGATACAAAAAAATGTTACTTGGAAAAATATCGCAAAATAATGATAGTTGAAAGAGTAACAAAAAAAAATGTTATTTGTAATCAGTGTTGTAAATATCGTATGCAGTCGTCGGACTAATAAGATACTGCTAAGTGACTAATTGAAAATAATCAATTGATTAATTAGAAAAATTCATGACGGTTTGATCACCACCAAACGACTAATCGACCGATTAATCGGTTCAAACGGATGTTTTTTTTACAACACTATTTGTAATAGTATCAAGTGTTTTGAAAAAATAATATAGTAGTATTGTAAAACAAAGTGTCCTTTTTCTCATACTTTCTCGTCTTATGCTATTCCAATCATTCCTCGTTATACCGGAATAGTGCTATTGTAACTCTATTCCGAATAACCAACTGGTATTAATTTTGCAACATGTAATTAGGAATAATGCAATAATATAGGATTGTCAAAAGGTCTCTATATATAAAACAGATTGAACAGGGTTCACACTTTTTCTGAACTTTTTAATAAGGTAATTACATTTGGCAATGTTAGAAATAACAAATCCGAAAAATATTCATGTAGGATGAAAACTAAGTCATTATAGGTTGATAGTTGGCACGGACCTTTGTTGATTGCGTAGATTGAGGATAGTCACGAGAGCTCTGTGCTCTCCACACCTCATAGGAGGTAGTCTTTTTTTTTTTTTTTTTTTTGTTGTTGTTGTTGTATTATGTACTATGTACAAAAGAAGTGTTATTTACATACAAGAAAATTAAAAAAAATGTTTGTATTAAGGAATTGAATGTAAAACTGGGTGAAGATAGTAGTTGTTTCCAAACCAGTTTTTCAAATTTAAACTCATGTGTGATTTTCATGTATTGTGAATAATTTTGGCGTCTTGCAGTAGTAATTGTTGATTAAGATTAAATTGTATACTATCATTCAGAAATAAACTTATTGGAGATCTTACTAAAAAGAGGAGGGTTCAAATGTTTTCATTTTTTTGTACCTACATCATATCTATTTTTAAAATTTTCAATAATTCAAAAATTAAAACTTAAAAGTTAAAATAAAACCGTTAGATGTGATCTATGTTATTTTATCTATGTGCTCATAAAAATTATTATATTTCAATTTTGTTTTTATGTAAATCAATAAGCTAAAAAATCAACGTCTGAAAATTATCCACATTAGTACGTTTTTTACAAATTCTTGATGATAACCAAAATAAAATTGAAATGTCATAATTTTTTTACACGTGCATAGATAAAATGATGTAGATCATATCTAACAATTTTATTTTGAAATTTAAGTTTTAAATTTTGAGTTATTAAAGTTTTTAAAAATGAAAATATGGAGTAAAAAAAATGAAAGCATTTGAACCCTCCTCTACTAAAAATGCCTGAGGTGGTTCGATAATATATAAAGGGAGCAGAACTTGTGCGAAGGCCTTTGGACCGTCATCGTCCAAAGAGTAGTACCCATAGTTTGATATACAATGTTGCTAATGAAACTTTGTAAATTCAACCTCCATTACCCAGAAAATAGAGGTATCCATTACCTTTATCAACTGTTTTATTTCTTACAAACTATTAGTATTAATAATTTTTTGTAATTATTAGTATTAATAATTTTTAATAAACCCAGTTATTTGTTTAACAATTTGTAATTATTAGTACGAATAATTAGATTAGAAGAAATTTTTAATATTATATAGAAAATTCATCAACTCACATCACTTAAACTGTTATTTACTAAACATTAAACTATGTTGTCTTATATTTTGCATATATAATGAAAATAATTACTTTCATTTGTTTCTACTTTTTACGAACTAAAACATTTGAGAAGGTAATGAAGATCTTTATTTTTTAGGTAAATGGAGATTTTAAAAAACATTTTGCACGGTGGATTTATAATACTTTGAGAATATGGAAATACTTTATTGCTTTATTAAAGGGTAATTAAATTACACTTTATAATGATTAACAACAACAAAAACGGTGACTATTGGCCTTTGGACGAAGATTGTCCAAAACCTTTGGACAGGTTCCGCGTCCATATATAAAATAGTTTAAAAAAAGGGAAGCGTCTAATTGTCCACAGACTTGACTTGCGCGAATATTGTAAAATTACTTCTACATACTGTATAATTATACAATATATCACATAAAATATATCAGTTAATCACAAAACATCCAACAACTATTTGAAGTGATATCATAATAGTTAAAAATAGATTGCAACTTGCACAACAGGACAAAAAAATTGTACTTTCAAACTGTACTTTCGAAAATTGCAGTTATAAGAAGTTATTTGCGGTTAGTGTTAGTTATTAGCAGTTATTTTGACAAAAAAGTGATAAAAAGGCAAAATTAAATTTTCCGATTAATTTTTTTTATTATTCTTTTTTCTCGATTTAATGAACACACAAATAAATCATCAAAATAATGAATACTGTAAAATCATCAAATAAGCAGATGAAAACGATAAATTAAAATGTAAAAAAATACAAAATTACAATATTATAAAATTGTCAACTTAAACTACAAAAATAAAACAAACAACCTACAAACAATCAATACTATAAAATTTCTAAATCTAAACTATAAATCAATTCCATGTACATTGTAAAATTTCTAAATCTAAACATACATCAATCATCTGTTCGACAAAACTATAAAATTCACCACACAACATCTGTTCAACACAAACCATAATATTCACATCAGTTCAACAGTATATGTTCAACACAAATAATAATATTCACCACACAATAGCAAACATAATTATATGATTCAACATCCAGAATAGCATAAAAAAAAACTATCGAAAGATAAAACTTCTACATTAAAAACCTCCTCAATTCAAATGAAACTTCAATAGAAGTAAGAAAATCATAATTATCAATTCAAATCAATAGAAGGAACGAAACTTAAATAGATTAGTAAATAAACAAGTTATTTTGAATACTGTAAAACCACAAGATGCATATTGTAAAACTACAAAGTGAATACTGTAAAATAACTCGATTATGCAAAAATGAACTGCATGAGAGGAACAGTAGCCGGAGGATTAGGTGCAGTTGAGACTGGAACGGAGATGGGGATGGTGGCATGAGGAGGTGACGGGCGGGAAGAACAGTGGCGAAGGGAGCGGCGTAGATGAGAGACTCGATCTCGCCGATATCAGATTGGGAGGAGGGGTGAAGAGGGACTATCGTTTTCTGCCATTGTTGAGAGGATAAAGAGGAAGAGATCTGGGGAGGCTAGAGAGGAAAGAGAGATCTGAGTTTTCTGCTTAAACGTGAAGAAAGGGTCAGTGCGAGTATGGAGATTGAGGAGAGCATATTAAATTTTGAAAATTAAAATCGTGCTGACAAAATAAGAAAGTTTTATTTAAGGCAGTGCGTGATGTGACGGTTAAGCAGGGCTTATCCAAATTTTTGTGGACAAATCGTGGACAAAACACTGTGGATAGAAACATTTTCTAAAAAAAAATATGGTAAAATAATAGTAGAGAAGATTGTGGTTAGAAGTTTAATGGAAGAGTAAAATAAATATATACATATATAGGCAGAATTAGAATTTTTTTGAGATTGGAGAACTGAATAAGTAAGAATCACATAAATTTTATTTTATGAGAGATTAATAGTATTAATTATTATAAAAGTATAATTTTACAGAATAAAAATGAAAAATTTAATTTATAGGAGATTCTTAGCACTTTTGGTCTCTACCTCCATTTACCACATAGCATACAATCTCTTTGATGTGTGAAAAATAATAAAAAAATAAAATACGAGAGAATGATGTTATATCATTCACATTTCTTATGTTTTTCGGATAAAAAAATTAGGTGAGAACAATGCAAAGATAACACAGATGTTTATTATGTTTTTTCCATTTCCGACTTGTCTGGTGCGATCCAATGATTTAGAAAGAATCGGAGGCAGTCCAATGCACCGGACGTTTAATATCCAGTTTGAGTTGTCTCATCTGCATAAGATTCACACGACAAACTTTTGGATTCGTGCGGATGTGCATGTTTGATTTGAATCACATGAATTGTGTTTTGTGTCCATTGAACCGACCCTCACTGCGTACCAGAACTAGCCTTTTCCATAAAGAGGCCTTTGACCTACTAGTGTATAGGCCCAACCCATTGTGTATGTTGTTTTCTTGACACAGATTCTTTTTGGGCAACTGTCCGTTCAAACTTTTCTTTTAATCAGGATGAAACATGATTAAAATTGGCTCCAAGAGAAGAAAGGGAGAGAAGTCATTTTTCTTCAACATAATAAAATCTTATCGTAAACCGAACTTATATATTTTTCTTATAACTTTTACTAGGTGTAGATCAATAGATATTCTTTTATGTAAATAAAGTAAAAGACCTAAAAATATATTTGAATACAAAAATATACATATGTAGTTTGATTAATGTACTCGGCGTTTGATTATAATTAAGGTAGTGGTGTTTGATTAATGTCTAAAGTTAAAGAAATTTAAGTTGATTATTTCAACTTCGACCTACTTAAATTATTCATATTTTATTGCAATTTAAATTTAAATCATGATTATTTTTTATTTGATTGGAGTTGGTGGTTTAAGTTGACTTCTTTTAGCATCCTTCGCATGCATTCTATAATTATAATTAAATTTAATATAAAATAACCTAATTAAACATAACATAATTAACATTACATAATAATTAATCAGAAAAAAACTAGCATCCTAATTAAAATTATAAAGTTAACAATAAATAATTTACTAATAAATTTGCAATCAAATAAAACTAAAAAAAATTAACAATACATAATTTAGAAATAAATTGACAACCAAATTGAAATTAAAATTTGATGTCGATATCCGAAACATGTGAGCACCGAATCGAATTGAATGACCATTCAAAATTATTCACACAAAGCATTCCTGTAAATTCTCTGTCATTCTGAACTATTCTGGTATGTAACAAAGCATGTCTGAATCAAAGCATCAATTGCACGCGAAAGAACATCTCATCCTTCATCGTTGTCGTTGATTCAACGGAAGGCTCCATTACTTTACAATCTCATGTCCTTGTTCCATACAGAAAAGTTACGGATAATTTAAGCTAAGCACGCATTGCATTAAATCATGGGCTAGAGCATTACAAATAAAGTTAAAAGATAAGCTTAGCACTACTACGGAAAATTCCTTGGCTTGTTAGGTTCTCACCCCACTACTTGAAAGCTTAGTTGAGCATTACAAATAAATTTGCAGTACCACTATACACGAACTGGCAATATCGTCATTATTGATACTGTTAGAAGCAACACATAAGAGAATATTGGTATATATGGTTCCGGTTTTATGTTAGCTGCAACACAGTATTTACCAATCCAGCATGGCAGAAATTACTGTACAAAAGTGGTAAAGGGATGGGGAAAAAAAATTAATGTACCAGATTATAGGTTACTGTATCAGCAATAAACATGACAGAAATAAACATAACAGATTTGTCTTTATAATCACATAATCCATGAATTTTACTAGAGTTTAGTGCATAAGAGCTCTTCAGTGAGCATAGCTTGAAATTAAACATAAAAAGATAGTTTGAAATTCTTCTTCTTTCTAATATACAATATGTACAATACCATGAACCACACCAAACAAATTGCATACCAACAAGTAAGCTACAATACCAAAACATCTGTTCTCTGTTACTGGTACGAGTTACAAAACGAACTAAGTGATGTACAATTTCAGCATGACCGTTGAGAATTTCTTATTTATAGAAAATTTTATAAAATAAGAACAGCAAATATAAAGAGTGCCCTGGAATTTTGATGGCGTAGATGGATCGAGAAAACAATTTTGGCTCCAAACTTTGGAGCTGAAAATATTTTCTCAGGTCCAATTTTTTGTTTCTGATGGAAACAAATTAATATGATGGAGGCCACAAACAATCACGTTTGCAATTCAATACTTTAGAATGGGTTAAATTTCCCAGATCCAAATGGGATACTTTTTTTTAAACGCAGCGGCGCCCTTCTTTCTCTCCCTTTGTCCTCTCTTCTTCCTTCTACCAAAATCAAATCTGTTTGCTGGAATAAGCTTCAATTTAAGAGGAGAAGTTCAGAGACTATTGGTGCTGTGTTTTTGGCATGGTAGTACATTTCAGTCTAGCCTTCCGTGATGCTGTGGCCGTATCAGAGAAAAAAAAATTATGGAGCTGAATTTTTTTCCGCGATCCATCTATGCATTGAAATTCCAGAGCACTCTTACTCTCTCTTTCCCTCTCTTATTCATAATATTTTCTAAAAAATAATAAAAAATTCTCTCAATTAAGCATGTGTTACATGACATCACAGTTGATACCCTTTTTTGCTTTTGCTATGTGGTTCTAAATTCAATCTGTTCTTTTTTCCTGGTAACATTTTTTGAAAAAGAAATGGTATAAGAAAGCTACATACGGTACATGATGTTGTCACAGAAGATTAATGCAGAACTTCCTTTCATATTAAAATTATACAATCTAGTGATCAAATCGGAGAAGAGGTAACCCAAAAGAAATTATTGTTTAGAAAGAAGGTATCTGATTCAGATATAATTAAAAAATTGTTGTTTAAGAAAAAAAAATCCTTGGGAATTTTGATCCATACCAAGTAATTGAGAGAGAGATCGAGAGAGCAATGTACGTCTAGGAAGAAGCACAAAATTGAGAGGGAGAAGTCGCAGGTGGAACAGACGGAGGTGGAAGCAAAGGCAGAGGAAGGAGGCGGATGCGGTCGTTAGAATTTAAAAATTTTGAATTTTAACGTTCAATGTGTGCACTTTACGAGATACCATAGCACTATTAAAAAAAAAATATAATCTCTCCTCCTTATTAAGGAGCTTAATGTCTAGACTGCACATAGACGAATTTTCCAAATTATGCGCTTCAACACTTAAGCATGCACTGGTCGTGCCGCATATGATCCCAGCACTCGTAGACCGCGTGCCGCACCCGTAGACCGCGTGCCGCACCCGTGGACCGCGCTTCTGAACCACGTACGGCGCCTGCGGATAGAGCCTGTGCACCGCGCACCCTTTTTTTTTTCTACTGAAGACGGGATTCGAACCCAGTTGGGTTCTGTTGGTGCCAAAATTCTTACCACTACACTAGAGTTCACATGTGTTATTTTGTAGATAAATATAGTATTTAACTATTTTTCTCTACAAATTTGATTTAAATTATAATTATATAAATATCATATATAAAATAATAAATATATATATATATATATATTAATAGCCGTATCGTATCATTCATTTTTGAAACTTGCCGTATCGCCGTATCCGTATCGTATCAGTATTATTATTGCTTTGAGATTTGTGCAGCACGTATTTGAACGGTTGATTTTCAAAAAGGTCACGCAAATAATGAAATAATGAAACGCTTAATCTTCTTCATTTTATAATATTTTATAATGAAATAATCTGTTTCCGTTGCAACGCACGGGTATGATGCTAGTTTATTCTATAAGGACACACATAAGAATTATTATTTTGTCTCCATTATTTTACAGGGGTTATAATGAGATTCATTTATATAATATTTTATATAATTTTTCATTTACTAATTTATAACCAAATTAATATACAGCATTGAGTAGAACTAGGGTGTTCTTAAGTTCAGCAAGGTGTTTGATGAGTTTAACTCCAAAACTTGTTAAATTGACTTTAAACAATAAATTCAAACCGTTGAAATCAATTTATATCACTCGTTATGAATTTACATGTAATTTTGTATAAAATCAAGTGGTAAAAAATATTTAAAAAATGAATGCACTAAAATTAATTTATAAACCTTTTAATTTTGACTGCTTGACTTCATACTAAAATAATTTGAAAACTTAAAATCTTTGCATGTAAATTCATCACTCGTGAAGTAGATAGATTTCAACAACTTGGATTTGCCGTTTGAAACCGATATAATATATTTTGAAGTTAAGCTCACTAAATATGAGTTTAAGAACACCGTAGTTTTACTCTACAACATTCTATATCATTTTATTTTATTTATAAGTTATATATTTATAAAATAATGAAACTAATAATTATAATTTTTTAATTTTTTAATATTACGTATATTTATTTGTTTGCTATATTTTTGGATTAAATTTTATAAGCTATAAATTTATTTGATAATTATTCAATATTCGCTCGTTATCTATTAATTTTAACAGCTGGAAATACGTATAAGATCATTAATACTTAACAAGTAACAATATGATATGATAGGACTAATTTTAGACGGATTCGTACCATTCTCATTGACACCTCTATAAAACAGCAAGCATAATTAAATCGATATAACTTTACATGTTCATGTACAGTGCGTGCTGAGACGGGGTCACTAACACAAAAAAAAAAGAATAAGGAAACTAACAATCCTCAGCTTGCACTGGAAGGGAAGTCTGGAAAGAGGATTTATACAGCATTTAGGCCAGACTTGAAATGCCCAGAAATTGATAATTGTTGAAGGAGAGAGAAGTTCTGTCTCTTTCAAACTCCAAAAAATTTTATGAAACAGTTCACAAGCATAAATAACTAGGAACATTGACTAAAGACCCCCAAATTTCACTAGCAGACGAGAAAATTCGACTAAATATCCTGGCCAACTCCACCAAAATTCATGAATTTAGCATCAATCGGACGTCTTTCGGCACTTCCGAAGAGAAATTCTCTCATTTCGTTTGATCAAGAAGCAACAATCTTCGACACGTAGGACAGGTGGAGTGTGATCCAAGCCACTTGTCAATGCACTTCACATGAAACTTATGCCGGCAAACCGGCAACACCCGGTACACCTCTTTATCAGTAAACTCAGAGAGACATATTGGGCATTCGGTTACCTGTGTATCTTTATTTTGAGCTTTTTTGAACACCTCTACAGGAATCTTTCTCAGCTCGCGTTTTCTCAGACCAGATTGCTCTTTAGGTGGTCCCATCGGGGTCAGACGACGGCGACAGAATTGAATTGTGCATCGAACTAATGAATTGATGCCCAGAACAATTACTAGTGCGCCCAATAGAGCTGCGAGTATTATAACCATATTCGTGTCGAAGTTTCCATTTGACGCGACATTCTCCCCACTCTGGCTGGGAGGAAGGGCCGGCTCCGGCGGCAATGGTACATCAAGCCGACGCATGGAGATTCGTACAATATGTTTGATGTGTGGCGGGAATAGTCACTGGTTGGCTAAGATAATGGAGTCAAAGAAATTGTGGAATTGTGGTGCGCTTAGGATGAAGAAGAATATCAGTCTCTCTCGCTCTCTATCGCTCTCTGTCATACATATATCAATAATAAAGAACTGTAAAAGAATTTTTAAGAATAAAAGATATCTACGGAACTTTTCTTAACACTGTTATGGCGTCTGCATAATGACAGCAAAACCAAGAGATAATAATATCAAATTAAAATAGATTTATAAGTCGTCATTAGGCACCTACAAAACCATTCCTGGTTAAATTTATTAATAAATTAACAATCAACAAACGCATTGAATATTTATGTTGTTCCTCCTGAACCTTTTTCGGATTTGAGGCAGCAATAGCTTGTAACTGGTATTGAGGGAAACGAATGTGAAACAATAAACTGTTAATTAGTGGAACTTTTATTTGGGTTTAATCATGATTGATTTCTCACAAAAAGACACCAAATGGGCTTGAATTGAACATCAAATAAAGCAGATATTTTTCTTTGTGGGCATGTTGATGATTTTATACTGAAAAGGATCGCCATCTTTGAAAATATCTTCGTCTGTGGGCCCTATTTCCTGAGGCAACGACACAATTCTGGATTGTGTATGGGCCCCAATTTTGGATTGCGTCAAGAGAAACTCGCATTCATTCGTTAGAATTTCGAAAATAAATACCTCTTCATCATCAGATATCTATATAATAATATAGACAGGGGCGGAGTCAGATTTTCTGCCTATGGGATGAAACGTGAATGGAGGTTGACTATATAAAATTTTCATAGTACAAATGGGATCAATTTATACTATTTATAATATTTTATTCTAAATTATATAGAAAATTATGTGTAAATACAAATTTTTTGAAATAAAATGAGCATCAATTGATCCTATTCTAGTATCTTTGTAAGAGGTTGATACTGTAGAGCACAGTAGTAACAGTGTTATGTCAGCTCTGCTTCTCAAGTTCTCATCATTGCCCTTTGTATTGCCACAGAAAATCTGAATTTTTGTTTTGTCTTCATTCTCATCAATGACCCTTTTTTAGTTCAGGCACAATTGGTATGAGGCTACTCATTCAAGTAGAGAAAAGACAAGCTAGCTAGAGGGAGAGTCTAAACGACCAAGTAACAAATATTTTTTTTTTTTTTTTTTAGTGGAGCCAATCAGCCAAGTAACAAAGATACAAAGACATGCTAGCATGAAAAAGAATCAAAGAAGGCCACATAAACGGCGCAAAGTGTGACAAAGACCACCTAAAGCACACAAAAAGAAAATCGTTCTTTTTTAATGTAATTAAGAATGGGCTGGAGGCCCGGAGTAGCTAAGATCAATATTAAATAAAAAATCAGTGAGCCGAATTCAAATTTTGCAAAGAGCAAAAAGTTAGCTTGTTGGACCCCGCAATCACAATAAAAGATGTACCAAACTAATTTGCGATTTATTTATATTTTTATTTTTGAAAAATGCCTAACTTCTCGGAGTTACAGAGTAACAATTAAGCCTTTAACTAATAAGGATCCTAATTATATCATGCATTACAACACTATCTCAGTGCTATTCCTGTCCCACTGTCAGTGCAAGCGCCTTTTATCAAATTGATGTCTAGCAATTCTGTGAGATGCCATGCCAAGCCACGTGTAAGAACTGGGAGGATTACAATAGTTCGGAAATCTTAGCAATATTTTGCAAACCTGGCATTCTGGCATAATACTTGGTCATATGATCCTTCATTGGCGCCTTTTCCTCAAATTAATTTGAGAAAATTCATAATGGATCAAGCATGCCAATTGACTCTGTTTCTGATTTACTATTACACATTATGCTCTATGACAAGTTTCTATCCAGGCATACATTTAAACTAAATGAAAAACAAAGCACATGTTGACAAGCCTAAACTAAAAAAACTGTTGAAGACTTTGCACACATCACACAATTCCAACAACATGCTAGATACAACAATTTCCTTGGTTTCAGAATATCTGCATGTTCTGTTGAGCATTCTACGATTCCAGTAGCTAGAAGTTGTCCTCATTGCAAATTGTCTGCATAAACAAAGGTGAAAAAATTAAGTTCAAAAAGAAAAACAAACAATGTGGACTGAACTCCATTCTTAACAAAAGCATGAATCAGTAAATGTTACATAGCTGTTGGGCATTAAAAGAATCCAGAGTAGCATTTGAAACCAAATTCAGCTTCCAAGTACTTGTCAGTAATTTACAAGTACCTCTTAGTATTCCTTTCAAAAGAAGACATAAAAAAAAACTACTAACCATATATTTTGACTGGGTTACAGGTTAGATTAACATCTTTTTGGCTTGCTTTCATCATTGTGTAAAAGTAAATAAAAATTGAGCTATGGCATAGTGAATGGTAATACATTGGAAAAATCATATTTTAATGTCATGGAGTCATAATAAACTGAACTTCTAGTATTAAATGCAATCTTAAGAGAGAACTTGTTATAGAAAAATATGAACGATACTGGTGAAAATCAACTAATCTAAATGTGCATCATGAAATGGGAACCGTTCATATTATCATGATATGTGTAGTGTTAAAATGTATTATTGGTTTTGTGCCCCAACCATGCCCTCTACATCTCTCTCGGTTCTCAAAGTTCAAACAGTCGATCTGAACCGTTCAACATGATCTCCATATTAAAATGTGCTTATTAACCAAATTTTATATTTTTGTGGAAACTTTTTACTCTACAAAACCACCATCCAGTAATTTTGTACCTATCTAAACAAATAGTAGTAAAAGTTCAAAAAAATATAAAATTTGGTCTCTAAGCACATTTTAATATGGAAATCATGTTGAGCAGTTTGAATCGACCGTTTGAACTTTTAAAAGGGAGATAGAGATGTGAGGCAGTGAGGGTATGGCTAGGTACAAAACTAATGGTGCATTTCAACCCTACTATATATATATTTTAAGCAAAGTGGGATAACCACCGATTTCATTAGAAATCCATAAAACTCATTGGTGTTCGTAGTAATATATAGTTTAAACCCTACTATATATATAGTTTAAACAGTACCAATCGCATATGAAATGTTTTTACAAACTACAGTATGCAAAAAAAAAAAAGCAACACACAACAGAGCTACTACAATTCATCACCCCTACTACAAACATAGTAATCATCAGACCCTACTACAAAAGAGCTACTGCTAGATCATCAAAATAACATAACAAAGCTATAGTAAAAACAGAGGAATATAGAAAGTTTTTATAGGAGCCTCATGGGATTGGACTCATGTCAGACATATATTGCCCAAGTGTAAGGAGAGGGGGTGTACCCTCTGTCACCTCTTCCTCTTCCTCAGCCTGTTCTTCCTCAGCTACCTCTGAACCATTCTGAAGATGAAACTGAAAATTATTCACATTACTAGGTACAACTAGAGAAAGTTTGAAATAAGAATTATCCATATAAGGACAAGGAAGATATGATACTAACTAAGTTCAGGAGACACTATATTCATTATGTACTAAGGAGTAGGAGGGTATGCAAAAAGTCACGCCTTTTATGAAATTGTGATGCCATTGCTGTAACCACAAGATAGTTCTAAAGGATACTTCACTTTTGGCTTTTTTAAATAACACAAGTACTAAAATTACAGCACGATGAATTCTCCAAATTTTGAGGTAAACAGTACTAACTAGATTACAAACATTGAATATTCATAAGACTTGAAACTAATATTTCAGATCACATGTTCTGCTAAGGAAGCAGGAAACTCTTCAATTTAACCATAGCCTAGTCAAAATAAGATGATGTCCAATGCAAAGAAGCAAAACAATATCGCTTTAACACCCATAAGGACAAGTATTCAATCAATCATTAGTAAAAGAAAATTAGGCATGGATGGCGATACTTACTTTGCTAACAACACGCGGCACAAACCAGGAGTATCCTTCCTTAAAAGGTGAAGGGACCTTTTCTGTCCGACCATCCTCTATGTTGTACTTGTACACATCACAACTCAACTGGACAATATCATCAAAGCATCTTTGTATGTAATAGATACAGTTTCCCATTATGTGGGTAGTCTCACTAGCAGTGATAGAGATACCATTGCGCCCGTCCAGGAACAATATTTGGTTACCAATGCTACTGGTCTTTACCCATCGATACTCTTTTTTGTGTTTTTCATCTCCAACATCATCAAGCTCAAGCTGATATATATCGAAGGAAGTAGTAGTGTTAGACACAGGCAAGCCAAGTAGATTTAGTTGTTGTTGTTGTTTAACAACTCTCAAAATCTTCTCCGCTGACTCAACAAAGTACACATAGTCAGAACTAGAACTGTTAAGAGTCTCAGGAGGTGGTGGTACTGAGAAACAAGTGTCACCAGAAGCAATGTCAACAACCAGGGTATTGCCTGTACCAGATTCATGCATATAGTACATCCCCTTGAAGCATCCATGGCCCAGGTAGTTAATCGGATGGGGAAATTCAACATAATCCCACTCCAAATTGCAATTGCGTGGTTGACAAAATCCAATTGTATTAGGAAAATAACCATTCTCGAAAGCCAAATAATGGTCACTTCCCATTGGATCTGGACCCATACAGAGCAGTGAAGTACGATAGCCGAAGGTCTCCAAAGTAATCATCACCTCATCTTTGGTGAGCGGGTTGAGAAGAGAATGTGTGGGATTGATAATATCTAGGTTGGTAGCGTAGAGATAACCATGTGAAGGAGGCCCCCAAAGATACTTTCCACGAGAGGGTGGGCAATGAATGTTTCGGATTTTATCAGAGAATAGGGAATAAAAACGCAGATCTTCGCTGCCACCAAACTTAACATTGCTTCTCTCTTCAAGAAGCCAAGGGATTTGAGGGGGCAAGTCGGAGATTGAGGTGGCGGTGCGCCATTTCTTGCAAACGGCGCGAAAATAGATGAAATCGAAGATGTCAAGGAGCCTCTTGGAGATTGTTAGGAGCAGATCAGGAGGAAGATCGGACCAATCTACCTGAACTGAACCCGTTCTTGGAGCTCGAAAGAGAGGCTCCTTAGATCGGGATGCCATTGCCAGCCCGCCAGGGTTTTGTTTTCACTCAGACTCAGTAATAAGAGTTTGAGGCGGAGGGTTTCGACTTTCGACTGGAAAACTTGCATGCATCCATAAAATATATGACGCTGTAAAAAAAAAGAATTATCATATAAACAACGTTACATTATAATTGGCTAATTGCCAACATATATAAAGTAATGCATTACACTATCCTTGAGGCAGCATATTTTGACTTGCTTCAAATACGATTCAGCTCCATAATCTACAATATTTACTAGTTTAGTTTCTAAATGTAAGTATTATATAAAATATTATTTGTAACTAAATTTGAGTTTGAAACTCAAACTAAACAATTTTATTATTTAATATCATGCGCTACGAAAATGCATACTTTATAAGTGTCCACAGCTATTGGTCGAGTAGCTATATAAATAATATTTATTTAAATTACTTAATTCAAAATCTTGTACAGGAGAAACACACTAGTTTAAATGACAAGACAAATAAAAAAGATTGCTCAAAAAAGCACATATTTATAATAAAACATAAACATTTTGACAAAATGCATCATCATCTATAATTTCTTGGACACTGGTTAACATATGGGAATTAATAGATTGATGTGTCATTTCTTTGCTTCATGTAATCATTTATATTATTCGCTAACATACATCGTAAATCAAATGAGGCCAAGTTCCAGTGATTAGAGAACTAAGGAAACATACATCAGAATTTTGATTAATGTTAAGAAAGAAAACGAATTAAAAAAATATTAAACCAGTTTATCATTATAAAAAGGAAAGATAGGCACCATGATATATCATGTCCATGAGAGGGTAACATAATTAAAACCATCATTAATCTAACCATCTAATACACAAGTTAATTTAACAAATTAATAGATGGATAAGTGAAGAACAAAGAAATCCAGTACTTGCTCTCTCTCTCTCTATATATATCCAATTTACCAGATCATGGATAAGTTAAAAAGGAAAAGAAAAGAAAAACTTAAGACTATATGATATAATTGTCACCAAAGCAAAATGTGAGGTCTGTCCTCACGCCAATCGTGGCCGCAGTTGTTGTTGCAGCATTTGTAAAATCTGGTCATGGGCTCATCAGCTGACCGAATTTTCAGTTACCAATTAAAAGTCGTGTCATTTTGAACAAGAGCTTTGGTCATGGAGACCACCAATTTATGAAAGCAAAACTAAACAACTACCGGACATGTCATATTAGGAGCATGAGACCATGCAGAGAGGTCATCTAGCTATGGAAAATTAAATTGGCCATAAGCCACCCGATCTTAATCGAACTGTTTAGATCAGATCAGTTGGACGGCCTAAATAAAATGTTTCACCTCGGATCAAAGGAACGCCATCAAATTGATTTTGTTTTAATAATCTTGTGGTGAAGTAATTAAAAGAGAGTAATTTAACGCTGCTATCATTATCAATGTAGTTTCGTGAGCAATGAATTTATAATTCAATACAGAAACTGACTGTTATTAAACTGGTTATCTTATATCAAACAATAGTCAGCTTATAATAAATCTACTAATTTCCAATATTCAACCAAGTTGCCACTGGATAAAGGAAAATCCTACAAGGACTTGTTTTGATCAGTAAAGTATGTACAATGAGTAGCAGATTTATGCGCACTGAGAGAAAATAATGCAATTAAAATTAATTCCTCACTACATTTTTTTTTTTATTCCTGGAGCCTAAGTAACAAAAGAATAGCTGATCTAATTTTTACATCTCTTCCCTTGAATTGAATGAATTGAACTCACTTTATTGTTGTAGCAACAACTCTCATCCTTATTCCAACATGCTCACCTCCTTAGCTCCTTGTACAGACCTCAGGCAATAAAATTAGCCCAAGAAAGAACATAACAAAGAAAGCGGTTAGTATTCATGTCATGTACCTTCTAAAAACTGTTCTAACTCTCTTCATCAGAACTAGAGTCATCTACCTGCTGACTCTTGATTGCTGGAATCAGATGCTGCCTTGGGTCACGTACCATTGACCCGGAACCTTCTCCTAGTGACCCTGCCCGTTTAGGTCTAGATGGCCTCGCAGCCGCCGCTGCTGCCTCTTTCACATCCTTGCATGCCTTATCCCACATCCACAGAAAATCCCGCACCACCACAAACAATCTCAAACCCTCATCCTTTTTTGTGCTGGGATAAAAAGATTTGGCTGTCTCTTCAACCAAATCCCAAACCCGTTTCTTCTCCTGTGACAAGAATTTTACCTCCTCTTCGGACTGGTTCACAAAATACTCCAACACATTTCGAAATCCACACTCTCCTTGTATCTCTTTTATATTGGTTTCCAGAACTCTTTTAATAACCTCTAATTTTTTACCTAGGTGCTCCACAGTGCTAGTTATGACATCCATGTCTAGTCCGGCTGATTTTTTTACGTTTTCAAGCTCATTACCAATGCCAGAGATGACTTTTAGACCAAGGGCCTCATAGTAATCTTCATCAGATTCACCGCTAGGGTTAGAGTTTTGGGATGCCACACGTTTCCCTTCTGAACGGATAATTTCTTGTAAAACAACATGGAGAAGAGTAGTTTTTCCATCTTTGGCCTTTAAGTCACGGAGTTTTAACAAGTTGTCAAGCTTGATTGCCACAGCCCCACCACGATTGGTGTCTTTATTAATAAAATTCCCAATCTTTATAACAGCTTCTAGAATCTTTTTGAAGATTCGGCTGTCCTTAAGCTCACTGCAAGCTACCTGTACCACACATGAAGAGAAATGATATTACACTATCTGAAAATTGAAAGAGGAGATTATTTGGCAAATATATAAATATAATATTGCAAATGGAGAATAAAGAAATAAAATAAACACAAACAGGTTTAAAAATTCTATACAAAAAAATATAACATATCATTTAAAGCACCTTGATCTCTTCATAGAAAAATATAACAATGCTAATAAATGCAACCATCTTTTAATTTTCCAGCACCAGTTGTTTCAGTATACAATGCAATGGGTCCAAACGTAATAGTAGGTACCTCTAAAGTGGAGAAAGCTTCTCTGCATGTGGTTAACTCCTCTTGTAAGGAAGACATGAAATACAAGCAATCAAGTCTGTCATAAACATGATGGACCTTTATCAACTCAATTAAAAACTGCTCAGCGGGGCCCAAAAGAGCAAGGTCCCCACTATACAACAACAACTTATTCTCCTCTTGCGTAGTTGGCCACATCTTGAGCAATGTCTCTATCAACTCAGAAGGAAGCTCATTTCCTATTTTGAAAGAACTTAATTTACACCAATGTTTAAGTCTATATTGTTTTGTAATTAAGCAAGCAGGACCTTAGAACTTTTTACAAAGGTGGGTTCCCAAACAAAACATACTGCACAAATTTAGAGGATCATCATAGAGATGGAGCAGGTATATGAGAATTTTGTAAAATAAAAAAAATTAATAGAACAAATCTAAAGTCACCTTCATTTACAGCAGTGATCACATCCTCAATCTTGACGTTTAAGGCCTTGAGAGAGATGGCGAGGTTTTGGGACTTCTTGCTTTCTAGTAGCCTGACACATGGGGACTGGAGGTCAGATTTGCCAGCTCCATTCATGCCAGTAGCCTTGCTCTTATCATTCGCTTGGTACCCAAAGAGATTCTCTATCATCTCCTCACTAAATCTGTTTTCAATTTTAACAAGTTTTTCTACTTAGACTAGTGTTATAAGGTACGAAAATGTCCACCTTGTCCTTTCTACTTTCAAGATGGTAAAAAGGTGATAAGATAATCGCTATACAAGTAGATAGACATAATATAAGAGGCAAACTCAAATGTATAAAATGAGAAGCTAATATACTTTCGAAGAAATTATGAAAGAAGCAAATTCGGTAAACTAACAATAAGGGCATGCTATATATGGGTGTTCCACAGAAAAGTTTTATTGCAAGGTGTTGTTTGCCTGTTTGAACTCAGTTTTTAACTTCTAATAAATGCAACGGCCATATTATGACAGCAAGGTAACATGCATACAATACATTAGATAATTTGATTTTGAAGACCTGAAGGTGTAAGCAACCACTTTGCCCTTTATTTTTCAAAATGCCAATAAGGTCTGAAAAAAACACTGCACATTTTAAGGATAATATTTATGCTAAAATTCAGATATTTGGAAACTTAATCAGAGTAGGGACAATAACGTTCTCATAAATTCAGGCAAGATTACCAACTTAATCAGGAGATTAGCTGATAACTTTCTTGGCATGCAATAGATTTAACACCAGAGATTTCATTTTGGAAACTATGCTTGACTATTTGAGGATTGAACTAGGGTATTTCCATACAAGCTCACTTACCTATGTGAAAAGCATCTAATATTGGTAACAACTACCTAACTGGAACAATTTAACATCCTGGAGTAAAATGAAATACTAGTAATTAAGACAACAGTCAAAAGAATATGGCAGAAGCTTACTGGAAAGAGCCAGATTTGATTTGGTTCCAAACCACGGCTTGCTCGGTATTTGCTGAGATCTTATCCCAGAAGAACGGCTTCAGCTTAGGCTTCTGCCCCCCTCCATTAAAAGCCGTGCCTGGTGCAGCCTTAAGTGGCGGGGGCCGCGCCTTTGATGGGACAGGTGGCCCTGGCGGTCGAGGTGGGCCGCCCGGCTTGTTTCCACCTGGCGGCGGTGGGGGTGGCGGGCCCGACCCACCACTGGCTGGTGGAGGTGGTGGACCCGGCCTACTGCCAACTGGAGGCCGTGGGCCATTAGGAGGAGGAGGTGGAGGGCCGGGCATGGTTTTCTGTGGCAAGGGTGGTGGCAGTGGTGGAGGTGCAGCTGATGGGGGGCCTTTGCTGGGGGTCAGTTCAGTCATTTTGATCTCTACAGTTTCTAATGGCATAGTGTTAGCAGTGGCATTGCTTAGTTTCAAGGAGGACATGCGACCATGCTGCGACTGGATATGATGAAATCCATTTTGGTGGTGGCCTGAATCTGACTTAAGAGCACCAAGCTTATTGATATCAATAGGACTTGAGCAAGAAGTACGAGACGACCCTAATTTAATAAATAATTGATCATCATTTTACCAAAAGATTTATATACGGAGTTCTGAAATACATGCTGCTTAACAAAGCAACACTTTCATAGTTCTTGATATTTTTGTATCATTTAAACTTCATCGTAGTACCTGAAAAAGGCCATTCCAGGCAATGGTAGCTGTACAAACCACTAGGCACCAAAAGGGTACCGGCACAATTTCACATATCAATAATTTTTTAGGGTTTTAAGGTTTTTTTAATTAGCTCTAGGTAAGGCATAGGTATTATTTTTGTTTATTTGTTGTTACCTGAAAAATCACTTAATCTCAAGCTCAGAAGTGGTCGGTCATCCCTCTGGATGTATGCATGGAAATCCCGTTTTTTCTTACATCTATAGCAGCAAAAAAGGATAAACGCCAATAATGATGTCCCCAGAACTGAGAACATAACAGCCTCGATCAACAAGAAGTTATTGCTGTGCTCTTGTTGTGGTTTTTTATTTTTAACAACCTGTGCATGATGAACAGCCTTCGGGGGAGGTGAGAAAGTTTTTATAGGTAATGGTAAAACCCTAGCTGGTGGAGGAGCTGGAATGGGAATTGAAAGTGGAAGTGTAGGTGCATCTGAGGGAGAAGGCACCGGTGCCGGACCTGGACTGGGTGACCTGGCAGTGGGACCAGCTCTCTGCCTAATTTCGTGAGCTGAAGCCTGGGCCTTTCGCTTAGCCACTAATTGGTGCCTCAGAGCAATAAAATGGTCTGAATAAGGGGCAGGGAGATATTTTGTGTGGCGTGTTACGGGGATGTGTATTGGTGGGTTGTGTCGGTCAATGAGACAGTTCTGGAGAGCAAGGTCAAGTTCCTTAGGTGTGACATTAGAACTGGATAGCTGCTCTCTTATTTCTCTTGGGTTGAAGCCACAACTTCGCCACAGCTTTTCCACCTATTAAATGTTACTTCAGACTACAAAACTGAAATTTCTTTTTTAAGAGAAAGTAAAATTAACAAAATAAAGAAAACTTGGGTCATGACTCTGTTGGTTATATTAACTTTTAATATCTTTCTTGGATAGAAATTCTGATGAGTAAAACTGGTACAGTTTGTGACTGCAAATTTCTTTTCCATTATTTTTTCTGAGGTTCTGTGAAAATGCCAAAATGACACGAAACATACAGCAACGAGTTGGTAATAAACAATTCAAAATTCCAACAGTCATAGTCCACCAGGCTTCTCTCTCTCTCTGTTTTTTTTTTTTTTTGAGGCAGGAGGGGGTATGAACGAACTTTCAGAGAATGCAGGATCAAGAGTCAAGAGGTACTTTGCACCAGATTAGACATAAAATGGGGGCAGTAAACTAGAATTACTGGTAGGGCTTTGCTAGGGCTGGAACAATGCAGTTCATATAGGCTCCTCAAGGTGATGAATGATAAGCACAGTATGAACTGCATGGTTCCAGCCCTAGCAATAAAAAACTGAAAAAAACAAGAACTATCAAAATAGATGATGGATGATAATCACAGTATGATTAGATGATGCAATTCTGGTGTAAACACAATTAATGCAATATTTGTAGAAAAGATTTCGATGTAGATTCGGAATTTGATTAACTCTTACCTCCTTTCCATCTACTTCAGATAGTTGCCCAAGCGAACCAATCAAACTTAAAGCAATCATGCACAAAACCAATGCAATTGAGATACCATCTCTTCGCCAAACCATTGTATCTCTTTTCATCTCCATTTCAATCGCATTCTGTCACATCCCTGTAACAGGATGGACAACTCTGTCGCGCTGATAAGCACAAGAAAAGTCAGATTCTTACCATTATACATTACCAATAACAAGTTTAATAGCCAGAATTACATAAAATTTTCGCAAATTTCCAATAAATAATACATAATAGGACAAATGGGAATTACCATATCAGTATTTTATTTAAACCAAAAATAATTGAGTCACCCCTATAGCAATTCTGCATTAACCAACTTGGCTGGAATTCACCCAAGTGGAAGATGGAGAGATTGAAAAACTCTCGTGCGGTATTTAGTTCCGGTTGAGAAATTCTCAGATCCATCAAACAAAATCAAAACACACTATAGATAGTAACAATAATAACAACACCGAGGAAAAATTTCATAACAAAACCAAAATTTGATCGTGCATTTGCACCTCGAGGGGAAAAAAAAAAAATCAAATACCTGTAGGAAATTCAAGTCAGATTTTCAACTGGGGGAGGCGAAATTTAGGGAAATTTAGCGAAAAATAGCGAACCAAAAAAAATAAGAAGAAAGAATCGTAAAATAAATAAGAAAATGGAGAATCGACCCGCCGAATAAAGTTACGGTGGATCGAATCGCGCAAATTGAGATATCGCTGAAAATTTTGAAGGATGGGCTGTCAATGGCGAAAAGCCCAAACGAAACAGTGATGGGCTTGGATCACCTAGGTGCAACTCTAATCTCATGTTTCAATAAAAAAATAAAAAAAACTCTACTCTCATGTTTGACAAGTATAAAGGATTAAGAATATAGGATAAGTGTTAATTAAAATTATTATAAAGACCATATTGTCCTTCATATTATTATACATAATATGAGTGCTGCTGATAATTTTTTTTTGTTCTTTTTAATATATTCTTAATCCACAAATATAAGAACTCTATCTTGAATTGACAATTTAGAAAAATAAGCTAAATTTGCACTATATTAACGTGCCATTAAGCATATTTTTTAATTAAGAACAATTGACAATTCAGAAAACTCGAAGTAAGCTCCATGTAAACGTGCCACTATGTATATTTTTTCAACTCACAAAAGTATATTTCTTAAAAAATAGCGTACCAGTAATCCAGTATGTTGGTACCAGTATTCCTGAAAATGTGCCAGATTATTGTTATAAAAGTAAATCATGTTTTTGTTGGTACCAGTGCCCTCTTGAACTAAATTAACCATCCATTAACTTATTTATAAGCTCCAAGTAAATTTAGTAATTATCAAATATGATACCAGAGATGTCTAATACCAAAAAATTTAATTAACTGTCATTAAGAAAAGACCAAATCAGTAGATGAAATTATTAAAAAGGATGGAAACTAACATAAATTGAGAAATTTGGACAAATAAAGAAAACAGATTCATTGTGAAGTATCTAAATTTCACAAACTAAAGAAATTTGGATGAAATCCAAAAATTAAAAGAAAAACAAAAATGGACGAAATTCTGAAATAAACATGCTATTAGAGAATCCACGAAGAGAAGTAATGGAAGAATACCTATCAATATGGATGTCAAAAGATAGAGCGTCTTGGTGCGAAGCTTTGAGTGGCGTTAGATTCACGAGCATACCCCCGGAGATTCGTCGATTAAGGCCAGAAGGAGGAGGAGTTTTTTTCGAACCTAGGTTTTAGGTGCAACGAAGAAAAACAAGCTGATTAAAAAAATATTAAAAAATAGAAAATTAACTAAATTGAATTTGAGAAATTTGGACAAAAATAGATATCAGCATTGTGAAGTACTAAAATCCAGAAACTAAAAAAATTTGAACAAAATCCAAATATTAAAAGAAACCAACAAATTTGATGAAATCCATAAACTAAAAGAAATAAAAAAAAATTGGACGAAATTCAGAAGAAAAAAAAGAGAGAATTCACAAAAAGAAATAACGAAGTAATACATATTAAAGATGTCAAAAGATAGAAAGTCCCGGCCCAAAGCTTCGTGTGGCGTTAGATTCAGGAGCATATCAGATTCGTTGATTTAGATAAGGAACAAGGGGGGTTTTTTTCGAACCTAAGTTTTTGTGCAAGAAAGAGCGGAAAAACAAATTAAAAAATATTATAAAAATAGAAGTTCTTAGTTAATTTCTAATTTAATGTGACAATTTTTATTTTTATTTTAAAATTATTATAAAATAGGAGATCCTTAGAGTCTTAGACCATCTACAATTAAAAAATTATCCTGATTAGTAATTTAATATGTCAATTTCTATTTTAGTTTTTACGGATGTATAGTGATTTCTAATTTAAAAAAAATATTAAATAGTTGCTTTCTAGAAGCCATGCTGGACAAAAAAAAAAAAACTCTTATTCGTTGCCAGAGCCTTTGCGATCTCTCTTTTCTTTTATTTTTTCCTAAAATCTGCCCACCTCCGATCGTTTTTCTTATGGATGTCTCAAAGTGATTAATTCTTTTATTCTCTACATTAAGATCCCAATTATTATTTTTACGTGATCTCCGACAAAAATCTCGGAGCGCCACCTCCTTGTACTGGTGCCGGAGCGCCTGACATACAAAAAATCATGGTTGTCTCCGATATGACTCTCTATAACCTGAATGTGATGAGTTCAAATGCAAATTTGAGGGAATCGGGGTGGAGATAGTGGTGTCCAGCCAGTGTAACAGCCGATATAAGCATGGATTGGAGTTCCTCGGACATCGTGGATTAGATAAAAATATCGGATAAAGGAAATGCTTTTATCAAGGTAAAGATATTTGAAATAAGGGCTAGATCCTTTTTCAAAATTGTTTCTCTTATTTAGTTACGTATCCTTTGTAACTCCATGATTAATGAAATAAGGGCTAGACTCTTTTTCTTTGTCAAAAAAAAGATTAAATTTTTTTCAAGAATCAGCATTTGATTTAGTAACGAATGCCAGTATTTTTTGTGTGGGTGGTCGTAGGTTTGAAACCGGGATGAAAATTCTTTATAGACAATTAAATAAAAATTGATAGGCTAGACTTTTATTTAAAATAGGATAAAAAGATTTTAGTTAGTAATGTCGTTTCATTGATCTATCTTTTTATTTGGTTTAGAAATTATATATTTATGTAATGGTTTAGAAATTAGTATCTGTACATAAATATTGTAGTTAAAAAATGCAGTGTTAAGTCAAATGTTGTAGTTTAAAGTTGAAATTGAGGTCCTGTTTCTGTATGGCTCAAGAAAATTAGTGCCTGATCAGGAAAAACATGTCTTTGGTCAGTTGCTAATTCCTGTACCTACTATGTATTGAATTAATTCTAGTAAATATAATATGGGCTGTATGAAGCAGTAATGTTCGATTAATTGCATTTTATTAGCACATGCTAATACCAAAGAATGCACTGCACACATCATTTTAATTATCTGTAATATTTTGTTCCTTTGTTTTGTGTTTTGGTTTTATTGTTCTGGTCTGTGACTTTGAACCACATGCACATACCAAAGAATGCACGCCACTGGTTATTTTATAGTTTTTATGTTATTGTTTTGAATAATTGATACATTAAACAAGCATGACGGTGGATGTGTTACTGGTCATGCTTGCCATTGTCATTTGTTTAGACTTATATTATTTTGATGAATGAATAAGTTGTGCAATGTTATGTTATATTATTGATAATGTATGTGATGTGTTAAAATTATTAGAATTGCATAACAAGAACACAAACACAAGCACTCTCATGAATCTCCCTTCCCTTTGTTTTTATTTTATCCAATATATATATATATATTTTTTTTGTATATCCTTACATGAGAAGGCATGAGCCTTATATAGATAATGGGATTGGTAGTCAGCCATAATATGCCTTTTATTTCCTTCCCTTTCTAGCCTATTCATTTCTATATTTTACATCAAATATAAAGAATATAAGAAAACAAATATTGCCCCTGCTACCTTTTGCCATAATTGCACACCACCAAATATATTTCCTTCTGCCATAATTGTCATATTTGGGTCTGCTATAATTACCACAAATATAAGGAAACAAATATATTTCCTACTGCCTGCTGCCATATTTGCGCACCACCAAGATATGATCTCCTTCCATATTTCGTCTCTGCCATATTTCAGCTTTTCTTCTTTTGTAGATTCTAAATATTACAACGTGTTATAGTGCTAGTTTTGATATGATGCATGTATGTTTTATGCAAAAACTAGTATCATGCCCGTGCGTTGCAACGGGACACACTATAAGAGAAATTTTGTTTTGAAAAAAATCATTCAATAAAATTAATAATTATTCAAAAATTGAGGGACATGATCTCTGAATAGAATTATATGATTTTGTATTTTTTTGTGATTTCTTATAATAATTTGATGATGTGATGATTCTGTATTTTAAGTACCAATGATTTGAAATAACAGCTTTCCAATTTTAAATTAATTTGTACAAAATAGAATACCTAATAGGCTGATATAGTTGATTAGATATAATACCCATGCCATAAGCAAACTGAACGAGAAAATCTGAAATTAAAAATACATTGGTATTTTAAATACCAATGATTTCATATTTTTGGCGACTTTTCCAATTTTGTTTTTTTTCCCTTCTTCCTGTTCCGTTGATTTGTGCTTCTAAGATTTTCAATTGATTTTCATTGTGATATGTGTAGATCTATATAAAAACAAAATTGATAATATTTCTAGAATTCTTATGGCAATAGCTATAACAACATAGAAGAGAAATAATGAATGAAAGAAATAAGAAAATATTATTATAACACTAAATTGGAGAGGGAGAAATAAGGAATGAATGAAATAAGGAAACAAATTATATAGCTCAATTTCAGAATTTATTTAATTTTAATTGTAATGCATTGTGTGGCAGTATGTGTGGTGAGTATGTTTTTAGTTGAATCTAGACTTCTACACATAATTCAGATGCATTTAATCAAAAGAAGACAAATTATATAATTAGAGGGTTGAGATTAAATCTTAAATTTCATCTTTCAATCGCAGCCGTTGGCGGATCGGACACCCTACGTGCATAATAATGGAATGGAGATACATAGCGGGTTAGAGTGTAATGATACTTAATTTCATAATTAAATTTTGTAAATACCTCTAAATAATTTATTTAACTAATTGCGATTTCATAATCTAATCCTTAAGTTTCCCTTTGTGCATGAATTTTCACACTAATTATAGATATGCACCTTCTTCTTCTTTTTTTTTTTTTTTGCAAACTTTCTTGCCCCTAGGTCTTTTTTTTTTTTTTGAAAACTTGGTAGTAGCTACCAAGGTTCGTGAGGGGGAATCGAACTCTCAACACTTGCCCCTAGATCTTTATTTCCAATCACAACAGAGAGTACAGTATAAGCATGTTACATATGATATCGTAGCTACTACACTGGTTGTATTCAACTATCTAAAATTTAACAGTAGGAAATGTAAAGCCAGTATACTCTTCAGTCAGAGAGCTACCTTCCTTGGCTAGACTATCAGCCAGTCCATTTTAGCATTGTGAGATGTCCCTAATTAGTTCATTGGGTCCGGTTTAGTCGGTTTTGAATAGAACTGAATTAGTTTAGATCAAACGGTTCGGTTTTTCAGTTTAATGGTTCGGTTTGGTTTGCGTTTTAAAACCGAATTATAATTTCGGTTCGATTCAGTTAAAAAAATTTCAAATCTGAAATAATTGGATTGACCGAACTTTTATATATTATGAATTTAGTTCGGACTACCCTGGTTTATTTCTTAATCAATTGCTTTAAATAGTTTGGTTTATTTCTTAATATCTCAATTTATTTCTTAATACTCTGGTTTATTTCTTAATGTATTTCGGTTTATTATAAATCAATTGCTTTAAATAAAAAATTAATATATTTCGGTTTGAACCGAACAAACTGAAATAAAACTTTGATTCAATTCGATTCGATTGTAATGCTAAATCAGTTCGTTTCAGTTCTATTTTTAAAACCAAACCGAACCGATGAACACCCCTACCTACAATCAAACTCATTTTCCTTGAGCAGCTTCCATATTTCATTCACCTCTCTATATCCTCTCCAATCAGCTTCAAGTGGTGGATTAAATATGTACCTTCAACCTAGCAATTTAGTCTTCAGGATTAAATATCAACACTAGAAAAAACGACGAGTATTTCTTTCCCTACAAATCAAAGAAGACATCTACGTAACTTTTTATAGTATACTTTTTTTTTAAGCCAATATGGAAGGAGCATCACTACTAGAATTCTGATTTTTAGCATGGATAAAATTTGATTTGTTGCACCGGCTTCTATGCAAATGTCATTCTCCTCTTCTACTTTGCATCAGCTTACACAGATCCCTTAGATGGTATAATATCTACTGCTGTTTTTTTAGAGAATTAGTGAGAAAGAATGCGAAAATGTGAATTGATGAGAACAGATCCGAGATTCCCAAATCCTGTACCTAAAATTGAATCCAAGTTCTGGCCAACTACCTATTTGCACCATTTAAGGGTTTAATCTAATTGAATCAGAGTTCTCATTAATTAGTAGTATAGTTGAATCTAAGTTCTGGCCAATTACCTATTCGCACAATTTAAGGATTTATATGATTGAATCCAAGTTCTCATCAATTAGTATATTTTAGTATTTTAACTTCTAATTTTATATGTTGCCGTGTCCAGTTAAATCACTGGAGGATTTATATGGGTTGTTGAACCAGCCAACTATGCTAACTGGTTGGATTGTTAAGTCCCTGTATTATTGAAATTGATGATTCAAGAAAATTTCCTTTTCAAGTCTGTTTTTCTAGTAAAAGCAATGTTTTAGTGAATTTTGCAATTAAGTGCGGTTTTGGAGGGGGTGGAGGAGAATCAAAATTATATATACATATATATATTTGTAAATGTCCAAAAGCAAATACTAACTTTTGCAAAGTATTGCGCAAATTCCTCGTTAATTCTAAAATTAGAAAGCACCTAAGAATGGAATCAAGGATAGATTTGAACCTGAAGAAATGCACTTGAGTCTCACACGTGTCTTCAATTATTATGTCTAGCTTTCTTCTTTTGGTTCTAAAATTTTGGAAAATTGTGTGGTGTATTAAAAACTTGTACAAATCTTCTTCTTTTTGGGTTTTCCAAAAAAAAAATAGAGGCTTTCATTTCTACTTGAGGCATACTATCTGTTGATCACTTTTTTCCTGTTTTATATTATCCTTTGTAGATCGACAGTTGTGCAAGAGGACTTTTTTTTTGTTATTTCTCTCTTGTTTCTCTTTATACCCTTACAAAAGGTCTTAATTTGCTTAAAAATTATATAACTTCTGAGCCAGAATTTTCATCTACATCTCTGAAAAACTAATGTATTTTTCTTTCCTTTTGTTTCATCTTATTTTACCCTTTTTTTTGTGAATTTGAAGATGCTGGGGATGAATTCACCTAATTGTTTATATCATATAAATTATATGGACTTATCAAAGGACACCAAATCCCTTACTAGTATCCAGGTTTATAATTACTTCAATTCTTTTGTTTCTCCTTTCCGTTTGTGTTTTGGGCTCTTATTAGCCGCTGGTGTTTGTTTGTTTTGTACTGTTAGGAGTTCTAAATAGCGTGCTATAGTGATACTATAGTGTTTTCGGATCATAAAAAAAACTATAGTGCTATTGACATTATAGCGGCACAATATAGCTATAGTATTGTTTTCTTTCTACCATTTCGTTATATATGACCCAATAAACACTATTTAATTCTTTGTTATTGACCCATTAATTGATACTAAAATCAAGCTCTACCAATATCTACACCAATAGAAAAAGAAGCGTTCTAAAAAAAATCATGACAGAAACATATAAATGGCGTTGGAATGTTTGATTGTCGGTGAGAAGAGTAATTAAATAGTTAGCTAAGCTAAGGTGTAGAATAAGGGCCCACGCATCACATGACTTTGTTTGGGCTCTACTTAATTTTATGAACTATTTATTGTACCATCTGTACTTATTAGTGTTTCCTTTTGCATCTATCAGATGGGTAAAAGTAAATATCTTAATTTGTTCAAAAAGAAGTTCAAATCTTCAGTCCAGTTTGATTATGACTCTATTAAACTAGTCAATTTTTGTAATATATTAATCTCATTTATAGCGAGAATAATCGCTTTTATAGAGAAAAATATTTTTATATATTTTTAATTCTTTAGATAATATGAAAAGGTACATCCAATGATCCAAACATTCTTTATAAAGGTTATAAAAAAGTACAGATAACTATCGAGAATTCGAGATAATCAAACAGGGAATTCGCGTCCCTTTATTTGTTGAGTCCTCCGAAAATTCTTACGGCCCGCGAGAAACTTTTAGTGATCATAACACTAGTTTTCGGAAAATTAATTTTACCTACAAGATAATTCTTGTTGCCTAAACAGAAAGCTTTTAAATTTCTTCGGCTTTCTTTCCTTATTTTTGTCGATCAGATCCATAAAATCCTTGGCAACCTGTTCCACATCATCTCTGTCGGAGAAGAAGCTGAAAACTAGCGCCGCTTACAAATTTTTTTAATAGGTATTTCATTAAAAATAAAGTATTACAAGTACATACAATATTATAAAATTATATAGTAGAAATTTTATAACAAGAACTTGAGGCAAAACTTTAATTTATATTCATTTGCACCATTATTTAAAACTGTTGGAGGAAAATCGGAGCATTTGATTCTGGAAATTTTACCTATGTAAACTTTTTAAGTTCAGAGAATGATCATTCGACATAAATCATTCTGGCTTCACAGTTCACATGACACATCTGTACTTCGCTACAGACAACTTTATACACCACGAAATCCTGCCGACAGGACTTTGTATTAAAGAATGAAAATAAAATAATCCAGGAAGGACACCTGCATTATGAGCATCTCCATTTGCGTTTGAATGAATCAAAAAATAGCTCGGAATAGCAACTATTTTTTAGTATGAAAGAGCCGCTAATTCAATATTTCATAAAAATAACAAAATATCAGCTAATTCGAATTATTTCTTTGTTGAAAATAATATTTTTTTTTCATCCAAATGTGTTGTGTTGAGAATAACTTACCAGAAATAACAGTTATTCCTGAATTAACGCTATTCCTGTGTCATCCAAACATACCTTAGGATACGTTACTAAGTTTAACAATCATAATTTCTAAATCACTCCATCTTCAAAATTAATTATAAATTGCAATTAAGAGAGAGAGAGAGTGCAACAGATACGGAAAGAAAGAATTCAACCAATTAATTAGCCAGAGTAAAAAAACGTTTTCTTTTAAAGCAAATTTGCTAATTTAGAAACTGTGGTAGATCCAAACAATTATATTAGCAATTAACACATCAGATGAACAATCTAAATAATTATATCAAATTGAAGTTCAAATATTCTCTGCTTTTAATCGGTACGGTAACGACCCCAGTACAAGTACAATATTACTTATTTAAATAACAATTTCTCGTCCGTCTTCAATCCCGTGCTCTAAAACCACACTCATTAAAATAGTCTCCAATATCAGTTTATCCTGCACAACCAAAAAAAAATTCAATCATAAGAAAAAGAGACAAAATTGAACGCAAAAGTGAAGATTTCAATTTTTCTTTATTAGTATTATCTTCATGTAATTAGTAATATAATTTTTCAACAAAAATAATTTAGATAACAAAAATGAATAATTACTTTGCGCAATCGGTGTTGGGGTCCATCTTATAGGGCATAGAGACGTGGCACTGGCTAGGGATTCCCATGGCACGGCTGGTGTAGGACCCCCCGGCGCTAGATGCAACACTCTTGATGCATCTGCATGCAGTCTGTCGATCGGCCTTTGTGCTAGCAGCAGACATCAGGTCTCGAATACCGCTGCAGCATGAGCTCTGCATTGGCCCTCCTTGCACGTATCCTAAACACGGCATCAGATCAGTGTACACATCGGAACATGTCACGGCTGCACTTGTAAGGATTGGGGTTGTGGCAAGGGCAAGGATGAGAGCTAATGCTAGGAGACTGGTGGGTTTCATTGTTAGTGTGTGAGTGAGAGTGTTACTCAGTGGTGTGTTTGAGTGTGTGATCGAGATAGTGAGAGGTAACATGTGTAGTCATGTTTAAATAGAAAAAAGAAGTGGGGGCACAGCTACACCGGGGTGGTTGTGGCAATAAAAAAAAATGAATTAATGGACAATGTAGTAGTTGTTTGGTAGATTTAATTATGGGTGGCGAGTTAATGTGAGCATGCGAAATTGAATGACAGTATAACACCAATTAGCAGCAGGTTCTTCGAGTATAGATGTTCTCAGGTCCTCACAAAGCAAGCAAATTTATTGGAGCTTAACTATTTATGGTATGATATGATGCCATCATGATGGTATCAGCAGTACAACAGAAAAAAAAGTACTCATGTTTCTCTTAGTATAGTGAAATCCATTGGCTCAGTAATTAAGTCCTTTAGTTAGGAGTGACGTCAATGAATGAATACGGCACAGATCATATAGAAATATTTTCATATTCATACCGGTATAAAATTAGTCCTATTCATATTTTATTATTCCAATAAAAAAACGCTAGCCACTGATCTTAAGAAAAAAAAAACAATAATATACACCATATAAATCAATCTAATTATAAAAATAAAAATATATTGTTCTATTTATGTACAAATTAAAGCATTATCATACATAATTTTATATTTATCAATTATCTTATATAAGATAAAAAAAATTTTACTCATACTCGTACACGTTAAGTTAATTCACGAATAATTTCTTACTCATAACTGTTTTATCAAATATGATGCAAATCAATACACAAATAAAAAGGTTTCGTAGATACTCCTACTCGAAATTTTTAAATATACCATTCTTCAAAAAATAATAAACTAAAACACCATTTTTTCATCAAAATTATAAAAATGACATGGCCGCATCTACAGAAATCGGTCACTTTTTTGGGCTGCTTTTATGGGCTGCGGCCATGGCCGCTTCTAGGGGATGTGGCCACCCCTCAACCCTATAAATAGTGGCCGCTAGTTTCATTTTTTATCACAATTCCATTTGGTTCTCAATCTCTTCGAATCAGATAATTTTCTTCTTCTTTTCTAATTTCAATTTTTAGTTTATATTAGGAATAAGAATAGGAGTGGGTGCAGAATTAGGAGTAGGGTTTAGAATTTAGGGTTTAGAATGTATGATTTTGATATGTACCAAAGCTAGTTATTGACCAAAATAATTAGTTATGGACCGAAATAATTAGTCATTGACCAAAATAACTAGTTATTGTCCAAAATAATTAGTTATTGCCCAAAAAAATTAGTCATTAACCATAATAATTAGTCATTGACCAAAATAATTAGTTATTGTCCAAAATAATTAGTAATTGTCCAAAAAATAGTTATTGATCAAAATAATTAGTTATGGACCGAAATAATTAGTCATTGACCGAAATAATTAGTTATTGTCCAAAATAATTAGTAATTGCCCATGATGACTGGAACACGATGACTCATTCTCTTCGGGACCGATTCATAATTACAGATTCGTAATTTTATAGAGGGGATTTTAGATATATGCACGAAGTTACTGGCAAACGAACGATATTTGTGCTGAGAATTTCCTGCACAAAATTTATAGGATAGGGAATTTGTAGTTTAAGGTCAATTTAATAAATCTAATTCTCATTTGTATAGATAACAAAGTTAAAATCAATTAGAACATGAAATACAATCAGTAAAAAATAAAAGATAAATATAAGAAGATAAAATACAACTAGTATAACATGAAAAATAACTAAAAAAATATAAAATACAACAAGTAGTAGATGAAATACAACCAGTAAAACGTGAAAAACACTAAGCTTAACATAAAAGACAATCAGTACAAGATAAAAAAAACAATTAAAAGAAGATAAAAAAATAACTAGTAAAAAATAAAAACACAAGAATAGTATGTAAAAAACTAGTATAACGTCAAAAACAAATAATAGAATATGAAAAACAATTAAAATAACATGAAAAACAACTGGTAGAAGTTGAAATACCAGTAGAACATAAAATTTTCGGAATGTCGCGTGATGTGACTGCATTCGAGCAAAAATTACACGTCACGGTATGCGAATCTGTCACGTCACGGTATGAAACATAGAGCATTCAACTTTTTTGATACGTATAGAATATCTAAGTTTCTTTTTAGTGTAGGTTCAATAATACTGGTATTCATATAGTACCGGTTTTTTATTTTCGTATAGTCTAATGAATATTTATAATTTAAATTCTTAAAGTAATATCAGATGTCGAGCAGTCTTTTTAAAAAAAAAAAATAATATTATTTACTTATTTTATAATTTTTCATATTTTTTATGTTTTTTTTCTGAATTTTTAACAATTTAAATTAAAATATATAAAAAAAGATTGACGTGATTAATGTATGTCACGGCATGACTACACGTGACATTCGCCACCATTTTGATCACGTCAAGTTACATGAAAAAAAAAGCCAGTCATGTCAAGTCACATCAGCATATCACGACATATTTGTCACATTACGTTACAGCGTGTCACGTATTTCCTTCCCTACTTGCATTATAACTAATTAATTAATGTAATAAATAATTATTAATTAATTGGACCCATCATCACATTTTCAGATGTGCTTTTCTAGTCCGGAGTTATTATAAACTAGAGTGCCTCACTATGCTTCGGCGATGACTGTTTAGATCCATTTGGTCAAGTATTGTTAAGTACCAACCCAAGGGGATTTTATATCCCATGATATTCCAGGATTCTTGTAAGAATTATGCAAAAGTAATACTTGCCAATCGTCAGAAGATTGAAATATGTTCTTAATACAACATCATATATCCAGCTTATGATAAAATCTATAACTCTAAGTGAAGCTGAGCTTAAGAAGATTCTTTCAAGATAGCCCTCCCGATAAGATACCTAATTAAGTAAACAATCAAAATATTAAATAATTACTATTTGAGATAGAAATATTGAGGCAAAACATGTGAGATATTCTCTTGCATCATCTCGAGAAAACTGTGAAAATTATACACATCTCATGGAGTTCACTTAGATAAAATTAAGATACTACGATCCATGCTAAATCAAGAAGAGAAAAATCTAATGTACAAAAGGAATGGTACAGTCTGGTATCGAAAGAATACATCCCAATGCAATACTTGAAAGTGATAATAATCATTTCTCATTATACAATAAAACATATTTTGTCTTCTAGATAACCCCTTTAAGAATCTTTTTTTCTTTTCTTCAATAAATTCAGAAAAGGGCTTCTGACATTGTGCCTTGTCAGTGTTAAATGTATGAAACATGTGGAGGCTTAATACTGGACTTGGTAGGTACTAATAATCTAGCTTCAAACACACATATTAAATAGTTTCATTTAATCAGGGCTATACGAAGACCCAATTAAATGAAGCATCCTATATTCTTCAAGCTTGGTAAAAGCTCGTATCTCAAAGTACACAGGGAACTATATGAGCCCCAATATACATCACATCTGTTCGCTGCAGCCTTTAGTGAAGTATTTTAATTATTTCTAGGTACACCCTCCCTGATACCCATCATCTATCACCACCTGAGATATTTCTAGAGAAAATAAAATAAAATATTACCTTCAATTAATTATGATATCTCAATTTAATGCCAGTTACCATTGTAATCAAGATTTGTGCATATATAATCATGCGTGAATTGTGCCCAACCATACCCTTAGTAGTGAGAACACTACTGAAATCACAACTGCATGTCAAGAAGATATTTTTGTCTCTCCTAACAATTAATCCTTAATAACAATCAATATATTAAGCACCATTTAAAGTGATGAAAGCCAACAAAACAATGTAAAAAGCTTGACCTACCATGAACATGTACCTGCACCTGTACCACAGACTGGTTTAATCTGAATGAAATATTAGTTGAAAAAAATAAAGAACTTGGTACATATATAGTTACATACCAAGGAATTGTTGCATGATCATTGCTAAGCCAGATATGAATTTTTTTTTTCTCTGTGGCAATGCCAATATTCTTCTTGATATATTCAAGTACATAATCCATGAAACCTCCATTGCATCCATAGTTTTCACTGGTGTTGAAATTGACTAATTGTTGCTCTGAGAAAGAAATCAGCCCTTGATTTTTATTTGATTTATCTCCTCAATTGCTAACACTGTTGAGAAGGCACATCAGCTGCCTGATTTTAACAAAACTATTTGTAAATTCTAATCCAAGATTTACAATACCGTCAGGTTGCAAATACTGGTACCAAATATCACCTAACCTTGTGAATTATGGTTAAATAAATTGAATTCAGAATTGAAAACCTCAATCCCACTTTAATTTGCGATTTTCAACTTTCTTGCCAACTCTGACTAAGCTAATATATTTATGTTTAATACTTTAAATGTTAGTTAAAAAAATATAGTTTGGCATCCTTATCAAACTTTAATTACTTGTTGAAATGCGAAAATTAATACATATATTCACTTGCAGAAGATAATTTCCTGCAACTATATTGTCAGTACTGAATTACTGTATTTCGAATTTAAATAATAAATTTTCGAGGTTGGTATACCTAAGTAACAGCAAATATCATGACAAATATTTCAATAAAAAATTGTCATCACTCATATAAATAAGTGATAACAAATCTCACCTCTGCCGGCCCCATCACCAGTCAAACCACCACTTTCACAATATCCTCAATTCCTCATCTACCAGGAAGGTAATATGCCTTCTTTGGAGGAGCTACCCTGAACTCTAAAATTGGCCATCTCTTGTCCATCATTAAAATCGCAAAGTTAAAAACTTGAAACAACTCTAAACTCTAACGCTAAAATCGAATATAATGTGAAATCAAACATTTTTTTAGAACCATATAAGAAATCTAGAGCAGTGAAAAACGTAAATGAAATCAGTTTGAAATGTTACCTCGACCTGGCGGTGGTCGAAAATCTTATTGGGTAGAGAATGATCGCGTCTTAGAGAGTAGACATCGTGACAGAGTGTAGTCGGTCGCGCCAGTTGGAGAGGAAGAACGAACCTTTTAGAGTGATCCAGGAGAACGCGCAAACAATTTTCCTGAGGAGAAAGTGCATGAATGAAGAAGAGTTAAGATAGTTACTCACTTTTTATTTTTAAGAAGAGAAATTTGGATATATACCCATCATAACTTCATCAATCAGTTATTTACCCATTAAAACTTTAAATTTAGTTA
The DNA here is from genome assembly GCF_964058835.1 of Carex rostrata. Lineage (NCBI taxonomy): Eukaryota > Viridiplantae > Streptophyta > Magnoliopsida > Poales > Cyperaceae > Carex > Carex rostrata. Next base: position 11,654,669 of record NC_135919.1, read on the forward strand.
TTTGCCCATTCAAACTTCTTCATTTTATTTATATCCCCATTGAGTGATTTAATCAATTAAAAGCACTAATTAATACTAATAAAAAAATAAAATGACATTTTTGCCCTTGTCCCTTCATTCTCTTTGGTAATAATCAGCCCTCTTCTTCTTTCCCCATTACTCGTTTCTTCTTCTTCTTCTTTTGTGCATAAAAAGGACTTCCAAGAAAATGTTGCTAGGATTTTATATAAAGCATGGTTGCAACATTATATCAGTTACATGAGATAAAACCTATATGCATGTCAAATTGTCAAAATGCATACGGCATAGAAAGCAAATCAAAATATGTATATGCGTGTAGAGTCCAAAACTTCAAATCTAGAGTATTACATATGCACATACAACACGAGAACGGTAAAAACAAAATATAAATCCACCGGTCACAGCAGCAGATGAATGAATGAATTGATTCTGATTAAAAATGAAAGCACCGCTGGGTACCAACAATGGTGAGGGCAATTGATGGGACTAGAACACCTCCGCACTACCAACACCCAACCACCTACACAGCATCTGAACCTTCACGAAACTGAACATCAGTAAATCTAACACGAACCTCAACCCTACTACTCATACATCTAATATCGTTTCTCTAAGGGAACAGTACCCTACAAAGCCCTTCCATTGAATGCAAGCATTTACCTTAATACTGGCGCAAACAGAAGGACATGCATTTATGAACTCCTACCTACACCGTTATTAAATTCTTGTTTTACTATACAAACTCTACTCTGATTCAAACCTTTCTACTGTTACTCAACCTTTCTCTCACTACAATCAAAATTCACCCCCCTTTCTCTTACTACCTTCAACACTGCCAACCTAAACTCTTACTTTTCTATCCTTAAACAACCATGATGCGTGTCTTCCCACTGTGTACTGAACAAGTCCAAAGAGGCTGTATATACTTCCGCAGGAATGATATACATCGACATCTATCTGGAAAGCTCAACCGTTCCATAATGGTGATAGCACATGGAGATAATGAAAATGGAGGAGGAACTATAAAGGATGTTCAATACTATCTGGCACAGCGTTACCTCAAACGATATCTCGATTTCCCATCCCTCAAACACTCACCAAACACGTTTTTGGTAGAGCTAACTCCAGAATTAAACCAAGATGAGGTGATAGAGGCAGGGAACCATTGGGGCTTCCATACGGAATGGTCATTCCATCAATGGGATGTTGATGAAGACTCTGGATTTGAACCCAAGTGCTTCCTAGTACGCCTGAAGATTGAAAAATTCTCACTGGATTTTTGGCACCAATCCTTTATTCACCAAGCAGTATCAGAATTTGGTGAAGTCGTACACATTGAGGAGCAGTATATCTTCGGCACAGACCGTACACAGCTACTTCTAGACATGACATGTATTGATCCTAAAAGAATACCATACTCTTCATCATTGCCATATGGGAAGAGATGGAAGCAGATGATTATTCAAGTCTTGGGGTGGGAGTATAACCGTTGGGTTCCAGATGAAGCAAAACTCACGGGACAAGAACAAAGGCAGTTGGCCATGAACCCAGATTTCCCAAGATTAGCTCTCATAGCGGCACATGAAAAAATACAGGTTTTTTTCAACACACCGCACTCGCCAACCCCGCCGCCATCGTCGTCATACTTCTCAGAGGATGCGATAGAAGGGGAAACTTTGCACAACTACCCAGTCAGCTCAACCACGGCGTCGGTTCACCACCACCACCATGAACCATGCACCACCAGAGAAAAAACTGAACCTAATCTGCTCGGTCCACAACTTCCCAAAAACCTACCAATCTCTAAAGAACTTTTGGGATTGACTGAACGAAATCCTCTCAAAGGAAAGGTGGCAGAGCCTAGGGAAACACAGTACACCATGCCATGTAAGGACAAAATGGAGGTTGGTTTAATGCTGGGAGACATCCAAACTGCAAGGCACACTATAACCAACGATCTCTACAACAACTGTCACACAAAAACATTCCAAGAAAGGGAACCAAAGAAGGCTTACACACTGCCCAAAGATGGGGAACAGATCTTTCACGTGGGAGAGATACAAATACCATTTGGAAAATATCTTTTGAAGCAAGGGGGCCCATTAAAGGAAAAAGACCTGACTGATATCAAAAATAAAAAAAGTAATCTTTTGTGTTTCCAAGTGGGAGAGCATACAATCTCAGCTCTAATTACTGCACCTTTTCACGAAAGCAGACCCCCAACAACCAAATTTCCTCTCCATTCAAAGCCCATTTATGAGCCCACAAAAAATAATAATCATCACCAGGCCGCGAATATATATCAAGGACATAGCTCACATATTCATACCAACCCCACAGAAACCAAACACAACCAGAGCCAACCCAAAACAAACAGAGATAAACCACAGGAAACCGAATATCAAATGGATGATGAGGAATTTTTAGCCCAGTTCGCCAAATTATCCCCAGGGGCATCTAGTAGCAATCCAGTGCAGCTAGAGGAAGGAGGGATAACACAAAAAAACTGGGACAATTGCTTACTAATAAGAATTGTGAGTGAAAGATCAGTCATAGACACGAATTTTGTTTCAACAATGCGTAAAGCATGGATGACACACCCAAACACAGAATTCACAAATGTGTCCAGGAATATTTTCCTAGTGCAATTCGCAAGTGAGGAAGAGATGCGCAAGGTGACCAACAAGGGAGTCTGGAGCTACAGATCAGACTTAGTGGTACCAAAGAAGGTGATAGACCCATCTGAGCTAAAAACACCGACAGTCAAAAACAGACACATAATCTCCAACACGCAAACAGCTTTCATAAAAAACAGACACATCTCAGACAACACCATTCTGGTCAGAGAAATACTCCATTCTTTCCAATCACAGGGATACAAAGAAGAATCTTTCATGCTTAAAGCGGATATAAGCAAGGCTTTCGACACGGTTGAATGGCCTTTTGTAATAAGGGCAATGAAAAAAGTCAACATGCCTGACTGCCTCATTCAAATTATTAAAAATTGCATGGCAACTAGTCAGGTTACGGTATTGGTAAATGGAAGTGGTCAAGGTTTCATCACACCATCGAGGGGCCTACGACAAGGCTGTCCTTTATCTCCGTACATCTTCATTCTAGCAATGGAATTCCTCTCCAAGCAATTCCAACTACATCTGACCCGACAAAACATTAAAGGAATTTCACTAGCTAGAACAGCACCCCCACTCACACATACCCTTTATGCAGACGACCTTATGATCATGGGAAAAGCAACAGTAGCCGAAGTCAGACAACTACAATCAATCCTTGAGGAATTTGCTGTGGTATCGGGCTTGCAAATTAACCCGCAAAAATCGACTATGTGGTGCAGTGCAAGGTGCGATGAACAGTGCAGAAACAGGCTCTTCACTGTATTGGGAGCAAGACAAGCAGAGGCTAGTGAAAAATATCTGGGGGTTGTAGTCTCACAGTCAAACAACCAAAGGGACATCACTCATGACCTACTTCTGGATAAATTGCATGGGAAGCTGGCAGGTTGGAAGGTGTGAATGTTATCTTTTGCGGGAAGAGTAGCGTTACTCAAAGCGGTTCTAGTGTCCATACCAGTATATTACATGACAGTGGCCTCTCTGCCAGCACACACAATCCAGGAAATAAATAGGCTGTTAAGAAGATTCCTTTGGGGTAAATTGAGTCAAGAAAATTACATCTCATTTATTGCATGGGATAAGATATGTGATGATAAAGAAAACGGGGGACTAGGGATAAAGGATATGAAGGCTTTCAACAAATCACTACTACTCAAAATAGCGTGGCAAATTGCGGCTGATGAAGATAGAATATGGGTAAAGGTAGTCAAAGCTAAATATTTCCCGAGAGGTGGTTTTTGGGATATAAAAAATTTGAGAGACTCGAGTTCACTGTGGAAAACAATACAAAGCCTCAAGGAATTTTTTAGAGAACAAATAATGTGGCAAGTTGGGGATGGATCGAAAATAGGGGCACTGAATCAACCTTGGTTTATTGGATGGGAGACCCAAAGAATTAGATCAAATGAACAGAAGGAATTGAAGGTAGCGGACCTATACGATCAAGTCACAGGGGCATGGAGAAGGGGGGAAATTACGCAGATGCTGGGGCCCCAAGCAGCACTGAGTATAACCCAATCGGTCAAACATCCAAAAATTCATCCACTGGTACCTGATACACTAATTTGGATACCAAGCAAAATAGGCAAGTACTCAACCAAGGAAGGATACAAATGCCTAAGAAAGTCACAAACACATGCAACCTTTGACCCGCTACAATTAGCAGCATGGGAGAAAATTTGGGCCTGGAAAGGGATCATACCAAGGGTAAAAATGTTCTTATGGAAAGCGGTACATGGAGGTATAGCTACTCAAGCTAACCTACATCGCAGAATCCAATCAATTGATCCTACATGTCCAATTTGTGGGCATGAAATTGAATCCCTGAATCACACCATATTTTTCTGCTCATTGCCGCGCATCACATGGTTTACTTCTGAATTAGCACTTAGAGTAACCAATCTACCAATAGACTTCACAAAAGCACTACATGAACTCACAGACAACATGGAGGAGAAACATACGAGAGTAATTTGCAATCTGATTTGGGAAATTTGGAAAGCGAGAAATGAAATTATCTTCCGAGGCACGAAACCAACCCCAGCTGCGATACAGGCAAAGGCAAAGTACCTGGAACGACCAAACAACACCAACCTAAGTGAAAAAATACTACCGGGCCGCATCACACACAAAATTACTCGAATTCCCCATAACACTGATGTACTTACTGTGGATGGTTCATGGGAAATTAGTAAAAAGGCAGGATGGGGAGCGGTATTGTACAGGGATGGATTGGTACAACAAGTGGGGTATGGTCACATGCAAGCGGAAGATCCATTACATGCTGAAAGTCTGGCACTTCTCTATGCAATTTGGCTATATAGAGAACTAAACACAGATAGAAACTCTACGAAGATTCATCTATTCTCGGATTGCCAAACACTGGTACGGGCGGTGAATAACAATTCGGTACATGATTTACCATCTTGGAAAGCCGCCGAAACAGTTGCAGAATGTGCAAGATGGTTGCAAACAATGCAGGAGGTCATGGAAATCCGGTATGTGCCAAGGGAAGCAATAGGCGGGCCTCACCGGGTTGCGAATTGGGCAAGAGGTACTCAACAACCTCACAATTTGAAGCACAGAGGAGAGTTTACAGAAGGGCCAACTTTAGAAGAACAGCTGGATGCCCGATATTTTCTGTATGAATAAAGGAAATTAGGGAACATGAGAAAACCCAACACATTCATAGGGTTCTATCATGCCAAGGCGAGTCAACAGGGAGGGATTTGAGCAACGAAACAAGCGCTGGTAAAGGATATCAGCTTGTCAGAGGGGAGGTGAAAACTTACCAAGGACCCCCCAGCCTTTCCAATAATTCACAGATAGGAAAGGGCGGTAGTTAAGTTAATTTAATTCTGGTTCAATAATGTAGGAATTAGGTTTAGCACCTTTAAGGTTGTTTCAAGTAGTTTACTTTACCAGCTTCTTTACTTTTCAATTTTAAATTTTCATGTAAGGTTTACGATGTTTTAATATATATACCTACGGGTTTTCTCCTAAAAAAAAAAAGTAAAAACAAAATATTCCTGATGCATCCTTCGCAATTCCACTCGTGCCTATCAAAAAAGCCACTGGTATAGAGGCAACAACCAAGCCCACACCGGTACTTCAAACCCACACTGGTACTTGTCAGTATAATGACATTAATTTGGTACTGAATGAGTGCCTTCTGCGGTTAAATTTGATTCTAACGTTCTAGAAGAATTGCTATCATTTCTAGCTTTGCTCGGATTTTGTCTCTTTGAAAAACTTAAGCTGCATAGAAAAAAATGGTTTAACTGGGCCCACACCAAAATTCTTAATTGGTCCAATCATGAATCTTTGATGGAGTATCCTGGTAATTCTCAACATCTACAGAATACCATGAGTTTAAATGAAATTACGAAAGAAAAAAAAAGTAAAAATCCAAATATTTGAATCAGTTTTTGTTTCTTTCATTAACAATTATGTTCATTGTTACATTTGCCCTTCTTTGCTCGAAGAGCCGATACTTGAGGATTTCACTTGTCCATCCTGAAGCACGTAGTTCTTAAAAGCTATTTTTTCATAAGAACCAAAGAAACGAGTAATGAGGAAGAAGAGGAGGCCTGATTATTAGCAAAGAGAATGAAGAGACAAGGGCAAAAATGTCATTTTATTTTTTTTATTAGTATAATTAGTGGTGTTATTTGATTAAATAACTAAATGGGGATATAAATAAATTGAATGAGTTTGAATAGGGAAATAACTAAATTTAAAGTTTTGATGGGTAAATATCTAATTGATGAAGTTATGATGGGTATATATCTAAATTTCTCTTTTAAGAACGAAGATGAAGAAGAATAACACGGTAGAAGCTAGCTTCTTTGTAAAAATCTGGATAATCTATCTACAGCGATGGAAAAGGAGCCCACCTGTCACGGAAGCGTATCCTCTGCGGAGTTTTTCCGTGCGGAGCTTTTAATCTGATCCGTTCGTTTCGAATCGAACAGACCAGATCAGATCTTGCCCAAATTTAAAAAAAAAAAATTCTCAAAATTTACGGAACTTTTAATCCGATCCGTTCGATCCGAAATGAACGGACCAGATTAAAAGCTCCGCACGAAAAAACTCCGCAGAGAATATCATTTCCATCTGTCACTGGGTAATCTATTACAGCGGTAATTCTTTTTTTTTTTGCAAAAGACAGCAGTAAATCACCAACCGCCAGAAACAGATCAAACGGTGGAAAATTAGAGTGGTACTGTAGATGATACTGTTCATCAGTAACATTTCCATCCCAGATTATATATCTATGAATAGATACCTTAATTTTGGATGGGTCATGAGTCATAACATCATCAATGAACAGTAACACGCCGACTCTCTACCGTCTGATGCGAAATAAATGTCTCATATCATCTTAGCTTAAGCAAACTCCCTCTAAATCTCTTTGTTATTTCCTCATTTTTGGTTACATGTCATTTCCAGATTTCTCACTCCCGTGCGATGGCCGCGTGCCCCCCTGCACACGTGTTACTCGTCGCCTCCACTACGATCTCCACCTGTTTTCTCCGTGCATTTGCTCCTTTGGAGACATCGTACTCACTTCCCCGTTCAGTTCTTGTCCTCGCTTCCTCCTTCGGTAATCTCTTCCCCGACTGAAGAGATTGACGCCGTTCGCTCTTCCTCATTGGTCATTGCTTCGCTCATTCGGTAAGCTTTCTTCAACTTTTCTACCACATTTTCCCTACTCATTTCAGCATTTATCAATGTCTATAGTCACCTCAATTTTCATCTCTTCAAATTTCATAGCTCATTTGTGCGTCCTGCTAATTTCTTCTTATTTTTTCAACTTCTTCCAAGAGGAGGTACAGAATTAAGCAAATCCAGAGCAACCAAACAAAAGGAGTGAAACCGAAGAAAATCACCTTCTCAACTCTTACTAAGGTAAATTCCTCCCGTTCGAAAGATTGGGACATGAAAAGTTCCAAAAGGAACAATTTACAATTCCCCAAAAAAAGAGGAAAGGGGATACCACTCCTCTGTCTCCAGATTTAGAATTCCACTTTACTATACTTTGTTCATATATTAAATTCTTTTTTACTAATTTTCTTATTCCACTGCATTCTTCGCACCGTGCTATTTCATTAAAGTAGTTCATCAAGAGTTATTCTTATGTTATTTCCATCTATCTCTAAAAATTGCTCTTGAGATTTCTCCACTTTAAGCAGTGCATTCGTCTTACTCAATTAACACTTATTTTCTTCTTCACTTTTTAGTTAATTTTCCCTCTACCTTTTTACTGATTAATTTCCATTTAATTACACCAATGCATATATTCTTCCAATTTATAACTGCTCCCTTTGATTCTTCTCTAATGTTATGTAATTTGTAGGATAATTTGACTGTACAATGATAGAAGATGGAGCTTAGTACCTGCGAGATTGGGAGGTAATTTCCTCAACTTGTATTCCAGTTGGCATCTTGATAGCACCCAAATTTTGCCATCTGGTACGGTGTACCAGTAGGTACCAGTACAATTCTTTTCTTCAGTCGTCTTGTATGGGTACTAGCGAATCAAAATGCAAACCAAGACTGATACACATTCGATGCTGCATATGTTAGGCTCTAGAATGTCGAGGGGAGGACACCTTAAAATATATAAGCTTGTATAGTTTAGCAAAATTTTGACTTCTCCATATATTCCCTTTATTTTGTTGATAAAAAGATGTTCATTTTTTCCCTTTTTAATCTTGACAGTAGCTGTCAAGTTAAAATGTTCATTTTCTGTTCTACCAATTTTAGGGTCCAAGCTCTTCTATAACATTGATCTAGAAATTGAGACCTGCAAACTAAATTTTTCATATTTCTTTGTTCAATTCATGTTCCATCAATTGTTAAGCCTATTGTCAGCTGAGGTGTTACTGGTCTCTTCTAGTACATAGGTAAATACTACATTTTTTTCCCTTTACTTTTGTTTCTTCCTCAATGAAATTAGTATTTTACTTTTTCACTATCAGTAACTCTCTTTTTTTTCATTTCTCTTCCAAGTGAATTAGCAGTTCAATTTTTTTTCCCTCTAGAAAATGTTTGCAACTGATACTTATTTTGTACTATTGTTATTATTGTATAGATGACTACTAAACCTCCAACAGTTGATACTAATGCTCTTGCTGACTCTTGGTCCACTTTTTTCAACTAAACATTCCTAAATACTTCATCTAACTATATTTTCTACTTCCTCTATTTAGGTTTACTAGATGGGTGCCTCGCGTTGCTTCAGCAACTACTTTGGAGTGAATGGAACAATATATATAACGTTTATATGTAGTAGTTGCATACACTAAATATTAAAAGGTTTTATAGGAATATTACAAAAATGTGAAGGAAGAGTATTTGATCCAAGTAGCATTAGATTGTTCAACTAATTTACGCTATGATAGCGAGAGAGCTATCCCTTCATTACAATACTGCGAAGCGTAGTTTTCTGTTTTAACAAAACAACTGTTAAGTGTTCTTTTCATAGAGAGACTGAACAAAGAATTATTTACAATCAACAAAATATTTCAAAAAGTTTGTGCAGATACAGTGCCGCTATTGTATCTTCTCTTTTAGTCCACCCTCTTCACTGCTGTGGAAATAAAGAGTCGTGTTAGTTTGTTTGCATGTGTAGTAGTGTTTGAACATCTAATTTGGTGATAAGGACATATAGTGTGTAAATTTGTTTTCCTGTAATGATATACAAAATAAAATTTTAAAATGAGAATTCCTCAACAGTAAATTAGCACTGAACCAAATTTTAGAAAAGCATTGTTTTATATTTCAGCATAACCTGTAAATATGTGTGCTATGTTATGCAACACACCGTTCGGTATTTGTTCATGCAAGAAAAACCTTGCTGTCATAAAGTGATCAGTGCAATTTTTTTATTGGTATTATGCACTAAACATTAGTTGGTATTTGCTGCAAAACATTACACAGGAAGTAATTTTTTTTTATGTTTAACAGCTGCAAAATATGACACAGGAAGTACTTTTTAACAGTACCAGAAAAGCTTTAGCAAAAATCAGCAAGGTTGTTTATCAGAAAATGAGAAAAATCCATGACAATCAAAGAGAACAAAATCAGTAAGCATCAGATACCAATAGCCGGAAAATTCAGCAAATCAAAATCAAAACCAGCATCAACAAAAAAGGTCACACAGAGCATCACAACCAAAATCAAAACCTGAATCAACAATTACCTTTTTGTTCTTACCAGTATTTGCACAAAACCTGATCAGCATCCAAAATCAAAATCGCAAAAAACTATGGTTGCTTCTCCACTGTACCCTTGCATTCCTATTCCAGATTCAAATTCAACTCCTGCCTATTTCTCAAGTAATTAATCCAATCCAATGTCACTATTCAATTAACCTCAAGTTAGATGAATCAAACCTTTTGTTATGGAAATCTCAAGTGTTACCTGTAATTCGTGGACATGGGTTCTTATCCTTTCGCGATGGCACCACAGCACCACCAACAACCATTGTTATTGATATCTCAGTGGCAATTGTCACGAATCCTTGTTGCAACACATGGCATCGTCAAGATCGATTGATCGTTGCTCAGGTTTTGCCAAGCCTCGGTTCCTCTATTATCTCTCAAGCGATCAGCTGCCAGACGTATATTGATCTATGGCTGATGCTTCACCGGTCCTACTCGGCTCGGTCCCAGCTCAATTGTATCAGCTGACCTCACTCTCAGTAGGCAAAAAATCATGATGCTTTTACACAGCTGTGATCCGGCTTATAGAATACTTGGTCCCCAATGGCTAGGCAAGGAAGACCTCCGTTTAGCAATAGAAATTTTTGGATACAGAAATATATTTTGTCAAAAGACAGTAGCTCTACTGAGTGGATTTACCGGCAATTATACCTGATCAATCCTATATCAGAAATTGCAATACTTTATTCTAACTAAGTCATTTGTGGCGCATTTCATTTCATTTTATTAGTTCAGGATTTGATAAAAGAGTCCACTGTTGGTTACCAAATATCTAGCCAGTGCAACTATAGGTTAGCTATATAAATTTTTCATTCTTTAGAAAAAAGCAAAAACCAACTACCACATTTTGGACCTAAAGGTTACCAGCTGGTATGTCTTGATACCAAGCCATATATGTAAACTATGGGTACAGTATGAATCAAATTTCTTAGGTAGTTCTTCTATTTTGATTGATCTCAACAAATTTAGACCTTCAAATAAAAAATAGATAATATATATTGACAAAATCAAATTGCCTAGGTTGGAAACTGACAAAATTGGGAATTTATAAAGACCCTAATATATAGATTATGAATCAAATTTTGATTGATCCCAAATTGGAAATTTAGACCTAATATATAAAGAAAAAGACAGATTGGGAATTGACTGCAATATGTTAACTGAAAGTAAGTACTGAAATTTACTATCAATCATTATTAGATATTAATGAGTGCCAGTAACAAGCATTGATGAATTGGAGCAGAAAACCAGAAAAGTTGGTGCTAAATTGCTAATATACTGAAAAAGTTAAAGATGTAAATTATGAAAACTGCAACCACAATAGGTTGAACTTAAAAATGGTTCAAAAAAATTATAGAGAGAGAGTACCCGTTGTGGAGGAGGTGAGTGAAGGTGATCTCGGAGGTGCCGGTGAAGCGGAGGCGGAGGCGGAGGATGGTATCGACGGAGAGGTGGTAGAAAGCAGGGAGGGAAGAGAGCGCGCCGAGAGAGGAGCTCAGCTTGGAGAGGTCGGTAGAGGAGCTCAGCTTGAAGAGAATGAAGTGGTCGATGGTAGATGAGGTCGACAAGGCGGCGAATGCGGCATTGGAGGTCGGAAAGGGCAAAAAGGCATTGCTGGTCGAAGGCATCGTGAGAACTGTAGAGAACATTCAGAGTGGGAAAATCGCTGGTTAGAAGCTTCTTTCTCTTCTTTCATTTTCTTCACTTCGGTGGAGAACACTCGGCAGTGGTAAAAAATTTAAAGAGAGGGTAAGGGGCGATGGTGCAGTTGTCACGGTCGGAGAGGAGGTAGGAGAGAGGGAAAAGGGAGATGGAGAGCGGTGAACTTTCCAGAGAAGCAAAAAGTGAAAGGAAGAGAAAATATCGATAATAAAAGACATGCGTCAGTGATCGAAGTGAGTAATAGTGAATAGATCACCAACTGCCGAAATCAAATCCAACGGAAGAAAATTGAGATGGTACTGTAGATGATACTGTTTATCTACATTAACCGGACATTCCAGATTATATCTATATATAGATTTCTCTTATTTTAAGAATTATAAATGAGATATTGCCACAGTTTAAGCTTATTTGTTGAGGTAAAGACTTTTATACCAGAGAGAACACGGCCATTTTTATTAATATCCCTAAAAAAAATGAAAATTTTAAAAATAATCCTGTGTATCATTTTTTATTTATTTCTGCCCTGACCGCCAGACCCTGGGGCGCCCCATAAGGCTAGTGAGGCGCCAGCCCCCCGGGCGCCCCACGGTTCTTCTATTTTTTTTTTTTTTTTTTTTTTGAGATCTTAGTATTTTGATTTAAATAATTTTGTGAAGAAAATTTTTTATTGTTTAGAGTGTATGCCAAAAAAAAGACAATAGTTGATTTGAAGTATATTTTAAAGAACTAAATTATTGATTTGATTCCTTAAAATTTATATGCATACCAAAATCATTAACCATAGACAATAGTTGATATGCAATATAAACTCAAAAGGATCGAATCAATTAGAAGAATGTTATATTATGGTTTCCACTAATTTTATGGCATTCTTTTTCAGTCACTGCATTAGTTTATGCGTCAACTTTCATAGGTATAAATACTTGAGAAATAAGAGATTAATACTTGCAAAGAAAGATATTAATATTTTCATGCGTAACTTGATATGATGATCCTCTCTTTTCAGTCCTCCAATAGTCTCCTCGTCAATATTCCTCTAATAAAGTAGTGGGGATTGATACAGGGACTAAAATGCAAAAGTGATTGCACCAGCATGTAGAGCATTCAAAAATACACAGAATTGATATAAATTTCAACTTATTTGGATTTTTCTACAGTTAGTTATGAATTTTCAAAGTTTAATTTTCGAAAAAACTTTAAACAGCCATAACTTTGGCTAGGAAAGTCGGATTTACGCGTATGAGCACTTTTCGGAAAGGGGAGGACGAGACGGATCTGATTTTGCCTTGGTGGTACACCAAGCATCGTCGTATCGGAAGCATCAGAATTTCAAAAAAATGTCGTTTAGTGCCTCAAAAATCCAGTTTAAGTTTCGTTCGACGGTAGGTATTAAAAAACAGTGATTTTCAAACCATCTTAATAATATAGTAAAAAAATTAAAAAAAAATGTAAAATTTGGTCTCCAAGCATATTTTAATATAGATTAAACATCTAACGGTTTAGATCGGATATTTGGACTTCGAAACTAGAGATATGAGCACGAATTAAAATGCCCCGTTTAATTCATGAAGTAGCATAGCCTTACTCTACATGTATATATGTACATGTATATATATGTATATGTACATATTTATACATATATACATATATTATAAAAAAAATTGTATATATGTATATATGTATATAGAGATAGGCTAATATGCTTTCGGTAGCATATGGGCCGAAATACACACGGTCCAAATTTGAAATTTCAAAATCCAAACGGTCAATCCGAACCGTTCATCTTATTCTCCATATTAATATCTGCTTGGAGACCAAATTTTACATTTTTCTGAATTTTTTTTACTATTTATTAAGTATTTTACAAAATTGTTGATCCAACGGTGGCTGCACAAAACAGTAAAACCGTTGGATTAGCGATTTTCAAAGTGCCTTAATAAATAGTAAAAAAATTCAGAAAATTGTAAAATTTGGTCTCCAAGCAGATATTAATATGGAGAAGAAGATGAACGGTTCGGATCGACCGTTTGGATTTTGAAATTTCAAATTTGGACCGTGTGTTTTTCGGCTCATATGCTACCGAAAGCACATTAGCCCATCTCATGTATATATGTATATATGTATATATGTATATGTGTATATGTGTAGATGTATATGTGTATGTGTGTGTGTATATGTGTATGTGTGTGTATGTGTATATATGTGTATATATGTGTATGTGTGTGTATGTGTATATATGTGTATGTGTATATGTGTAAATGTGTATATATTATACATATATTATAAAAATTGAAAAAAAAAAGATCAACAAGTTGTTAAAATTTAAATTTTTTTGAATAAAAGCGAAGTCCTTAATTAGTATTATATTTAGACTTGTGATATCCAACTGACAAATAAAATCAAAGTTCACAAAAAAAATAAAAAATAAAAATCATAGTTATAAAGAGTTACGACATTATTTCATAAAAATACAACTATTGTCTTATTTTTTGGCATACACTCTAAACAAGAAAAAATTTTCTTCACAAAATTATTTAAATCAAAATACTAAGATCTCTAAAAAAAAATAGAAGAACCGTGGGGCGCCCGGGGGGCTGGCGCCTCACTAGCCTTATGGGGCGCCCCAGGGTCTGGCGGTCAGGGCAGAAATAAAAAAAAATGGTACACATGGTTATTTTTAAAATTTTCATTTTTTTAGGGATATTAATAAAAATGGCCGGAGTGAACATTGTATAGTAGGCATGTGTACAATATAACTGCGGGAGAATTTAGGATATCGCCTAGATTTAGACTTTTTGATTGATTTCAGTTTTATATATATTTATTTTTCACTTTCTTTGGTATTTTTAGATGAGATTATAAGCATGTCGAAGAAGAAGAAATTTTGGCAAAGGAGGAGTGTTGCACAGCTCCAGTAAGCTTACATTTTAATTATCTTATTTATGAGTTGTTCCTTATTTTTAAAAATCATCAAATTGATATGAAATATATTATGATTTCAAATTATAAAAAGTGTTTCAAAGTGGTGATCCACCTCTAGAGGGGAATTTTTTATTGGTAATAATTAATAGAAAAAAAGAGAGAGAAACAGAAAAAGTACAACATTTTTTATATGAGTAGTAAGATCGGTACTGTTCATACCGATCCTAATTTCTTCTTCTTCCTTTTTTTTTTCTTTTCTTTTGCAACTTAAAAAAAAAAGTTAGGATCGGTATGAACAGTACCGATCCAAACTTTGCAAAAAAAAAAAGTTTATGTCGATATGAACAGTACCGATCTTACTGACCATATAAAAAAACTATACTCTTTCTGTTTCTTTCTCTTCTTTTCTATTAATTACTACCAATAAAAAATTTCCCCTCGAGAGGGCTTCAAAGAAAGGCAATTTACAGACTAGGTCTACAATGAGACATGTACGGTCTATTGTTTAGTTTTTGGTACCCAAGTAGTCGGCTCCAGCTGCAATACCAGCCATTTATCTTTTTCTTATGATTCGCATTTGTAAGCCTTACTAGTATGTATCAGTGGGTCTTGTACATACATTTGTGATTTTATTAATCTGATAGTAGTTTATTGTATCGTTATTCCGTTCAAGCTTGGAA
This sequence comes from Carex rostrata, assembly GCF_964058835.1. Lineage (NCBI taxonomy): Eukaryota > Viridiplantae > Streptophyta > Magnoliopsida > Poales > Cyperaceae > Carex > Carex rostrata. Next base: position 11,669,816 of record NC_135919.1, read on the forward strand.
AGATAATTGCTTTCTCCAACATCATTTCTGTGATAATGTAATTATTATATATTGTATTTACAAAACCAACAGTCGTTGTTTCTTCTACAAGTTCCCTGTGCTATTTTCTTCCCCAACTTATATTTCAATTTCTATATATACATGTCCGAAACTCCGAATGAATACAACAAATTCGGAGAACAAATTGTACCTCCCCAGTTCATCAAGAGGCATCCAGTTGCGGCAACGCCGCAACAAAGCATCTAGTGTTTCATAATTTTCATTGCACAAACTTTTTGTATTAAATACGAGTGTTTTTTAACATAAAAATTATAAAGATGTACTTATATTTATAAAAAATTATGTAATTGTACATAGTCCTAAATTTCAGTCTCTCTCTAAACCATACTTCGAGTACTTCATTACTTTCTCCTTTTTTTTTCTTTTTTTTTTTGAGGGGGGGCCTTTTATTTGTTTTTAACAAACGAACAAACATTTGAACAATATTGCACATGATAAGAAACAAGATTTCATTATCCAAGAGTTACATTGCACATGATCACGTAGGAAGTCCAAAAATTCTCTGCTTTTAATCGGTACGGTAACCCCAGTACAAGTACAATATTACTTATTTAAATAAAAATTTCTCGTCCGTCTTCAATCCCGTGCTCTAAAACCATCCTCATTAATAGTCTTCAATATCATTTAATCCTGCAAAGCCAAAAAAAAAATTAAATCATAAGAAAATGAGATAAAATTGAACGCAAAAGTGAAGATTTCAATTTTTCTTTATTAGTATTATCTTCATCTAATTAGTAATATAATTTTTCAACAAAAATAATTTAGATAAAATGAATAATTACTTTGCGCAATCGGTGTTGGGGTCCATCTTATAGGGCATAGAGATGTGGCACTGGCTAGGGATTCCCATGGCACGGCTGGTGTAGGACCCCCCGGCACTAGATGCAACACTCGTGATGCATCTGCATGCAGTCTGGCGATCGGCCTTTGTGCTAGCAGCAGACAGCAGGTCTCGAATACCGCTGCAGCATGAGCTCTGCATTGGCCCTCCTTGCACGTATCCTAAACACGGCATCAGATCAGTGTACACATCGGAACATGTCACGGCTGCACTTGTAAGGATTGGGGTTGTGGCAAGGGCAAGGATGAGAGCTAATGCTAGGAGACTGGTGGGTTTCATTGTTAGTGTGTGAGTGAGAGTGTGACTCGATCAGTGATGTGTTTGAGTGTGTGAGATAGTGAGAGGTTACATGTGTAGTCATGTTTAAATAGAAAAAAAGAAGTGGGGGCACAGCTGCACAGGGGTGGTTGTGGCAATAAAAAAAATGATTAATGGGCGTAGTAGTTGTTTGGTAGATTTAATTAACTATGGGTGGCGAGTTACAGTGAGCATGTGAAATTGAATGACAATATGACACCAATTAGCAGCAGGTTCTTCGAGTACAGTGTATAGAGAATTAGCAGCAAGGTTGTACTTGAATTCTTAATTATGTTTTAATATATATTTATGTTTTGTTTTGCATTATGATTTGAGTTTTTTTTTTTGCACTTTAACATGTTAATGATCTCCACATATCATGTCTAGTCGTTGTATCCTTGTGTGAGAAGGATAAACATGTAAGTACTAACACTTAGGTTAACGAGGCTTGACAGCTGTTCAAAGACTAAAGTTAGAATCCAGTGAGCTCCTTTGACAAGATAACATAAATTGCAACATCGACTAAGTTTGTTTCAACTACACTTAGTTGGAACAACATTAGAAAGCACCTAGTTTAGGTGGGGTCTTTGGGATATTTCAAGTACGGGGTAATATAGGAAAAAAAATATACTTTCACACCTAAAATACTTTAGTCTTGGTAGCCCAAAAGTCGATCGAAAGATCGAAAAACCTTTCAAATCGCATAAATAAACACTCGGTTCACTGTGACAGTAGTGATAGTGTTGTACGCGGGTACTCGAGGACAGTCTATACCGCACGCGGCAATGACAGTGTCGTTTGCAACATAGATAAATTTCGAAACTTATATTTTGCATGATTAAGAAGCATAGGAAACATTAACCCTAGACACTTTATATCTATTGTTTAATCTTTTCTAGATATAATACCCTGATTGCATTTGTCACCACCACATCTTTTATAAAACCCTCAAAACTAGCCTAGTAAAATTTGTTTAAACTTAATACACTATTCGTGTGGATCGATACCCCAATCAATACTACACTGTAAGATTATGCACTTGTAATATGAACGTAAGTTGAAATTAAGGTTTATAAATATTTAAAAGTAGTAGTCTCAATTTAAGTCATCAATCCACACAAACAGATTTGAAAACAACCGTCAATTGAAATGCTAGACCGAACTGACATCCCCTTTTGTTTCTCTTTCTTTCTCTCTCGCAGTTTCTGAATAGATACAAATTATGATTAAAGAGGCCAACCAAAAATGAAATATACATACACCAGCTTGTTGAGCCTATTCATTTGCACCATTTCGTTTGAGCCTCTTCAAAAATTCTTATTCAGATACAGGCTCAAAAATTCTTATTCAGATACATTGAATCAGATCATATCAGATTCAGAGCAGAGATTAGATTTCGGGTCTATAGTCCAATAAAAATTTATTCATATTTAATTCATTAAATTAATTATCAATTTAGGTCCAAAATATTTTAACGTGTTAGTAATTTCCTAACCATTTGTTATTCATCTACCAATATACAGGTTGACCGCAAGCAATCTTGTTGCCAATATTTTCGAGAAGATTCCTTGCACCCATTTATGAGGCTAATTGGACAGCAATTTTCTAGCTTCGTCCTTTTGAGAACCAAGACTATAAAGAATCATTTAGTGGACGGAGAATTTAAGAATTCATATCACCTAAATAAATTCAAATTTTGAGTTTAGATCCAGACCGTCCGATCTGTTTTGGCAGAGTATTAAACTGGTCCGGATTCTAATTTGACGGTCTGGATCTAAACTTATTATCAACTACTTCAGAATCCGGACCTGAGAATTTAACCCTTTCTGTGACCCAATCTAGCTTGAAAAACAAGAAACATTTTTTTTTTCCGGGAATGAAACGCTATTAATATGACTTCCCAAGGCAGGTACTTGGAGTCAGAAGACATGTCTTCAAAAATTAATTGCCGTCCTTGGTAGGAAGTGAAGATAGAAGTCAATAACTGCATGTCTGCATCTACCAGTATTAATTAATTGGGTTTACATTTTTCTACAATAACTTTTGAATGAGAATATCAGATGATATCCTAAGTACCTTGCACGGGTACAGTATTAATTTGGTAAAGGTGGCCCGTGTTATATTTTTTCATAATGGACCTGCACTGGCGCAAGGTTAGAAATTTATAGCTTTTGGGATAGCTACAGGCTACAGTATTTAGAAATTTTCTCTCTTGGTTAAAGTATAAAGCCTGGTTGAGCCCAAAATGATTCGTCCTGCTAAACTTTAGGAAGTAAAAGAGAAAAGAAGGCCTAAATGTTTATATGGGCTAAGAAAATATCTTTACTGGGCCTAGATGAATTATTACTTGATGTTTTGTAGTAGCTTTTTTTGTTTTGTTTTTTTTTTTAATTGGGCTTTGTACATATTTTATTAGAAGTTGAGTCTCAATTATTCGATTTGTGTTGAGGTAATAAATTTAAACAATTCCGTAAATTTGATACTGATCGGATCGGTTTAAGGTCGGTTTTAGATATGACTTTATTCAAAGTCCTTTGACAAAAGCCCCACCCAAGAGAAACAGTCGATTCGTTCTACTCAGGGATAAAATCAGACTTTCAAGTTATGGGAGTCAATCGTATAAACAAAATTTGCTACGAATGTGGGTCAATTTACACTACCTATAATATTTTTACTCTAAATTTTATATAAAATAGAGTATAAGTATACAAATTTTGAAGACATGTCTAAAATAGAGTATAAGTATACACATACACATACACATACACATATACATATACTAATAAGGACTTGGCCTTTATTATGGTTTTTATAATATATGTATAATATACACATATACACATACACACATACACACATATACACATATACATATACTAGTATTTTGATTTAAATAATTTTGTGAAGAAAAAATTTTCTTGTTTAGAGTGTATGCCAAAAAATAAAACATTTCGATATATTTATGAAGTGATGTCGTAAATTCATATAATATGCAATAAATTTTTTTTACGAAATTGATTTTCAGTGGTTCGTATAAAAGTTATACAGATTCAATTAACTTTATGTATAGATATTTTCATATAATTTTGAACGAAAATTTTAACTGAGAATTTTTATTTTTTATTATATATGCACATATATGTTGATGAATGTCATTTGGAGATACAATATGTTGGAGATCTTTAACCAAGAGACATCATGTCATGGATCACATGCATACTCTTTTTTTGATATGTTGGATCTAATACGCCTTAGTTTGTATGAAATTTCGGTCCAAACTAGATCATAACCAAGCATTTTGGCAATTTGAGTAGTAAGGACATAACTTTTATACAAACATTGTATTGGATCCAGAGGAGTATATGTTATGTTTTATCACATGGGATTGCATGTGTACAAAAGGCAATATGTATATATGTTGCATGAATTGAAATCTTCTACCTTTTTTTGTTACTAACTAATATCAAATTATAATTGTAGTATGGACCAAAGCAAAAATGTATGTGTATATGTATACTAATATTATTTGTTAGTTGAATATCACAAGTCTAAATATAACACTAATTAAGGACTTGGCCTTTATTCAAAATAGTAGTTTAGACTTTAGAGCTACTAAAATAGTATGTGTATATATGTAGCTTTGTATATGTATATGTATATGTGTATGTGTATGTGTATGTGTATGTGTATGTGTATGTGTATGTGTATGTGTATGTGTATGTGTATATTATACATAATATTATAAAAACCGTAATAAAAGCCAAGTCTTTATTAGTGTTATATTTAGACTTGTGATATCCAACTGACAAATAAAATCAAAGTTCACCAAAAAAAATAAAAATCAAAGTTATAAAAATTTACGACATCACTTCATAAATATATCAAATATTTTATTTTTTGACATACACTCTAAATAAGAAAACTTTTTTTTCATAAAATTATTCAAATCAAAATACTAAGATCTCTATAATAAAAATAAAATAAAAAAATAAAAAAGGGCCATGGGGCGCCCCAGTCACGGGCGCTCCGCTTGTATTTTGGGCCGCCCGTGGGCCTGACGGTTGGGGTATTTTTAATAAAAAATTAAATGTAGGATTATTTTTAAAATTTAGTTTTTTTTAAGGATATTAATAAAAATGGCCGAAAAGCATGTCACCATCATGCAGCGGTGAAGGTGAAGCTCAAACTTTCCATGCAATGATGTCAAATAAAAGGACGTTTAAAATATTTGTTTAATAAATTCAGAAATTAATATAATTTAAAAGGACTTTTTGAAAAATTCAGTGGGGTCAATTAATCCCACTAAAACTTTCTTAGCTCTGCCACAGTGCCACTATTATCATGTCATGTCTAGCTAGGTTGTGAACAAAACAGATATGTGGTGCTTTTTGGGTTGAACAATGCATTTATTAAATAAATTAGCAAATGGTAGGTAGGGATTGCACATGCGTGGCATAGATTGTTGTCTCTTTGAAATGGTATCGCGGCGAGGAACCTAACGTATGCATGTACTTAGGGGGGGCAAACGGATCAGATACTGATAAAATCATATTTGTATTCGTTTTTATTTTTCAGATACGGATACAGATCTGATATTAGATGGATATAGATACGGATCAGATATTAATTAGATATGGATATCCGCATTTTATAATAGTAAATAACATTAATTTTTTCATAATATATATTAAACTATATTGTATATATCTACTATTCGGATACAGATAATTGAAATTTAAAATCATATCGGTACCTTTATTCGCACGGATATTCGGATATCGGATATACGTATCAAATTTTCGGATATGGATTCAGATACGGTCAGATAATATCCAATCCGTTTGCACCCCTACATGTACTTCTTTTCCTCAAGAAAAGTATGCATGTACTTCATATAGCTTTGAGATCGTGCCAAGTTAAAAAGAACAGTCCAGATCTAGTAATTGTAAAAGATTTCCTTATCAGGCATTGGAAAGGATGTGATTTCGTGTTGGACTAGGGCTACACAAAAATTCGTAGTTCGTGATTCAATTTGAGTCTAATTCAAAAAAGTTCGTAAAAAGTTCAATTCGAAATAGTTCAAAATTAATTCAAACCAAATTCAAACTGGATCTGGTTCGTTCGAAATAGGTTCACAAACTATTATAGTTTGAATCTCAAAATAACGTGAACCGTTGATTTTCACTTATGACTTAAAAGTTAAAACATAAGGGTGCCCAGCCATAAGTCATAACTCATAAGTCGTAACCTTTGCTCTCAATTCTAAAATCCTAGACGACTTTCACCTCACTTTCATCGACTATGATCACTCTTCCTTGTCGTAAAAAAGTTCATAAAAGATTCCAAATTGAGTTTGTAAAAATTCGATTCGAAATTAATTCAAACCAAACTCAAATTGGGGTAAGTTTGATTCAGTTTGATTCGTTTGTAGCCCTGTGTTGGACTATGTGCTATAGTGCATTGTAATGTATAGTCTCTCTTATAAATTGAACTATAAATCGTTAGTTTTAGTTTTGAAACAACCAATTGAAACCGTTCAATTTGATATCTATATTACAATGTACTTGGAGATCAAAATTTATATTTTTTGAAAATTATTTGATATTTTTTAGAATATTTTAAAATAGTTGTTATTTTTAAAAAATTGAAAATCACTGTTTTTCTATGGTCCAAAAATTTTTAGAAAACAACAATTTTTAAAAATTCTAAAAAATAATAAAAATTTCCAAAAATAATTTTTTTCTCCAAGTACATTTTAATATGGAGAACACGTTGGGCCCTTTAAATCAACTATTTAAACTTCAAATCCAACTATTTATAATTCAATGTACAAGCATGACTATGCATTGCATCATAGCCTAACTCGTTGAGTTATGGGCTATGGTGCATTGACTATATATATTCTTTTTTCTTTGCTATTTTGTTCGTTTCCCAAAAAAATTGTCTTTCTAATGAATTTAATAACGTTGACAACCAAGAAAAAAAAAACTCAATTAGAATTAGCATATCCATTATAGTAACGAAGGTCGATAAACTAATTTTATTGCACAAATGAATGATCTCTTTATATGCAACTTCAGCAAATTCTGAGGTTGACGGAGGCTCGACTCTGATACACTTATTTTAATATTAACTGGTTATATAATAATTTAAGCTCCTTTTAATAATCCGCCACAGATCATTTAATAATAATTCCTCAATTATTAAATAATGGTAGGTACATAAATTGTGAAGTGAGGCTATGTTTATTGATCTATACTTTGAATTAATATTTTTGTATTCAAAATTTTGATTTGAAATATTTAACATGACATATAATGGACTGTGGCGATCCATATGAAAAGAACAAATAAAAAGTACAGTCACAAGATTCGTTAATTAAATCTGAATAATTCGTTTTTTTTGTAACGCTGAACCAAATGTCAAATTATTCGATTGACAGAACTTTGACCGAATTAAATCCGAATAATTCGCGAATTTTATAATTTTTTCCCGAATTTTTCGAATTATTCACGAACTTTTCTCCAATTTTTCTCATAACATTTTTTTTTTGCTCTCTTACAGGACTAAGATCTTTGATTCGGATAATTCTGAATCATTTTTTAATTATACCCGAATTAATCCCGAATTATGAATTTTTAACCTTGCCGAATTGAACTCGAATAATTTATTTGTCACTGTGATAAAACGCAGGGTTACTGACAGAACTATTGTTTCAATTTGTCTCACTGCATCAATCGAAATATCACAGAGTTTTAGACTCGAATTTCCAGATGGGTTAAATTTGTCAACCAACCTAACGAAATAAAAGCATGTCATCATCGTGCAGCGGTGAAGCTAAACTTTCCATGCAATAATGATGTCAAATAAAAGGACATTTTGTTTAATAAATTCAGAAATTAATATAATTTAAAAGTACTTCTTGAAAAATTCAGTGGGGTCAATTGATCCCACTAAAACTTTCTTAGCTCTGCCACAGTGCCACTATTATCATGTCATGTCTAGCTAGGTTGTGAACAAAACAGATAGAGTGAGTATATGGTACTATGCATATCACGGGTTGTTACAGTGCTATGGCTCTATATTTGAGTTTTCAAATCTTAACGGTCGATCCGAACCGTTCATCTTGTTCTCCATATTAATATGTGTTTGGAGACTAAATTTTACATTTTTTTGAAAATTTTCTACTATTTTTTTAGATATTTAGAAAATCACTTGATCTGAAAATTCTGGACCATCCAAAAACAGTGATTTTCAATAAATCTAAAAAAATAGTAAAAAAATTTCAAAAAATGTAAAATTTGGTCTCCAAACACATATTAATATGGAGAACAAGATGAACGATTCGGATCGACCGTTAAGATTTGAAAACTCAAATATAGAGCCATAGCACTGTAACAACCCGTGATATGCATAGTACCATATACTCACTCAAACAGATATGTGGTGCTTTTTGGGTTGAACATTGCGTTTATTAAATAAATTAGAAAATGATAGGCACGGATTGCACATGCATGGCATAGATTGTCTCTTTGAAATGTTGTCCCGGCGAGGAACCTAACGTAGGCATGTACTTCATATAGGCATATATCGATAAACTAATTTTATTGCATAAATGAATGATCTCTTAATATGTAAAGACGGAGGTCCGACTCTTATACACTTATTTTAAAATTTATTGGTTATATAATAATTTAAGCTACTTTTAATCCGCCGCAGATCATTTAATAATAATTCCTCAATTATTAAATAATGGTAATCACATAAATTGTGGAGTGAGGCTATGTTGATTAGTTCATACTATGAATTAATATTTTTATATTCAAAATTCTGATTTTAAACATTTAATATGATCTCTATATAAAAATGTAATTGTAGATTAATGTAACACCCAGTAGTATACTATATTAATTATTTTGGACTTATTTGTGAAATGAGAAAACTTAAAGGTTAATATATAAAATGTATATATAAAAAAAAAAACAAAAACAAAAAAAGGCCAACGTGGCTTTCATGCATTAATCCCCTATCTCCTAATCCTTTTCATTTGATCCGTAACTGTGTCTCCTCTAATTGATTCAGGAGATAAAAAAAGGAAAAAGAAAAAAGAAACCCACAACCGGAAAGAAGAAATGAGAGAGAGAAAAAGAGAAATATTTGATAAAAAAAAATGATATTGACTATTATTTGATTTAATATATGATTCGAATTCTCACTACGTCGCGTTGATTCTGAAGAACTATTGCATCTCGAATTGGATTTCTGAATTGAACGCTTATCAGGTAACCATACTTCTCTATAATCTGTGTTTTTAATTTGTATGGTTAAATTGGATGTTTTGAACTGGGTACTGGATTATGAGGACATATTTAACGGGATAGTGGGTTTGAGGTTCAAATTTTATTGAACTGATGAGATTGTGTGTACTGTGAATGTCGAAATTGTCTGTGGCAGACATTCAAAAAATGTGAATACTGTATGACTTGTTTTACTGATAACCTAGACCAGGTGCTATCATCGTTAAATATGCAAGCATAATTTGATGTTAATTTGTGTGGATTAATATAGCATGTTTGAATGGTTGTTTAATTTAAGCCAATTATAGAGAAGAGCGTCGTTTAATAACCGGTTACTGAGCTTTGTAGCTGACTCATTATTGTTTTTGTTATTTCTTTTTGTTGCGACGTAGGTTGACGGGATGATGAATGGATGAATGGGTGCCTCTCTTGTCACGATCTTTGGTCCGGCGGCAGGGTCGTGACAATTTTGGTCTTTTTTTATATTTACATTTGAACCTTTGCATTTTTCAATATTACAAATAAGTCCAAAATAAATTTTAGAATATTGGTAAAAATTACCGGGTGTTACAAATTTTCCTTCTTAAAAAAAATTTTGTTCCCAAAATTCAAATGGATGATACTCAAATCAATCGGGACAAAACAAACGATAATTAACTCGAATGTATTAGGTACAAACCAATCAGAGAAGATAATCAACTTGAATCGAACCAACTTACTTTTCATACATTTGTTTATATTTAAATTCATATTAGACAAATAAGTATATCAAATGATAATCAAACGGTACTGCAAATGATAGGTATAACGAATTGATAATTTCAGAATTCAATTCAATTCAGATAGAAAACTGATAACAATTAAAACTTGGACCCAAATATAGTCCGAGAAACGAATGCTCTAATATCATTATGTCACACTCCGGCGGCCGGACCGGGCTCACGACGCGACAGAACGACACCCTCACATCCATCTGCCGTCCTGTCAACCTACGTTGCAACAGAAATAAACAGAAATAGCAAACAATCATTTCAATATTAATCCACACAATTAAAAATCAAATTAAGTATGCATATTTAACTGGCAATATCAGTTGGGTCTAGATTTTCAATAATAACAGTTCTATTCCAGTTGGAATCCCTGAAACAGGCGATTCCCAATATTCCAGTCCATTAAAAACAATTTCAGTATCTATACCTCATATTCCAGTTAAATATACTATCATAATCCGATTACCCAATTCAGTACCCAATCAACCATACAAATCGAAAAACATAGATTATATAGAAGTCTGATTACCTGATAGCGATTAATTCAGAAATCCAATTCGAGTTGCAAGGACTATTTAGAATCAATGCGACATAGTCAGAATTACAATCGGATATAAAATCAAATATTAGTTTATTAAAACATTTCTTTTCAATTTCTCCAATTTTCGCTTTTTTTCCTCTTTTCTTTTCCATTTTCGGTTTCATTTGATTTTCTCTCGTGAATACAAAATGAGAGAGAGAACAACCCTTTTAGGGTCTACGGGGATCAAAGGAGATGAATTATGGGGTTATGCCGCGTGGCAAGCAAGAGTGCCACCTCATTCTTTGATTTTTATTTTTATTTTTATTAATCCAATTCTATTGAAATGATTGTTTACAGTTATTAACAATTATAGAGAGTTATGTCGTTAAATAACTGGTTACTTGGCTTTGTAGCCGATTCTGTATTGTTTCTGGTTATTTCTGTTGCGACGTAGGTTAACAGGATGGCAGATGGATGCGAGGGTGTCATTCTGTCATGTCGCGTGCTCGGCCCGGCCGCCAGGGCGTGACAATTAAATCTTATATTCTTTTTTAAGAATTTTGTTTTACTACTTTTTAGATATTTATAAAAATGACTAATTTTATATAGTGTAGAATCTTTAGATAACATGATCTTTTACCTTTCTAAAAAAAAATAGTACAATTTTTTTTTTAAATATAAAAATTTAATTTACACGTACATATCGCCTGCCTAGACTTTAAAAAATAGAAATATCAATCCAATTCATTGTACAGACCAATTCGTACTATCCATAGTACCATAGCCTCACTCTAAATTGTGTGTCAATTTTGTTGATCATACCATTATCTTTTTAAATTGAAACTTGTTAACTTCTATGAGATATATTACAATAAATTATAAAAAAAATCATGCGAGTTTGGAGTAGAAACTTCATTTCTATATACGAACATACAAAAAAATAAATTAAAAAACTGAAGAGTGAGGCTATGGTATATCATGCATCTTGCATAATGGTCCACATTATTAACTAATATCTTTGTACCAAAATGTAAACAGTCTATATAAACTGTTCAATATGATTTTAATATGAAAATATATTTGTAGACTAAATTTTATATTTTTTAAAGAATTATTTTTGAATAGATAGAAACTCAATACTTTTGAATGCATTAGAATCTTTTATATCAAGTGATTGTCTACCTACCTAAAATATAGTAAATTTTAAAAAAAATGTGAAATTTGATTTACAATTATATTTTCATATAGAAATCATGTTGTACAGTTCATATGTACTATTTAAACTTTCACAATGAAAATGTTGATTCATAGTGTTGATCAATATACATTATACATAGCAGTATAGCACCATATCCTCACTAAAAAAATGAAACATATAAACAATAAAGAAAAGTTAACAAGATACCAAAGCTACGAGAAAATGATAGGTTTGTTTAGAGACAAAGAGGCGCACATGAAGAAGAAGAAAATGAAGAAGGGAGGAATAAATGAGAAAAGGAAAGGAAACAATGAAGTTGCAACGGTCAAGTAGTAATTAAATTTTGGATGGAGGCCTAACTAAACTGAGGACCTAATCCTCTCTCCTCTGAGTGGGTACCACAAACCAACCAATAGCAATAGTACATTGCTGTTGGGCCACGGAATTGTTAACTGTTTTGAGAAATTGCCATGGGCCTGGCCCACCTCCACATGGGTAGTCTTTTGCGGTGACAGCAACAGCAAAACCATATTTTGGTGGTCAAGGATCCAGTCTCAGATTGTGTGGGGCTTTTGATATTAGGCTGTTCCGATCTTCTGTGGTCTTAGAAGAGTAACCGCAGCGTATGCAGCTCATTATATTGTGTTCCAAAATAAATAAATATGATAATTATGATATCTTCAACTCCACAAGACTAAATTTTTGTATACACGAATGTATAAATACATGATCTTGCGAAAAAAGAAAATTGATTTTGCGGATAGATATAACTTTCTTTAATACATACATGTGCTCATTTTTTCAATTTCTAGTATCTCATATATTTTACTGTTGAAAAAATAAAAATAAAAATATACAATATTTTAACTAATTGTTCTTTATCAAAACAAGTAAATTCAAAATACTTATGCATCTAGTATCTCTTGTTCAATTCGTTAATGAAAATAATAAGACGGACAATAATAGCAAAATGTTACGCCTTGCTAATAACAAAAATCATGCATTTGTCATCCAATAATTTTGAAACGCAAATCACTAAATAAGGATTGACTTTAATATTATATGACGTTATTATTGTACCGAGAAGATACAGTATATATTATCTAGTAGATTAAGTAAATATTATTAAAAATTAACTTTATTATCTACCTATCTTAGAAATTTAAATTGATGGTTAGAAACTATATGAAATAAATAATTAAATTTATATTTATATACAATCAATATATAATTTTTCTTTTTAGAAAATCAGTTTTTTTAACTAGTGATAAAGACAATACTCTATGTATTAATTAATTTATATATTAACTTTTTATCTAATAAGCTAACAGAAGAAACAAATATTTTCATATCTATATCCACTAACAAAAAAAATTAAATATATTGGTACCGATCGAATAAACGGCTAAAATGATCAAATTTCGTTGATATCATTACTTGCCGTCCTCATATAAAAATATAAATGCTGTGTTGTAATTAATATTTCTCAATAAATGATACCTTGACTAATGACTATTGGCGCAGTGTGTTAAATATTTTTCTGAAAGAAGTGGTCATATCACCGAATTTCATTAGCATGAAAGTCAAACCAAAGAATTAAGCAAATACCTACACCGATATTAAGCAAATGCCAACAACAACTAACGTGCAAAATCCATATAGAATTCAACAATAACAAAGCCAAAGTTATCCCTCCACTCCGCAGTGTGTTAAATATAAAAATGCCTTGACTTTGATTTCAAGACAAATCAATGATTAAATTTGGTATAGTTTTCATTTGGATTACGGCGGCGCATCACATCAAAGTCCGTTTGAGTAAAAAAAAGAGCAAACTTAGAATGTCATGTGTTTATCAAAAGAGTTTAGTGAGTACAATTTTAAAAGTATATCAGATTGATTTCAAATGTCAAATTCAAACCGTTAAAATTCATGTACTTTATGAGTGATACATGTATATACAAAATTTTGAAAGTTTTGAGTTTATTTGTTAAAAGATCAAGCGGTCAAAGAAATAAATCTTTTCAAATTAAATTTATAAGTTGTTTTATATATTCAATTTTTATTATTTTTTTTACCGTTTAATTTTGTAGAAAATAAACTCGAAACTTTCAAAATTTTGCATGAACATGCATCACTCATGAAGTACATGAATTTCAACAGTTTGAATTTGACATTTGAAGTCAATCCGATATACTTCTGAAGTTGTGCTCACCAAATTCTTTTGATGAGCACATAACACCATAGCTTTACTCAAAAGAAAAAAAAATTAAGAGCAAAATATTAGGCTCGTGCCTAGTATTCTTTTTTAAAAATTAAATCATTAAATCATGTACATGAACTAGGAGTCTATACCGCATTCATAGGATCAAAAGTTTCCAAATACAATCAGTTGTCAAACCACTGCATAAATTATCTCTGTTTAAACTTTAAAGTACGAAGTAAAAGTCAGAAAAGGGCGGAAGAAATTAACAAAAGTATATGATTTTCTACCATAACATGCAAAGATTGATGTAACATATTACCTGATTTGTTTGCCTCGTTTCTTTCAATCTTGTCCCTTCGAAAGGGCAGTTTCCTACATTTTTTTTTATTATTAAAAAAATTAAAAATTAGAATCGGCATTTGATCTATTGTGATTTAGTAGAAATAGATGAGATTTCTTGTGCTAGAGAATTATTATTCAATATTCATAAACCATGGGATGGACATTTATTCAATATTCATAAACCATGGGATGGACATTTATTGGGTGTGATTTTTGTTTTCCATATACAAAATCATAATTTTCATGGGAACAAAATAATTAAACCGGACTTATGTTTTGTTTGCGTTCTCCCCTCCTCCGCACCCCCCCCCCCCCCCCCCCCCCCCCCCCCCCCCCCCCCTAATTATAATTGCATTGCTTTATTTGTCAATCAATAAGTTCAGACTTTATTCCTAAAAAAAAAAAATAAGTTCAGACTTTAGCATTTCATTTGTAAATTTAAGAATTTCATTTTAGTAATAAATATTTTTAAGAAAAAATAAAAAATAACTAGTGTAATGGAATTTATATAAGTTCTTTCTTTGGGTTTTATTAAAACACCATGACATCGATTTTTTCTAATATAAAGTCAAGAGGAGGGATCCACTTACAATATTTGTAAGTTACAACATCTTACAACAATTTAGTTTTATGATTTTCAAAGTTTAAACAGTCAATCCAAACCGTTCAACATGATATCTATATTAAAATGTGCTTGGAGAACAAATTTTATATTTTTTTTACTATTTATAAAGTATTTTACAAAACTGTTGTTTTTCAGTGGTCCAGAATTAAAAACAACAATTTTGTAAAATACTTAATAAATGATAAAAAAAATTCATAAAAATGTAAAATTTGATCTCCAAACACATTTTAATATAGATATCATGTTGAACGGGTTGGATCGACTGTTTGGACTTTAAAAATTATGAAACCGAATTGTTGTAAGATGTTGTAACTAGAGGTGCTATCGGGTCGGGTCGGATCCGGGTACTATTATATTTGGACCCGGACCCTAAAAGTGTTCGGGTCCAAATTTCGATCCATATACTTATTTGTTTCAAATCGGGTCGGGTCTGGATCCGGATACCTATCTACCCGTAGATATTTCGGGTCCAGTCTTTCGGTTCCGGGTAGATAGATACACGTAACTTGTTTGTGGATTATCGGGTCCGGTTCGGATACGGGGCGGTTCCGGATCCAGAGCGGGTATAGGTCACAACTCCAAAGTATTCGAGAAATTATTTACATTTAAATATAATTATAATTCCTTAAACATCTCATATAATAAATCATTACAATATAAATTAAAAACTACTGCAAAATAAAAATTATACTATTAATCATGTTTATAAATAATAAAATATATCATGCTACATAGCAAAATAAAAATAATAACTCTAAATTATTAGTTGGTTGTTGGTTGTTTGGAGTACTCATGGTGTAACAAAAAATATTGAATTCAGTTTTTGTTAATAGCTTTTGAATTCAGGAGGATGGAGGAGATATAATTTTTAGAAAGTAAAATATTAGAGATGATGATTTCCTTTTCTATAATTCAAAAAAATCTATGAATTGAATGTAATAGAAGAAAAAATGTATAAAATAAGCTGGTTATGGAAGAATAAATTTGACAATCATGTGTCATGTGTCACATGTGTATAATATAGAACAAAAATTAAAGGGAGTAATTAAAGGGCTAGTTAAGGATGTAATTAAAGGGTAGTGTAAAACAGTAGCATAAATTTGGTTAAGTTTTATCAAATTATAGCTCAGCTGAAATATATTATCTAACACAAAAACTTGATGCAGAGTTATTAATATATATTTTATCGGGTATTTATACGGGTATCGGGTCGGGTCCGGTTATGGGTCGGATAATTAAATGATACCCATATCCTACCCATTACAGTATCGGTTCCGGTTCGGATCCGAGTCGGATATTAAATTATTAATTTTGTACCCATACCCATAATTTAATCGGTTATATTTTTTAAACCATACCCTATCCAAATTAATCGGATCCGGGTCGGTTCCGGATCGGATCCGGATAATCGGGTAAAAGTAGCACCTCTAGTTGTAACTTACAAATGTTGTAAGTGGATCCCTCCTCTAAAGTCAATTAGTCTTATATCATTCTTTGTAATTTTATCAAAATTTACATCATTCTTCTTCATTATTTAATTTTGTTTTAATAGCAAATATATTTTAACTACAAAGGACAATAATTCTATAATTGTTCCCGCAACACAACCAATGTACTCTCATATACAATTTTATACTTATTCCAACATATTTTCTTGTCTATAGTTTTCTAAAAATTCATTTCTGAATCAAATGCTGATGAAATCCTGCACAGATCAAAACATGTACTTAATTAGTCATTCTCACTATATTTTAATTAGATAAAATATTATTTTTTAAGAGTAGGGCTACCATACATTGCAATGCACAGACATTTTTGTGCATTGGACTATAAATCACCGGATTCAAAGTCCAAATAACCAATCCAAATCGTTTATCTTGTTCTCCATATTAATATGTATTTGGAGACCAAATTTTACATTTTTTGGAATTTTTTTACTATTTATTAAGCCACTTTGAAAATTGCTGATCCAACGGTAACAGTAAAATCAAAAGGCACCGTTGGATCAGCAATTTTCAAAGTGGCTTAATAAATAGTAAAAAAAATTAAAAAAATATAAAATTTGGTCTTCAAACACATATTAATATGGAGAACAAGATGAACAGTTTTGATCGGTTATTTGGACTTTGAATCCAGTGATTTATAGTCCAATGCACAAAAATGCATATGCATTGCAATGTATGGTAGCCTTACTCATTTTTTAATATATTTTTTTTGTAAACTATCATAATAAAACTTTTAAACTTTTAGCTACTTTTCTGTAATTACGATACAATGAGTGTAGGGCTGGCAAAAAAATTCGAGGTTCGTGATTCGATTCGGGTTTGATTCGGGTTTGATTCGAGTTTAATTCGATTCGAAATGGGTTCGAATTGAAACGAACCAAACCAAACCAAGTTCGGTTCGGAATTAATTCAAACCAAACCTAAACCCAAACCTAGCCTGGTTCGATCAAAATGGGTTCGATCATTTTTATGGTTCGAATCTCATAATAACATCGGCCGTCCATTTACCTGATGAAATTAAAATCCAAGATAGAGAGTCATAATTTAACTTAGCTGACACTCCCTCGTTCTCAAATCTCAAACCTAGTTCTCTCTCCACCTCTCCCTAACTCACTCTCCCTCTAGCTCTAAAATCTTGCCGACGCTCTCGGCGACTGGCTGTCTCTCCGGCTGTCACTCCTCTCTCCGGCCTAGATGACTGTCTCTCCTCTCTCTTCGGTCGTCTCTCATAGTTCATATCAGGAAAGCCGTCTCTGATGTATTTTTTCATGAACAATTTTTCAGCTTAAAAACACTCATTTCATAGTTCATACCGGTAAAAGGAAGCCATGTGAATTGTCCCACGAGAAAAAAATTAATGTATAAACTGCCGGTATAACTAGGACTGCTAAAAAATAATTTAGTTCGTGATTCGATTCGAAAAATGTGTAGTTCGAAATGGGTTCGGTTCGAAATGGGTTCGATTCGAAACGAATCAAACTAGGTTCGGTTCGAAATTAATTCAAACCAAACTCAAACCTAGGGTAAGTTCGGTTCGGTTCGGTTCGGTTCGTTGCCACCCCTAAATGAGTGTCACAATTTGAACTCTATGTAATTCATCCTTCTAAAATAATTAATAACTATATAATCCCTAATCTCTTTACATACGATCCAAATAAATCAAGTATACATTGTAAAATTGCCTAAACTTCAATATACAGTAACTAACAAAGAGACAAATTCTTGTATTATTAAAACTGATAATATATACTAGCTCCATGTGCCCATATTTGTGTTATTGTCTAAGATAGACCACTAAATTGGCCAGTCCAAACACTGTCCATTACAATCTAAGTACTTGCCAGGACACAAATTACAACATAATAAAAACATAGACATGGTTTTTCCTGGGCCGCAATATCTCTCCGAACGAAACTCTTTTTTTTTTAATTTAATTTTTTTATTTTATCTTGTTTATTTTTTGAAAGCCCTTAGACAATTGCATTTCCTTAAACACGAGTTTTATCGGTGAAAATATTATCTGAATCGAAACTAGTAAAATTAGTATGTAGGATTTAGAAAGTATCATTAATTAATGAGGCTATGATAATATAGATATTAAGAATTGATCTGTACTATGGATTCATATCTCTATTATCAAAATTCAAACAATTTTACAACTGTTAAACAAGATATTCCTATGAAACTGTATTTACTCTTTTTAGATTATTTTTGACTATTTATTAAATTCGTAAAAATTTAATATTTTTGGATGGTTCAGAATTTTCAAATTAAATAAATTTCTACTTATCTGGAAAATAGTAAAAAGTTCTAAAAATATAAAATTTGGTCTATAAGAATATTTTATTTGAAAATCATATTTAACAACTCAGATCGATTATTTGAACTTTAAAAATAGAAATAAAAGTATTTATCTACTTGTTTTCAAATCTAATCCGTATGTTCGCAATCAAATTATGAGTATTTTATCTATTTAGATCCAAATTATTAAGAATATGTTATTGAACATTGTATCTGGATCCACATCGATCCATTTAGGAGGGGGGGGCGCACATATAAACAGCACTGAACACAGAAAAATGACCCTCCCCCCTAGCCCAAAAGACCTTTAGATATGATTGAGTGTCTTGGAAGAATTCTGATTCTTTTTCTCCTTTGTATTGTAAAAGTATCGTCTCATGATAAGTGCATTTAAAAAAAAATACTCACACCTCTCCCTCTCCCGATTTTTTTAAAAATACCCAAAAAAAAAATAATTTATTAAAAATAATCAGTTTTTCAGTGAAATTTTAAAAATGTCCAGGCCGCACATTTTTTCCGCGCTCCGGAATTTTTATTTCGGCCCGCGGAAAAAATTCGCGCCCAAAAAAAAAAAAATTTTAATTTTTTATTCCGAGCGCGGATATTTTCCGCGGCCCAGACTTTTTTTATTTTTTTTATTTTTTAGAGTTTGGAGTTTGGAAAATATTATTTTTTTAGATTTTTTGTCCAACTTTGCACCTCTGGTTATATCAAAACACCTTCAAAAATCATGAAAATTTACCGACATGCATTCTTGACTTCATAGAATAAGACTATGAAGTTTCATACAAAATCTCAAAACAGATCGTGAGATATCGGCTCTCAAAAATTGCCCGAACTGCTGAAGGAGTGCATCTGAGCCCAACTTTGCACCTCTGATTACCATATCAACACCTTCAAAAATCATGAAAATTTAGCGATATGCATTCTTGACTTCATAGAATAAGACTGTGAAGTTTCATACAAAATTTCAAAACAGATCGTAACATTTGAGATTTTGTATGAAACTTCACAGCCTTATTTTATGAAGTCAAGAATGCATGTCGGTAAATTTTCATGATTTTTGAATGTGTTTTGATATGTTAATCAGAGGTGCAAATTTGGGCTCAGATGCACTCCTTCAGCAGTTCGGGCAATTTTTGAGAGCCGATATCTCACGATTTGTTTTGAGATTTTGTATGAAACTTCACAGTATTATTCTATGAAGTCAAGAATGCATGTCGGTAAATTTTCATGATTTTTGAAGGTGTTTTGATATGTTAACCAGAGGTGCAAAATTGGGCTCAGAAGCACTCCTTCAGCAGTTTGTGCAATTTTTGAGAGCCGATATCTCACGATCTGTTTTGAGATTTTGTATGAAACTTCACGGTCTTGTTTTATAAAGTCAAAAATGAATTTCGGTAAATTTTCATGATTTTTGAAGGTGTTTTGATATGTTAATGAGAGGTGCAAAGTTGGGCTCAGAAGCACTCCTTCAGCAGTTCAGGCAATTTTTGAGAGTCGATATCTCACGATCTGTTTTGAGATTTTGTATGAAACTTCACAGTCTTATTTTATGAAGTCAAGAATGCATGTCGGTAAATTTTCATGATTTTTGAAGGTATTTTGATATGTTAACCAGAGGTGCAAAGTTGGGCCAAAAAAACAATATTTCCTTTCTCCAAACTCTAAAAAAAAATAAAAAAATCTAGGCCGCGGAAAAAATCCGCTCCCGGAATAAAAAATAAAAAATAAAATTTTTTTTTCGAGGCGCAAATTTTTTCCGCGGTCCGGAATAAAAATTCTGGGTCGCAGAAAAAATCTGTGATTTGGGTAGTTTTAAAATTTCAGTTCAGATCTGGTTATTTTTATTAAATTAATTTTTTAATGGGTATTTTTAAAAAAAATTGGCTCCCTCTCTGTATACTTTCTTAGTGCTTTTTCTTGCATCGTGAAGCCGGCCGACATTTTGGACGACATGACTGTCAGAAAGGTTTTCTGAATTATTTGTGTTAGCTATACAGTGGTGGGTTTAGAGCCGGTTTGTCTGTCACGGAATTATGCGGGATGAGATTTGACGGATTCATAAACTCACTTTTTTTATTTGCGGGAATCCATACTCATAAGTATGAACGGTAATAATTATGAGAATGTACTAAATGAGTGTTTGATTATACCGTGAGAATAATTGTGGAAAATTATATTTTCTTTCTAAAATACTTGGTATCATAGAGTATTTTTTAATTAAATTAAATTAAATCAATTAAACATAACATAACATAACAATATTTTCATTTTGCTTAATTAAATCATCAAGCAAATATTTAAATTTAAATTAACAAATTGATCATAGTGGTGATTAATACAAAATTTCCATTTTGCTTAATTTCGGCTGTATCGTGGAATTAGTTATAAAAAATTATTTCTCTTTCTCAAATATTTAATCTAATACATAATTAATAATAATAAAATTAAACGCAATTAAATAATAATATAACAACATTAAGTATTGTCTGAATTCGGATGTTATAGAGACATGATTTTAATCATTAATTAATACAATAGAAAAAGGAACATTTTTAAATAGTGAATATCCAAAATAACTGCCATCACAAATAAATAATTAGACAAAGAAGATTATTTTATATTTATAAATCTCTTTCAAAATTATAATTGATAATTAAAAAAAACAAAGGTGAATTCAAGAGTAGATCATGTTTACTGGCAGACACTCCAATTAACTTAAGAAATAACAAAGAGGAATGAGAAGAATACAAAGGATAGAAATTTTAATTAAACTAGAATGTATCTTCCTTTGATCTTAATTGAGAAATAATAAAATGTGCTGAAAAGAAACATTTACTTTATAAAATAACAAGAAAATTGTTATATTATTTCTGTGGAATTGAATTTGTTAAAATGGACTTTACAAAGAAATTGAACAAAAGTGGGCTGCTAAATAAGTATTTCTTTTGTTATAATTAATAATAAAATAACATCCCAATTTAATTTGTAAAAAATAAAAAAGTGTTGTTGTTGTCCGGATTTTAAGGTCATCACTTAGTCCCACAAGTGAAAATTTAATTGAAGGAGAAGTGTTTATATATTGGTCTTTGATTGTTAAGACATAATGAAGAAAAGATAGAAATATCTAATTAAAAATTCATCGGTTGGGAGATAGAGGAAGAGGGATTGTGATCGGTAAAAAAAAATGAAGTCTTTGGAAATTTGGTCTATCTAATTAATATGCTCTTAGTGTTGTTCCACTAACTCCAATTTATTCCTAGTTAGCTAAACATGCCTTTAGTATTTATTCCTAGTCAGCCGAACATGCCCTTAGTGTTATCCCACTAATTTCAATTTATTCCTAATCAGCTGAACATGCCCTTAGTGTTGTACTTTTATGGTTATCATGTGCCGGGTGGATTCAAGTGAGCTCAGGATGAGGATGAGACAATTGACTTCTGAGTTTTGAAATTTTGTAAAAAATATACAAGTTCGTAAAATTTTGTCCACTGTTGAAAATAATTTTGACCCCCTCTGAAAAACTTAAAAGTCCTAATTTACTTAAATTCTTTATAATTTTATTTACAAATTAAGTAAAGTTTTTTCAAATTTGTCAATCAAAGTATTAATTAGAATTAACTAATGGATTTGAATCCAATTAGCTATTTAAATCTGATTCAATACTATCTCGCCCTTATGTCAAAAATTCTAGGGAAAATTTCCGGTGTACCCATGAAAACTTTTGAAATAGCCAATTTACCCATCAAAATATAAAAATGAGCAAGGCTTGGTTGCTATGGATAGCATAGAGGACTACGGTGCTACGGCTCAATATTTGAGTTTTCAAAATCTTAACGGTTGATCCAAACCGTTCATCTTGTTCTCCATATTAATATTTGTTTGGAGACCAAATTTTATATTTTTTTGAAATTTGTTTACTATTTTTTAGCTAAATAGAAAATTACTTGATCTAAAAAATTCTGCACCATTTAGATATTTGATTTTCTACCTATCTAAAAAAATAGTAAAAAATTTTCAAAAAATATAAAATTTGGTCTCCAAACACATATTAATATGGAGAACAAGATGAACGGTTCAAATCAACCGTTAGAATTTTGAAAACTCGAATATTCAGCCGTTGCACTGTAGCCCTCTATGCTATCCATAGCACCCAAGCCTTACTCTATAAAAATATCCTATTTACCCATTCAAACTGAACTTGTTTTATCCCCATCTCTTCATAAATATATTATTTGTCTTTTATTAAAAATCAAGTTGACTAATTTACCCGTGTCTTCTTCTCTCATCTAATTAATTCAACTATTTTAATTGGAGAGAACTCGTGAAGACGAGAGAAGAAAACAATTAATCTAACTTTAAATTTGCCAAAGAAAAACTCAATAGAAGAAACAAAACAAAGAGTAGACAACCTTTTTTCTTGTCTACCATCCTTTCTCTGCCAAGAAAAAGAGTGCTGGGTGTGTGTGTGTGTGTGTTGGGTTGAAGAAAAATCAAAGAAATTGCATAGTGCTACTTCGTTTGGTATAATTTCAAAAGCTTCTTCCTTCGTTAATGATCAATGGGCAAAATGACAAAAGAAAGTTAATCTTCAAGTAGCCTTTGACTCCAAGCACTAATTACTGTACTCTACGACCTTCTTCGTTGACTACAAAGATCAACTAGAGACTAGGCTTGAGCGGTTCCCTTTCAGAAGCAAGGTTCTATCTCATTTCAGAATATCATTGTCTCAATCGTTTAGTTAAAATTCTATTTGATAGTCTTACCCAATTCACTTTAAAAAAGTAGTCAAAACACTATAAAAGATCAGAGAGGGATATAGCCATAACGCTCACCCCAGAATCATTGCAATAATATCCACTGCCATTATGTATGCCGACAGGTTGGTTATAGGCTAAACAATAAGCAAGACTCAGGAGCAGAACTAGAAAATTTGAATAAAGGGGGTTAATTTATAAAATATAATATGTAAAAAAAAGATAAAAAATGTGATTAGTGGAAATTGAACCCATGACTTTACACATACTACCTAGAACTTAAACCACTAGACTACTAGTACATATTTGTACATTTATGAGGGGTGCTAGACTATATAAAAGTCCAAAAAACTCAAAGAGTTTAATTAAATTTTAATACACATAATTAAGAATTTCAAAATCATAGGGTGGCTTAGCACCCCCTGACATATACTTAGATCTGCCCCTGGCAATACTGCTCTCCGATTGAAATAGTCAAATCAATTAGCACATGAAAGATATCAGAGAAGAAGACGGGAATAAATTAGTCAACTTGGTTTTTAATAAAAGACAAATAATATATTTATGAAGAGGTGGAGATAAAAGAAAACAAGTTCAGTTTGAATGGGTAAATAGAATATTTTCATGTTTTGATGAGTAAATTGGCTATTTTAAAAGTTTTGATGATTTCAATGGAAATTTTCTCAAAATTCTAAATCCGTCCTCGATCATGTGTAGCGTGTCATTTTGCAAACATACCATGAATCTTTATGGCAAATAACTATGCGGCAGATCACTCCTATGATTACATCATTTGGTGGGTGCTCCTTAACAACACTCCTCAAGCTTCTTTTAGACTCGTTAGAAGTTTAATCTGTCTGAACAACATTTTCTTAGTGAAAATTAAGTTTTGCTCATTTTATCCGAATTTCTAAACTTAAGTATCTCTTACCCAAATTCTTAAGATATCATTTATCTTTGAATTAAGTATCCTTAAGACTTTCTTATCCCCTTAAAACTACTCTTAATCCGATTCTAATGAACGCCAACTTAGTTCTACCGAACAGCTTCGCGGTGACTTACATGACATATCTACCTTTACTCGAGTCATGTGTCAGGGTGATCAACAAGATCCATGTGTGGCGGGTCACTTTGTGATAACATCATGCCATCATGGGGGGACTTACCTCATGGAATATCACATCCACTAACTTTTTATATATTTACCGAGAATAGTTAGTGCAAGTGATGAATATATAATTTGGATGTGGCCTAATTAAAAGTCATTGTCAAAATTAAAGCAATAAAAAGTGCGGACTATATCGAAAATTGTATACATTTGCAGCCATTAAATCTGAAACATCCGCTCTTGCACCCGCATCATAAAAGTTTAGCAAAATGTAGAACTCTTTGAAAATATCCATCATCTTTCATAATTAAAGAACAACATGCTTTGAAATTTGCATTAGAAGATAAATGTCTGTGTTTTGGAATTGGATTTTGTTGAAAGAACTCTAAACAAATTTTATTTAAAGTCGGTCCTAAGTTGTTCAATATGTATTATAATTGGTGCGGACAGATTTAGAACTTAATAAATATAAATGGTTCTGAATGTAAATATTTTGAATAAGATTTTGTCTAAAAAACTTTGAAAAAAATATCAACTGTTTGTGTGTGGTTTTTTTTTTTGCCAAATTGCCCGTAGTCTAAATTAAACCCAACCGTTTGGTTAATGCATGTATGTAATGTAATCACTAATTTGCATTATTCCTTTTGTTCAGTCAAAAGCAATGATTGAAGTAGTACTATAAACTCTAGTTAGCCTCTAATACGTAGAGATGAGATAGAGCTCTTTAATTGTGGTAGGAAAGATGTTCCCTTCTTTAATTTGTAGGATCCATTCAATCACAATTTGAGGGGATCAGGGGCCAAAGATGGCTCCATCATTAGCAGATTACATAATCCATTTCGTTGTGCTTCCCACATGGGTATCTCAATTAACACACTATTGCTTTGTCGGTATCTTATCTAATCAATTAAATCCTTACATATTATGGGTGTAAGAATCTCCTATCATATATGCTCTCCCTGTCTAACATAAATGAAAGAACGAGGCTATGCTATGATAATATGCATATTATTAAGCGGTTGGTAATTTTTAAAGTTTAAATAATTGATCTGAATGCTTAATATAATCTCTATATAAAATTTATCATGCATATCAAAATTTATATCTTTTTAGAGTTTTATTATTTTTTTAAATAGATAGAAAATCACTTAATTTAAAAAAAAATTAGACCATCTTAAATTAGCAACTTTATTTATCTAAAAAACAGTAAAAAAATTAAAAATTTCATCTCCAAGTATATTTTCACACGGAGATGATTATGTTTAATGGTTGAGATTGAAAATATAGATATTGATCAATAGCCCCGATCGATTCGTAATACGCATACTACCAGAGTATTTTTCTTCACATAATAATGTATATGCTCACTGAAAGAAATGTTGCATACTCATCATAATGTATATGCTCACTACACCAATATTTCCATACTAGTCAGTATTGTCATTTGTACTTCACATCAATTATGCGATTAACAATCAAGGTCAAAATAAAAATTACATTTATATTAGGTCGAGTGTCACACATTTGTTTTCTTTATGTGCAACACGCCAATCTATAATACACTTAACAGTATTCTTGCTAACATTCATTATGATGCATAATACACCGTGTATTAACAACTTGACCATCTATTATGCGTGGTTTGTCTGTTCTTGGAATCAAATGACGTGTCAATATTGTTCAGATATCAAAGTAATCAAGTAACATACATATTTTTAGATCCATAACTCTGTTTGGAAACAGGGGAAAAGACAGAGAAAACAGAGTATTTTTTTTCTTCTTGTACTTTCGATAAAAAGTTAAAAACAGTGTTTTAAATGGAAATTAGCATAAGTCCAAAAAGAGATTGGAGAATAATGGCCGCTAACTCCGGATTTCCATGTGCACCGCAGCATCGTGTGGGTTCTATAACTTGAATTTATAAGATACCAAATTCTTTAATTAATTCATGATATAATGCAACTAGTTAGAAACCTACAAGTGGACCAAGTAGCGTCTTGTCGGCGCAGAGATGATTAATCTTGCTTCGCTCTGATCAGAGGTGATTGGCTGTATAATCATGCTTTTAACATAATCATATATATTTATGGAGTTTGCTCTTATCATAATCTGGTTGTTTTCACCTGCAACAATAATCTATCTTATAAACATTATACCACTGTAAGAAAAGAAAAAAATGTAGAGAAGCCACGATCTATTTAAGATAAAGAAATTGACAACTTTGTTTTAGTTTCATACAGTGTTGTAAATAACAGTATGCGGTGATCGGACGGGCAGGCAGGATACCACTAAGTGATTAATCAGGAATAATTGAAAATAATCGGTTATCGAAAATAATCGATCGATTAGTCGGAAATATCTATAACGGTTTGATCACTGCCAAAGACTAATCGGCCGTTTGTTTTTTACAACACTGGTTTCATGCAACTCATGAATTATTATTATTATTTCATTTTGATTTTATTGTTCATATGTTGTATGAAATCAAAACAGTATTGTTAATTACTCTATCCCTATTTAACATACAAGCTAGTAGTAAATGTTAAATCACTTATCCAATATCTGTTTTGTTAGTTACGATCGGAACTCATTATCTCGATACATTATTATTTTAATCAATGTATAGTATTAGTCGTGTTTCGAAGTATAAGCGATAATCAAGGAGAGATCAAATTTTCCCCAACATTTTTTTTCTTCGTTTCCACAAAATAAGCGATCTATTAAAGCGGATGAGATGGCAAATTTAATTTACTTAATTTTCACCACAAGATCTTCATTAAGTCAAAGATAAAAGCTGAAAACTTGCAACAACAACAAAAAAAAAATAATAATAATAAATAAATTACGAGCATATGGAGATGCGATCGTACCACGCATTCCTGTCTGGAGATTTCGTTTTCTCTGTAGAAGAGTAAGATCCGCCTATTAAATGGTAGCCGCTACCATTATCTCAAAAGGAGCTTAATGAGAAGATTCAAGTTTAATAAATAAATTAAGCTTAATGAGATAATTCAAGCCAATACCATTTTAAGTGAAATTTGACCTGTCTTTGTAAATAAACTAAATATTTTCGCAATTAATGTGACATGTAGAATCCCTCGCCATTTATTTTTTTGTTAGGTAAAAAATGGAGGGAAAACATAAGGCTAAATGTACATATTAATAAGATAAACAGATCTGAACAAACGCACGTAGGGCTGTTCCTAACGTTGGAATATTAGGTGGGACTGATATATTAAAATTATCAATTACATTTTAATTAAGATATTATGTTACTGGATCTAATATTTTCTCTCAACACAAAACATATTATGTTACTGGATCTGTGAATAACATCATTTCTTTTTCTTTGCTTATTTCTTAATGGTCAGTTTTGTTATATTTTGCTCTTTGACAGTTCTGATGATAATGTTTGGGAGGTTTTAAAAAAATAATAATAATGTTTGGGATCCATCTCTAGTTCTAGCCTTAGCAAACAAATAATAGGTACGGATCCATCTCTTAATATTTTGGTAATGTCATGTGATATTTCTAAGCCTTTATTTTTGGTAGTGTTCTAAATAGCGCGCTATAGCGTTTTTGGACCCTAAACGCTACGCTATGGTATCAAAACGCGCTATTTAAGTTACGGGCGCTATAGCGGTAATAGCGGTCCACTATAGCGCATAGCGTGTAATGCAAATAGCGCGCGCTATGCAACATGAGCTTTTTTCTTTTCAATTTATATGGGTTTTAAATAAAAGCTCATATTGGATTTTAACCGTGATTTTTTTTTTTGCAATTGACGTACTAAGTTTTATAGTAAACTATTAATTACTAAATGAGAGATCCATCAAACGAAATCAAATAAGGAAGCTACAGCGCGCTATGCAACATGAGCCTTTTTTTTTCAATTTATATGGGTTTTAAATAAAGGCTCAGATTAAATATATTAAGATATTTCTTGAAGTAACAAAATGATACTTACTATGTGGTAGTTTGAATATTTTGAATAGATTAAGAAAATTAATTATGTCATGATGTCTAGGTTATTTTGAAATTTAAATAGAAAAAAGATAGATCATGTCATAATGCTGAATATATTTTGAATAGAAAAAGATCGATAGTTTATGATATTAGTATTATTATGGATATTTTGAGTCACAATTTGGACTTTGTATTGGTTCAATATGAATATTATAATTTTTTAATCAATTTGATGTTATTTATTGTTATATGAGACTTAGATAATGTTGATATTTAGTACAAATATATGATATAATTTTTATAAAAATAAAAAAATGCTATGTGGCATAGCTTTCGTTATAGTGACGCTATTCGCTATAGCTTTTTTTTCCGGCTTCCCGCTATGACGCGATAAACGCTATTTAGAACCTTGATTTTTGGTAATGTCATGTGATATTTCTAAGCTTTTTACTTGTGAAAAAATAGTTTCACAATATTTTGTTTGTGAAGATCAACCCCTAAATATTTTAATATGTGAGAATCCGCCCCCCTTCTTCATCTCTCAAATAAAATCTAGTTTGACCTATAATTCTACTTTTCATTATCACTGTATCTTAAGGACATCATTGTATCTTTCTGTAAAATGAACTCAAGTCAATTTTACTATTCATTGCATTTCATTTATGAGTTTTACTATATACTTTCAATATTAACTTCGAATCTAATTATATATATTTACTTTTTTCATAAATCTTGTTTGTTTATCAAATTATATTTTTTCCATACAAATATCACAGTGCACAAAATTGAATACATAAATAGAAAAAAAGAATCAATAATTTGCTTTTTCAGTATGTTACTCAATTTTCTATTTATTAGAAATTTTTTAGTTTATTTCTCAATTAGAAAATTTTCAGTTTTAAAATAATAACACTATAACATTTAAGGATATGTTGGTCATTTTTTAAAAATTGACAATTAATTATAGGTGAGATTAATTATAGGTGAGATTAATTAGCATTCGAATGGATTATTGACTCCAATTGAGCAGTTCAGGAGGTGATGTGATTGTTCATAATAAATGTTAGTGAGACAAATTGTGACAACTGACAAGCCAATTGTTTAGAATCTTGGGGCGTTACCCGGTTTACAACTTCCTTTTTTTTTAACAAAAATATATCATGTAAAATTTTACTCTCTTTTATTTTTATTTTAAGGTATTTTTTATTATTCAATATCTTCTTCCTCTAAAATTATCTATTAAATACCATACAGTTTTTTCCTGATGGAGTGAAATATTTTTTTTGCAAGATTAATATTTTTTTAACTATATTCTAGTTAAAAAAAATGATAGTATAAAATGGGGTCTTAGAGTTTCAATTGATAATAATTTACATGTTATTAAGAACAAATTTTTTGATCTTGTGACAAAAGACAACGTCCTCTATGAATATTGAAATTTAAAAAATTATATTTTTTTTTCGAAAATTATAAACATGTATGTTATATTGTTATTATATGTTAATAATAAGTATTGATCTTCTAGCTAAAATTACTTTGAAGGCATGACTTTTGAGACTTTATTGATTAGATTTGTTATATCACGAGATAAGCAAAACAGCCGAAAAACAGTTAGATGGCGCTCTATAACGTGACATGTTTTTGTCGAAACCTAATTAGCCAATCCGATCATGATTCATGTGAGTCTGTACACATATAATAATCAGCACAATAAAACTTTTGGAATCTAGACCCTCATTTTTTCTCAAAAAAAAAAAAAACTTTTGGAATCCTTCCCTAAGAATATATATATTAATTAGCTTAATTAATATCCGTTATATCATATATATCAATATCTTTAAATAATGATAACAACAGCCCCCGGAATTTCGCCAAGAGACTCGGAACGGATAATAAAATGCTCCGTTATCCATTTAAAAATTAAATAAATAAAATGCTCTATCGTAAAATTCTGTTTCCAAAAAATGTATATATAATATACTATAGTAAATTTGTTAAAATGTAAAAATAAACAACGTATCAGTCCAAACTAATGTCAGCAAAAAGGGGTCTAGTCAAATAAATTTGATATTTGAAAAAAAAAAAAAAACTAAAATATGAAGTACTTTGACAATGCTCTTTTTCTTCAACATTAATATTTTATAGGTAATATATTAAGCTTGTAATTGTAAGATGTGAGATTTGTCATCATTTGTGATTGGTTTGCGATTTAGTATTTTATATCCTTAACATTGATTTTGGACAACATTATTTATTACTATATTGTCAAAAAAAAAAAAAAAAATGCACGCATCCCAAGTAATCAGAGCTTTCACACATTCAACTACCATATAATGATAATCATGTTCTTCAAGAATAATATGGTAATCATGTTCTTCAATAAATTTATTCTCTTGGGCAAATAATTTGAAGAATTAGCTGATTTCTGCACGTGAATGTGTGAAAACTTGTGAGTTTTGACTTTGAAAAAGATTTTTAAAAAATATGAGAAGAAAAGTTGACCCCTATTTTATGTTCAACAAGCAATATTTAATTTCTAAATGTTGAAAAACAGTCCTCAGATCGAAATAATAAACCGAGTTGAATAACAGTTGCATTGATCATGTCAATATTTTTAATTCTCCTGAGAGATACTATCATACTACCATTGTATCGGATCCGTATCTGGGAGGTACCTGATTCAACACAATTGAAACGGACGGCCCAGATTTACTTTCAGCTGGTTCTTTCTCCGGCCATTTTTATTAATACCCTTAAAAAAAAAGAATTTTTACAAATCTACCCCCCGATTTCAATTTTTTTTTTAAATGCCCCAACCACCCAGCAGGGGGGCGGTCCATACTCAGAGCTGACCGCCCAGGGCAGGGGCGATCCACTGAGGCCAGGCAGTCCTCTATTTTTTAATTTTTTTTCTTTTAGAGATGGTCTTAATATTTTCATTTGTGAAGTTTTAGTTTTTTTGTTTTGTTTAGGATGTATACCAAAAAATAAAACATTTGATATATTTATGAGTAATGTCGTAACTCTTTATACTTTGATTTGGTTTGCCTATTGGATATCACAAGTCTAAAGATAACACTAATTAAGCTTGATTCTTAAATTTTCAAGCACTGACAGCTTGTTGATCTTCTTCTCTATATTTCTGGCACTAAAACAGTAATTTAGAGCTACTAAAATATGTCCAAACCTCAAATTAGTTCTTTGTCCATGCATAAAGCACCCTAGACTAACCTCTGATATGGTACTAAGTCCAAACTTAGCAGCCAAGCACTAAGGCCACTGGTATAGTGCAATGCAATAAAAACATCAAATTTGACCTCTGCTGGTAAATCAGAAAGTCTAGACTAATACAGGGCCAAACTGCAAAAGTGATTACACCTGCATGTAGAACATTCAAAAATACACAAAATTGACACAAATTTCAATTTATTTAGATTTTTCTACAGTTAGTTATGAATTTCCAAAGTTCAGCTTTCGGAAAAACTTTAAACAGCCATTTACAGCTCGCTTTAACTCACTCATTTACAACTCGGCTCATTTATAACTCGAGTTGGCCCCAACTCGCTCATTTATAATTCGAGTTACATAAAGTTACATAGTATTGGTCACAATAAATCCCAAAATAATCAAACTCGAATCTCTAGACTGTTATTTGTGCTTTGAGATTCGTTCAAAATATGTTTGAACTTGTGTTGTAATACTATCATTGGTTAAACGAGTTGTGAGCCAACTCGAGTTGATAACGAGTTGAGTTCGAGTTGGCTCTACAACTCGTTATTATCATCTCAGCTCGAGTTGGCTTGCTTGTTTATTAAACGAGCCGAGTTCGAGTTGGGGGTAACTCGCTCAAACTCAGCTCATTTACAACCCTACATTGAGGCAATCTAACCATATTTCCTTGTGTATATTTGAATAAAATAAATTATTAAGAATCAAGGTCAAGTTCTTAATTAGTGTTATATTTAGATTTGTGATATCCAACTAGCAAATCAAATCAAAGCTATAAAGAGTTACGAAATCACTCATAAATATATCAAATGTTTTATTTTTTGGCATACATCATAAACAAAAAAAACTAAAACTTCACAAATGAAAATATTAAGATCATCTCTAAAAAAAGAAAAAATAAAAAATAGAGGACCGCCCTTACCCCGGGCGGTCAGCTCTGAGTATGGACCGCCCCTCTGCTGGGCGGTTGGGGCATTTTTTTAAAAAAAATTGAAATTGGGGGTAGATTTGTAAAAATCTTTTTTTAAGGGTATTAATAAAAATGGATGGCGCAGGAGAGCAGTATTATTTGTGCCAAGCAAAAATGAACAATTTTGGACCGTCAAATTCAATTGTACTCAGTCCGGTAACCTGAGAGGATGTGAATCCATTGTATCAAGCACCAGGCCACCTACGCTACAATGGAGCAACTCCTATACGTGCTAGTTAGAACGGCACATGTAACCCGGATCTTCTGTTGCAATCATGTTACCGACTCCTTGTTACTAGTCTGTTGCTATAATTTTCTTTGTTATAAATAGATGAGATCAAGTTATCTAATTATTTAATATTTACAAAAAAAAGTTCTTCAAATTTGAATTTGTGATTTTTTACATGAAAACTTTTCATTGTCTTTGCCAATAACTGGTTCTCCTTTATTGCTATAAATTTGCACTGGTATTTTTTTCATTAATTGTAATATATTTTTTCTAAAGAATTTGATAACGATGCCTCACATATTTAAAACTTGAAAGGATAGAAATAACCAAAATTTTTAAATATATCATACTCCCAAAAAAGATAAACCAAACATCCACGATTTCTGAAAAATTCGAATTTTAACACGGCCGCATCCTGTAGGTGCGGCCACCTTTTTTCGGGCCTCATCCCCTAGATGCGTCCACACCCCCCCCCCCCCTTTTTGTTCAGATTGAACTGCCGCAAGAAAATAAAAAAGGTGGCCAAATTTCCTAGATGCAGCCTATAGAAAAGTGGTCGCATCTAAAGAATGCGGTCGTGTCAAAATTCAAAATTTTCAGAAAACGTAGTGATTTGGTTGATCTTTTTTGAGGTTATGGTATATTTAAAAATTTCGGTAGAAATAAGACACAATATATAAAATATACAGGATGAGAAAATATCAAGCTCTTAAATTAAAATTAGAGCTTATTACTAATACTAAAATTGGAGTGCATTATAAGATAATAAAGGGCCCTTATATTGTGTAGGATTATGTCTACATTCAATAAATCTAAATTTTAAAAAATTATTATCTTCTATAATATGATATTTCAATCCTTAAATAACATTGCAAATTTACAATATTACTAACAAAGAAAGATAGTAATCATATTTTTTTTAGAAAGAAATAGAGATCTAACTTTTTTTGGAAAAATAGGCAGAAGCCCTTCCATTGAGAATAAAATCCAGAATACAAAAGTTTTAATGAAAAGAAACATAAAAAAAAACTTTCCAATAAAAGCCCTTACGTACCATGATAGGTCTCTCTCAGTATCTGTTCCGACATCCTCAACTAAACACTGAACTCCAAGAGGAGCAGTATTAAGGTTTCAGCGTGTAAGTTTTACCTTATTAACCCTAGGCAAAACTCAAGTACAACCATCCTAAAACCACAACCAACAACTAAAAACATGCCAAGCAACTAGATAAGGCATGACAGTAACTGATCCATTATATCAAGCAAAATATCAGAAGGCACTAACATAGTGTGCCAGTAAAGAATTTAGGGAAACAACCCTTTAGGACATAACAGCCAGCAAGGCATGTGTGAATTGAACTCATCATGTGACCATGAGGGTCTATACCAACACTTGTAAAGTGGTACCACGGGGCATCTCAATAGCAAGCGAAGGGGGGGGGGGGGGGGGGGGGGGGGGGGGGGGGGGGGGAGTGATTGAATGGGATCATGTCCAAGTCCACGGGGGTTCAGTACTTGCATACCGCATAGTCCACCCTCTTGTTTGTGCCTATCCAATAATCCAACAAGGAGCAAATTAGTAAAATTATATTTCGAATTGTAGGGACATGGAAATTTTCAAAACAAATAGAGTTTCTTATTTTCTATATATACGAGCATATAGCACCTACTTCTATTAACATGGCCTCCCTTTTTTTTGAGAGACATAGATTGAGCCAATTGTTGTATGTATGTTTTCTAGTGAAGTCCAATCGCCATAAAAAATTTGAATTTTTCCATCCAGAACCAAATCTTAGGAATATAAAGATATTTAAGAAAGAAATGCAATGTTGTTTCCATGTCACAGTTGCAAAATTGGCAATGTGAGTCTCCTTATCATCATTTTTTGGTTAACACATCTTTGGTAAGGATTTTATTTTGAAAAAACAACCATATGAAATTTTTTATTTTAATAATAATAAAAGAGCAAAGATATCTAAATATTTTGAAGATATTACCGATATTCTTGATTTTCAAATCTTCTTAAATGATAGTAATACCATAATTAATACAATCTTTTGTGTCTGGATTTTTATTGACTTGTGATCCATCCGACATCAAAATTGCAACAGAGAAACTGATACTCGCGAGACAGTTAAGAAATGCCAATAAGAATTGAAGAAGCACATGTGCGCCTATGGTCTAGAGAGAGAAGAGACAGAGAGCAAGACAGAAAGAGAGCTCCCTCCTTTGCCTAGAGAGACACTGTCGCAGAGAGAACTACTGCACGCGCCGCTCTCAGCAAACAACACATCATTAATGAATCATGCATGCTTTTTCACCCGTTTGGAGATTGATTTATCTCTAACATTTTTGCTATATAATTTTGTAACAATGTGGTTTGATCTTATAGGGAAAACATTATTCTGTATTATCATGGTTTTAATATGAGATAGTAGTCGTTTGTAAAGAATAAGATAGTTGTGAATATTATTTTCAATGGTACAAACTCCAAGGATTGGAATAATTAAATGTTCTTGCTGAAATTTTAGTTTGAATAGTGAAAAGTTAATTTGTATAAAATAATATAAAAAATAGTAGTAATAATAATTTCTAATTATTAAAAATATAATAATGACGATAATCACTATATTAATGAAACAAAAAAAAATATTAATATTAATTTAAATATAATACTACTCAAATAAATACTGATAATAATAATATTACTGATATTTATAGAATAATACAAGATAAATAATAACAATAATATGATATAATATTAAAATAATATTGCTCTTGAACAATAGTCCATCTCATATAATAATTATAATTGTTATTCCGTACATCGCCAATTCACTATTCAACCTATTTGCCATACTAGCGACTTAGCCTATTCTAATGCTATTCCAAACATTCTAAAAAATAAAATTATGCGTTTAGCAACAACTATTTTATTAAAATTGTATGATATTATGTTATTTCAACGGTTGCCAAACGAAGTCCTATTCGTGTATAACTATCTAACTTTTACTACTCAAACACTATTTCTTATTTTGTCATAGAACCAAACATTTCAGCTAATAAGATCAACAATTCCATTTATCTTGACCTCACATGTTGCCAAATTTATTTTATATTAAATGCTTTCGGAGTGAAGTCAATTTTCAAGGTTATACATTTCTTTCACGTATAGATTTGCTTGCAAGAATGAATTACCTATTGTACTTGAATAATCTATGGAACATACAAAAATGGATCTAACCAGTTCTAAAAAATGGAGATGATCATATGTTTAAAGTAGATAGTGGTGGGCCCTCAAAACTGTGGCATGGTGGTCGGTACTCCCAACCGAACATTTCCATGTGCAGCTCTGATTTGAAGTATTAACTGCTCTCTCTCTTCCCCCCCCCCCCCCCCCCCCCCCCCCCTGTTTGGAGCATATGGCCATGGCTGGTCTGGACGTGATAACCGCCAACTTGCCCCTTTCCCTACCATTAAATATTCATTTAGCCCCCAAACCCTTCTATAAATACCCATCCACTTTCTCCTTTTCCTCTTCACCACCAAGCAACCATCTCAACTGTCTAACCAAAAATTAAAGACCAATCCAATCCTCTACAATATTCCTCTCCAAATGGCAATCCCCAAATTCTCACTCTCAAGTTTCTTCTTACTAAATGCACTTTGCATCCTGGCCAAACAGGCCTTCGGCGACTATGGCAACTGGGAAAGCGCACACGCCACATTCTATGGTGGCAGTGATGCATCTGGCACAATGGGTATATACTATATACAACAAATTATACACATATTATAAATTTTGATAACAGTTTTTGATGATCTTGAAATGGTACTTCGAAAAAAACTGAGCAACATTTTTTGTGTGTATGTGTAGGTGGGGCATGTGGCTATGGAAACCTCTACAGCCAAGGATATGGCACAGACACGGCAGCGCTCAGCACAGCGCTCTTTAACGACGGTGCCAGCTGCGGCTCTTGCTACGAGCTCAAGTGCGACAATGACAAGCAATGGTGCCTTCCCGGCTCCATCATGGTGACCGCAACCAACTTCTGCCCGCCAAACTACGATTTACCAAGTGACAATGGTGGCTGGTGCAACCCTCCCCGCCCGCATTTTGACATGGCAGAACCAGCTTTCTTGCAGATCGCTCAGTACCGGGCTGGTATTGTGCCAGTGGCCTTCAGAAGGTAGGACCATTTTTCCTCATTTACATACATGAAAACTGAAAAGTATTTAATAGACATTTTTGCTCACCTTTAGTTTTCAAATAAAAAAAGGAAAACAAATAAGTTGATGCTATTAAAGAGACGAAAATTATAATATTTATTTTTAAACTGGACACAACAAAACTATTTCTCTGCAGAATATATTTACTGGAGTTCCATAAAGGAGCTAATTTCGTCCATTTCTGGAATAGGACTTAACAAATAACAATTAACTTGGAATTTTGTTTATAAAAAATAAATAAATTGATTGTAAGGCCCACGCGAGATGCGGTGTATGTCAGTGTCTAACATGTAGACATGGACCAGTTCAGTTCACGGGTCATTACGCTGTACTTGGATAGTTGGATATCATGTTTAGTTAAGTGGGCCCACAAGCCCAGAAAGAATCTAATTGAAAATTTTCCTTATTTTTGTTGATTTTCAACTAATTTTGTCAAATTGCACTTAAATGCAGAGTTCCTTGTGTGAAGAAAGGTGGGATCAGGTTCACCATCAATGGGCACTCTTACTTCAACCTAGTTCTGATCACCAACGTGGCCGGTGCCGGAGACGTAAAGGCTGCTTCGATCAAGGGATCGAGCACTTCCTGGCAAGCAATGTCTAGGAACTGGGGGCAAAACTGGCAGAGCAACTCGTACCTTGACAGCCAGAGCCTCTCATTCCAGGTCACCGCCAGCGATGGCCGTACCGTCACAAGCAACAATGCCGTACCGGCCGGGTGGCAGTTCGGGCAGACCTTCACAGGAGGCCAATTTTAGATTGTGTCACAAATTGGACAATTTTCAGTCCAATTAAATGTTTTAGTATATTTTTAGTAAATATTTATAGTGGGAAGAGATATGAAGGCTATGCTGAGGTTGCTTTGTTAAAGAGCACCCGCTAAAGCCCATCTCGTATTTATAATTGAGATGGCAATGTAAGGATAGGCTTAGACTTTGCTTGGTACGGAGTCTTTGTAGGTAAATTGCCATGGCTGAGAAACTCTTGAGTCATGGTAGTATTTATTTGGTTTGGTACGTAACCCCCAGTTCTCATCAAAATTGATGAGGTAACTTTTGTGGGGCTTAAATTTGCATTGTTTTGCTGTAATGCTATATGTTTGAGAGGTTTGTATTGTATTTGGTTTGAAGATTTGAAGATTTGAAGATTTATCATCTAATTTTCATTTTACTATTGATATGCTTCCAACTAGGGGTGTGTACCTGAAAGTGCTAAAATCATATACATGTCTACTTTTAATTGAACGAATACATGTATGCATATAAATTTTTGTGAATATTTGTTAAATGTTAAAATTAAAAAATATATATATAAAATATACGGATAGAAAGCAAATAATTTACAAATATAAATTTAAATATTAAGATAGATTAAATGATTGACAAATGTTATTACAAAAATATGTAAATTATAATAAAAATAAATATTACAGAATAATGATATAATTTTTAAAATTATCAATGGATTAAAAATTATTCCTATAATAAATGATATTCACAATGATAATAAGTATAAAAATAATGAAATTAATTCAACTAAAAAAACAAGGATTTGAGATAGATTTATAAAATTCGGATAATTCAATATTTGCATCTTTATAAGAGATTATCCGTTATCTATATATGTATTTGCATAATTTGTTTTTATCTAGTACCAAAATAAATAATACTTCGTGAATAGTTACAAAATATGAATGTCAATATCAATAATAATACCCATTCCACGTGGACCCCTAACTCCAGCAAATTGTTTTAGATTTTTTTTTATTTTCAGGACACATTCTTTTGGGGAATTGGTAAAATTAATTTATTTTTTTTAACAGATTTTTGTAAAAATTGTGATATTATCAGTCTTCTTAGTAAAAGAAATATGAAATCATGGAAAAAGAAAAAAAGAAAAAAAAAATCCGTCAATGAGGTGCCGGACAAGCAAAAAAATTTCTGCGTTACTCACTTTTTCAAAGCTATTACATTTATTTCTAAATATTTGATTCGGAATTTGAATTATTAAATAAAATTGGAAAAAATGGACCTAATATAACTAAGTTGATACCAGCATGGCTGCCTACTGAGATTGAAGAAATACCACTCAGGATTTGGGATCCGGAAGACACACAGATGGTGTTGTACCAGTCTCACACGGAGGATGCTGCTTCTGCGGAGACCAGTGCTATGGACTGACTAATTACATATATATTTAGCTTGCTAGTTTACTCTTTGGTTATCTGTTTTGGTGTATTTGGCAGGAAGATATATAGATATTTGGGACCATGATGCCAGTTTTCGTTTTGCATTTCTTATTGCGTATGTTGAGCATGTGTGTAATTTTGTAAGGAACCTGATGTTTTTTTAATGAAACGGGCAAACGCCTTTTATCAAAATATATATATATATATATATATATATATAAATAAGAGGTGCAAGAGATTAATTTTCCTTTTTTTTCTCTTCCAATAATTATGAAGGAATGTGATTACGGTTTCAAAGAAAAATAAAGTAAATGAAAGAGGAGAGTAAAAATATGACCCAAAAGAACATTTTATTTAAAATTTCAAAGGAAATACAAGTTATTTTAACATTTGTTAGAAAAAAAAAGACCAAATATAAAGTTCCTCAATTTCCAAACCAAATGGGTGGAAAAAAATCTTTCTTGCTTCTTTTTTTTTTTTTTTGAGAGCTTGACAGGGGCTGTCAAGGTCTTTCTTGCTTCTTGAATTGCCTCAATTGCACCTGGCGCATTGTTTTAGTTATCTAAATTGAAGAATACCAAGTTTGTTCACAATAACCAGGATCGGCCAATATTGTTCAGTGGGAATTCCACACTTCAGTTTTGCGTTTTACTCTTCCATCTGGTGAAATTTACTTTTCTAATTCTCACGTTTTTCTCATCTAATTTCTATTTATTTGGACATTGTTGAACGGGATGAAAACAATAAAGAGAAGGAATCGTAGCTTCCAATTTTATAGTTCTCGTATTTTTCAAAGGAACCATTGTAGGTAGCGATGGTTCTTACTATAATTTATACAAGAAATAACTTTATAACATTATGAAAATGAAAATGTTATGCCGAATTATAAAAATAAAATCCAGCACTTGTCTTCATGAATTTTCTCCAATGACGGCCCAACTATGCTTGTTAGCCCAGCCCATTATATAATTATTGACGAAGCATAAAAATGGGCTTCGATAACATCCAATAACAGCCCAAAAATACTTGTTTGCAAACATCACATGTGCCGCATAATATCCGACCAACTAACATTATCCGGAGTTTAAGATTCAACAAACCACAGCGCGTCGTGTTCCCATCGTGTCGCCGCCTTTCTCTCCACTTTCCCAATTCTTAATTACTCAATGTACATCCTAACCGTTCAAATACCCTTTGAATCCTAATCCAATGATCAAGATCGCTCCAACCCAACATTCCACATTCACGTACTATTATTCTGAATCCATATCCTCAGAAGTAACGCAATATTTGAGTTTAGTTTCCATATCCATATCCTCAGAAGTAACGCAATATTTGAGTGTAGTTTCCACCGTCTGATTACACATTCAAGCAGGATTAAATTAAATCTGGACCGAACATGTAATCAGACGGTGAAAACTCGAAGCCCGAATATTGCGTTACTTCAGGGGATAAGGATTCCTATTATTCTTCCCTTTACCCACGCAATTACGCAAACAGCCAAAAGATTTCCAACGGCCTCCTTCCACTTCACTCTCCGTCCCATTAAAATCGGAGAGGAGCGGATCGAAGACCGTTACGAGAGATGCCAGCGACGACTCCGCGACACCGGAGGTCGCGATTCCGTGCGCCCCCGCCGACGCCAATCAAGACGGGCAAGGGTAACCGCTCCGCCGCAATTGATGATCGGGTCCTCACCGATTTCTTGGAGGTCTCGCTTAGGGTACCCGATCTGACGCTCCCACGATCCCACTTCTCCTCTCCTCGTGAACCCTCACCGATTTCTGATGATATCAGCTTCAGCTCGCTCAGAGAAGGAGACATTGTGGCCGCAGGAAGGGTCGTGGCCGCTGTTAGAGACTCAGGCGCCTTTCGGGTCGGATCCACGTCGATGTCTTTGCAAGAGGTGAGATCCACGATTGAGGTAGCGACGAAGGTGTTCTGCTTGTCAGAGGATATGAAGAGGGATATCCTCTCGAAGTGGTTTCGTAGAAGAGATGTGGTTGAAGAGGAGTTCTATTGGTATCATCCGGTAAGCCCTGAGATGGACCGGGTTCTTTCATCAGCCTTTCCAGATCCGCAATCTTATCAGATGTTTAGGTACCTTTTCTTTTCACTTGTCACGTTTTCCGATCATGTACAAAGTTCAAGTTATGTATATTATTATGTGTTTGTTGAATAAATCTCTACAGAGAGAAAATGGAGAGAATTGCAAGTGAAATGGAGAAGATAGCAGCCATGGTTACTGAAGTTCTCTGTAGCAATGCCAAGAAGGCGAGGATTTCTGCATTGATTTTAAATAAACCCCCCTCTGTGCTTTGTTTAACGAAATTCAATGTGAACCAGTCATACCTGACATGGGATGAGCTGGGAGATGCTGAGCAGCCTATGTCATATGCTATTTGTCTTCATGCCGCTCCCCATGACCAAGAGTTTCGTCTCTGCACCCGAGATGGGTCAAACTTTTGTAAGACACCTGCTGGATCTGCACTTGTTACTGTTGGAAAACAACTCCAGGTAATTGCAGTAACAATTAGTATTGGAATTTGATTTTGTACTGCTCTAGCACAGTATAAGTATCTACATGTTTGTACCATTCTTTTTACCAGTATTAATAGTGTAAGAGCCTCTAATATAACTGTCATATATTGGCACTGGTATGGTATGAATTGGGAAGTGCTGGTTCAGATGGTTCCTACCAGTTAAGATTGATGTATTTTTCATTCCCTTGGCATTAGGTGCTTTTTATATTGCTTTATTCATTTCTAAAAGCTCTGAAAAATCAACTCTGTGCTTATACTGTATCTTACTAAATACATACTATATTGTTGCTCGAGTAACTCCAATTTACTTATTCTCTTTACTTTATTCAGAATTGGTCCAGTGGAGAGTATAAGAGCGCAGTAGCAGAGGTGTTGTATGAGCTGAGCGAAGATCCAAACTCGTTCTATTCTATGGAGTTCTTTTACATGACTGAAGATACAATTGACAAAACTGGTACAAGTTTCAGAGATAAAACTCTGCAACAAAATACAATCTTTATAAAGCATCAGGTTTTGATTTTAGCTGGTGCTATATATTTCTTTAAGTTCCTTTGGTTTTGGATTGGTTCCAAGTTTTCTTAGTCTCTATCTCAGAAAAATAGAAGGCATAGTGATAAACAAAATTAAAAAGGAAAGAGTAACACAGTATACAATGTCGAATAGATCATTTGGGAATGGGCTTTTTGTATAGGAGTTTTGTTTTGAAAATATTGATTTGATTGATTAAGTGTATATATATGGATATTTTGACATAGACAAAAGAGAAGGGATGCAGGAATATGGTTTGATTTGTTTTTACTTTAGAACGAGCCTTTTGAAAGGAGTGCTTGTGATTCTTTTGATTTTGATTGCGAAGTATTGATGTAAGGATGATTGAGTGTACATAGGGCTTGTGCTTGAGAAGAGAGTTTGATTGTATGTATGGCT
Source organism: Carex rostrata (assembly GCF_964058835.1). NCBI lineage: Eukaryota > Viridiplantae > Streptophyta > Magnoliopsida > Poales > Cyperaceae > Carex > Carex rostrata. The sequence goes on from NC_135919.1 coordinate 11,712,925, forward strand.
TTCATATGATTGTGAATTCACCTCTTTTTCAAATGATTATGAATTCATCTCTTTTTTCTTTGTTTTGATTTGTGTGGCTTTCATATGTGTGCAAAGAGAACTCATGTTTTTACATGTAGATTTCGTATTAGTATTAGTTTTGATGAGAGGACTTATCTATTTAGAACATAAATTTAACATGTGAAGAAATAATCTATTTTAATTAGAGAAGGGATGCGGGAGTATGGTTTGATTTTTATTTTATTTTAGAACGAGTCTTGCGAAAAGGAGTACTCGTGATTTAGCTTGAGAAGTCTTGATGTGAGGAGGATTGAGTGTACATAGCCTATGTAACATAGGGCTTGTGCTTCAGAGTTTGATTGTATGGTCTGATATGATTCTAAATTCATCTTTTCAAATGATTATGAATTCATCGCTTTTTTCTTTGTTTTTTTGGATGAAAGATGCGCAGATCTATTTTGTGTGCCAAGTTTCAGCAATGCATAGACTAGGTCTCTATTCCTGTTCCTGCTAAGTTCTGAGATTTTTTTAATGTTATGCTAACTTTGAATTTTTATTTTTTTGAAATGCTAACAAATAAAGTTTCGGCAAAGTTCTAACCTTAAAATACATATAGATTTAATGTTATTTGAGTTAGCTTGAATTCTAATCGGTATATTTTACTTTTCAAAATATTGTAATTATTATATATTTAAGGGGTTGGCTAATTTCCAATCCTACCTAATCAATTTAATTCATTATAATTCAAGTCGGGTTGAACGGAGTAGACAAATCAATCGGATTAGACGGATTATTAGAAATTGAATTATTTGTATATTCCTAATTAGAGCTTAACACGGAGGAAAACGGGTTGCGTCCGACGTCTATCGAACTCAAATTTAAGTATGATGGATTTCTCTACCGCTCAATCCGTTTTAAGATTCATATGTCGCTTCATTGTCCGTGCGTTTTCGCTTTATAAATTTTAAAAAAATATGGCGTCATAAAAAATAGAAGAAAACAAACATTATTTAAGACCGTTTTTCCAAAATAAAAGTTGCAGATCAGCCCTTAAAAATTGACTCGTTTGAATGTCTTTTCTTGAGTTGGCAAAGAAACAAAAGGATAATTAAAAATTCAAGTTGCAAAAAATTATTTCAAAATAAAAAAATTTCAAACTTTTTATAATTGATATGGAATATTATTATATATCTGGCAAGTTGCAAAAACCCGACATCGAATTAAATGGCCATGCAAGCACATAATATTCAATAAATAATGTTCAAAGTTGAACATCCGAAGGTTATGTTCACATGCACTGATGCACATAAACTAAGTTATACATGGGACAGATATTTTATCAACTATTAAAGTGCCAAAAATGTAGCAAGGCTTATTGATTTATATAGTAATAGTTTAAACAGAGAATATTATTTGTAATCAGATGTATAAAGGAGCCTACAGAAAATGTCATGACCCATCGCTATCAGACACTGAGACAGAACTGGCAATTAATTTATTTCTCAGTCACATTATTTTAAATATGCAAATTTGAGAACACCAACTACGTATTATGGGATTGCTTATTCACTGTAGTAGGTTGTAAACGAGTGGAATCGAATTAAGTTATGATTTAGCATTATCAGATGGCTAAAAATATAATGCTCTCAACCAAAAATGAGGCATGATATGGCGTCGATGAAATATGCATACCAGTAAACAAAAGATAGGCACTCAGCAAAATTCAGAGAACAAAAGCCCGGCCTATATATAGGATTAGTAGTGCTGCAAACGAATCAAACCAAATCAAACTTACCTTAGTTTGAGTTTGAATAAGATTCGAACTGAACTAGTTTGATTTGTTTCAGAACGAACTTCAATCGAATGAGTTAATTGCAAAAAAAATTTGAATCGAAGTCAATCGAGTCACGAACTACGAACCTTTTTTTGGCAGCTCTATCGCCCTTAGTTATTTTTTGAAAAACTGAGCCACTGGCATTGCTCTAATTTGAACGGTTTATGTTAATTTGAGATTTGAACATAAATAGTTCGCGAACCAATTTTTTACGAACTATATCCAGTTTGAGTTTGAATAAAGGAAAGATCCATTGCCTCTCATGACTCATCACGCCGCTATTAAAAATAAATAAACAAATAAATCATAAGAATCCTAAATCCAAATGCCCAAATCTGATTTCGATTACTTTCCACGTGGCCATAGTATATCAAAAGATTTGGACAAGTTTTGGCAGGCATCAAGAAGAAGGCTAACAAATCAGTGCACAAAAAATTTCCACCATTTACTTTTGAGAACAATTTGCTGTGCTGATGTCTGTGGCATAGTAGAGATCAAATTTGAAGGCATTGGATCCTTTTTATTATAGTAGAGCTTTTCGCACAGCTTCAAATTCAGCCATTATGCCAATATCATATTTTCATAAAACTCACCTCTGCAACACCACCACCTTTTAATAAATTAGCTCCCAATTTTAGTGTGCAATATGACTCAAACTAATAATCTAATCCAACTATAAGTTTAGCCCACAATGTGCGGTTATATGTCATTGAGAGTTAAATTCAATTTCCTCCAAGATGCACAGTATAACAGAAACAAGTAGACAAAAGATACCAAAAAATTCTACTACTAATTGTTGGATATGTATATTGCCAGAGCAAACACAGTTCAGAAACCCCCCAAAAAAAAGAATCAACAAACAAGACTAAATTGTCAGTGCCACCAGTTGCCACAACCACTCATTTACAAAACTATTTCAAGTCCAAGAAATCCAATGACATATCTAAAGGTATTGATTTCGTTCCTCTTCACAAGTGATGCATCCATGTAAAATTTTATAAATTTTTAGTTGGTTTTGCACAAATCATATCGCTGAAAATGAATGTACCAAAGATTGGAATGCATAAATTATGCTGCATTGATCTCTACGCATCTCAACTCAGAGCAAAACAAACTAAATATTTGTAAAATTTTATGTGGACGAATTGCTCGTGAAGAAGACCAAAATCAGAATTCTGATTCAATGTTTGAACTTTTAGAATTTCAAGTATTAGCATATAGAGAAATAGTGGAAAATTATGAAACAAAAAAATTGTAGTCCGGAACCCTCTTCTTTAGCAAAACAGGCTTGTTTGAAAAAAAATTTAGGAACTACTGCAATTCATATTTCGCAAAAGTTGGGGGGTTAAGCACAGAAGAATTGAACAGTTTGGAAATAAAATTTCTATTTTTAATGGGTTTTAGGCTAATTGTTAACCCAAGTGTTTTTGAGAGTTACTGCTCTCATTTAGAAAGAGGTGAGTTTTGGGAGAGGTTACCAAATCGAGAGGTACCTCAGAAATTACATGTGCGGTACTGCGGTGTAGAGATAGCATCGAAAGAACGAGAAAGACCAGAATCCAAAAATCAATTAGCCAGAGTGCTTTAAATCTCTGCTATTGTTAGATTGAGATCCTTGATTAATGGCGAATACCAAGAGGAGGAAAGTGAGAGATACCCATTAATGATTGATGATTGAAGAGGAAGACGGTAACACAATTAGATTAAATATATAATATTAAAAAAATTAAATTTAAAACTTTTTAATTATTTTGTTAAGATTAGGAATTTAAGTTGAACAATAAAGCTAATTTCATAGAAAATTTATAAAGCCGAAGAATAAAAAAGCAGTAATTAATTAGAATCTGTTAATGGGATGTTTTGGGGTTGTGTAATACATGACCGAGTAGAATGAGATTTGAGTCGTCAGTTTTAATCTGAAACGAATCTAAAGTAGATCATTATGTGTAAAAGTAACCGCCCCGGGACGGGTGACAGTATTGTAGTGAGTCCGGTACCAGAGGGGGTAAGGAATGGAATTCGGGAGGATGTGAATTCCCTTATCAGGAGAATGTGAATTCCATTGTAGTAATCCTTATTAGGACTACTATAATACTACGTTGAAATTTTTCGAATCCAAAGCTCTATTTATCCAGATAAAATCTCAGTCATCCACTCAGTAGATCTCAGCCCCTCATCAAAAGTATATTTAAATAGTTTAAAACTTAAAATGTTTCATCTACTGTTTCAGATTTTATTTTTTAATATTTTCTCAAATTAGAAAAAAAAACATTGCGTTTAAATAGTCCATTATCTTTTAGGTCAGTAAATTATTTTCCCTATCTACAAATAATGTACAAAAATCTAACAAAATATTTCATTTTTTTTTACCTAGTTACGATAATGATACAAAATTAATTTTGTAATCTAACAACATTTTTAATTTTTAACTATTCAAACATATATATTTGATTTTAAAAAATAAAACGAAAGTAATTAAATTAAATTGTCACCAAACCAAAATAATCAAAGTAAATTTCAATTTTCATACAAGAAGCGTACTATTGATCACACTAAAAACTAAAAACTAAATTAAGGAATATTATCCAACTATTTTATCTTAAAATTTTCTATTACACTTTCTTTTACACTTATCTATTTTTACTTCTATGTACAAATGACATCATCCTTCTTGTATAGACTTTGACATACTAAATATCATTTAATTTATACAATAATCACTGTATGATTGCACAATCCAAGATGACCCTAGTGAACTGTATCAATTAACCATCTCGAAAACAAACCATTGGTCTTTCTTTGTAGAAACTGTAGAAAGAGTTGATCTAAATTGAAGTTCTAGGAACTTAAGTACCAAAGCTTAGAAAATGAAAAATTTGGTTAAATTCTTACACTTACATATGCTGGTCCTCACGAGCTTTCTAAACCAAAGATAAATAGAGAAGTGCGATAGTAACAATAACTAAAAGATAGTGTTTGAAAAGGGACTGGCATAAAAAGTTTAGGGCAAATAACCAGTTTTCCCAAAAGTTTATGTATTGGTTCAGAATTTTAACTAAAGAGTCATCTTTGTTCTTCTACTTTTCTTTCTTTGAGTCCTTAAAGCATGATATTATTAATTCGAATTTCAATCCTCGGCATCTTATTCTACATGGACAAGCTCATAGTTGATTATTGAGCCCCTTTTGCAGTTCTCACGAAGCAAATAGCAGGCTCTTCTAGGTTTCATGCTGGCACTGTTAGCTGATTAGTTTAGTGCATCGAGTATTGGAACTACTTGTGAGAGATCAAATTGGTTGGTGACGAGAATTTCAGAAGCAAATGTGGCAGAGATTGCAAGAATAAGATGGTTTCATTATTTGATCTAGGTTTAGAGCTTTTTTTGAGTGTGAAGATCACAAGAATAAGATAATTTCATGCAAAAAGTATTCATCAAGGAATTTCGATAATTTTGTAATTTTTTCTACCCTTTTAGCAACTACTAACAAATTTGAGTAGTATCACCAGTTCCTATGTACCGATGAAAGAACAAAACTACTATTTTTTTTGTATTTACCAAAAATATATAAAATATGCATCAGTTTCATTGTATTTAATTGTCAATTGTTCTGAATCTATGTATCAGTGTCATTTAGTAAATATTTAACTCAACCCAAAGTATGTACAAGTGAGGCAATTTTTTCTTATACATGCAATGTTAAACATGGAATAGGGTTTATGCATATTAAAGTTTCAGTATTAGATGTAACCAAGAGTTGTAAATGATAACATCTGAGTGCTTGTCAAATATTTGGTCCATGATTCAGGCCAAACAAAGGATGTATAGCTCAAGTGTTGTTAGTAGACACCTACTGTTCCTGTGCCGATGCGTGCTGTTTTCTCTGGTTTTCATTTCAACTTTTGCATGAGCGTACTATCTTCTTTGATAACGAAACATCAATAGTTGTTGTCTTGTAGCCGCTTTATGACAAGACATTTGCTAAATTTATACTGGTACTAGTGGAATCAACTTGACTGTTAAACCAACATCTAGACCAGATAGTGGCAAGTCCCTTCATCTCCTTGTGTGAGTCTTGACATTGAGGGAAAACAAAACATCTAAAATTAGTATGATCTTGAGAGCAAAATACAAGAACCTTATACCGGACTTGTCTGTTGTATATTTTATTTTGTTCCTGGCATGTCAGGCCAGTTGGTTGATCCTTTTTAGTGCTGACTTTAAAATAGAAGCAACCAAAGATTTGTTATGTTGTCACATTGCTTTACCTTATTTCAATGTAGTCAGGGGAGGTATATTTGTACTTGTCATTCCATACTCTATTTTTAGAGCTATCAATGACGATGTGCAACCATGTTTTCCCCGAAACAACTGCAAGGTAAATTTGTTGATTAGCTTGTCATGTGAGATTGGAGGTACATAATTGTATAATGGTAAATTACTCCAGGAGTAGTTTTTTTCTTTTCTTCTTCTTTTTTTAAAAAAAGAAAAAAAATTTCCTGATCCTTTGTAAATGTTTACCAACTGTTCTTTAATTCAGGCGTTCTATTTTTTATGACTTCATTCATGCCTCGTGGTACGTACATGCATCCCACAAAAATGAATTGTTTGATAAAAGATTAGAGGGATGAGATATTCAAATAAAATATAAGGTACAAGAGATCCCGCAGTGGCTATATATGTATCCACTTCTTGTGGCTTTACACTTAAGCAAAAATTGCTCATTTATATACCGATTACAAGTATATGGCACCTTCATAAATTCTACGAAAATAAAATTATTATACAAAGGATCAATTATATATCGTTAATTAATTCCATGTATAATGGATCAATTTATTGTAATTCACTAGCTAAGCTGGCACATTCGATCCGATCCCAACCCGAAGCCAACCATTGGGCCCCAAGTCAGCTAATCTATCATCACTCGGCTTTCTCTTCCTCTCATTCTTCACCTTCTTGCTATCAACCTCGTCTTCTATGACGACCACATTATTCGTCAGACTCACATTAACTAGACCTAAATCAAGCACCAACATGTTCGCCGAGCTAATTGTCGGTTGGACTGTAAGCGGTTCCTTTGGCTGGTCTTTGAAGAGATTGAGCATCTCAGTCGAGCCAGAGAAAACAGGAGCAACTATCCCTGCATGGCCAAGAGTGGTGACCTGTTTTTGGTAAGCCGACTGGTTGTTGTTCTGCACGAGCCAATGACAGCGCTTGTGGCCACCAAGTGCCTGTCCGGTGGGGAACAAGCGGTGGCAGATGGTGCACTCATGAATCTTCATTTTCTTCTTCCCTGCAGGCTCAGTTGTTGTGGTGTGTACGTGTTTTGACAATACAATTGCCATTGAGTTGTCTATCTCATTAGTAATATTATTTGTTGCATCAGTCCTGTACAATAGATCATTATTCGAATCTTCGGCAAGGCCATTTGCTAAGGAACAACCCTTCACCTTTCTATGGCTGGCGCGGTGGCCACCGAGTGCCTGGTGTGATGTGAAAACTTTGTTGCAAGACTTGCACTCGAACAACTTTCTATAACCCAAGCCTGGTTTTGGGTCTTTGACAGGTGTAGCAGCCGTCATCTGCTCCATGGATCGAAACCTGATTGGAGGTACCATTAGTGGTAACTTTAGCCTTGCTTGCTCCACAATTGCTGCTTCAACATGGCACGATGGCTCCAGTACTTCTTTTAACAGGGGTAGTGTCCATGGCTTGTGATATGTTAGTTCCTCGCGAGAAAGCATCACCAAACTCTGTGCAACTTCTTCATCTTCCGTCAAAGTGTATCCAGGCTTGAAGTGGGCCTGGTCCATGCAAGACTGCTTGCTCTGGCATCTGGAACCATCATTGATGATGTCACTCGATGATTGGTTAGTGAGGTCATGATCACTAGTCAGGATTGGATTCCATGAACCAAACATCGCATGGTGATTTCTGTAGCAACCCCCATTGGTGCGGAGTGCATACTTTAGCTTTGGAAGTCCGGCACCGGGATCAGATGAGTACAGGCCTGATCCGTCAGCTGAGTCGGTCGTTGTAAAGGTATCCTTCTCCTCTTCAATGTCCAAATCCTTTTGGATGCCATGGATACGCATGTGGCCTCCGAGTACACACCCACTTGCGAAGCCCTTGCCACAAACTCGGCAAATGTGGAGCTTCAATGAAGGCGGGTTGGGTCGGGGATCTATGGAGGCATAGTCATGATCAGGCTGGGATTGGTTGATAGCTATATCCATTAATTGTTAATTGTTAGGAGAAAGAGAGAGAAAGGAGAGGAATGCAATGAGAGGTAGTGGTGCATGAAAGAGCATGTGAAGGTTGGGAGAGATTAATTTGTAGAGGCAATTAGTGACAGTTGTGTAAAAACGGTGAGTTAACGGTTTGTGTGGTAGTGATTAGTCGAGACTAATTTGGGGATGATGAATTGTACTCGGTAGTACATGCACTTGTTAGAATTTTGTTACAAATAAACGCTTAATTTTAGCATGGTTGACCAATAATGAGCACATGGCGACAAAAGTGGCCTGAGAGTCCGGATCCTCTGCTTTGTGCCCATTACTCCCTCACTTATTTTAATGAGAAATTTAGATATATACCCATCATAACTTCTTAAATTAGATATTTCCCCATCCAAACTTCAAAATTAGTTATTTCCCCATCTAAAACCATTGAATTTATTAATATGCCCATTTCTGAATTTTTGTACTTAAATTACAGATTAATAATAATTAAAAGTTAAACTGACGATTTTACCCTTTTAAAATTTTGTATCGTCAAGTCCTCCGCCTGCCCTTAAAAAAAAAGTCCTCCGTCTCTCCTCTCTGTTTCTCTTCTCTCCTCTCTCTCCTCTCCTTTCCTCTCCTAATTAATGACAAGCAAGCAACAAACCTTGCCTTGCTGAATATTCTTTATAGCATTTAGTATAGAAGAGAAATCCTTAATCGGGTTATCCAAGTCCATCTTGTTATCTTCTTCAAAAACATGGGAGTGACAAATGTTTCCTGACCAATGCAATAGATGCTTGTATTGGTCAATTTTTATATTGTCTTTGTTTATTTTTTGGTTTCAGTGATGAAAAAATAGCAATAGACGCTTCCTTGGTTCGGCAATAATTGGCTGTGTTGCCTCTAAAGATTTGGCTTTTGCACAAACATAACTAAATGATAGTAATCTGAACTTCTCTGTCCAAAATTAATGGACCAAGACCTTTTAGCTGCAAATAAAAAATTTGCCATAGAAATATATTAAGTATGACGATTTTTGTAAGAGAATTGGTAACAGCTCGAGTTTGGATTGAATGTGTTCTGGATTGAGGGTTTGTCAATAATCACTGACAAGGGATTGAGTTTTGCTAAGAGATTGGAATTGAGTAACAAATTTTTCTAGCCATTGGTACCGATTAGTACCAGTGCTTTGTGTGCATTCTCACATGGATGTTTCATTTTCTGGTAAATCAAAGTATGTTTAGTCATTATTGAGTGTTGGATATTTTCTTGATTATCCTTCATATGTATGCTGAATGAATGTCTTCTTAATTTGGTGATTATTATTTGCTTTATTTTCAACCTTTTTAGGATGGGTTATTTTTTTGTTCTCTTTTGTTAATTGGCTCAATGAGGTCAGAACATATTCATGACTGGAGCCAGGGAGGCCGGAAAATATTCATCTCCTAAAAAAAGTACAAAAAATATATACATTGAAAATTATTTGTATCTTGCAAGAAAAAAAATAACCCCGGAATAATTCTTAAATAACTGTAATTCTGTAACCGTCAGTTACTCAGTTCTGATACCAGCACTATAACAGTAGTGTACCGGACAAACAAAAACATAGATTATTGGAGTACCAGTAAGGTTTTCTGAACAAAAAAAAATACTTGGGATCTCAATTTTTTTGTTAAATGTAATTTTTCTGAAGACTGTTGCAAGGCTTGAATGAAAACATTTTATGCACAATGTGAAATGGTGCTTTATCTCTAGCTGATGAGCTTTGTTGATCTTCCCAGTAAATGGGGAGCATTGTAACAGATTCAAATTCTTGAGGAATTTGTTCGTTTTGGCAATGCATACCCTTTGAAATAAAAAGAAACGCCAAGAATTGATGGCGTTTGTTGTTTTGATCCTCCCACTGACGGGCCCAGTCAAAGACTGCAGACATGATGACATCACGCTCGAAGAGAAACGGAGAGAAGAGGGCAAATATAAAATTTTAGAAGGGGGTAAAATAGTCATTTAACTTTTCATTATTATTGATATGTAATTTTTAGTAGAAAATAATCAGAAATGGGCATATTAATAAAATCAATGAGTTTAGATGGGTAAATAACTAATTTTTAAGTTTGAATGGGGAAATATCTAATTAAAAAAGTTTTGATGGGCATATATCTAAATTTCTCTATTTTAATTGTAACACCAATTCATCTTAATTTGGTTTCATATGACTTCCATTCCACTGCTATCTATTTTATATATATAAAGTTGGAAGGGTTGGGCACTGTTCGGTGTCATCTTCTCAGCCGTTAAAATTCGATCCAACGTATTGTGATAGATTCAGATCTGTTAGAGTTTCTTCTTTCGTTAATTCGTCTAGCTGAGCCCTCTTCTTCGTTCATTCCTTCAACCCTCCGTTTCGCCTCCGCCTCCGCCAGACCTAAACCCGCGCCTCCGCCTTTTGCCTAACCTAAACTTTTCCTTCTGCCCTCTCCTCTGTCTCTTCTCTTCTCTTCCGCCATCTCCTCTGTCTCTTCTCTTCTCTCCCGTCTCCGACCCGTCGCCAGTTGCTCCACCTTACGACGGCCTCTCTTTTCGTTTTGTTTGCTAATATTCCAGCTAGAAGGGAGGAAAGCAGTTCAGCGGTGCGCTCAAAATCAGGTTGGTAGATTTTCAAGATTTTTAGGTTTTTCAGAAATTAGATTCCTGCGTTTGGCATTGTAATTAGTTTTCTAGGTTTGTAGATTGTATGCTTTCAAACATATTTGTAAGTTTGAGCTAAAATTAGATTTGTACGTTTCTCAGAAATTTGATTTATATGTTCGTTCATTCATAAAATAGATTTCTGGGTTTGGGAGAAAATTGGCTCCATGTGTTATTGGGTTGAAGTCTGAACCACTTATTTGTTGAAAATTGAATGCCTTCTAAGGTTCACCTTTCTAGCGCAACTCAATTGTAAGAGTGTTGTAGGCTCATGTGTCCTTTGCAAATCATGTCATCAGGAATATCCAATTCCTTCTCAATTTCACCTTTCTTGCATATCCTATCTATAAGATCGATCTAAGTCTAAGACATTAGGCTTGAGATTTAATTAAGAGTCAATTGTTGTTCATTGCACAATTAGAGCTATTGTATAGTTCTTGCCTCTAGCTACCAATTCAGTCACAAACCACTTGTCTGATGAAATGTTATACCTTTATTGACAATATTTTTTTTATTTATTTTATCAAAAAACAATATGGCATGTCTTCATGCAGCATGTTTCTAATAGATGGTGTTGTATATCCTTGATTAATCTTAACTTTTTTTTTTTTTTCCTCTTTCTCTAGATAGTAGAGGTCAATATTTCTCAATCTATATATGAAGAGCAAGGCAGACAAATATATGCTGATAAGCTTTTGCAGTTGCAGGTGAAATAATTTGTAACCATATAAAGGAAAAAGAAACCAAGTGATTATATTCTAAGTTCTCCATATTGTTATCTATTATTTAAACAGGCAGAAAGGAGGTTAGACAACAGACAACTGAGGTCCCTCTCAAGTGAAGAATTAGTAGTGATTTACTTACTAAAAGGGAGAGAGAATATTTCAGCCATAACAAGACAAATGTTAGCAGTTGGTGAGATTTTGAAGTGCTAAAATTTGAAGGTGAGTACAAATTGCTATTGATTTGTGGTCTAGGATAGTTATATGATGTTGAACACATTGATATTCATGGGATTCATATTCTGAATTGTTAGAATTTTTTAGTAGGGTTGGATATACCCTTGGTGGTGACTAGCATAAAATGCAACTCCGACTTTGATTAGTATGAGATTAGTGGTAAGCACAATATGTTATTTTCTTGCCAAAACTGTTCCTATACTGTTTTTGGTATTATCACCTTGCCATCTTTTGTTGCACTAAAAGCTGTCTGAAAAACAATTGTTGATATTTACAAGATTAGTTTTTCATGTTCTATCTGAATTCTCCTTGCTTCTCCTCTCTTGGTACGATTTATGAAATCTATTAATAGCTCACCTTCGCTGCACAACTCATTCATGTTTTCGCATATCATATAAAATACAGAAATCATATATGTTGCCTTCTCAGTTTAACTTTTCTTTCCCTGCTCATTTATGGAAGTGTTATGCATCATTGTATTAATTTCATATCTTCTAGAATCATGCTCTTCATTGTCTTCTCAATTCTGTGATTGTTGCACATTTTAACTAGAATAATAGTGTGGGTCATGACATTAGTTTTTCCCATTTTGGAAACCATGGTATTAATTTCATATCTTCTACAATCATGTCCTTCAATGTCTTCTCAATTCTGTGTTTATTGCATAGTTTAATAAAAAAGAATGGTATGGGTCATGACATTATTTTTTTTTTTTTTTTTTTTTGGAAATCATGATAGTTGCATTTTGTTAGTTTTGTTAACAGATTGTCAGAAGTTTGTTAGATAGATATATTATAATTCCATATGTAAATCAGGATGTCTCCTTAGTATCTTCTCATGAACCTCTACTGTTTTCTTGCTTTTCATTATCTTACTGTACCTTATGCTTCTGTTGGTCCACTTCATGTTTTATGCATTTTCTCCTTCTATTCTGATTGTGCGAAGCATTGTTGTGTGAGCTTTGATACTGGATAGGAAAATCATTTGGCTTTCAACCCTACGTCTCCACCTTCACGTATCGTTTATGCTCTCCGTAAACCGTTTGCCTTTCTTAAACCTCTGCCTTCATGCCGCCTCTTCCTATTCTTCTTTGTCGCCTAACCTTTTCTCGTATATATATAATGCTTGCTTATAACTATTGTACAACTGCATGCTATAAATTAGGAGGCAAAGAGAAGCAAATTAAAAGCGGTCCGCCTCGGCCCCCATGAATTGAAGATTAAAACAGGCCATTAAATATTAAAATTTGGTAACCCGAGTACTTTACTTTTTTGGAAGCTGAATTGGACCGAGCTTAATTTGGAGAGAGCCCAAAATGTCATAGTGAGCCCAGTAAAGCCTAAATATGATAAGCTCGTCTCCTTCCTAGTTCCTAGTCCATCTCTTTTCTTTTCCAGATCTAAAACAAACTAAAGTACATCCCCTCTGAGGCTCTGCGCGCAATCTCTTCATCTCTCCTTGTCTCCCCTTCGTTGCGCCTATTCACTATTTGGGGCGCTGCCTCTCTCCAGTCCTGACTCGGCCCGTCTTCGCTTCCCGCATGTTATTGATTGTGAACCCATATTGGGCTATTTACACAGAGGAATGGAAAAAATAGCGGAAAACCGAACAATTATACAATATCTACCTTAGGCATTGCACCTCCTTCACTGTTGCCGTGAGCGGGGCAGAGTTGGAGTTAATACCAGCCCATTAGCAGGTCTACTATCTATTGGTACTGTCTTGAATTGCTAATTTTTTATGCTATGTCTTTAAATTGGATTTGTTTGGGATGGTATGCAGTGGCGAAGGTAGAGTGTAACGCCAGCCGCGCCTCTGTTCCGCCAGCCACCCAGCCTGCCTGTCAGCCTGTGCCCGCCGCTGCCGCTAACCCTAGCCGCCCACCTCTACTGCTGTTCGGTAAATCAAATTCCGAAATTTCTTGTTAATCTGATTCAGTTCTGCTTAGACATGAATTTCTTGTTAATTTCACAATTAAATGATTAGAATTGATTTTTAATCTGATTCAGTTCTGAAATTTCTTGTTAATTCAGTCTGATTCGGTCTACTTATTGGGTTTTTATTTTAATTGATATTGTTTCTTTTAGACAAGTGTTAACAATTGCAGGACCTGACTTGGCCATATTTAAGGACCATTAGGCTATTTTGGATTTATCAAAACAGTTTTTTGGGCATCAGCTATTATATAATTGCATATTGTATGCTAGTTATTATACCTTTTTAAAAAAATATTATACCATTCTTGTGTTGTGTACTATTGCTACATAGCTTATTTATAATTTACTATACTATTTGCAGTGTGAAATATTGGTTGTGCTAACTTGTTAGCTATACAGTGTTTTCTTTGTTATGAATCCTATAATCCTATTGTAGCCTTTTCTACTAATATACCACTGGCAGCTATTTGCTAGGAGATATTTATCAGGAATCTTAGTAAAGTTTGTAATGTTCGATGAGAAAGTAGAAGAAGAAAGAACAACAATCAAATTCTAACACAACACATAATATTCTAGCATTTACCAGAATCACTGATCTTTCTGATTGCCATGTTCATGGCATCTGCAACATAAATATTTCCCCCATCATCCATTGTCAGCCCCTTGTTAATTCAGTCTGATTCGGTCTACTTATTGGGTTATTGGGTTTTTGCTAATTCAGTTGGTTAGCATTAGAATTAGCATTAGAATTGGGTTATTGGGTTTTTAGAATTAGCATTAGAATTGAGTTACTGTCTACTTATTGGGTTATTGGGTTTTTATTGTCTACTCTTGGTTAGCATTAGAATTGCTTAGACTCTTGGTTATCATTTACCATTTGCTTACTGTCTAAAGCAAAAAATAATTTACAACAATTTATATAGTTATGCTTGCCTACCCTTGATTGAATTCCTAGCTTCGCCACTGCGCATAGCACCTTCTTCACTGTTGCAGTGAGCTGGGCAGCCCATTAGCAGGTCTACTGTCTATTGGTACTGTCTCGAATTGCTAATTGTTTATGCTATGTCTTAAAATTGGATTTGCTTGGGATGGTATGTCTTAAAAATTATGATATTACCGTCTATGGAATCAATTAATGTGATAATTACCTATGAAAATAACTGACAGTTATTTTCTAAATTATTTCCAATAGTGCATAAACACAACAAATGGATGAGGTCTCAGTGGCTGTAGAAAATCTGAAGAAAGAGTGGGATGAAACCGTTTCTCAATTGCAAGAAACAATCCGAGTGATTGAAAATTGTGGGAAATTTGGCAGAGGCACAGAGGAGGCAAATGCACTGCCTAGACTGAATGGAGCGGCTCAGGATGGGCTCGCTTCACTTCGATCAATGCAGTTCAGACTCGATTTGCTCGCGCAACAGCTGCCGACCATGGAGGAGGTACAGTCTGGTCAAGCTTTGGTGGAAATTTGGAAGGAACAGTACCACAAGTATGTGCTTTATTTCGCTACTTGTTTTTTCTTCGTAAAGTTTCATCTGGTAAAAGCTGGTTGACCTGAATTAACTAGCCCTGGTGCTGCCCAATCCAACCTGACGTATATATATATATATATATGTTAAACATATCGAATTTTGAATGACTGTAGGTTGCATATGGGGTTGAAAAATGCTAATTTTCAGGCCAAGGCAAATATCAAGAAAGCAGCTCAACAAGAGGTAATCAACTGTTATTTTCAAATATAGGAGGCTTTTTACAGTTTCAACCTTAAATTGAGTTGTACGCCTCAGTACTAAACATCCTGATGTCATTTAAATGGTTTGATGTCCTTGGAAATTATTTTATTTTTTGTATATCATGTATAGAGAGAGCTTCTTTTGGGAGGTGGTGAAGAGTCTACTGTTCGAAGGCGTAATTTACAGTATGTTATTTGCTTACTCTATTTTTTTTTTCTAATAGGATAGTTTATATTAACAACAACCTTATTATACAACCACGACAAATGGCTCACTCATTACCAAAAAAAAAATTGATATGTGGGCATGTTAATTATGATTTAGGTAGGCTGTTTGTCAAACTTGGTGCACTTTTAAACCTCATTTTTCATCCATCAAGCAATTTTTGAAATTAACAGTCTTCCTTAATTGGCATTTGATTGGTTATCAAATGATCCCCACATTGCACCAGATCCGATACACGATCATTCTGAATGCAGAACACGCCTTGATATAATTAATTGTCACTGTAGCAACTTTACCCACTGAACCCTATATCAGTACCACCAAATAACAACATTGCTTATTGTGATGTGGTCAGAGAAAATGTCTGTTTCTTGCTAAGCAAATTTATCAAATTATTACCCAATTGCCCCAAATTAGTTACTATTCCTGTTATTTGGATCTGCTACCTGTAGTTAAGGCTTGATGCTCAAATTTATACTCTTTATTTATTGGTAGGACAAAAGCTGGCATGACATCTGCTGCTGAAAGTATTACTGAGAGCCTACGTCGTACCCGTCAAATGATGGTTCAGGTAGTTATAGCAATAAGGAATTTACCCCAGTAGTTAATCTTGACACTAAATCATAATTAAAATATTTCAAGTTTCCATTTTATCTAATCTACATGTTCTTTTCATTGGGTTAATTCAGGAGGTAGAACGGACTGCAAGTACCTTGGCGACTTTTGGTATGTTTATAAACCTGCCAGTTGTGTTTTGTTGCCTATGATAGGTTTTCATGATTAACAATGTTTTCCTATGCAAAACTCAGACGAATCGGGCAACGTATTGAAAAAGGCTGAGAGTGAGTACAAAGGCCACCGATCTTTGCTGTCTCGCACACGTGGCTTGCTTTCTATTATGAAACGTCAGGATGTTATTGACAGGTGAAGTTTCTCTTCAAGTCTTAATGTTTAGAAGGAAATTTTTTTTTCTTTGTTATTTCTTTACTTTTTTATTTGGTGTATGCAGGATTATACTTGTACTAGGGTTTCTCATATTTGCAATGGTGGTGCTCTATGTGGTCTCAAAGAGAATTGGTGTATTGACATTACAGAGAAAAATTGTAGCTGCTATAAAATCAGGTTCAAATGTAGCACTGAACCAAGGTATTGCAGCACCAAATGTTAACGATGAACTCTGAATAAAGAAAATTGTCTCAAGTGTTTTTAGTTTTTTACAAGTTCAGTTGGCTGTTGGTAATTTTTTAACTCTGTATTTTGTGGATTAGTTTGATTAATACGGAGGCTGAGTCTTTGCAGTTGTAGTTATATAATATATATATAAACTAGAGAACTGTATGCTTTGAAAGTTGTGTATAGTTTTATACTTTATTTTGTTGTTAGCTCATTTGTATCAGTACATGGGGGGCACGTTTGATAATTTGTTTATTCATTAAGTATTTTTTTTTTCTGCTGGGAATACCTTTTCTTTGCGGACACGTTGGTCAACATGATCAAAATTAACTCTAATCGCTTATTCAAATCCCAGTGTCAATTGTTTGCTAATTAATCATGTTTGCTTGTTTGTTTAATTATTTATGTAGTGTATTTCGGTTGAAACTTCTCAATGTTTGCCGCATATATTCTCAACCCAACCTTGACAGCCCCTGTCAAGCTCTCAAAAAAATATATTCTAAACCCATCTAAATTAAAATGTAATTTGTGGATAAAGTATATTGCAGCTGGAACATTAAATTGGTGACAAGTAGTTGTGGTTGAATCTTGGTAACGACAATACACTATATAATAGGCAACAGTTGACTGTTATTCCTGCTCCAAAACACCAAGGTTTTATTTACTTTTCTCAATCTGAATAGACAACTGCAAATTTTAGTATTGAGATTAAATTATTTTGGTGCCACTTGGTTGTAATGGCGTACTTAAAATTCGTGCAAAAGATTTACGTTAAAGATCGCCCGTAAATCTTAATGGGCCGTGCAAATCTTAAAGCAAGTCTATTGACTTTGAGCAGATATCAGACCGAACTTGAACATCAAAATCTATTGGAGGCTTGGCTTTGGTGTTAATAAATTATTGTACATTTACATCTTCCATCTTCCTTCCCCAAATCAACCGTCACTGATTAAGGACTAATTGGGGCTGATCAATCATCAATCATTAATGGATATATCTCACTTTCCTCCTCTTGGTATTCGCCATTAATCAAGGATCTCAATCTAACAATAGCAGAGATTTAAAGCACTCTAGCTAATTGATTTTTGGATTCTGGTCTTTCTCTTTCTTTCGATGCTATCTCTACACCGTACATGTAATTTCTGAGGCACCTCTCGATTTGGTAACCTCCCCCAAAACTCACCTCTCTTTCTAAATGAGAGCAGTAACTCTCAAAAACACTTGGGCTAACATTTAGCCTAAAACCCATCAAAAATAGAAATTTTATTTCCAAACTGTTCACTTCTTCTGTGCTTAACCCCCCAGCTTTTGCGAAATATGAATTGCAGTAGTTCCTGAAATTTTTTTCAAACAGAAATCAAATTAGATTTGTAATTCGTACAGAAGGAAGAAGTAATCAAGGACTGTTCCATTGATTGCATAGAAAACTAAATTAATTAGTAGAAATTACTTACAAGTCCTCTACAAATTTGGAAGCAACCATGATAGAGATTGTGAGAAGGCGGTGCACATTAGTGGAGACAATGTGCAAACCCTGATTGAATTGACAAAGGCGATCCATGTAGACATATGCCACAACATACACTGGTGGCGCCACATGTGCATACCGAAAAACCCTCTCGAGAAACGACTGGATGCTCATGTCTAAAACCCTGCAATTATGAAATGCCACTGCAACTACTACATCCTTGGAATCACCATTGGTAGCCATGCCTCCTCCTCTTTCATTTCTAGAGATTGTTCTCTCCAGGAGAGAGGCGAGAACTGAGATGACAAGTGGTGGTGCGGTTGCGGTTCTGTCTTCTTGGTTTGTAAAGCTGTAGAGATCAGACTTTAGTGTTTTTGGAGACATTGTAGTAAGAGAGGAAGGGAGGAACGGAGAATGAAATTGTGGCTTAAAAATGGAGTGCGTTGGTTGGTTAGTGATGGGTCGATTACTATTAAGGGTAGGGTTTGTTGAGAATGAATGAATGAATGAGAGGTGACAATGACATAGCATAATAGCATAGCATACAGGGAAGAAGAGAAGATGCAAAGAAACATCAGCTTTATTTTTTATTTAATTTAATTTTATTATTTTATCAAGGAAAGCGGACAAATTGATGGGAAGTTTTCCCACGCAACGCCTTCCATTTGGTATTTCATTGATTCATCGTTTAATTGTAATTTATTGGTTTTGTGCGAGCATGTACCTCCTTCATTATTATTATTATTATGGTTTTGTGCGAGCATGTACCAGATTTATTTCCCTCTTTACAAACCTCTTTTGTAAGCTTGGTTTATAATTTAAATTTTTTGAAGGAGTTCAGAAGTCATTATTGTATTTCATGTAGTGTAGGAATTGAATGACAGACATGGTCCATATATTGTGTGCATAGGATAGGTACTTGTTGTGGTCCTGCTAGCAGATCGAGGCAATATACCATGCATGAAGCATGTACATTCATATCAACCCTTCATCTCTGCAATAAAATTCAAACTTTTTATAATTGATATGGAATATTATTATATATCTGGCAAGTTGCAAAAACCCGACATCGAATTAAATGGCCATGCAAGCACATAATATTCAATAAATAATGTTCAAAGTTGAACATCCGAAGGTTATGTTCACATGCACTGATGCACATAAACTAAGTTATACATGGGACAGATATTTTATCAACTATTAAAGTGCCAAAAATGTAGCAAGGCTTATTGATTTATATAGTAATAGTTTAAACAGAGAATATTATTTGTAATCAGATGTATAAAGGAGCCTACAGAAAATGTCATGACCCATCGCTATCAGACACTGAGACAGAACTGGCAATTAATTTATTTCTCAGTCACACATTATTTTAAATATGCAAATTTGAGAACACCAACTACGTATTATGGGATTGCTTATTCACTGTAGTAGGTTGTAAACGAGTGGAGTCGAATTAAGTTATGATTTAGCATCATCAGATGGCTAAAAATATAATGCTCTCAACCAAAAATGAGGCATGATATGGCGTCGATGAAATATGCATACCAGTAAACAAAAGATAGGCACTCAGCAAAATTCAGAGAACAAAAGCCCGGCCTATATATAGGATTAGTAGTGCTGCAAACGAATCAAACCAAATCAAACTTACCTTAGTTTGAGTTTGAAGAAGATTCGAACAGAATTGGCTTGATTTGTTTCAGAACGAACTTCAATCGAACGAGTTAATTGCGAAAAAAAATTCGAATTGAAGTTAATCGAATCACGAACTACGAACCTTTTTTTGGCAGCTCTATCGCCCTTAGTTATTTTTTGAAAATTGGATAGCTTAAACTAAGCATAACATTGGATCTTATCTGATCATATCAGGTACCTATTTGTACATATTTGAAATGAAACCTTGATTTTGCATTGAGCCACTAGCATTGCTCTAATTTGAACGGTACGTGTTAATTTAAGATTTAAACCTAAATAGTTCGCGAACCAATTTCGAACAAACTATATCTAATTTGAGTTTGAATAATATTCGAACCGAATTGGTTTGATTTGTTTCAGAGAACTTCAATCGAACGAGTTAATTGTGAAATTTTTTTGAATCGAAGTCAAGTGAATCACGAACTACTAGCTTTTTTAACAGCCCTAATATATACACACATTTCTGAACATTTAACGCACATACTGTTTCCTTTATGAGAAAATATGAAAACTAGACAAAAAAGAAGAAGTTGAAAAGGTAATTCTTCTGAAAACAAAAAGGTAATAATTTCTACTGAACTTACACAAGGATTTATTATTTTCCATAAACGCTTACAACACATCAAACCTTGATTTCTATTCTATGATTCTCAATCTATTAAGATCTAACCAAACTTGTTTGAACACTTTCACAATAACACTGTGGTAATTAACAGAATTGAGAGAAAGGTAACATGCAAGGAGGTTTTCTAGATCATTTGATGATCTCATATTGTTAGCAATTATCATCTCGATCATCGACTCCATGAAATCTCTTTGCGGATCAGACGAGTACTTCATCACAGCAAGACTCTCTTTCCTGTCATTGTTCAATTTTTTTTCTTTAGTTGCATTTTTTGTCACAATTCTCGGACTCACCACCCGCTTGCGAATTCGGTGTACTGCTGGAGATGATCGTTTTGTCTTCAAATCAGGCTTTTTTTCTGTATAAAAGGAATTATCATTTACCTTGAATGCCTGATTTGATCTTGTTCGAATTGGAGACAGTGCAAGCTCTATCAAGTTGCTCGAGTTTTTGGTCTTCTCCAATCTCTTAGAAGTCGATCTTTTCCTATCTGTAATATCAGAACTGAAATCTGCGAACCCGGTCGGCTTTTCACTATCAAATATATGCGTTTCATAATTTTTCGTAATGTTTATTCCATGCTTATCTATACCATCAGAGCAATTGCACCTGATTGAGGAAGGTGTAGATACAAGCTTTGGGCTGTGGCATTTAAACAATACCTTGCGGTGCCTTCTTTTAGATTTCCTCGGTGGGTCCACGGGAAGATCGACATCTTGTCTCCTTGTCAGGTGAACTGGAGAATTTAGGCTCAATTTCGCCTCGAGCACAGCAGTCGAGTAGTAGTAAGAAGCCCTATTTGCAACAAGGGATATTTTGGGTGATGAAGATTGAGATGTGAAGGATTTCTTTGCTAATTGTGAAGTGCTGGTACCCCAATAATTCTGGTTTCTTCTTCTAGTGTGACTACCCATATCTCTCAGCTTGTAAAACCATGCATTTGGTACCATGTCAGAGAACCTGAATTTGTACTTCCCCATTTCTCTGTTTCTCAATCTCTCTCTCTCTCTCTCTCTCTCTCTCTCTCTCTCTCTCTATAATGGAATGGAAGTTGGATTTATATTGGGGTAGCTACTATAACATATATATATAGTGAGAGGGCTTTAAAATGGAAGCTTTAATGATAATTACACTAAGGAACAAATTCAAGCTGTAACTCACAACAAAAGGCTTAATTTCACAAACGGAACAGAAGTTTAAATTTGCTTCTCAGTACTAATTACAAAGAAATTCAAATCTCCCTCCCTCCTCTAGAATAAATGGTGTAAGTTGTAACCGATGGTGGTGCAGAAGTTCAAGTAGTTATAGTACATTGAATGCAAGTGCAAAGAGACAGAGGGTTAATTTGGTCAAATATCTAAAAATGGTCACCAACGAATTATTATAAAATTTTCAAGGGCGTAGATGCAAACAAACAACCAAGTTATTGCCTTTACGGTGATTAAGTGCAATTATGTTTCAATTAAGGAACGCAAAGTTTATATAAAAAGGAAAAAACTAAAAAAGACGAATATATATATATATATATTGCGTGTAAAGACGAATATTGAGATTAGGTACAAATGCAGATAACTCGTGCATCAGATGAAAATTGTTTTTTAATATCCTGTCGGGTGCATATTTAAGTTGCATCTTCACCTACTTGATTAGTTCAAACCGCCTTTCTTGACTTGGCGCAATAATTAGTTGCAAACGAAGACCTCATTACTATGGTAACTTGCGGTGATCAGTCACCAAAATTCATTTTCAGTCTTATTTCGGATACAGATATTGACAGAGCTATTTTTACATTACGCAGCGCATGATCAATAAATATAAAATGAGAAGGTATATAACTGGTGCGCTGCGTGAAGCTAAAATAGCTCAGTCAATATCATTACCCCTTATTTCTACTTAAAAAGCATCGGACGAATTAATATGCTAGAAAACACTGTTGTTCTTCCAGATGAGTGTAATCAATCTATAATTCCAAATTTTGTGATCTCCGTAATATAAAACAGTAAAATGCAACCTGTAAGCATCTAAAATTAATAGCCAACTAGGCATTATTACTTATTAGCTTCTTCTAATCAAGTATTCATTGTGAGTTCTTATTACAGTACAAAAACTGGATACATGGAAAACATGTTCACCTGGTACAACGATTTTAATTGCAATGAGAGTTCAATTTACCAGTATCTTACTGGATATTTGACAAAACTGAAAATGTTTATAGTGATTACTTTTAATTACCATTAGGTGTAATCGGCCATATAAGTTTCATTTTTACAATAATGTGCGTACAAGTGATTAGAGGGATTCATCTTAAACAAAACAGCAGTACATATTAATGTTGTTGAATTAGTCATTATTATTTGATTTATACATTCAAAAAATCACAGATTAGGTACTAAGAAATACAATAGAAGTACCAAAACATTCTTTTTCCTAACCTATTACAACTGAGGAAACAAACCTCTTAAATTGACAAAATTAGGTGTGGTTTAATCACCATATAAAACTGTAGCCAAGAAATAAAGAGAGACAGATAGGGAAGCACTCTGTTTCTGACAAAAGGGACAAAATGTGAAACAGACAAGCCAGACTATATAATTCAACGACACTAAATCCTTGTAGATGCTTCACATGAACTCCTTTGACTAAGTTATTTTCTATGCATGGCCTCGTGCGCTGAGCCGCTGATTTATGGTTTAATTCACTTCTCCAAAATGTACATTAAATGGAGAAACTACTTCTATATATAACCAACATTTTTTTTAAATATTTTTGGTTCTTGGACTGGTATTATAGCCTTTTCTGAAATTTGCAAATTCTTACAAATGTAGCGAAAGAACTATTTTCATGAAGCAAAACGGTACAGGCGTAGCCAGTAGGGTATAGGAAAAGGCACTTGTCTATTCCTAATTGGCTAATTCAATTTTTTTTTTCCAAAATATGTTTATTTTAAAAAAATTATATAATTATATGCTTGTGTTTAAAATAATTGTATAATTGTGTTCTGTCCTGAATTTTTTTCCCACCCTATTCTATCATAAAATAACCACCACCCCCCCCCCCCCCCCCAATTTTTTTTCCAACCCTATTCCATTAATTGTTGATGTTAACTATTTGTTTAATGTTGTAAATTAGTTAGAAAGTATTATTTAGTTGTGAAAATTTTGGTCATATTGAATTTGAAATGGTTCATTATGGTATCGGAAATCTTATTGTTGTTAAATAAGTATTTGCTTTTGTTAATTAATTAAAATTAGAAAGTCAAGTCAGAAATGTTTTAATGGTGCCATGGTGTAATGTTGAATTAATTTTATTTAGGTCGTTGTTTGAAATAATTTTAACAAATTTTGAGTTGATGTGGAATCTAAATTTAGCTTATCCTTTTTAGAAAAAATTGAGAGTGAAACCACCCGTATAATATTCACAGCAGATTTTTATTTCGGATTTGAAACATGCAATCCTCCATACGACAAAAATTTCTTTGTTTTTTATTTCGGCCGTTGTGAAGGTTGAATAAGCAGATCCGATCGTGGTGCGAGATAGCAATTAAAGTATTGCGGTGATCAACATCTCGATTGAAGTATGACGGTAAGTAGATCCGATTGTCGTCAGAGTGTGGCGGCGATCGATGAAACAAATGCGATTGTGAAACGAAATGAGGATTAGAATACTATATTAGTTTAGAAAATTTTATGAGAATAAAATAACCAATCTAGAAATTACGGTCATTTGACTCATTGTAAATATATTTTTTATCAATGAAATTGTCAGTTGACATTTAAAACCACTAACTTTTTTTTTTAAAAAAAAGTTAATTTTGTTTGTTAAAAGCCGAAAAAAAAATAGATTGTTAAGTTTGGACTACTGTGTTATTATAATATGTCAATTAATTTTTATATAATTGATTTATGTATAATTAATTTTTGATAATTGGTTAGCATCTTGACTAAAAAATGAAGCGGTGTGATCAAAATGGTACAAGCAAGCAGATTTCGGATCCAGAGGAATTTATTACGTTTGGACTTTCTAGTTCTGTGTCTTTGCTTTTTTGGACATTTTTTATGGCCTACCTAGCTAGTAGCTAGTCGTGCGTTTTAGTTTCATATTTGATTTTTTTTTATGTTATTTATACTTATCTAGTTACTTGAGATGATTTGTTACGCTCTTTTTCGTTGCATAATCAATTGAATTAAGTTTTGTTTGAATCGTTGAGGGAATGCAGACAAAAAAACGACCAATCGATGTCACAAATTGAGCATACACGAGTCATTAAAAAATTAAGCATAAAACAAACATGAACAAAATGTCCAACAAATAAAGCATAAAACTAATTGTCCCACAAGTATATATTGAGCGCCAAGGGCTGCCTGCCATGGTCGGTGCTGATGGGTCTTGGTAGGAGCTTGGGATCGGATCCGGATCCTTTAAGATAACTCAAACTTTGGGTTTGGATCCAGACCGTCCGATTATATGTATGGATCGTGAAGCAAATCTGTCAGATTCAGAGTCCATCAAATCTATCGAACCTACCTTGCTCTAGGTAAAAAGAGCCATACACGGAATGACAGAACTGGCAATCTCATATTTCCTAGAAAGATATATTTATAATTTAATCTTCTAGATTATAATGACAGTTTAAAGATTTATTATTATAAAAAAATTTGGTTTTCAGTTTACTGTCGTAAATATGATCAGTACAGTAAATCGATCCAATTACTGCCTTCAAGATGAAAACCAAGATTTCAACGGCAAAAACATATCGAAAGCATATTCCTTCATTACGGCTCGATCAACGACAACTAATTAAATTGCCAGATTGACGATTCATACAATTAGAACTCATTCAAGGAGCAATTTCATGGATGTTGTACTTTCAAACAACCTAACTGACCACCGGATTATGCGCTTTATAATATCAATTACATATTAACAACTAACTATCTCACGATTAGAATTAAGAAAAAAAAAGATCATAAAATAAGCGTCAAATAAATAATCAATTAGCTTAAGTTTTATGGTATGTTGATGGGATGATTATTTTATCGAACTTTTATATTTCATAAGCCATAATTACTAATTGGGCCCAAAGCCCATAATACCAGTAACTGGATCCTGTCATGAGAACTACCAATGAAACCATTGCTTTCTTTCAGGCCTCTAGTTTCTCTCGGCTTCCAAAATTTCGGGTAAAGATTTTAAAAGAGTAATTTTAGCTTCATGCAGTGGACGACCTTATATATGCAGTTTTCATTCCATAAGCTATGCGCTGTAAAGGGCTAAACTGCTCTGTTAAAATATTTACCCAAATTTTCTGGGCCAGAGAAAACCCAGAAAAGATATTTCGTCTTCGTTTCTCCTTCTGGAATTTGGACCAGCGTTTCCTATTGGTTCAATCGGCTTCCCTTAAGCCACGTCACATTCCAAGCACCACAAATCCACCTTGACCACGTAGCACATACTGATACCTCCGCAATTTTATTTACTCCAAATTGTTTTCGAATTTAACAACGGGTATATAAGGGGAGGAATAATTAACCCCCTTTTCAAAACCATTTTCTCAGAGAAAAAAAGAAAGAAAGTAAACAGTAAGAATGGAAATGAGAGTTCTTTCATTGTCCTCCTCACAGAATTACCTTCCCCCAAGTTTTGGAAGTAAAAACAGAAATTCATGCTTTAAACCGAATTCGATTAAAGTATATGCAAGCAAAGAAGGCGAAGACAGCTCGGAAAAAGGAGAGACCAAGCAATCACTCTTCACAACTCTGACAGATGCATTGGATTTCTCTCAGGTAAGATCAGAGAAGGATGCCGAGCTTTTATATGAGGCAAGAGAGACTACAAAAGATGGAGGCAGGATGACAAAAGATCAGGTAATCTTGATATGAACTCATATCACCAAAAGTAACTCCATCTAAATTGAGCACCATTTTTTGTTTTCAATTTTTTTGTATTTATATATAATTTAGAATAAAATATTATGATACTGTAAAATCGATCTTCATTCTCTACAGAAAAATTGTATATGATTGACTCCCATAAGTCTGGCTCTGCTCCCGCTCGTGCATTATTGGTCTGGATTCTAATTGGATGGTCCGGATCTAAACTCAAATTTGAGTTACTTTAGAGGATCCGGACTCATCTTGATATTGACCACATACTTTCATGATGAACATCTTGAATTTGTATTTCAGATTCTCATTTGATTTATTTATTTTTGCTTAATGGTTTTGCAGTATGGAGCACTTCGGAGGAAAATAGGAGGCACTTACAAGGATTTCTTCAAGTCATATGTTGATGGTAACTTCTTCTTCTCATTTTAATTTTTAAATTTTTTCAAGGTATCTGCAAAACACAATAAAAATTCAAATGCCTTGATTACACAACAGAGACCAAAGAATTGCTAACATAGTAAATATGCCTTTGTCAAGTACAAGTTTCTGACCACACTACTCAGGCGCCGGTTTAGTGCCAGAAAATAATTTTACAAAAATCCCAATTAATATTGTAAAAATTATCAAAATTTAGATCAATAATGTATAAATTCACAGTAAGACTATATGCTCCACCTCATCTCTTCATTTTTCCTTAACTTGTTCAGTTGTTTGTGTTAAACTTGTTTGAGTCAGTGTCTTAATCTATGATTTCAATCCATACAGTTGAGGGGGAATACGTAGAGGAAGGTTGGGTCGACAAGACATGCAAGGTGTGCAAAAAAGACACTCGAGGCGAGCCACGTCAAGTCGATAAATTGGGCCGATATGTCCATGTGGCATGCGTAGAGAAATCCAAATCGACCAATTTCTTCTCCAAGCTCTTTGCCAGATAGATACTACTCCACAGTGAATCATTTGTTATTCCTTCCATTTCGTACCGAATGATCAAAGAAGTTGCTATAAATGTTCATTTTCTGATTGATTTGGAGTTAGTTTAGATCAAAACAGGGCCCTGAGATATCTCAAATTTTGAGTTAATCCGTGAAAAATCTGGACCAATGAAAATCCTTTCAGCATGAATCTCAAAGTAATAATAATAATGTTCTGTGCATTCCAAATAGACACTGAATTAAATATGACCCCGACTTTAGATAAAATGAAATCTTCAGTTATCTCATAGGTTACGGACTCTCAAAACAGACGACAAAATTATAGAAAAATGAATCTAACAATTGGTTGAGAACTGCTTTCAATAAAAAGGCATAGAGAGAGTTGCAAATTTACAACTAGTTGAGTTTCTATAGATGTGTAAACACTACATTTGGATCCATCCAAGAACAAAACAGAGATACATACATAATGTTAGTTCAACCTGCTATAATATATAGTTAAATCTAACACCTAATATTAAGTAAAACCCCAACTTTTCTTAGCTCTTTGACAAATAAACTCTACACCTAATGACATTTTCACCTATCTTAAACCCTGGCATGACAGTAAACCCAACTTTCGATGTTTGACCTCTCTTCGGCGTCAACTCGTCCACCACACTCTCCATAAAGTCATTATTGAACTGATCCATCTCTCTCACGTAAAATATCTCGGCTTTTGGTATGAAAGTGAGTGACATCACCTTCAGTGCCCAAACCCACCTCGCCATTTTTACAAACACCTCGTAAAACGGGGTCCTCGGATGACCCCCGCTCATTAGAAAGGCCCTGTGATCCAAGTTGCCGAAAAAAGAATCCTCCATTTCCTTCGGGATTGCATCTAAATACTTCTCCCGGCAAAACATGCTGAACTCAGAGTTTGGGTCGGTTATGAGCACCTCGAAGGGGTCTAAAATACCCATGACACGGTCGAAATGATCCATTGAAATGAATTTCTCGTGAGCACCTGACAGCATTACTCTAGAGAGATACGAGTCAAAGGCAAATTTCTTGTGTGACCTCTCGTGAAATACAGTCTCTGTGTACATGCACCTCACGGCCGAATCAAGGTCCCAACCCGAAACCCGCATCAGGCTAATCAATGGCTTTGTAAAATCATGCAATGATCTCGATGCAAAACTAACGGCCTCCGCAAATAAATTCGGTGTTAGTTCCCTGTTGACTAGATTCAATCTCCTCTTGCAAGAAGGATTCTTTTCAATATTCTCATTTAATTCTGAATTTTCTCTTTCCAATTTGTGAATCTCCAATCTCAACCTTTCGTTTTCTGATTCTTTATCATGAACTATACTTTGCAGAACAACCAATAATTTCTCGTGCTCTTTAATTTTCAAGCTAACTGAAGTTTCACTCTTGGGCTTGTCGGTTAGTTTCTCATTGTACAAATTCTCCAATTTAGACAAAGATTCAAGCTGGGAAGTAATGAGTTTATCTGAATTTTTTATCTTTTTTGGGTCATATGGGATATGTGCTTGTTGGAGTTGAACATAGGCTAATTTAAGAGAGGAAATAGAATCAAGTAATTTCAAAAGGATAGCTTCTTCTTCAGAGAAAGCCGGATCTTTTGGGTTATTGGGTTTTGGTTTCAAAGAAACTGGTGGGGCTCCAACTGAGATCACCTTGCAGAGATCCGATATGCGAAAAATGGCATTGAAAGAGCTCTTTGATGCCCTTGGTGCAGTTGTTTCCATTAAGACTTCGAGAATGTTCAGAAAGCTCTCTGTTTTAATCAATCAAATTTTAGTTAGAATAACTATACATAAAGTTACAGCTAAGGAGTTAAAGTGGCAAAGGAGATGCATGTTTTATATTAATACCTTACAAAAGAGGAACTTACCTTTGGAATAATCCAATTGTCTAATTTGAAACAGGCAATCTGCTGTGCCAAAGAGCAACAGGAAAAAGAAAAAGGGAGAAAAAATGAAAAAGAAAAAGAAAAAAAGTACTGATGTAACTTCATATAATATTCCAAAATAGCACCACCCAAAGTTAGTAGCTGGGATTTTAAAAATAACATACTATGCAGAAATAGTATCATTTATATATAGTTTGCCATTTTAGAAAAATAACATCCTAATTTGTACATGTTAATTAGAGGCAATATTTGTTTTCGCTATTTCAATAAATCCCAACATGTATTTTAGGAGTACTATTTTCCAAACTAGTGGTCCAAGAATCAAACTCTTGGTTTTAGCCTAATTATTGACAAATAATACGCTAGAGGATCTTTATATTTATAGCTCTAAGTTTTACCTATTTGTAAACAAAACAGAAATGAAAAAGGAAAAAAAATATACAAAACAACACCCTTTTCTTCGAAAAATCAATGGCTCAATCAATACCATAATAAGTTTTGAAATCGAAGTACCTTGATTGAAGAATCAGAAGGAACCAAGATGCCGCCTTTCTTGGCCAAAAACCCCATCCAACGAACCTTCAGCAGAGACTAGTAACGGAGCAGAGGAACAACAAAAGTGTACTAGAACTGTACAAGTAGAGGTAGTATAAAATTAGCGAAGGCGAAGAAACAAAACCATGTGGATTGCAACAAGTTAATAAGAAAAGAGATAGTGGTAGAGACGTGGGATCCGTGCGTCCAATAATTTATTGCTCTTTTTCAAAACCGACCGACCGATGAATTGCGAAGCCCTAATTTGTGATCCCCGAATATAAAACGAAGAGAGAATGGGAGAGTGAAGGTTATGGTTTTGGGTTTCTCTAATAATATTTTAATGGAAAAAAGACAAAAGGGAGAGGAGATTAATGCATAATAAATTTTTGTAATAATTTTGATGCGTTACTCGAGGTCGACGGGTTCCAGAGTTCCAGTTTCCAGAGAAACAGAATCTGATATGATACATTACATTACTCGGTCCGATTTGATTGATTGTTTGAATCTGACCATCTCTGCTATTTCCAACGTAGCTCGGATTATTTGTATACATTTTTTTTTCTGCTATTTCCAACGTAGCTCGGATTATTTGTATACATTTTTTTTTTATGTCTCCTCTGGGTTCTTTTGTAGGATATGTTCTGAGTTCATGATATGCTCTTATTTTTTGTGGGAGAGTTTTTATTTCTTTAGATATCTTATTTATTTATTGTAGAAAAAAAAAAGAATAATTTAGATTTAGTTTCAGCCGGATCAAAAGAATTCAGTATTTATTGTAACTATAAGGGGTCTATTTTGAAATTTGTGTCAGTTAAAAGAACGGTCTGAATCTACTAATTGCATCTTAGGTATTGCGCTGAATGTGAATTTGTTATTAGAGGGTACAATAAAAAATTGACAATTTAGATTAATTTTAGCTAAATCAAACTCAATTCAATGTACTATAAAAAATATAAAAGATCTGTTTTGAAATTCATACCAGATTAAAAATAAATTGTCTGAATTTACTTATTATATCTTAGCCTCTTAGGTAACTGGGGAACACAAATTCTATGTTTTAAAGAATACCATTTAAATAAATCTTAAATCATCTTATAGTGATAATTTTGTAAGACTTTCGTTAAACAATATTCAACAAAACTTTATATATTTAATGTTTCACCTCAATCATAAGTGGAGAAGAGCAAGTCTTATTTACTAAATATGTATTCTTTTTTAAGTAAAGGTTGGAGGTCAAGCCATCAAACTATTTAATATTTATAAATAATTTTCTTATTTGTATTTTGAATCTGCGATCTCCTATACGGAGAGCATTGCCTTTGCCACTAGAACAAAAATTAGTTCTCATATTAGCGTTTCATTTTCTTACGTATGTGTACTTAAGATTAAATACACTATCAAATGTTTAAGGAAGTTGTTTATTTTTCATAATATATTGCTACTATTATTTTTAGATATAATAAACAACTTTTATGTGGATTAAACAATCGTAGATAGAATAAATTAAAATAAAAATAAACTACGCCGATCAATATATATTACTAAAATTATAAATAAAAAGGTTCAAAACCATATATAACAATAGCCGAGTTAGCCACATAGTTAACACCACGAGCCCACGTCATAAAAGATCCTCACCATTGGAGGCAAGCGCGGGAAAAGAAGCATGAGCACTTCTTTTAGGAGAGAGAAATTGACAATAAATGGGAGATTATTTTGATAAACTATAATTAAGAAAATATTTTTTACTGATTCAGTATGATTATTTTTTTTTTTCCAAAAATCAGAAGGACCGGAGCGCTCCTCCGGTCTTAAAATTTTTCTTTACTCAAGACCGGAGGGCTCCTCCGGTCTCCAAAAATTTTAATCTGTTTTATCCATTACAATTGCAGGTGTTACAGAAGATCCGAAAAAATATAAACAAATCAAGACCGGATGGCCGGTCCGGTCTCTCCAAAAATTCCTAACCAAGACCGGAGGGCCAGTCCGGTCTTAATGTTTTGCGTAAAAGATTCCTTCCACTTTATGGTTTGAGATTTACTCTGCGTAAAAGATTCCTTTCACTTTATGGTTTGAGATTTACTCTCAGCCGATGCCTATTCGGGATTTTGCAGGGGCCCAATATTATTTGTGCTTTGAGATTGGTGCGAAGTTAAAGGAATGGTCCAAATTGGTCCGGTCTTAATAATTTTTTTTTAATACTTTATTTAGCATTTATGTCATGTGTTTTCTGTTTCCGTCTCTGTCTCCCCCATTTTCATTTTCTTCTTCTTCCTTCTTCTTCCTTCTTCTCCCACCGTTCTTTCACCATTTTTTTTTTGAACTCATCAAATTAACAATCAATCATCGATATCATTTTTAATTTTAAGACTACTACATACATACTGTAAAACAGACTTCTCGACACTATAATACTTTAAAACCTAAACATATACAAAAAATACTAAAATTTTTTATTTCGCAATTTTACAGAATGATCAAATCCATACTTTAACACTACTACATACAAATTATAAACAAAACTCATTGACATTGTAAAACCTAACATATCAAATCCATACCATCCAAAGCGATTAAATTTAGCCATTTTAGTAACTAATTTTTAATTTTACAACCTTATAACTACTGTAATTGAAAAAACAAACTTACTACAATATTTAGATGAAAGCTACCAACACAGAAGAGGCCAATCTGTAACAACACAATAATTCAGTGGAGCTTGATTATCAGCTTAAAATGACGGAGAAGAAGAAATTTATAAGATTAAGTTTTCTGAATTTATGTTAGACTGATGGGAGAGAAGATGATTTATAGCAAAAAAGAAAAGACAATAAAACGTGAATGCACAGTTGCTGCATAGTTGCCGCACCGACGCACCCAAAAAATAAAAATTGGTCAGAAATTGTTAAGACCGGAGGAGCCCTCCGGTCTTGCGAAAAGGCAAAATTTGAGACCGGAGGAGCGCTCCGGTCCTTCTTGTTTTTGGTTCTGATTTTTGGTGAGAAAAAAAAAGGTGAAAAAAAAGAAAAAAAATGAGTCGCTGCACGATTCGCCGCACCACTATCAACCAAAGAGGGGAAAAATATGAAAAATTGTTAAGACCGGAGGGCTCCTCCGGTCTTGAGAAAAGGCAAAATTTGAGACCGGAGGAGC
The DNA here is from genome assembly GCF_964058835.1 of Carex rostrata. Classification (NCBI taxonomy): domain Eukaryota; kingdom Viridiplantae; phylum Streptophyta; class Magnoliopsida; order Poales; family Cyperaceae; genus Carex; species Carex rostrata. Next base: position 11,745,912 of record NC_135919.1, read on the forward strand.
GCTCCGATCCTTCTGGTTTTTGAAAAAAAAAAAGCAATCATGCTGGATCAGTAAAAAACATTTTCTTAATTATGGTTTATCAAAAAAAATCCATAAATGGGCCTCTAGCCCTCTACCAATAATTACAAAAGAAATTTATTTTAATTTCAAAATTATATAAATTATAAATATGTAAGAAATTGAGTGTCTTAAATTCTTTTAATAGCATCACATCATTCAAAGTTTTAAGCGTAAAATTATATTTCTTTTTATTAGTATGATCGGACGGTTCGTATTCTTTGCTTCTTCCTCATTTAAAGAAAGTGTATTTGATCTCCTGACTGTTTACCTAAACATGTAAAATAATAATAAAAAAATTACCTAATGCTTACCTAAACATGTAAAATAATAATTTTTTTACCTAATGTTTACCTAAACAGAATTTTTGTATGTTATTTTTTTATTATGCACAAAATAATTTTCCCTTATACGTGTTAATTTTTTTATAAAATATTACATTTATTCAAACGATTGTCAATTTGTCATGTTTTAAAATTATTATTTTAATATATTCTTTCTTTTTACGAAACAAAGTAAAAAAAAAAAAAAGCCTAATATCTTAAAATTAAAACACAATAACGCATTTATCTGTGTTTATCCTCACATGGTATCAACCAATATCAAATTACTTTAAAATTTAAATATTAACATGAAGTAATTCATTTGGTTTGTCTAATAGTTTATTTCGAGCACAGAGACTATATTCAGACTGACACAGTCTAATAAAAATACTAGCAAACGAATATGAAGCTTCTAAATATTAACATATTGTCTAATAAAATCTTTCAATTACCAAACATCGTGGTCCCTCGTGGTTGGACCCCTCACGCATGTGGGCTTTCTACAATTAACCTTTATTTTTGTTGTAAGAACCAATCCTCACAGATCTTTTATTCTGATTATATAAATTCAATTATCAGTCTCTTAATCATTTTAATCCTTATAATTTTAAAATATATTATTTTGATTCTGAATGTATTACTCGTTTATCGTTTTTACAATGATCTGCCATATTATTTTGGTCCACAATTCTTTTAGTTTGTATCATTCAGGGGGGATCCACTGTAGCACAGGGGGGTCAGCTACCCCCGATGGATTTTCAAAAATAGTGCTAAAAATCTGCTTTTCGGACCTCTGCCCCTCCCTGGAATTCAAATTGTCCTCTGTAGCCCATTCTGGAATTCTAATAGAGGAAACAGAGTCCATATAAACTCTGAGCGAAACAAATTAGCGGAGCCCAAATAGGCGCTGAATCCAAATAACGAAAATTAGTTGAACCAAAATATTTTTTTTTTAATTCAAAGGCAGAGGCTGCCAATTTGAACCAAAATGTTGATTTCAAATTCCCTATAAATGTTGAATTGTTGATTTTTTTTCAAGTAATTTAGGATTTTTATTATATTAATTGGTATTTTTTTTGTTATGTTGAATTGTACCCGATAAGCTATTGGATTTGAACCCGATAAACTATTTGCATCTGATTATTGCCCCGCCCTGACAAAAATCCTGCGTCTGCCCCTGGTATCATTGATGTAAATAACAGTATATCGGTATGCGGTCGTCAGAAGGATAGGATACTGTCAAGCAATTTATCGAGAATAATTGGAAATAATTGGCAATAATAGAAAATAATTGGCCGATAGTTTGAAAAATCTATAACGGTTTTAGTCACCGCCAACGACTAATCGGTCTAAACGGACGTTTTTTACAATACTGATTTGTACTATATCAGTCATATATTTAACCTCCATTAAGAAAAATAACATTTTAATCCACCATGGCTTCATTTTTTTTCCGTCGAAATTAAGGAGAATGTAGTAGTCATACAATGTAAATAACGTAAAAACTAATAGAATTATTCATTGCATCACATATCAACTAATTTGATACTAGCATTAATGTTTGTGTCATTTTAAATTAATTAAAAATATTATTTACATAAATTATAATGCATGTGAAAATAGACGTAAAATAAGAGCTAATATGTCAGTTTTGATGATCATATATGTTACCAAAATTACTTAAAAACATGAACAAACACCCAAAAAAGAATGTGATAGATGTATTTTACAAGAATTTTATGAATAACATTGGTTGTATATGTTTGTTTTAGCAAATATAGATTTTTGCGCATCTGAAAGACAATACTTAAGAGTTTGATAGTTTTGGTGATTTTATGATAATAAATGTAGCATAAATTGATAAAAAAAAATATATAAACAGACACATATTAACACATTGTAAATTACATTTTATAAAAAGTTCATGCATACATTTACTATGTATACTTTTTGAAATACAAAAGGAAACACAAACTACAAACTTTGAATAGTAGTGTTTTAAATACCTATTAAGTGAAACACCGAACCACTAAATTTCTATTTCGCTAGAAACACAAACTACAAACTAGAACTACTACAACTTAAAACCCAACCTGAATGTGCATAGTAGTGTTTTAAATAACATTGTGCGCTCCTCGAACAGATTTAGTACTACCAAGTAATTAATCAGTATACGATAAATTAATTAAAATTTTACGGACAATTTTCGTGTTTTCATTAAAGTTACGTACATATATTTATAATTTATTAAAAATGATTAATTTAACTCATCAGATTTATCAAATAAATTTATTTTAACTTAGTTTTAATCAATTAAGTTTCATGAAATTAATATTAGAAAAAGTCCAGATAAAAAAGACAAAGCATGTAAGAAATTAATTGGACAAACCAGCCAATTTGACAAACTAATCTGTATAATATATAAAGGATAATGATTCAATAAATAACCGACTAAAAGACATACAGGTCTTGTGATTAGCAAAAGAGAAAACAACCAAATAAAAATGAAGGAAGCAGTTAACAGTCTCTCAACTCCAATCTTCAAAAAATTCTCGAATATTTTCAACTAATTCTGTAAACTCCACTACTAAATTTTGTAAACTTCAATACTAAATCCTGTAAACTAATTCAACAAATTCTATCAACATAAAACTTTTATTTCTGTGTAGTCCCCAATAACTTCCACTTTAACTTTCACTTTAACCACCACTTTAATCACTTTAATTGTTTTGACTGGAACCACTTTTAGACCTTTGATCAGGACCATCTAGAAAATCTCTAACAATTTTTCAAAACTAAAAACTAAACCATGACTACTTTAAAATTTTGTAAACATAAATATGTAAAAAAAAATTCGAGTTTTTTTTTTTCAAAACTTTTTTTCAACTTTTTTTTTCAAATATCCTTCTAGATGCTACTTTCAATTATTTTAAATTCTATAAACCTTATCACATAACTCTGTAGATAGTTTCATTGAATCCTGTAAACCAGTAAACAAAATATTCAAATTTTAATTTTTTTCAAATTTTAATTTTTTAAAAATGTAAAAAAAAAATTGAATTTTTTTTCAATTTTTTTTTCAAATCTCCTTTTAGATACTACTTTTAATTATTTTGAATTCTATAAACCTTATCACATAACTCTGTAAATAGTTTCATTTAATCCTGTAAACCGGTAAACAAAAAATTCAAATTTTAATTTTTTTCAAAATTTTATTTTATTTTTTTTGAAATTTACATCTAAATGATACTTTCAATTATTTTGAATTCTGTAAACATGATCACATAACTATGTAGACAATTTCATTTAATACTGTAAATGGTAAAAAAAATTCAATTTTTTTTTGTTTACATTTGCATCTAGACGCTACTTTCAATTATTGTGAATTCTATAAACCTCATCACATAACTTTGTAGACAGTTTCATTGAATACTGTAAACCGGTAAAAAAAAAATCAACTATAAATTTTCTTGAATTTTATAAACCTTATCACATCTATAGATAGTTTCATTGAATAATGTAAATCACTAGAAAAAAATTCAATTTTGTTTACAATTTTTTTATTCTACATCTAGATGCTACTTTCAATTATTTTGAATTTTTTAAACCTTATTACATAACATCTCTAAATCTTGTGCACCAGACATTAATTATTATTTTTTTTTTCAATTGCAAAACTGATATTGATTTGAATAATACAACTAGAGTGAGATTTGATTTGTAGAAATCTAACGAAAGAAAGAAATAGAACGGGTAAAAAATTTATAAATATGAAAAAGCTACTGGTATGGGAGAGTTGACTGCCACGTGTCCTGCAAATTCTGTTTGGACTTCACACTTCTAGTTGAGCCTAAAATATAAAATACAGTTAAAACTGCGTAAAAAAAGTTAGCGGGGATTTTCCGAGAATTAGATTCGGGGAGACGATACATTTTATCAAAAATCAATGGCCCATTAAACTGTAATAAAAAAACAAACAAAAATAATTGATAATAAATAAAAATAATTGAAAATAATCAACTAATTAATTAAAAAAATCTACAAAGCCTTCGTCAGATTCAAATTTATTTGTAACGATTTGAGTACCACCACTGACTCTGAACGGTCTATTAAATTGGCCTTTTAGCCCCTTTTAACAACACTTGTGCGCAGATCGCTGCTGGTCTTTGGTTTAAAGTCACGGCTCACACATGCGAAATGGACCACTGGTGTCGGTGCACTTCACCAAGCACATGGAAGCGGCTCACACATGGGGTTAGTGTCTTTTTAGGAGCCCGCATACTCTGCATTAACTCAAAAGAGCATATTTTGAGTTACTGTATCTGGTCCGTCTGATTGTAAACGGACTCCATCTGGCCTCCGCTATAATGTAGGGGTTCTTTAATATTAGCGCGGATTTAATCCGCACGAATCTTAAAGCTAATCTGACGGTCCATATACATTAACTCAAAAGATTCCTTTTTGAGTTAATGCAGAGGATACGAATTCTTCTTTTTAGTGTCTTTCGTTTTCTGTTCTTTTTGAAAATACTGATAGGAGCTTTCGTTTTCACAATCCATTTAAACTTTTAAAGTGACTACCAATGTATTATTGGTTGTGGGAATTTCATTTATATCCCTCAAAATTTTCGAAATTATATATTTTTCTTTCTAAAGTTCATAATTTCGTATTTGCTCTTTTAAATTTAAAAAATTCACATATGTACTCATTTTAGTATTTTTCTATTTAAACTCATTTTGAATTTATGAAGTTCTTATTTTATATTTTTTTTAGAAAAATAAAAGATATATAATATGTGTAAAAAATGGTCGGTGTTCTAATTAATATGATTGCGAGGACAAATAATTCATTTTCCTACTTGTAACGCATTTACAAATGTATACGTAAATGTTACTATTTATGCGTGAGAAGTAGAGAAATGGACTGTTTACTCCCACAAATTAAACAATTAAGTCTTTTACTCATGCTACATATTCTATATTTTTTTAATAAAAGATAAATAGTTACTTTATAAACTTAAAATGGTGTTTCAAAATTTTAGAAGAATAAATATGAAATTTATGAATTTGAAGGGAAAATTTGTGATTTCATGATTTCTGAGGGATATAGATGAAATCTTCCTTATTTGTTGGAAGAACAGTCGATTATCATGACTGAACTTAAAAAAAAAGATTATCATGAATGGAGCACTCACAGACAATCCAAAACACCAGCAAGCTTTCCATTTTCATAAATTCCCAACAAACATGTTATATTGCGATTGTACTGTACTTATGGTCCATCTGATGTGTAAAAATATGAAGGGTTCTAGAATATTCAGAAAAAATAAACTTTCTTATTTTTTTTTATTATTATTAGTTTGTAGTTGACATATTTAATGAGTGACAATTTGGAATCCGGATTCCCAAGCTTTAAGGATCTGTGTTTTTGTAGTGAATTGTGCTTAATTTGGATCGTTAATTTTAAATATTATGGTCCATAACTCCAGATCATAAGATTGTGGGAAAATATGAAAAGTCGCAAAAACAGGAAAAGTAAGAAAAAAGTTTGGAAAAATCATAAAATTTAGATATATTATAATGTCATATCTTTTGGCATTCCACGAAATCATAAAGATTACCATGCCATGCTGTGTTTACTAAATATTTTTGGGAGAAAATTGTCTCAAAAACTTCAGCATTATGTATTTTTTTTCTCTAAAATTCATAATAACATATTTATCCTTCTAAATTTTCAAAACTCACAAATTTACTCATTTTATTGCCTTTTCTACTAAAACTCAATTTACCTTCTATTATAATAATAAAAAGAAAAGTAGCATGTTTAAGAAAAATTCAGTTCAGATTGGTTGGTTTTCGAGAACAAATGGTTCATTTCTCTATTTCTGATACATACACAATGACATTTAAATATATGTTTGTGTAAGCGTCAGAAGTAGAGATATAAATCATTTGTCATCATCAACCAATTAGGATACTAATATTTTTCTTTAACATGATATTTTTTTATAATAATGAATAAAATTCATATTTTAAATTTTTTTTTTTTTGATAAAAGGCTTCTTTACCCGTTTCATTAAAGAAACAAAGTACCAACACGTTCATCACAGTTCTTAGTGTTTAAACAAGCAAAAAAACGTAGCTAACCAACAAAATAACTGCAAAGAGATGTCTTAGCAATGCTAACTAATATAGACATTTTAGATAGATTATAAATTTATTGAAAGCATTTAAGCAGCAAATGGGGTTGGGGCATCATCTCCATCACCAGTAGGCTTATACACCACCATTTGGAGCGCATTCCCATCACAGTCGTCAGTTGGATCCCAAATTTGCAGGGGCACCACCTCATTCTCCTAGGGCAACCAATCAGCAACCACCACCTCTCTAATATGCTTTTTAATATTCCCTGTCCAATAAGAGAAACCACCATTAGCACAATAGATCAAAAAGATTTTTTCTTAGTATTTTGAAAATAATATTCACTGTGAATTTTTCATATGGTCCAATACAAGGCACTGAACATGATAAGGAAAGCAGTTTGAGAGTGTTTAGGCATGGAGAGAGCAAAGTTGATGATGTCCTTTAACACTAGACCATGTATAGAACTGATCTTGGCTCTTACCCATCCAAAATCACAGATGTTGTGCTATATTTTATAAATTTAAAATAAGTTTTAATAGAAAGTATAGTAAAATGAGTAAATTTGTATGTTTTTGAAATTTAAAAGAATAAATATACTATTGCTCATTATAAGAGCAAAATTTAGAGGGATCAATACGAAATTTATAAGTTTTTGAGAAATATACATAAAATTCTCCCTTTTAAAAATTTGTTTGAACCCCTCTTATATAAACACTCCATTCTTATCTCATTTACAATTGTGCGATGTCTAACCGGTAGTTCCCAAGTCGAGACATAGTATTATTTTATTTATTTATTTATTTTTTACAGGTTACACAAATGGATGAGAAAATTCTATTACATGATTATTTTAAATTTCATAATGACATATTACATATATATGTGTGAATTTTAAATACAATTTATTTTTTTACTAGTAGATGAAAAACTTACAAAATACATAATTATGTTTTTTTTAAATAAGTGAGAAAATAATATTTCTCACAACAAATTATACGGTACTACCGAATATTTATTTCAACACATTCCCATAATCAATCCATACGTATCCGATCCGTGGGTTCTCACTTTTTCAAAAGTGAGTTCGCATTCCCGTTAAATCACATCCTGTATAATCCCGTAACAGAAAATATGGCCTTAATTTATTAATATCCTCATATCTTAATTAAATCACTTAAAAGAAATATTAATATTAAAAAAAACATTAGAAGGACAGTTATACTCTTCTTTGTTATTCTTCTTTAACAGAGAATAAAAAAAGTATTAGCATTGAAGGTCTTCTCCCTTGATCTTTTCGGATATAATCTCGAACTTTAATGAAAATTATACTTAGCTGCCACTGTCAAGAATTTCAAAAAAAAAAAATATATATATATATATATGATCCCGAACCGTTCTCCCTCTCTAAACCCCAAACCCCAATTTTTATTCCTTTTCAAATTTCTTGTTGTTCTGTTAGTCAAGGAGTGAAAAGAAATCAGAGCTCCTATAATAGCACCTTGAAATAAAGGGAACTGAATGGTGTATCTGTCCAGAGGCAATCTGAGCCTTTCATTTAGAAAATTCATCAAATCTTATCCGTTGATCTAAATATGAGATTTTTTATATTTTTTTGATGTATCTATATGTGTACAAGTCTAAAATTAGTTATAAACTAACTCGCCACATACAAATCTGTACATAAATGGTATCTTTTTCCACGCGTTTTTTCTGCTCCGCCTTTTTTCTTTTCTTCTTTCCTTCCCCTAACTGACTCACTTTTTCTTCTTTCCTTTTCCTAACCTTCTCGTTTTCTTTCTCCTCCCGTCCTCCGTCTTTGACTCTCCTCTCCTAGATCGAAATTTTGGCGATCCTCTCCACATCAGACCTACTCCCTGTTCTTTCTCCTCTGTCTCTTGTCTCGACCTCCCTCCTCCGCCATCGGCTATTCACAAAGTTCGAAGCGCTTGTATTGAGCGACGCGAAGAGCTAAGAAATGAAGAGGCTGAAATCGCGCAGTGAAGGAGAAAGCATGAAGAGGCTAAAATCTCGGCTACTGAGAAGAGAAAGAAGGGTTTGTACTCTCTTTTTTTAGCTTTTTCTGCTTCGGAATGGTTCTATATATTGTCAAGCCCTAATTTTTAGGGTTGAATGTCATTATTGGTTCCATCTAACATGAATGCGAATGTGAATGTGTATAGTGTTGATGTGTGGCTAGGGTTAAGTTTTTTTAACTTCACAGTGGTTCTTTCCATTTCCTGTGTATTATGTACTTTTGATCTTGCTGATAAAAGAAAATTATACATTGTTGCTAATATAGAAATAATCATGCAATGTTAATTGGGTGCAAAAAGAAATTGAAATGGCAACTGTGATTGAACTGACTCGAGAACTTGGCACCGTATTTAATCAATCTTGTCAGCGTAAAGTTTGTAAACAGTCTTGTTAACTTCAATTGCAATATCTGAACATCAGAATTTGGTTTATTGAGAAGACCATGCTTGTAAAAAGTACATTGCAAGTGCCTTTTCTTTAGTTCTATTTTATTATCTTTGTTTTTATTTTATTTTTTTAAACAAAAGTGTGTGATGTATGTATGAATCAATGACAGAGGAAGTGAGCATTTGGGGGAGCCCTGTAAGAACCTCTGGTCTATTGTCAACGACCTTCTCCAGCCGACACCTTACTATTCTCTCTGGTAAATTTACTGAGGTAATTCAAAATGACATTCTTACTTCCCTCTCTGCTCTTACTTTTCTCTGGCAGAAATATCTTGCTCACCTTTTAATTCATATGTGAAATGCTGATTTCTGTCAACCTTTCTATTGCTATATCAATGGTAATTGTCTGATACAATTAGGATTTTGTAATTAAAATGGCAGGTATGAAATGGGTACATGTAAGACTTCATTTCCAATTTTGGGTTTTTGGGAGTCCGGATTGATATTTTTTCATTAGAAAGTAACTTCATTTCCATTTTTATTAGATAGTAACTTCAGTTCCAATTTTGGGTTTATGATAATTTTCAAGAGTCTGGCCACGCGTAAGAGCAGATAAAAGAATTAATCCTGCAGCTCATGCTAATTTCTGTGTTTTTATTGATACACTTAATTTGACCTAATTGATTGATTTTGCTTGTTTATTTTCTCTGTAGCAAATAAACCATAACCTCAATCACAGAGGAAGAACTGTTTTGATTTTCCTATGGAGTTCCTTAAGATGTATTGCCTTTCGTCTTTTTTTTCTTCCTTTTCAATTACTATGCATTAGTCATATACAAAAAGGGGGAAATTGCATAATAATAACAATTCTCAAATTATTGTGAAAGTTTAAAGAACGGTCTTTTCCTTGATTTGCAGATATCCCTGCTTCATAGGAACTTTATAGGAAATTTTTTAGATTCTTAAATAGTGTAGAAAATTTTCATCTCTCTGTAAATTATCTTTATATGGTGTTCTTTTGGAATTAAAGAAAGAAAAAGAAAAGCTGAAAGCTCCAATCAGGATTGTTGAGGGAAAAATGTGTTGTGTTGGATATCATATTAGATATTCTGGATCAGAACTGTGGCAAATTGTAAAGAAGTAAATAGTACATTTGTGGAGAATGTTCATGTAGGAAATATATGAAAGATTCAGTACTTTTTTGGGCTATAAGTTATATAGTTTACATTTTTTTTTCTTTCTTGTCCGTACTTTGTTGAAAAAAAAAAGCACTCATGTGTAAAAATTTCATAGTAAGATAATTAAATTTAATGAAGTATCCATTATGGCACAAATTTTCATTTAAAGAAGGTGATCAAAATAATTTTTTAGTTTCCACGGCAACGCGTGGCCGGCACTTACTAGTTAATGGAAAAGAATTATGGTTTATCTTGATACTGTTGGAGACTATTGTTCTACAGGATCTTGGGGGTATTTATACATAAGTTTTAATTGGAACCAGGAGCGGATCCATGTAGTTCTAGGCAGGGCAGCTGTCTCCTCTGAATTTTGAGTTGTAGTGGAGATCGGGACGTCCAAATCGACTTTGCCTCCCCTCCCTTTGAATTTCTTTTGCCTCCTCTGGACGTCCAAATCGACTTTGCCTCCCTTTGAATTTCTTTTGCCTCCCTTTAAATTTAGAGAATTAGAAATTACAAGTGAGAGTATTGAAAAGTACAAGTTAAATCATTGTTTTTTTTATCGAGTACCTAATTAATTAATGGGTTTAAACCCGATTAGTTATTTAAACCTGATTTGATATCTCCCTCCCTGAGACGAACATTCTTAATCCGCCCCTGACCGGAACCCTATATATAATTAAGACCCACATAAACAAAAGTGCAATCAATCAACAAAAGCAAAATATATGCTATAATCAGATCAAGGAATATGGAAATTACTGATTACACCATAATATTTTCTGTTTTGCTGATAATACTAAATCTCAAGGTTCGGGTAAACAAAAATTGCCACTATTTGTTTTGTTTAATTCATCTAAACCTTTTGATATTTATGTACAATTATAATTATGTATATATTTTATCCGGACTTGTTTTAGTGATGTTTTCGAAATATCATATATATACAGGCAGAGGCAGTACTTTGGGCCTATTAGATAATGTCGGCCTTATGAAATTTGTTCCCTTGGGCTTTTAATATATAAGTTGAGTGAGTATTTAATTCCTTTTGACTGGATAAAAAATAAAATAGAATGCTGCTTCGATACCAAGCAGGTTCATTTCCAAATTCCTATTAAAATTAGTAACAATGATGTATCCGTAATCTTGACGTGCGAGGAACAGGCAGCGACGATGGAGGGAGTCACCTGAGGCGGAGGTCTGGGATTAAGAGAGGAGAGAACGGGTTAGAGATCACATCACTTGTATGAATTGAAAGCAAAGAGAACTACAAGAGAGAAGACATTCAATGTTTTATTAAATTATGTGATAAAGAAAAAGGATACAAATGTCATTCGAATATTTTATTAATATTAATATTAATTTTTAAGTCACTTAATTAAGAGATGGGGATATTGATAAATTAAGTGAGTTTAGATGGAGAAATAACTCATTTTATATTTTTGATAGGAAAATATCTAAATTAAGAAGTTATGAATTATGATGAACAAATATCTAAATTTCTTATAAATATATATATATATTAGAGTAAAGCTAGCGTGTGACATGCTCACCAAGAAAGTTTGGTGAGCATAACTCCAAAAGTATATCGGATCGACGTCAAATGCCAAATCCAAACCGTTGAAATCCATGTACTTCATGAGTGATGCATATACATGCAAAATTTTGAAAGTTTCAAGTTTATTTGCTACACGGTCAAGTGGTCAAAGAAATAATAAAAATTGAATATATAAAATAACTTATAATAAAATGTTCATTTCTTTGACCACTTGACCGTGTAGCAAATAAACTTGAAACTTTCAAAATTTTGCATGTATATGCATCACTCATGAAGTACATGGATTTCAACGGTTTGAATTTGGCATTTGACGTCGATCCGATATACTTTTGGAGTTATGCTCACCAAACTTTCTTGGTGAGCATGTCACACGCTAGCTTTACTCATATAGATTATGTTTCAACTATTCGGCCCAATGATTTAACTAGTGACTCAATGACCCGAATTTCTATCGGATCAGTCGTCGCTTCAGTTCTTAAACATGCTAGAGTTTTTTTTTTTTTTCTTAAATTCTTTTATGGGCTCTTCCAAATTAAGGTTTTATTAATGGTATTTGTATAGAACCAATTAAGGGTGTCTCTTTACATCATTGGGCTCAAATATCCAACGTGCCTCTTTACTTCAATAGTAGGTAGGAAAGGAAATCCGTGATTTTTCCAGCATTTGAAGCAAGCACTTCTGTTTCTTCTAATAATTCTCTCATGAGCTGTTTTTGGCATGGTAATGATTGATTGTCATCTTTTCAAAAGCTCTCTTTATTGAGCTATGTATAATGGGCTACATTCTAGGCCCACGGGCTGAAAATAATTTGAATTTGGGTGTAAATTTTGAAATTTTGATTTTTTTTTAAATATCAATAAAAATTTCGGCGATATATACTGTTATGTCATAATTCTCATACAGTACGTTGCGTAAGTTTGTTATATTTAAATCTATGGAAACCTACGGGCGTGTTTACCAAAAAAAAAAGTTTCCCCTTTCAGATTTGACTGTTTCATATCTATTATTTATTGATCGGAAAATCTGGTACAGTATTACAGAATTGAAATCGACAACTCAAACTTCTAAAAGTTAAATTGATTAATTTGTGCTTTTAAATAGATTTACAGTATAGACAAAATGAAACAGTTCCCTCTAGCTAGTTTGTACCTGTTATACGTCAACGGTAAGCTCTAAATGGAACTAGCTATAATAATGTTAGGGAAAAGCTTATCTATTATTTATTTGATTTCTACGGTCTATCTCTGTGCCATCGTCTCTTTAAACTCTTCACAGGACCGGACCCAATAAGAACCGGATCAGGGGGCAACTGTTTTCCCATTGATTTTGAATTTTTATGGAGATTTATTGGTTTGAATCAACTTTGTTCTTATTGCAATTTTGTTTTTCTCACTCTGAAATTCTATACACTCGCTTTATTTATGGTTGGAATATGGAGGCTTCTCAAATACACAATTTACTACTATTTAGAAGTAAAAAATACCTCTCAAAATTAAAATCTTTTTATGGTTACTTAGAAACGATGGTATCCTTACAAAATCTAATTTAGAAGTAAAAAATACCTCTCAAAATTAAAATCTTTTTATGGTTACTTAGAAACGATGGTATCCTTACAAAATCTAATTTAGTCAAAAGAGGATGGCAAGGTAACTTAGATTGCCCTTTCTGTGGCTCTTTTGAATCTATAGATCACCTTTTCGTTACGTGTCCTTTCATTATTGCCATATGGTCATGGATAGCTCATCACAATGGGTTTCGTTATGATTATACTACTTTACAAGATTTATGGCTATTAGACGCTTACATACCTTTAAAAGACACTCTTTTAGTTGAAATGATTCGTGCTGCTACCCTCTGGACTATCTGGTTAGCACGAAACAGACTATGTTTCCATGACGTTTCTGTTCCATCTCTTACCAGTATAGGAACTTCTATTATCTCACTTACTTCTTATTGATGCAAGGTTAGGCAAGATAATTCTTTTTTTAAACTAACTTTGATTACGCCTATGGATGTTTCTTCTTTGGCCGAGGGAGGCAGTTTGATCATACTGTCAGATTCCGATACCCACGACGTGGGATGCAACCAGGCTTCAGAGGGCGGACTTGGGTCCGAGGATCTCTCAACTTATCTGAGAAACAGGGTTGAACATGATGGTTTCTCTGTCTCTGATCCTTCTTCTCCTAGTTCCTATTCATGCTTTTCAGTTGACAGTCACACTGAAAGCTAGTTGCTTCACTTGCTCTTCTTAGATGTTATGCTTAATATTTGAAAATATTAAGCAATACTGTTCTGTTCTGCTTTGTTGTAGGTTTTATTGCTGTAATCAAGCTGTTTCTTTTTGGAGGATAGAATTATGTTCTATCGATTATTGTATGAACTACTATTGCTTTCTATATGAAACAGGTGGGGGTTACCCACTTTTATCAAAAAAAAAAAAAAAAATTGGGATTTGTCATTAGAGTTATATTTAGGGTTAAAATTAGAATAAATTCCTTGAATCCTCATTGGTAAATAGAATTTGAAGTCAAACCATAAATTACAAATGAGAGCATTGTTTTTTATCTAGTACTCGATTAGTTAGTGGGTTTGAATATGATTAGCTATTTAAATCCAATTTGTTATTTTTTGTTGTCCCTTGAATGAAAATTTTGAATCCACCCGTCTTTTCATTCGTAGGAACCAGTGAGGCCACTCGTTTTGATCTATTGATAAAAACTACTATACTCTTTGAATGAGAGATTGCACTTCCTTTCAAAATCTGAATATTAAAAAAATATTGGATAATTTTGGATTCGTGTTTTTTCTTTGAATGAGAGATTGCACTTCCACTCTTGATTCGTGTTTTCTCTTTTTAAGAGGACTCTGGATTCATATTTTCACTTCGATTCTTTTTAGTATTTAAATTTTTTCTCGTCCTCTGATGAACTTGTCTTCTTTTTTTTCCAGGCGGGGTACTCTTCGCTGGCTGAAGTTAGAATTGATCTTCGTCTTGACCTCTCTTTACCTGAGGTAATATGCCAATGTTGAGAGTATGCTGAGTTCCAAGTGAATATATAATGCATCAAGATTTTAATACACGTTGATTTTTTTTTTTGAGCCTTTTTTTGGCCAGTACTCTCTATTTGGCTAAATTTTAACAATTGGAGCAATGATAGGCACCATTGTAAGCGGTAGCATTGCACATAAAGTTGGCCGAAGATATGTAAGTTCAATTTTCTCTTAATCTTTGTCTGAATAAGTATTTTTGGAGTAAATTTTGTAAATCAATTAAAATTCGTTGGTCTCCGAATTCAGGCAATATTAATATTTCGCTTTGCATTGCAGGATGGCTTTCCATTGTCCTCTCGAAGGTTTATTAGAAATTCTAAATAGTTTCTAAAGTCCAATTATGTGTCAAATCGTAACTCTAGATAATGATGTAGTATGTTTTCTGGTCTAGAATTATTGGTACCTAAATTCTGGAAGATTTTTGGTTGGATGTTGTTGAATTTATGCAATTTTTGAGGAGAAATTATTTTGGGAAAACAAATATTTCATTCAGTTCTAATTCTTTACACTGTTTCTATTGCTATATATATTACAAACATCTAAGCTACTGTTTTGTTACCGTTTGTACCTTGTACCTATGTACAGTATACCTATTTGTTGAATATATGCAAGGAGGCCCCTCTACTTCCTTGATTTAATCCTAGCCTTCTATTTCTAGATCTATGATGATTATTAATCTGAGATCCTAGATCCTATTTCTCAACACTCCCCCTCAAGCTTGGAATGTATATATCATACAATCCTAGCTTGCTTGAAATTTTTTCAAATGGACTCGGGTCCAAGCCTTTGGTGAGGATATCCGCTAGTTGATCTTCACTCTTAACGTATGGTGTTTCTATTTCCTTTGCTTGAACTTTTTCTCTAATAAAGTGACAATCCACTTCTATATGTTTGGTTCGCTCGTGAAATACCGGATTCGATGCGATATGTCTTGCGGAGTTATTATCACAATACATCTTCATTGGTTGATCACAAGCAATGCCTATTTCTTTGAGTAGATGTTTTATCCAAGTTAATTTGCATGCGGTTGACGCCATGACACGATATTCCACCTCCACGCTAGATCGTGCCACAACATTTTATTTCTTGCTTTTCCATGTGACTAAATTTTCGCCTACAAATGTGCAAAAGTCAGTAGTGGATTTTCTATCAAAACTTTCGGCTCAATCTGCATCGGAATAGCCACATATGATATTAGAATTATTGTTTTTCATCCAAATTTCCTTGCCGGGATTTTTCTTTAAATACCTTAAAATTCTATTTATTGCCTCTAGATGTGGAGTTCTTGGTGAGTGCATGAACCTATTAATTTGGCTTACGGAAAAAGAAATATTCGGACGGGTGACCGCTAGATAAATTAACTTTCCAACTAGCCTTTGAAATTGGTTTATGTCTTTGATTGGTTCACCATCCTCATTATTTAATTTATGGCGGTTATCAATTGGGGTAGAAATTGGTTTGCATCCTAATTTACCGGTTTCCTTTAAGAGGTCTAAAGTATACTTTCTTTGGGAGATGAAAAGTCCCAATTTTGAATATGCTACCTCTATTCCTAGAAAATATTTTAAATATCCAAGGTCTTTGATGTCAAATTTTTCCTTTAATTGGCTTTTAACTCTTTTAATTTCTTCTACGTTATTTCCGGTAACTATAATATCATCTACATATACTAGTACAAGAGTTATATTTTTTCCATCATTTTTAATAAACAATGAATGATCGGCACTACAAATTTTAAACTTGCAAGAAATTAAATAAGAGCTAAGTTTTCCATACCATGTCCATGGAGATTGCTTCAATCCATAAATCAATTTATTTAACCTACAAACTAAATTAGAATTGTTTTCCAATTTATGGTCGGGTGGTAGGTTCATATATACCTCTTCTTCAAGTGTTCCTTGAAGAAAGACGTTTTTTACATCCATTTGGTACAAATTCCAATTGTTATTCATTGCAATAGAAAATAAAATTCTAACGGTATTCATTTTAGCTACCGGGGCAAAGGTTTCATTGTAATCTATCCCATATGTTTGAGTATATCATTTGGCAACTAATCTAGCCTTGTACTGTTCTATGGTACCATCACTATTATATTTGGTTTTGTATACCCATTTGCAACCAACGGGTTTTTTGTTTTTTGGTAATTGTACAATTTTCCATGTCCCATTTTTTTCAAGAGCTCTTAGTTCTTCCTTCATGGCACCACACCATACCGGATCAATTATGGCTTCTTGGTAGTTATTTGGTTCTAGTGTTCTCTCAATGGAGGTGAGAAATGCATTATAAGAAGAAGAAATATTTTTATATGATATGAATTCTTGTATAGGGTATTGCACCCTATAGGTCTCATAGTCTCTAAGTCTAGTGGACGGTATTGGTGTTCTTAAGGACCGTCTAACTTCTTGATTTTCTTCTATCTCATTGTCATTGATTTCAATATTTTCTATTGTTTCTTCAACATCACTTGTCTCAACCTTTTGGTTGTTATCTTGTGTAACTAATTGGTCACTTGCATGTGGTGTCTCACTCATTTCCATTGTTTTGAAATATGGCTTATCTTCACAAAATATAACGTCTCTAGACGTAAATAATTTTTTTGTTATAGGATCATAACACTTATATCCCTTTTTGAATGAGGAATATCCCAAAAAAATGGTTTTGGTTGACATATAGTCAAATTTATCTTTTCTTTGAATTTTTACAAAGCATATGCAACCAAATACTCTTAAATAATCAAAATTAATTTTTCGTTGGTAAAGGATTTCCATTGAACTTTTATTTTGTAAAGTAACACTTGGTAATCTATTTATTAAATGAGTGGCGCAAAGGATGGCATCCGACCAAAATTTTTTTGGAACATTATTTTGAAATAATAATGCACGTGTCATTTCCAATAGATGTCTATTTTTTCTTTCCGACACTCCATTTTGCTCGGGAGTGTTTATGCAAGTAGTTTGATGTATGATTCATTTTTCTTTAAAAAAAGTTGTAAAATTTTTGTTTACAAATTCCGTTCCATTATCCGATTTAAAAATTTTAAGTTTTGCATCAAATTGATTTTCTATGAGACATAGAAATTCTTGAAAGCAATTGAAAACCTCATCTTTTGATTTTAATAAATACAATCAAGTAGTTCTAGAAAAATCATCAATAAATATAACAAAATATTTGAATCCATTATAAGAGTTAATTGGGGCCGGACCCCGTACATCGGAGTGAACTAAATCAAACAATGCTTCACTTTTGTTATTTGATTGGAAAAAAAGAAGCTTTGTTTGTTTTGCCAACTTGCATATATCACAATTGATACAATTTGAAAAAGAAAAATCTAGTGCACTATTTAAAATCTTGTTGGAAGGATGCCCAAGCCTCTTATGCCAAATGTCTTGACTAATAGATTTAGCGGAAGCACAAACATTTAATTCTTATAAATTTAAGAGATAGTGTCCATTTTCAAGAAAACCTTCCCCAATCTTTCTCCCGGTTTCCCGGTCTTGAAATATAACATTTTTATATGAGAAAAATACGTCACAATTAAACTCATATGTTAGTTTTTTTACGGAAATTAGATTTATAGGGAATGTATCAAGATATAGAACATTATGAATTTTTTTGTTAAAAATATCAATTTCTCCTACACCATTTATTTGTGCTTTCATACCGTTGGCCACTAATACAAATTGATTATTTTTTGTCATGTCAAAATTTGTAAGAAAGTCTTTATTTCCAAACATATGATCAGTGGCACCGCTATCTATAATTATTTGATTATACAAATTTAAATAATTTGAGTTAGAGACAATACCACAAGTGGTGTTTGAATTTTTCTTGGAGAACCACACAGAGAACTGCTCAAAAAGCTGGTACATCGGATCTGACCCGTTTGACCCTCCAGCGCCATCTGGGTTAGACCCTGGTTCACTTGAACCAATCATTTTTATTGGCCGGTTGGGTTCAGTTTGAGCAGAATAGCCCCCACGCGACTCAGCCCCTTTCTTTCTTTTCTTCCCTTCATTCCAGTCCGCCATTTGCACGGCTCCCCCTCCCCTCTTTGAATCCCACCACTTCGGCCTGAGATGTGGGTGAAGAAAATAACATTTTTTGGCTTGGTGACCCTCCTTTTTGCAGTGAGAGCACCTATCTCCCTTGATACTTGATCGGTTTGAGTAATTTGGGAAGTTAGGGTTTTTTCCGAAATTGGGGTTTTTTGTGGCAAAGCTATGAGTCTCGTGTCCCTCTCTGCCACCGACTTGTGGACCACTCATAGCAAGCTGTCGGCTTTCTTCTTGCTCCACCATGGTGGTAATTTGAGCAAAAAAGGGAAGGGAACTTGTTAAAAGAAGTTGTGATTTCACGGCTTCATAGCTTGGATTGAGACCCGCGAGATATTGGAAGATTTTATCTTCTTCTTCTCTCTGAATGGCTATTGGATCTGGTATGGGTGGCGGATAAACTTGAAGTTCATGCCATTTTTTTTGAAGAGCACCGAGGTACTCTATATTACTCCTTGACCCTTGTTGTTTTTGCTGGATTTCTAGTTTTAATCGATAAATATGGGAATTGTTGTTTTGTCGGTCATACATCGTTTTTATGCCTTCCCACAATGAGAAAGTTGTTTCATGGCCAAGGAACATTTCTGAAACACTCGGCTCCATGGATTGCGTGATCCATGTCATGACTCTGTTATTCTTAGATTGCCACTGTTTTCTTGCCTTTTTTTCGGCCTCAGTTTCTTCATCTTTCTTTTTTAGAACCGGCTTTTTAGACTCTCTTGTGATGAATTATAAAACCTCTCTTCCACTAAGAGATAATCTTGCGGCACTTGCCCATGAGAGGTAGTTTTGGCCATTGAGCAATGAGTTTGTGAGTTTTGAGGTATTGGTGGCTTCTTTAGAATGCTGCCCCTCTGAAGCCATCTCTTTGACGTGCTAGACTTCTATTTATGGGTTTTGATTTTGCTTGTGTATATACCAGTTTTGCTAGTAAGAATTTGGAAGATATTTTTTTCGGTCACAGAGACTGATGCTCTGATACCATGTTGAATTTATGCAATTTTTGAGGAGAGATTATTTTGGGAAAACAAATATTTCATTCAGTTCTAATTCTTTACACTGTTTCTATTGCTATATATATTACAAACATCTAAGCTACTGTTTTGTTACCGTTTGTACCTTGTACCTATGTACAGTATACCTATTTGTTGAATATATGCAAGGAGGCCCCTTTACTTCCTTGATTTAATCCTAGCCTTCTATTTCTAGATCTATGATGATTATTAATCTGAGATCCTATTTCTCAACAGATGTGGTATTGGCCTCTTTTCTTATGACATCGGTATCCTGATATTTCCTTGAGAAATGCTTACAAGTAAAGATATGGTCTCATTCTCATCAGATTTTGTTTGTAAATTTTTTGAATATTATCGAATAGTGACACTGGGCACATTTCATGAATAGCCTGAAAGTTGCTAAAGAGAACAATGTTCAGTATGATGCTTTTCCAGCTATATCATGTGGTGTTTACTGGTACTGGCTTTTCAGATTTGGAATCTTTTCACTGGCTCATTTTAACTACAGTACTTTCTATTCATGTGCTGGATGTAAATTGTCCATTAATTTTCTATATTGTGGTTTTCCTTACAATGAGGCTTCAAAAATAGCTATATATGTGGTTAAAGCATTTTCAAATGGCTCGAAGTAGGTGAGCACAACTTTTGTTATTCGCTAGTGATTTGTTTAATAAAGTTACTCGTGTTATATTGATTATCCAAACATCATCAAATGTAGTCAAATTATTTGGTTCCATTTGGTTGAATTAGTTAAAACCTACAATGGGAGTGATAGTAATATTTAGGTCTATTAAATTAACAAAAAAATAACTTTTGTGTCTTATTTTGCAGTTTTAATTAATATACAAATGTAATCCATAATCAGCTGCTGGTAATTTTCTTTTATTTAGTGATAGCAAAAAACTTTTGGTTGCTCAAAGGTACATTTATCTTATTTTCTTTTATTTCATTTTTTTTTCGTTCTTTTTCTCTTTCTATATTATTGTGTGCTTCCCAGTGTTATATATTAGAACTGAATAGGACCGGTGGTTCAACCGGAAAAGACCAAACCCGGTTATCTGTACGATTCAGTCAGTTCCTGTAATAAATCACTTTTGCTCTCAGACCGGTCAAAACTAGTTAACTGATTAGGTTTTATTTAAAAAAAATTAATGAACCAGACCAATAAAATACCGGTTCAAAACAATTTTCATATCAAGATTTTCTCCTTTTCTTCACTCGTCAAGCAACACGATCTTGCTGGATTATCCAACAAAAGTACTGAACTGGTTTATTTCTTACTATTTTCTCAATTCTCGGTTCTCTACTGTACAAGTTTTGCATGTGGCTCAACCTCACGTCCTCACACCTCAAGACTGCATATTCTCAAGGCATAGTTTAATACGAAATCACTAATGAAGCTGTCAAGATCATATACTTGAAGTAATATCATGTAATCAAATTGATAGAGCACTTGAAAGATTAAAATTTGAGTTGATTTTATTGATTTAATCAATTTGAATGCATTACAGATCTAAAAAAAAACATAAAATATAATAAGTGATATATAATTTCAAAGAAGAGGGTTCAAATGTCTCATTACTTCATGCTTCAATTGTATTCCAACATCTTTATCTTTAATTTCAAATTTTTAATTCATTTAGTACACAGAACACATTCCAAGTCATATGGTCTCCAAAATTGTTATATATTTTTTCAATTTGGACCTGAGTTTTAAATTGGTATGCGAAGTATTTTCCCCATTGAGATTTGATTGTTTCATTTCTCCTACTTTTATATTTGGCAGGAAACCTGCAACGGTATTACTGAATTGGCACCGACATCTCAAACTGCAAAAATTAAAATTTATTAACTTGATGATGGGTGATGATATTAATATTTTTTTTTTTGGACACAACAACTTCGAATTTTTTAATTTATAGACATTTTTGTCTCTATATGTATATCTGTCAATTGTCGTTTTTGTTCCAGAGATTATGGAATCTTCTGACACAAAGAACATTTATTACTTATTATTATTATATATTCCTCATTGTTAAATCTTTACTTAATTTAAAAGAACAACAACAAAAGAAAAAATAACCCATGTATCTAATCTTTGTATGTACCGTGTACGTACACAGATATATCAACGATTTTATTTCTAGTTAAATATGTATTTTGGTCTTCTTTTGTTTGAATATATTTAGTTAGTGTAAGACGTATAAAAATACATTTTACTATATTACCATTTTGTTTAACAAATTCAAAATAATACTAATTGAAAAAAAAAACTGTAATAAAAGCATAAGATTATTATTGCAATGATTTTTTTTTAAATAATGTTGATAGAAGTCGTGGAATGGACTCTTTTATTTATTAATTTATATTCAGAAAAAAGATTAATTATTTCTAGCATATTAATTTGACGTAATTTTAAATTACCTCTTGTAGGATTTATGTTTACATTATTTTTTTTAAAAACTATCCATTTTTTTAATATATAAGGTCATATATTATATTATTTTGTAATATAATAATATATTTTAATCTTATTCTAAAAATCAAGACAAATTATAAATTAATATCATATACATATGGTTAAAATTATTTTTAGTCCAAATAAGAAATCAAATAAGATACGTGTTAATTTTAATGAACAAAATCAATGAGAAAATAAAGATAAATAATTATGAATGAAAGAAGTGTCAGAAGAAACACAATTTAAGAATAGTCAAATTGTATACAGATTATCAACAAATAAGATTCTAATTGATAAATATTATCTTACAGGTGATTATAGAGTACAATCAGCTCTTTGGAAAGATATTCTTTCCATTAAATCGATTATCAAGTTTAGTTCTGATTGGAAAATAGGGACAGGTACTTTAGTTCATTTTTGGTTGGATAAATGAACAGGTGAGTTACCTTTATCGGAGGTTTATCCTAATCTGTTTCTTATAGCTTATGACAAGGATAAATTAGTTGCTGGTGTGTTTCAAAATAATGTTATAGATATTAGTTTTGTACGACAATTGAATGGTAATACACTTAGTGAATGGTGTTCTTTGGTAGAACACTTTTTAAATTTTCGCTTAGGTACTGATTTGGATCAGATTGTCTAGAGGTGGACAACTCATGGTAACTATACAGTGAATTCTATGTACAAATGGTTAGAATTTGGAGGTGTTCATATAACAGATTTTGATTCCATTTGGACAACCAATATTCTCTTAAAAATTAAAATTTTCTTGTGGTTACTCAAACAAAATAGGATTCTCACTAAGGTGAACTTGGCTATTCGAGGTTGGCAAGGAGACCAAAAATGTGTATATTGTTCTGAGTTGGAATCCGTTGACCATCTTTTTGTGTCTTGTCCGGTGGCCCATTCTATTTGGAGCTGGATTGCTTTGTATAATAATTTAAAGAATGCAAACCTAGTGGAAATAATTAGTGGGGCAGTATTGTGGACTATTTGGTTGGATAGAAACATGATAGTTTTTCATGATGGCAATATTTTGAATATTAAATCTTTAGGTTCCAAGATTATTTCACTTGCTTTCTTTTGGGCATCTCAACATAAAATCGATTTAATTGATCAATTAAAGCTTATTATGCCTTGTGATGTGAAGGACCTATTAGGTACCACGCAGGCCCTTTCCATGGAAAATTCACAGGTTACAATCCTTATGAATGGAGAAGGGACAACTTTGGATGGTGAAGAAGATATGCAGATGGTGCTGTGGTTGAATTTGGATATTGTAGGGGTGTAATTGCATTTTACTTTATTGTTGTTTGCTGCAGGTTATATTTGTCGGTGTTGGCTGTTTTGTGATTTGCCATAGCTCTAGGTTATATTGTGTTGATTTGGTAGGTAATCTCTTTTGTAGGAATGTGTTATCCTTTTGTTTTAGTTTGTGGTACCAATGGAGGAATCAACAGTAATAATGTGTAAATTTGTGATTTTTATTTTAATGAAAATTGGTGGCTATGCCACTTCTTTCAAAAAAAAAATTTATTTTCATAACTGGAATTTTCATCTAATACATTTCCTTTTCAAAGAATAAAATAACAAAATAAAAGACCTACTCTTTATAAAGGAAAAAAAAAATCATTTTATCAAACAACTATTTTAGTTTATAATATTTTTTTTCACTACGAGTTTATTGTCAACGAATAGAGTTTTAAATTGGTTTTTTTAACAATGATAGTATATTTCGATTGTAGTTTGTACTTCTTTTTGCAAAAGTCAACAATATAAAATTTCTACAAATCATCTAATGCATAATAATTAATAAGTAAGAGTTGTAAATTAAAATAAAATGATATATGATGCAAGGAATAACATATTCAATATTGCAAATCGAACTAAGCTAGAGTGAAGTTACTAAAAAATAATATTCTTTCTGCGAGAAAATTTTCTCAGTATAATATTCCTGTGTCTGTACTTTTCAAATTTGGAAAAAAAAAAAATGAAGCATTTTGAATAAGTTCTCTTGAAGAATTCATCAGGGCGTTTTAGTTATATATGAAAATAAAATAAATAAGCAATGGCCGTATATATAAAGAAAATGAATCTTTAAAAAGATATGACATTTTAGAGAATAGTTAAGCAAGGACAAATTTGTCCAAACAAGTAAAATATTTGAATTTGTTGTGTTTTTTTTTTTTTTTTTTTTGAGTTGAGAATTTGTTGTGTTAATAATAACAATGACGCATACTGTGCTTTTAAATAGAATTACAGTAACAGAAAAATGGAACAGGTCCCTCCAGCTAACTTGTACCTGTCCTATATAGCTGGTAAGCTATAAATAGAACTATAATCATGTTATGGAAAAGCTTGTCTATTGTTGCAACTTGTAAGGTCTACCGTAGCCTGTTCACTCGCATATCTTTGGATTTATTTTGTCTATCATGATTTGAAAAAGTCTATGGCAATATGCATATTACAGATCAATCCGTACCGTTGATCTATATTTCTATTTTTAAAATTTAAACAGTTCATCTGAGCCATCAAATATGATCCTGTATTAAAATGTAATTGGAGACTAAATTTCACATATTTTAGGATTTTTGTACTATTTTATAGATAGATAGAAAATCACTTTATTTAAAAATTATGGACAATCTGAAAGAAGTGATTTTCCACCTATCTAAAAAAATAGTAAACAAATTATAAAAATATAAAAAAATTGATCTTCAAGTATATTTTCATACAGAGATAATGTTTAATGATTTGGATGAACTGTTTGAACATTAAAAATAGAAATAAGGATTCATAGTATGGATTGATCCGTAATATGCATATTAACATATCCTCACTCTAATAATAATTTTTTTTATTTTGAAACAATTAACAACACTATGTTATTTTTAAACATATGAATTTATAAGTTATTTTGAATTTATGTGTTCAAAAAGTTAGGAAATGCTAAAATAATATTTTAAATGCCAAAAAGAACTTTCCGAACTTATGTATTCAGTCAGTTATTTCGGTACTTGAAAAAAAGATGTTTTTCTTCATATTTTAAAAACCTGAATATATGAAGAGGAGCTTAGGAGAATCCAATTACACTTTTTTTTTTTGTGACATCAAATTACACTTTCGATTTTCGAAGTTTTTAAAGTTCAAATAGTCGATCCAAACTTGTTCAACATAATAGATATATTAAAATGTGATTGTAGATCAAACTTTATATTTTTTTTGAATTTTTAGCACATTTTAACATATTCATCATGTTAAACAGTTTGGATCAACTGTTTGAACTTTGAAAATATAGATTATAATTCGGTGTCACAAAAAAAAAGTGTAAGTGGATCCGTCCTCATATATGAATCTAGAATAACAAGTTAACAACACGTGTATTCAAAATATAAATATAGTACTATTAAAAAAAATTCAAAATAATAATATTAATTTCACAAATTTTGAAAATCACAATAGACAAACAACGTTCGTATCTTTTGTGTAGCATATGGCCCATAGGTATTTAAATGGGCCCAAATAAAACAAACTTTACCAGAAATCTACCATGCAAAATTTATAGGCTTGTGAGTCCTGAATTAAGCAATCGCCACGCCAGTACGACACCACTTGTTAGTTACACAAACGATCATTACTTGATAATGTGTGTCCTATGAAATGTCCCTTGATGTGTCAAATTGTGACCTGTACCAGCAACGGCTTTTCTTTTCTAGGAGGGGTCAATTGGTCTCCAGTACTAGTAAACCTCACTTTCCGTTGAAAGCAACATTTAGTCAGAGATAAAAATCATGGTAAAATTGTAGAAAAAAAGTGTAAGTCAGCCATGGTATAAAGAAGTAAAAAATTCAATGTAAAAAAAGTACTGGTCGACAATCGATCTTGGATTAAGCCTGATACCAACTGCACACACCACTAACCTATGTGTCCTCCAAAACAGCCTCTCTGTTCTCTCTCAATTAACTGATCAATTAACTGTGTAGCACAGTGGCTCAGGCATATGCCCCCATGTGGGGGTTTCTAGGTTCGATCCTGACTAGCAGGATTTAGAGAGTGTATGTGGGCTAATGTAAAAATAAATAAATTAACTGATCAAACTGTGATACCTCATCAGAATATACAGCTTTACAATTTTACCAAGCCTACTACTGCTGAAATTAAATTTCCATGACCAAAGTCGCATTTGTTTATTTGGACTTTGATAGCATCAGTTTAATTTTTCCTTGATTGGATATTGTGAGAATTAAGAAACTAAACATGGACCACTGGAAGTACCAGAGACCTTTTGGTACAAACTGCACAGTGGTCCTCTCTTTATATCTGTTTACTCAGTGTTCATGCATCATATATGTAACTTTATTTTTTCTAAGATCAAAGCAAACTGAATGAGTTCAAATTATTATTTCTAAATTTTGTTAGTAATAAAAAGGAGAAGACTTGAATGGCAACACTGTAATTGTTACAAAAATATATATATGAACTACTTTGCTTGTATAAACGAGTCCGGCTAGTATATATAACATCAGTGTTATATAACACAAATTTCAAAATTTATTAGATAGACTTTAAATGACGAATTCAAACTGTTTAGCCCAGTTTACTGTTTGAGTGATGCGTTTACGTGCAAAATTTATATATATTTTTTGAATTATTTTAGTACGTACCAAGTCAAGCGGTAACAAATGTTGAAAAATAAATGCATTAAAATTATACTTAAAAACTCTTACATTTGACCGCTTAACTTAATACTATGTAAATTCGAAAAGTAATAATTTTGTACATAAACACACAACTAATAAAGTAAATCGGTTTCAACAGTTTAAATTCATCGTTTGAAGTCAATTCGATAAGTTTTAGAATTGATGTTATATAAACATACTGATATCATACTAGCCGTAGCCGGACTCTGTATAAACTATTCACTTAATTTCGATTCGCTTCTAACGTGCGCCTCTTATTTATTCGAAAGCAGGAAGAGGATGATAACTGAATTCATATTTTCTTTTGTTTTTGTTTTAAATGAAGACAATATCCCCGACTTTTGTACACAGTATACATGTAAGGTAGCCAGAGACAACTCGTAGTTAAAGAATAATAAATTGGAAAAATTTGGCAACATAGAATTGTACAAATGCAGAAACTGTAAAATGTAAAATCTGCACTTCCAGTAAAATTACTAGCAAAAGAAACAAGACAGCAGGGATTGATCCGGATTTATAATATGTAAAAGGGGTACTACGGTGGTAATAAATTGACACGCCTGTCTCTGTCTCATAGGCAGTATTTGTTAATGCGACTGAACTAGGGGTGCAAACGGATCAGATACGGATCGGATAGTAATAAAACCACATCTGTATTCATTTTTGTTTTCGAATACGGATACGGATTGGATATTGGATATCCATAGATATATACATAAATATTTTCATAATATACATAAATATTTTCATAATATATATTAAATTCTATGGTATATATCTACTATTCGGATACAAATAATTAAAAGGAAGCAGCTAACAGTCCCTCAAAAATCCCCGGAGATTTTCAACTAATTCTATAAACATCAATACTAAATCCTGTAAACATCAATACTAAATCCTGTAAACTAATTCAACAAATTCTGTAAACATTAAAATGCGTGAAAGCTGTTAAAAACGCGTGACAGCTGTTGAAAACGCGTGACAGCTGTCGAAAACGCGTGACAGCTGTTGGGGACCACCTTCTGTGAACATACACATAATATCCTGTAAACATATACATATTATCCTGTAAACATACACATATTATCCTATAAACATGCACATATAATTCTGTAAACATACATAGTGTACTTAAAATTATAGCAGTTGAAATATCCTGTAAACATACATATATTATCCTGTAGACATACACATATTATCCTATAAACATACACATATAATTCTGTAAACATACATAGTGTACTTAAAATTATAGCAGTTGAAATTATGGCAGTTGTGGCAGTTAAAAACGCGTCAGAACTAAGCTAAAAAGGAAAGACTTTTATACACGGAGATTTTTGGAGGACTGTAGCCCGGGGGACATTACATTTTCTCTAATTAAAATTCAAAATCATATCCGTATCCGTATCCGCACAAATATTCAGATATCAGATATCCGTATCTAATTTTCGGATACAGATCTGGATACAGTCGGATATTATCCGATCCGTTTGCACCCCTAGACTGAACCCACACCCACACTTGACACACTCTCTCTCTCTCTCTCACACACACACACACAAGCATAGATCTCTCTCTTATTAGTGATTACAGCTACAGTTAAAGAGTGAGAGGAACAGAAGGAGAAAAACTCACATTTTTTCTTGCTAAGATTTCTGATTGCCTTGATCTCTCTGCCGCTGCTGCTTCTTTCTCTCTTTCTCTCTCTCACACAAACACGCACGCACACACGCACGCACGCACGCCCTCTGGTCCATTTTCTAATTCGTCTCTTTAGTTCTTTAGAGATCTGGTTACAATTATTTGTTTATTAGATTCCTTACATGAGCAAAGGAGGGGAGAGAATGTGGAATTGCGGATTTGTGGTCAAAGAGGTTCTCTTTTTGTGTGCTCTTCTTTCTCTCTTCACATTACCTCATGCTTTCAAACAGAGCCTTTGCTGTGGTACACATTTACTTGCTTCAATAACAGCTTTATCTTTCTTTCTTGTTAATTATTTGTGTATGTACGACTTGCAGCTCTATTATTTCACATTGTACATTAAATTTGTAAAACACCACTAGCCCTTGTACCAAAATAATTCTCTTGTTTTATTTAGTTTTTTTTATTGTATTCGTCCATTTTTTCACAAAATCTTGTGGCTATAACATTGGAACTCCCAAGAAATTTACCAGAGGAGAAGTACTTAGTTCAAAATTGCAATAGCCTCCACCAGCAATGGTGTAACTAGAGTTTCTCTGTCTTCTTATGCAATGTATAAACTTTAGCTAACCAGTTGTTTTTTCTTCTGTTATCTTGGCAGAGCGCACAAATTTAGGATCAAGTTTTCAGAACCACCAGGTTCAAGTAATCCTCTAATTCTCAGTTTATACACAAAAACATGTTTAATAAATTAAGTTGTATCCGCAATGGTAAATAAGTTCGGTGTCTGAAATGTCAGTACAGTCTCGCCCTCCATTTTTGTGCCAAATAAAAATTAAAAAGGAAAAAAAGATAAGTTGAACATTTAAAAAAAAAAAAATGAAATTGTAACTTCATCCTGTTGTTGCAGGCAAAGACCCAAAATGCAGCTTATGACGGGCCGGGTTCGTATCCACCAAGGTGCACCGGCAAGTGTGGCGACTGTACACCATGTGTACCAGTACACGTGCCTGTGCCACCAGGCACACCTGTCATTGCTGAGTACTACCCGGAGGCATGGCGTTGCAAGTGTGGCAACAAGCTTTACGTGCCATAGTTACAAGCAAATGAACTTGCTGCAAGTAAATATACTTACAAACAGTTTGTCTGCTGTCTGTTTAGCTACCTAGAAAGCTAGTTAGCTATCAGCATATAAGTATATCACTCATTACATGAGAGATATAGCTGGCCCCACCATAAGATAAGGCATTTTTTCTTTTATACGTGGTACGTGTATATAAAGTTTTATCTAAAGAAAGTAGGAAATGAGATTTCATAATAACAAATTTTTAATCCTCATTTCTCTTTTCCTCTTTTATTTTGTATGTTTAATTAATTTGCTGGTTTTACAGGGTGTAGGAAGTGAATTAACACTGAGCAGATAGCATTGCATGCACTGATCATCCATGATTCCCCAGCAATTATTTCTTGGCGATATCATTATTGTGTCCCCACAATTGTTTGGTTTGACTGCTTTAATATTGGTAGCAAGTTGCATGCATTAGCATTGACTGAACTAACGCACATGGCACCTAGTACTATATCTTGTACTGGGCTTACTGGCTCATTTTAAAGCCTGTCGGCCTCAATGGGCCCATTCTATCTCCGGCCCATAAATTATTTTGTTCCTGACTATTTTTTTCTTTTCTGTTGTTGACTACTCTTAGGGAATTATTTTTTTTGGTTGGATTTGTGTCGCTGTCATGAGGCTTAAAAAGAGAAAACAAATTTAATTGTGTCTCCTACTAAAAAGGAACACGTGGAAAGTCTCACTAGTTTTTAACATAAATTTCTATTCTGAAAATGTTTTCTTCTGAATATTCTTCTCAATTTTCTATGCTTTGATCTGAAACAAATTTAATGATCTCTAGCGTACACGCAAATATCTCCTCCATATCTCTCCAAGGACATTAACAGAAGAAAAAAAGTATTTTGATTAATCCGAATTACCAAAAAGTACGGTAAACGGTGGCATCCGGTCAAAGTTCCAACTTAAAAATTATAATAATAAATGATTGTGCATGTGTAGCGAGTCACTGCTCCATTGATTATTTTTTGTATTTGTTAGCTTTATAAATTTTCTGTTTAGCAAGTAAATTTCTGCAATACATTGGAAACATAATATGATAATATAATGTAGATCTCTTATGCAATCTTATTATTCTCATATACAATCTTATTGTTGTTGACTCAAAATACGTATTTTTGTATAACTTGATATTATTGATATTTCTTAGTTTAGTTGATAACGTACAAGAAAAAATTGAAACTTTTTGTTTAGCACATTTATTCATTACAAAAATAACATAATCAAAGTCTGTATTTAAATGTTAGAAATGAAATTAGATTGTGATATTGAAGAGAGAAGTAAAGTTTTTTGTTTCTTACTTCAGAGAGTATAAGAATATGGAGTATAAGGCTTTAATACAGATATCTCACGACTCTATCATCTATTTTTACTAGTTAATGTCGATCAAGACAATTATAGATTATACATGTTATAAATATATAAAATCTTTTAGATACAAAACATTTCAATAATAATTACTAGTGCTTTCTAGATTATTCAATATTCATTAATAAAATAAATTGAAGAGGCTCAAGCCCGTTATCTTCATGAACATTCACAACGAATGTTAAACTAAATACATGAGACATAAAAAAAATATAACCGTCTTAATTAAGTTATAACAATTTTATTGTTTATTGAGTTTTATAAGAGTGGAATGAAAATGTAATTTTATACTGTAATTATCTTAAATTTTAAAAAATAGTTTTTAAAATTTGAACATAAAGACTACAATTGTTCTCTATAATTATCTCTATTGTGCTCCACTGCAAAAATAAATAAATAATTTAGTAAAACAAAATTGTTAACATAAATTATTGATCCGTGTAGTAAACTTCTCTCTTATACTGAGCCTTTGTGCTTATGAAATTCGAACACTAGTTTTAAAAATAAACACCACGACAGATCACCTCTAGTCCTCTATAAAGTATAAAGAGCCAAGCGTTAGCTCAATTTTTTACGACCCGTTATAGAGATGGCAACAACAAAAGACTGCGTAAGATCAGTGATCAGCTTTTATCTGAACCAAGGTCCACGTGGACAGTGGCTGAGCGGCTCACGAGATGCATGTGTTAGCCCTGGACACTTGTAAACCACCTTGCTTGGCCGTCTAAAAATCCATCTTCACTTTACCAGGCTACGTTACACCCTCATCGTTCGTTGTAATTACGATATGACCACACCTATTCAATCCGAATGACTGCTTAATTTGACCGCGAGCTTCTAATTTTTGTTTCATTAATGATAATTATTCATTTTTATAATAGAACGATAAATTATTTTTACCGTAGCTCGTTGACATTATGAATATATCATAATTTCTCCAACACATCGACCACAATATTTTTATTTTATTTTTAGAAACTAAGAATTAAATTATCTGAAAAAATTAATTTTTTTTTCTCAATAAATGAAGGGTGCGTTTGGATGAATCAAGAAATAGCTCGGAATAGCAGTTATTTCTGAGTTCGAAATAGCCGCTAACCCAATATTTCATAGGAATAACGGAATAGAAGCTAACCCGAGCTATTCCTTTGTTGATAATAGCGTTTTTTTTTTCATCCAAACGTGTTGTGTTGAGAATAGCTCGTCAGGAATACCAGCTATTTCTGAGTTAGCGCTATTCTTATGTCATCCTATCTCTCAAATGGAGGTTAGGGTGGAAGTGAGAAAAAAATATATATAAAAGAGTTCCTGTGAAATTCACAACTCATATTGTAAATAAATCAATAATTGGGTACCAATAGTTTTCGAATTTCCAATCGCAAAGATTCTCTAAATTTACGAAAACTTTTGAAATCAAACTATTGATTCGGTCCAAAAAAGATCTCGATAGGACCCAATCATGAGTTTAGTATCATTTATGAGATCGAAAAAAAATAATCCATTTTATTTTCGATAATTTAATTTCTAATTTCTAATTTGCGTTGACCAGGCGTGAAGTTATTTCTTAGGCAAACTGCATTTTCTTAGAAAAAAGAAGGAAAAGTAAAAGAAAAAAAAATAATGTTATTTATATCACGATACGATGCCAGATCAAGTGGTACTGACTAATTGCATTAGGATCCGCATCGTCTCAGGTACCTGACTCAACACAATTGTAATGGACAGCTCAGATTTACTCTCAGCCGGTTGGGATCGGGATGACAGAGGGGGCAGAATTATTTGTGGTTTGAGATGCGTGCCAATCCATTTTCTGACCGTCCGATTTAATTCTACTTAGTCAGATAACCTGAGGGGATACGAATTCATTGCATTATGGGATGATAGATGGGTAACCAAGGAATGCCAGCTTAATAAACCATGAATACTAAATAATTTATATGTATGACATTCCAACTATTGTAACTGTGCAATAGAATCCACCTTGCACCTTTTTCTGAAATGTCCATATGTTGCACAAATTTGATTCTGGATGGGCAAATTCCAAAACTTCTATGAGAATTGGACTTCTTTAGAACAAATCCTTCATTTAGCTCACACTTTAAACCCTAACCAAAAAGAAGCTATGTTGATGGTGCTTAGTGCCATATGTTGGTGTGTTTGGCGAACACGAAATGCTATCTGTTTTGATAATACTCCTGTACCTACAATTAGAAATATGTTTTTACTTATATGCTCTTTGCTGGATTATTGGACAGGATACAAAAAACGGACTGTGAGGCCCTTTACTGATGAGTGGATGTCCGAAGACTTGGATATGGTGCCGCTACAATCCCTCTCCCCTGTGCTTGCTCTTATGCCACCTATGCCACATGTACCACTGGTACCCGTTCTGATGAATGCCTGAATCACTTGGCTGTTATGAATTTTACCTTTGTTTTCTGAGCATGCACTATTCTATGTAATAAATGGGGTTTTCCCTCATGTGAGTAACCCTATGTTAATGTCTAAGGTCAGACGCACTTAGTTAGTTTCGGAAGTTTGTTTGAGCTAGACTTTCCTTTTTACTTGCAAATGGTTGTATGTTTTTGAATATTTGTATTTTGCATATTATTCTAATGGAAGGACTTATGCCTATTTTTCCAAAAATGACATTCCAGCTAATCTTGCCAAGTGTCAAATGTAATTAATTATTATCATTCCACCAACAAAAATGTTCCACTCTGTAAATTATTTTGTCCCTTCTCTAAGATTTTTTTTTTTTTTTTTTTAAAGCTTGACAGAAGCTGTCAAGTGTCCCTTCTCTAAGATTCTTAGACAACTCTTTTCGCCATCTACAACGTTCTACTGATTATTTTTATTTCCTGATTTGTAAGTTGTAACTATGGATGAGAAATGGAGGATGTGAAGGTGATAGTGGCAAAGTTAGACGCGGTTCGCTTTTCTTAAATTGTATTGGTACAATCACAAAATAAATTTTTAAGCCTACAGGCTTCTTGCCGAAAGAAAAAAAAAATGAAACAACTTAAAAAATACACACTTAGAGGCCTGTTAATGCAGATTTGTAATTTCTATTTTTTCTGGAGGATATGAATAAAAATTTCGGTATCTGCATAGTGCATTAACATCATAATATACAAAAATAATAAAATTTCCTGCAATTGTTCTGATAGTACAATTAAACAACTAATTTTACACATTTTTTTAGTGAGGCAACAATACTATGCACAGTGTATATTAGTCAGTACTTGAATTATCTTAATTTTCATAGTCTAAACAGTCGATTTGAACTATTAAGGGGATCTTCATATAAAAATATACACGTAGAGCAAATTTTATATATATATTTTTTATAAACTTTATAATATAACTTGATCTAAAGATTTTAGACTATTAAAAAAGAGAAATTTATATATATCCCCATCAAAACTTCTCAATTTAGATATTTCTCTATTAGAATTCAAAATTTAGTTATTTCCCCATCAAAACTCAATTGTTTTACATATATCCCCATGTCTTATTTTAACCACTTACAATTTAAGTTAATATTAATAAAACATTTACAAGACTGTTTTACCCTTCAATCAATATCACTGTGGCAAAATCTCTTTCCCTCCAATTTATTGTTCTCTTTTCTCCTGCGACCCTCCCTCCGTGCAATGCTTCCCCCTTCTCTTGAGTTCTGCTCTGCACAATCCAACTATTCCGATTTTAAATATGAACTCTTTTTTTATATATATAATTTATTTGCAAAATCGTTCTAGTCTCTGGGCACAAGAAGAAATACTAAGAACTGCGTGTTCAAACTTCTTATTTCCATCCATTTTCTTGCTTGTCTTGAAACTTGTTTTACTTTAAATTGTAGTGTTTAACGTTACTAGAGAATTAATGACAAAGATAATCTCTTTATTAGAATGGAACAATTTCTCTCTCTTCTATTGTGCTTGTTTTTGGAAGAATGCTGATATTTGATTGTAATTTCTAAATGCTGGTATTTGGTCGGTATGCATGTTATGATTAATTAGAAAAAATAAAAAATGAAAAATATTTGGCATTTGCACTTTCTTGTACCAGACAACAAAGACATGTTTCTTTTACTTGAATTTCATAGCTTGTTGTAATGTACTTGAATTTCATAGCTTGATTGTAATCTACTAGAATTTCATAGTTTTCTTTTATCATCAACTTTGTTTTGAGACCTTGTAGAGACTGGATGGTAAATTTGCTGAGAGAGTCCACGAGGGAATGAAACCTTTTTTTTTTTTTATGAAATTGTTTGACAGTGGCTATCAAATTACAAATAAAATTACATTACAATTCACGTGCCTATAACATTTGACCACAATGTGCCCTCCTGCAGAGCCTTCTGCCCCAGTACCTTAGGTGGTACCTATTCTCCTCCAAAGATGACATTGTTTCTTTGCCTCCAAATCCACCAAGTGGTACATAGTAATTTTGCAGATCCAATCACCCTTTGCTCTGACTGGTTGGTGCAAACTCATTCAATGAGTAATCCACCACATGCCTAATTGAAAGGGTGCCTGGTATCACTCCTTGTACCAGTTTGGTTGTAAATAATTGGGTTCCCATATTTTGTTGGATAAAGGTCCAAACCCGCTTCGCATAGGGGCAATAAAACATCAAATGGACAATTGATTTGTCACTCTGCGCATTACACAGGGAATGAAACGTTGAAACAGGAATTACAATCTCAAATTTTGCAGTTGTAATAAGATGTGATTATCTATGAAGTACCTTGCACTACAGCAGTATAGCTTGTGAAACTACTATGTGAACTTGTTGTTTTGAGAAAAATGTGAGTCTCACATTATAGATTTCATTGGTAAAGTTACAAAGGAGTTGTTACATCTATACAAAAATGTGAAATGAAAATAACTCAAAACATTTGAGTTTTAAAATTTGAAAAATGTACATCTGACATTAATTGCCAATGAAGGTAAAAAAAAAGATGCAAAGATTTTCCATTCCTCACAGTTGACTAGTATATAGTTTTTCACCCAGTATCAATCACCCTTCTTTGTCCTCTGACTGTAAATGGTTACTGAGAGCAGCTAGTGAAGAGTTTCGAGTCTACTGTGTCGTACCAGTAAATCAGCTCGGTTGTACCAGTCAATTTTGAATCATTGGCACGGTAAATAGAGAGAGATCTGTCAGAGGCATGGAAGGAACATTACCATTTAACCCACTGTCTTTTCGATATTCAGATTGCAAAGAGCGGGCTCCAAAAAAAGCATTAGCACAATACTTGATGAAGGGCAGAGAGGCAGAAAAGAAACGAAAGGATTAGTGTGAAGAGAAATGGAAAAAGAAACGGAAGGGTAGAGAGGCAGGAAAAAAAAAGGAAGGGATTAGCACCCTAATTATTTAGGGGCAAAACTGTCTTTTAAGTTTTTTTAATAATATTACTTTTAAATTTTAAATAGTTAAATGATGAAATGAAGATATAAATAAAACAGTGCAGTTTTGATGGGATATAGCTAAATTTAGAATTGTGATGGGGAAATATCTAAAAAGACAAGTTTTGATGGGAATATAACTAAATTTCTCATTAAAAATAATAATTTTCTATCTATCTAAATGAATAGTTAAATTTTTTTATAAAAATATTAAAATTTAATGTACAAACACATTTTCATAGAAAAATCATGTTAACTGGTTCAGAGACTATTTGAGCTGTAAAAATGAGAACATCAATTCAAAGTACTGACCAATGTACGCTACGTAAACCATATCCTCACTCATTATTTATGCATTTTCATTAGCATAAATCACTGCGAATTAATTTTGAAATCTCATGCTCATAAAACCTTATCTCACATAGTTCTATGACAACTAAAGTGGCCCTCAATAAATATCATAGAGCATGGTTAAAACACTTTCTTGTTTGTATTCCAAATGTGTTTCACATCTTTATCTCTGTTTTTTATTTTCATACAATTGAAATAATATTCGTATTAAAATGTATTTGAAAAACAAAATTGATAATGTTTTCAAAATATTTTACTATTTTTTTATAGTTTAGAATCTTTTAAAAAATAGTGATTTTGTTCCTATCTAAAAAATAATAATCAATTCCAAAATATATAAAAGTTGGTCTCGAAACAAATGAAGATAATGTTGTACGATTCAAATTGACTGTTTTGACTCTGAAAGTGAAAACAAGAATGTAAAACATAATTATGACACGAAAAAAAATTCTTATTGTCTTATTTAGTCCTATTCCATTTAGTTTGTTAAATTCTCACAATTATATATACTTATCCTTCTATCTTTTTTTTCTCTCTCTCTTTTACTCTCTAGTTACAATTGTCTTATCATCCTAAAAAAAAAGAAAAATTATGCTCTTCACCGCCACGATGGTCCAACCATTTCTTTATTTAATTCTCACAATTATATATACAATTATGCCTCTATCTTTATTTTTCTCTCTAGCTACAATATAGTCTCGCATAACCGCACACAAATATATATATAGGAATATGCTAGCATGCTATGCATAGCATAGAGTCCCTCCATGCAACGCCTTAGATTTCGACTTTTCAAAATCCTAACAGTCGATCCGAACCGTTCATCTTGTTCTCCATATTAATATGTGTCCGGAGACCAAATTTTACATTTTTTGGAATTTTTTTACTATTTTTTTAGATTTATTGAAAATCGCTGTTTTTTTATGGTCCAGATTTGCTGAAAACAGCGATTTTCAATAAATCTAAAGAAATAGTAAAAAAATTTCAAAAAATATAAAATTTGGTCTCCAAACACATATTAATATGGAGAACAAGATGAACAATTCAGATCGACCGTTAGAATTTTAAAAACTCGAAATCCGAGCCGTTGCACGAAGGGACTCTATGCTATGCATAGCATGCTAGCATATTCCTATATATATATGAGGGTTCAAATGCACCCAAATTTTTGTGGACCCAAATGCACCTTATATTTCAAATTCTTTTTCTCCGTTTTCAAAGTCGGAATAGTCAATCCGAACCGTTAAATGCGATCTATATATTAAGATGTGCTTGGAGACTAAATTTTACATTTTTTGGAATTTTTTTACTATTTATTAAGCCACTTTGAAAATCGCTGATTTTATATTTTCTGGACCATTGGATCAGTGATTTTCAAAGGGGCTTAATAAATAGTAAAAAAATTCCAAAAAATGTAAAATTTGGTTTCCAAGTACATCTTAATATATAGATCACATCTAACGGTTCGGATTGACTATTCCGACTTTGAAAACGGAGAAAAAAGAAAGGATGCATTTGGGTGGACAAAAATTTGGGTGCATATGAACCCTCCTCTATATATATATATATATATATATGCTCTCTTGCCACCGCTAAAATCTACAATGATAAACTCGCTACCTTCTTTCCATGCCATCCTTTTAATTCAATCTCTTTATCCTCTTACACCTAATTAAATTAATCCTTAAAATCTCTTACATCTTCGTCGTGAATCGTGACTCATGAGATGTCGTGAAGCTCGTCAC
The DNA here is from genome assembly GCF_964058835.1 of Carex rostrata. Taxonomy (NCBI): domain Eukaryota; kingdom Viridiplantae; phylum Streptophyta; class Magnoliopsida; order Poales; family Cyperaceae; genus Carex; species Carex rostrata. Next base: position 11,784,516 of record NC_135919.1, read on the forward strand.
GATACAACACTTAAATCTATAGCTTTGGTCGCCAGCAAATCCCAAGACTGAACTACTTTGCTGAACAGAGAAGCATTAAATTTGAATTTGAGGAGGGATCAAGTTACAACAAGCATTTTTCTACATTTTTAAAGTTCAAATCGTCGATCCAAACCGTTAAATGTGATCTCTACAATAAAATGTGCTTGGAGACCAAATTTTACATTTTTTGAAATTTTTTACTATTTATTAAGATGAGTACAAAAACTAGTCAAATTCAGAACATTGAATTTTGTACCCATCTTAATAAATAATAAAAAAAATTAAAAAAAATGTAAAATTTGGTCTCCAAGCACATTTTATTGTAGAGATCACATATAACGGTTTGGATCGACGATTTGAACTTTGAAAATGTAGAAAATACTTGTTGTAACTTGATCCCTCCTCTTTGAATTTTGAACAAGCAAAGCTAGGGGTGTAAATTCGGGGTTTGTTGGATTTTCTTAAAATCTTCAATCTAATGATTATAGATGGAGTACAATATTTTCAATTTGCAGTTAACTAATTACAAAATAAAAATTATTCAATCCGAATTTTATTTTAGGTGATTAGTTTTGCAGATTTGTCGAGTTCTTCATTAAAAAAAATTGTTCTAAAAATGAAGTAATTAACGATAAATTATAAATTGAAAATACAGATAAAAATATAATATAGATCTACTAATAATAATATATAGCAAATTATAACTATAATTTTAAAACTAACTAGAAATCGAATTATTTCTATGATAATCTATGCATATACATATTTTGTTTAGAAAATCTTGTACGTAGGGCCGGATTTTACTCATTAATTTTTCTTTTTTTACGATATCTAATCCAAAAATATTTTTCTTGGTTTGATCAAAATTCACTTCATACCAAGTACTGAAATTATAAAGTTGTAATTTTTCAGGTCTAGTTGAATAGACCGGTCAGTTTAATCGGATTAATTAGATTACACTCACACACTTTAATGGAACTTAATTTCCAGATCAGCACTTTTGATCTCTAAAATCCTAAACTTGCCTTTTGAAATGTTATGTTATATATATAAATCTGGTCCAAATGGCTAAAAAAAGAATGGAAAATGCTAACAGATCATTATCAATAGATCTCGATGGTGGGTGGGGCTAAAACAAAGAGCTTGTACAACACATCTAAGTAGTTTAATAGAAGCAATGTGATTATTATTTTTGGAGGTGGTCACCATTTGTAGACTAGTAGTGGTATTACTTGGTAACTTCTGAATTGTTCATCTAACTTTTGCTAGCCCTTTCGTCTCTCTACTCTTTTCCTCTCCTCCCCTCTCTAATGGAGTATAGCTTGACCACCACCACAAGACTTCCACTACATCCATCTTCCTCTCTACTCTATACTTAAATCCCCTCTGCTCTCTCCAGTTACAAAGCTTGCTATCTGGGAGCAACAGCACAAAGGCCTGGCTCTGCTCAGATGCAATGTCTACGCCTTTCCCCTTTTCTCAGCAGTTGGAGGCACAATACTGCTTCCTCTCTCCCCATGAAGAACACCATCACATTAGGGTGGAATTGGATCGCTCTGTTTTATTCTCTGCAATAGGGGGGCACCCTCTTAAGCTCTGATTTCTTTGCTCATAGGTTGCATATCCGGTATGGTGGCTCACAAGCAAATTGGGCCCCTGTACCAGTTCGAAATGGCTTCCTATTGAAGGTTCCAGACTGGTTATCACAAGATGAGTTGGGGGGTGATTCTCCTTTCTGGGAGAAATATTATTCACTAATAATTCTTCCATGGAAAATGCACAACAGATCAGATCCTCTTTCTCCCAGAAGCAGAATCCTCCTCACAATTCATGACTTCCCGCTCGATTATTGGCACCCTATCTATTTTAGACAAGCGGTATCAGGGATGGACACTCTAGCTGGGATTTCTCATGAAGGTCTCACTGGGTCAAACAAAACATCTCTGAGGTTAACGGTAGACTGCTATGACAGAAGTCTAATTCCAAGAAGACTCTATGTTGGACATGGAGAGAGGTGGTCGGACTGTCGGGTAGACTACCATGGCCCTCTATCGCTATACACAGGAGGTCCTCCGCATTCTCCTGATAATGATGGAACAAAGCATTCTTTTGGTGGTGAGGATCCACCTCAGGGGATCCGCCTCCCATATCTCCCTCCCTGGAGACACTATGCCTTACAATCTCAAGTACCGCAGGTGGATCCAAATCAAAGAGGCGCTTCGGCGGCACAACGCTCTGTTTTCACTCTAGTCAGGTCTACAAACAAAGTCGGTACACCAAGTCTAGGGGGGAAGGTTGGTCGGACAACGGCCTCTCAGCACGTCTCCCAATGGATCCAACTAGGAGATAAACTACTACAGTAGGACATGAGTCCTTCTCTTCCTTTTCAGTGCCAGGGCTGCCATCTTTCGGGCCTGAGCGTGCCAGGCACACACCTGGGTAGAAAATGACAACAAGGGAGAGCGTTAGTCACATCCATAACACGCATTTAGATGGAGATGTATTCTCCAAAGCTGCCTTTGATTACAGCACGTGTCCAAGCTCTCATATGGCGACAAAACAGAGATTTTATCCCTCCTCTGGCATTGAAAGATTCCTCTCTCAATCAAATTCCCTCCAACCCAGATGCATGAAACCTAACCTAGACATGTGTCACTCCAGTGAAATTAAAAGGAGTATTAGGCCCCTCCAGAATCACCCCTCCCTTCATAAAAAGGACACGTGTCTCAACAGTGGTCCACTTAAAAAAACCCCTAATTTCAGGGAGATTTTTAATTACCACCAACCGCCTTTTGATCATTTCCCTCCAACCCAAAGATATCTAAAACTAAACTACACCTCCCCCTGCTTCTCTCACATATCTCTCTGCTCCACCTCTCTTGCATCCCAACAACTCCCCAACACTCAAATGTCTGACCTAACCCTTGTCAATGAAGCACTCATTCAGCGTTTTGTGGGGTTGAGCACAGAAGACCCTTCTTCTCAGGCTATCAAGATACCCATTACGGCCATACTAGCACAGATTGGTCAAGAGCTATGCTGGTCAAGATCGTCACTAATCGAACGGTGCTAGAAAATCCTTTTTTAGAGGCTATGTCAAATGCTTGAAATGCTCGCCATAACACAATTTTCAGACCTGCGACCCAAGTGGTAAGAGCTAAGTATATTCCTAGAAGTGAATTGTGGCTATGCAAAAGGGTATACAAATGCACCCCTTTTTGGAAGGCCCTGATAATGCTAAGAGAGGATCTGGTTCCAATGCTGACGTGGAAAGTAGGGAATGGGAAAATGTGCAATGCAGTGGCTCAGCCATGGTTTCTAGGGGCCTTGGATTGTGAGGTGTAGGGAGGCAGTACTAGAGGCCTTAAGGTCAAATATCTCATACAACCGGATACTGGTATTTGGGATCTGGAAGTTTTTATCAGTCTCTTTGGGTATGTCAACTCTCTCCGCATAATACAGGAGGTGAAGCCACCCTCTCCGAGTGGTGGTCAGGATAGATTGATTTTCACCCAATCCTCAAATGGAGAATTCTCTGTTAAAAAAGCTTATCGAATCTTATCTAGTGATACCCAACAAGGCGATCAGGAGGATAGAAAATTATGAGACCTGGGATGGCACAAAGGGGATTTACAACCAAGGGTAAGAGCATTTCTTTAGAAATTGGTACATGATGACCTTCTATTGGGGTCCACTTTGCATCGAAGGTTTCCTGCAACAGATCCGATATGTAGCATATGTGGGGAAAGGGAGGAGAACACTTCTCATCTGACTCATTTCTGTCAACTTGCTAGAGTGTGCCATTTCACGAGACCGCTTGCAATGAAATCTAATTCCTTGCCGCAAGTCCTCTCACAAGCTCTTACTCAACTTGAAGCAGGTATGAATGATTCTCAATGGTCACAATACATAAATTCCCTTTGGGCTATCTGGAGATGCAGAAATGATAGAGCCTACGGAGGGAAAGTAGTGGGAATTGAAACTTTTCAAAAATACCTATATCAAATATCTTGGGAGTCCAGAATAGGAGGAGTTTTTAATTACAAGTGAAGTTTTTAATTACCAGAAAGAGAGCAACAAAGAGCAGATCTTGTTCTTGATGAAGTTTTTAATTACAAGTGTTTTGTTGATGGCTCATGGGTCTTAGGATGGGAAGGAGGAGTTGGTGTTATACTGACGAAAGGAGAGGCTCTGATAAAATACAGATCACTTATGGTTGAAGGTGTGTGCCCAATTCAGATGGAGGCAATTGCTCTAAGAACTGGGGTTCAACTGGCACTACAAGGGGGGGGGGGGGCGGTAGAGAATTGCCTTTTTCTGTCAGACAACAACGGCCTAGTGGAACAGGTTTCAGCTCGGGCCCCTCCTATGAATGCTGACTGGCAAGCTTTTGAGGAAGTGATGGCAGTCTGGAATTTGGTGCATACTAATGAGTCCTATATAGGCCTGCTAATGAGCGGTAACTCGCTCAAAACTCGGCTCGGCCCTATCAACCTTCAGTAAAGGCCCGACTCGGACTCGGATCAAATATGAAGGGAAAAGCCCGGCTCGACTCGGTCCATTTGCTCAACTCAGCTCGGCCCGAACTTGGCTCGATCCAAAACTCGGCCCGTGGCCCATGAGTTGTGAATAAGTCGCTGATTTTCATTTAATTTATATGTAGCGATAAACAATAAAAACTCGGCTCCTGGCTTATATGTAGCGATAAACAAAAAAAATAGCTACTGATTGAAGACTGCGTGACTTTAACTTTTCACATCACAATAAAAATTAACTAATAACTTCTTCAAAATTCAGCAATCTTAACATTACAAATTAAATGTTAATTAAAATCTACGAGAATCAACATGCTCAAATTTCCTAATATGCGCTCCTAAACTCAAATCCCAAGAAGCAAACAATTTAAATCACATAAATGTAACAGAAAAGAAAAAAAAACAAAAAAACACAATAAAAAAAAAACTTGAAAACAGTGAAGAGCAAAAGTTCCTTGGACCATTTCTGACATCTAATTCAACTCAAGCATAGTGCAAACTTTTCAGAAGGATTTTGATAGTATCAAACATAGCCCCAAAATGAAGAGAAAAACATCGAAAAAAACTCAATTCCAGCTTTGGAATATGAACGGGAAGCAACCAGTTCATGATGACTTGCCAAATCCTCTTCAAGAAACAAAATTGGTATTACACCTAGTAGAGCCAAGACCTACATCGAATTAGATCTGTGATTGTGAGTGTCTATTAAAATTCACTTTTTTTTCAATATACTATCAATTACATGGACATGAAAGTAGGTACCAGTACCGATTTATGCTGAAACTGAGAATAAATCTACATCTCCAGCTCAAACATTGACCGCCCCTTTAACCCAGCAACCTTCATTTCAACTGCATCAGAGGTGGATAGAAGAACAACAGAAGGTGTACAAAAGCATTGGATGCTGAATAAGAAGGTGCATAGGTTTAGAGAGCGTTGATTTCTCAGTTTTTACAGTAATTGGGATGGTGGTAGTAAGGACAATAATTTATGTAATTTAAGTATACAAAAGACACCATTGAATTAAATGTGAAAAGTTAAACCTGGTGTTGAATTAAATGAATAAACCAAAGGAAAAATTTATACGTGGGATCTATAACACAATTGATAAGTATTTTAGGAATTCATATCCAGTGCAATACCTGAGTTACAATGACTAGATCCGGGTCGTTCTTTTAACCTGGCACAAATCTCAAAATTAACACTCTATAGTTTTCATAGGCATTGGATTGAGTTTGATCCAAGTGAAATTAATCTGGCCGTTAATTTTTCATTGTACCCTCCAATACTGGTATTTTAGCATCTTGTTCAAGCACTCAGCTACATTTATATCAGAAAAGATAAATTAATTGAGCACTCACCATTATATACACATTGAAATTTTATTTGTACATTCGAAACCATGTATTTACACTAATATCAAATATTTCCAGGGTGCATGAAGGTGTCATGACAGCTTTAAACCAAACTATACCAAAGAGTTCATATGACCTTCAACATAAAAGGCTCATGCGAGAAGGGCTAAATATATTTTTGTAATTTGAAAAACATCTCAATGTGTAGATTAAACAGTATAATCTAAGGGTCAGCCACTCTCAGATTATACCATACATCAATTACCTGATAGATCTCACTTAAATCATTTCAGGGGACAAGTTTGTGCTTACCAGTATCATGGATATCAGTACCAGTATCACAGAGAGATAGAATCGGACTGGTACTTGATACTTTGATAGTTCAAAATGTTTCAAAAATCGTAATTTAACAAAACCCACAAAATCAAATCAGTACCAGTATCATGGTTTTCTATCCAATTTAAGCAGCTCAGAAAGAGAGAGAGAGAGAGAGAGAGAGAGAGAGAGAGAGGAGAGGAGAGGAGAGGAGAGGAGAGGGAGAGAGCACCTGAGAGAAGAGAGAAGAGAGAAACTGGAGGCGATGGATCGAGAGAGCAGATGGAGAGCGACGGAGCGAGAGAACGAGAGCTCAGCTGTTCGACAGGGAGAAGAATTGAGCGAGAGCGAGAGGAGAGGAATGGTTCGACTCAGTGGGCAGCTCGGCTCAGCTCGGATCAGAGCGAGTATGTGAGATTTATTTCGAGTTCGAGCCGAGTTCGGGCTTAGCTCGAATTGAGCTCAGCTCAATTTGACTCATTCAAGAGTCCAGCTCAAAGTCCATGGGCCGGCCCGGCTCGTTTAGCAGGCCTAGTCCTATATCTGTCAGTTCATCCCTCGTAGCCAGAATGAAATGGCTGATGCTCTTGCAAAAAAGGGAAGACCGCATAGATGGGATTGTAATGGCTATACTTTTCCTATGTTTGATTTTGGTTAGCTGTTGTTCTAGGATGAAAGAAATAGTTCTCTGATTTATATGCATATCAATGTAACAGGGATCATGTACTCTGAGTTTGAAGTAATGAAATGTTGACCTAAGGGTCTTTTGAGACCCCCAAAAAAAAAAAAAAAAAAAAAGCAATGTATGATTAATGAGTACTATCATTGGTGTAGTCAAGATTCAAATCAAGAGTGACAAAAATATTAACAATTCAAATTTTATCAAAATATTAAGTATAATTCGAAAAGTGTAAATTTCATCCAAAATGATATAAGTTCTAATATATAATAATGCTTTTATATAAAAAAAATAAACATAGCAATACTAAATTTTAAAGTCAAAATTAGAGGCTACATTATTAATAGATTGGTTATTACTAGTAGAGTCTAAATTACTAATATACTAGTAATTATTAATTTAGGACAAAATTACTAAGCAATATACATTAGTCTAATTTATTAATAAAGACTAAATTAGAGACTACATCACTAATAAATTGGAGAATGATATTAGAAAGACGCTAACTTGCAATAAAAAAATTAGGGTTAACTAAAAAGAAATTTTAGAATGCACACTCTCATTGGCGTTGCTGACCTCCCGCTCTGCCAGCCTACTCCCGACTAAGCTTATGCGTTATTGATCGCCCTTCGCAAATCGCTCTTCATTCGCATGAATCGTTTCGTCCCGTCGCCCTTCTTTTTCTTTTTGCTGTTTCAATTTTTTTTGGTTGTTCATTTGCAAATCGACTATATTCGCACTAGTATAAATCGCTAACGGATAGCCATTACGAATTAGAAAAATAAAAGGATCCGTGACTCTGTAGGGAGAGTGGACAACGAAAGAATAAAAAAATGACTACGTTGGAAATTCAGACTTCATAGGATAGAACATAAAAAAATACTCGAGCAACAATCCAACACCATAAGAAATTTTTTTTTTTTCTTTTCATAATCTATAGTAGGATAGATGTCTAATTCTGAACTATAGTGACTCCGCTACTGAGTACTATTACTAATTTTCAAGCAAATTAATTTGCTTTTGTATTTACACACACAAACTAAGGGCAATGTCCCATCGTATCATGGTTTATTGATATATATAGTAATTTGATGATAATAATGAAAAATGAAAATTATAAAAGCTCAACATGTAGAGGTAATTAATATGTTGATATAATAATTGTGTTTGTGTAAAAAAAAATGAAATTTAGTTTATCTTTTATTACAATTTGGAAAATAGATTATGAATTTAGCAATATTTGATGTATAATTATTAAACAATATTAAAACTGAACGAGATTTAATATGCAACACTGCAACCATAAACTTATTTTTTTGGCCTTTTAAATACATTCTGAATTTTTTGGAAAAAGTAGAAATGATCAAATATCTTCATTCTATTATTAAGCACGTTGGGTGTCCGATCCGCCAACGGCTACTATTGAGAGATGAAACTTCGGATTTGATCTCAGCTCTTCAATTACATAATTTGTCTTCTTTTGATTAAATGCATATCTTTTATGTATAGAAGTCTAAATTTAATTAAAAACATACCCACCACATGTGTTGCCACACGATACGTTACAATTTAAAATGAACAAATTCTGAAATTTACCGATATATTTATTTGTTTTCTTATTCCTTTATTTTCATATTTATCATCTTCAATTGAGAAGACTCCACATTCCATTTTCTTATTTATTGTTTTCTTACTTCTTCGTTTCTATACGAATCACAATGGAAATCATTTTTATATAATATATCAATGTGTGTATGTGTGTGTGTGTATTCTAAATTGGAAACAAAGAAGAATATAAATTGGAACGTGTGTGTGAATATATATTTTTCTTATAATATGTGTGTGTGTACATATATATCCTATACATACAAACGATAACACTTTTTATTTATGTTTTTTGATATTATATTATATGTTGATATTGAATTGTTGTATGATATTTGATATTAGATTCTAATCGAGCTATTATTTGATATCATTGGTACTTAAAAATAAAGAATCATCACATCATCAAATTGTTATCAGAGATCACGATTAAAGTTAATTAAAAATACATAATTATATAAATTTTCTATTAACATGTGTTTTAATTTTTAGATAATTATTATTTTCATTAATATATTTGTTTCTTATAATATGTCTCCGTTGCAACACACGGATTTGATACTAGTTAAATATTATGGATAGTAATGCTATATCAATATTTGCACTTTCATTCATATCATTAATTTTCTAAGAAAATGATTTTGCTCGTGGAAAATATTATCGTCTCTAACTATGTCATATTACGGGTACAACGTATATATAATTTTATTATATATGTGCAAGACAATCAAATGTGGTCCCCACACATCATAGAAAATATTGTCCTTTACAATATAATATCATAATTTAAATTTGTTTAGTAAGTATCATTTCTGACATGGACGGGTTAATGGTACAATCCCATCATGCTAGAATGTTCGTTTGTGGAAACTAAAGAAGCAATATAACATGTTAAGCTCTATGATAGCATGGCACGACTCAAATCTTCGCTAGCTAATATATATATTAATATACTCCTAATCTATACCCAGAGTTCATAAAATACATAAGAAGCTCTTAATGAAATAGATGCAATCTTATTTGTAGATGAAACTAAATTTTTTAAATGCATTCGAATACTACGATGGAATGGCACGAAGCTATTTGTTTAATTGCATATATATTAGAGTAAGGCTTGAGCGCTATAAATAATATAAAGTCATCCCTACTATGACTTTATGATAAAAATTGTATTATACAAGTTTATTATATGACTAATTTACTGAGCTACTTAAATCGAAATTTAAAATTTATATAATAAGTATTTGAAACCGTAGCACAGATAACCTTATACTATCCATAGTTCCCAACCTTACTTTATAGGAAGCAGCTAACAGTCCCCCAACTCCAGTTCTCCAAAAATCTCCGGATATTTTCAACTAATTATGTAAACATCAATACTAAATCCTGTAAACTAATTCAACAAATCCTGTAAACATAAAAACGCGTGAAAGCTGTTAAAAACGCGTGATAGCTGTTGAAAACGCGTGACAACTGTTGAAAACGCGTGACAGCTGTTGGGGACCACCTTCTGTGAACATACACATAATATCCTGTAAACATACACATATTATCCTGTAAACATACACATATTATCCTATAAACATACACATATAATTCTGTAAAGATACATATTGTACTTCAAATTATAGCAGTTGAAATTATGGCAGTTGTGGCAATTAAAAACGCGTCAGAACTAAGCTAAAAAAAGAAGGCTTTTATACACGGAGATTTTTAGAGGACTATAGCCCGGAAAACATTACCTTTTCTATACTTTGTATATTAACTAATTTCTAAATTAAGTTTCCAAATTTATTTATCTCCAAGTTTCAAGAAAGCAAGAGAAATTGATATCATCATTGTTATTCAAGATATGACTAGCTAATCATTCAAGCAAGATTCAATCTACATCGATCCGATCGATGAACCGACAAGGATAGTGATCGGATCATACGAGTTTACAAATCAAGTGACTCTACTCCAAAAACATCATAAATGGACCTAGCATGCCATATCAATAAAATTTATTCACCTTATGATGCATATATAGGCCTAATCGCATTCATTTATGTTTTCTTTTTTTCCTTTTTCAAATTAGTGCAATATGTGCTGGACAGATCTACAGTTATGTCAAAAAATACTTGGCCATTCCATGACTTATTTTTTTTTAATTATGTATATTGAAATTTAATTAATTATTGTTTATTTTGTACATAATTCAACTTCCTTTATGTGCGTTTATAGCTTAGTAGTTAGAATTATACTTTGTATTTGTGAAGACTTGAATTTAAATTTTAATGATCTCACATTATGTATTTTATGTTTCAATTCTTCAATTTAAATTTTTTATTTCTGTCTATGAATGTGATGACTCTAAATGAGATTACTAACTTTTAGTATATATAAATATATACTTAGTTACTCTAATGCTACTCTGTCGAATTACAAGCGCATAATCCTACCGTGTAGTAGTGTCAGGTGTCGATCCACAGTGAAAGATCTTAAGTAGTTGAATAACTTTAGAACTAGTCTAGGTTCTTCAGTTTAATTGGGTAACGTGTATAAAAAAATAAATAAAATAAAATAATAAAGGTACAGGGTGATTTTACAGTTTACTCTGGCAAATTTATATGTGGAGATGATAATTGTTGTAAACCAAGTTTAGAGAGCCTCTAAAATTTTGGAAGAAATCCTTCTAATTATCTCGATACATATTTATGGCGCTCATGTCTAACCGCATATGACTTTTTGTCATTGCCACATACGGCCCCACATACGGTACTGTCACTACCGCATACGGTATTGACCACTCCGCAGAGCAGAGCCGCATACCGGTACTGTTATTCCCTACGGATGGTTGGGTTCGGTTTTATGCATATTTGAAAGGTCCTCCGACTCTAAGGTAGGCTTGTGGGGGGGGGGGGGGCAATTCAGATTATCACATGATATAATGTAATTAAATCACTCACACTAACCTAATCAATTATATTCCTCTATTACTCGCTAAGTAATAATCCTAAACCCTATTCATTACAAGTAATAAATAAATTCCTAATTATACTTCGATATGTTATCTAATTTATATCCTGCTAAGGGAGCCCACTAGGTTCTAACCCTAATATTTGAATCGCTGCCAAGCCTCATTAGCCGAAGTGTTTATAATACTTACTTGTATCCCCTCTCACACCAATGTACAATGACTTAACACCTATTGGTATGTGGAGAACATTGGCATATAGTAAACAGAACTATGTATGCAAGGATATATTTCAATAACATTCTAAGTATAACGAAATCTCAAATAGACATAAAAGAAAAATAAATATTATAGTAAAGAAATAAAATATAATTCATTACATCCATCCCTAGAAAGGATGAGCTTAGCTACTCAAAGCCATGACAAAATAAAAGAAGTAATAAAAGAAATACAACCTAAAACCTAGAACACCTCTTTCTTGGATGACTCATTCTTCTTCCGCCTTGGATTTCGAGTGCCTCTTCTTCTCTTGACTCTCGAAATTACACGCAATATTATGTTCTAAACTATGAACTTACACAACTAAAATATGCACACTAATTCCTATTACATTAGGGGTTTATATAGTCTTTCCTAAAGGTGTGGAGTCATGGAGATCATGGGAGAACATGAGTGCCAAATATAGCCTTTTATGCCATATTTGAAGCACTAAAATAGACTTCAATGCGTAGCAAGGCCTGCCACATCTAGAGATTCGTCTTTCTAGAAGGTTGTTGTCCAACGGCCGAGATTTCATCTAAACTAGACAGTCCACGGATTCAATCCGTGTGCCCGTGCGGCATAGGCCTTTATACCGCATGCAGTATAGGTTATACCGTAAGGCATTGTACTTAGCCGAATTTTAGTGAATGTTGCATGTTGTGCACTTCGTGTGAGGTGTTTGCATACTCTATGTGTTGCCCTATTTTGACGCTTGCTTCAGAATCGACCTAAATATGACATTTTTGCTCTGTTTTTGGCCTAAATTCGCAACTTTCTCCAAACCTGCCAAAATAGCCTAAAAACACGTTTGCGGTGAATAATTCGGAAAAATGAATATTTCACATACGCTTTTCTACCATTTTTTGTACTAAAAAGTAGTAATTTTCGCTATATATTTTGGCTTTATCAGAATGTGATAATGCAAGATTTTTTTTAATAATAACTTTATGATGAATAACTTTTTAAAATTTTCGTACAAAACTTTAAATAATACGTACAAATAGTTTTCCAAAAAACTAACTTATATCTAACTTATACATTAGCGCGTGATTTGCTCGACTAGATGTGTTTTATACAATTAAGTATGCAAAGTAGTATAATCATAAAAAAATCGTATTATATGATTAAAATATTACTTAAATGAAGTTTCACAAAATCGCAGATGTCCTGATTTGTCAAGACTTTGATTTTATTTGCTGAATTTAAATGTTTAAAATATTCTGCAACTGTAATTTTATGTGATAATGTATTGATGTTTATTGTATTGAATTTATATTAATTTTTCTTTGTAATTACTTCTTGTGAATGTTATCATATAAGTAATTAACTGATAATATATATATAAATATACATATATAAATACACATATATACACACACACACACATATATATATATAATTAGGCTACCGTGCTATGCATATATAGTGTAATGTGGTGCTATGCACTTTTTAGCCGTCGGATGAGCTTCAAGATCGGCTCAAAAGTTTTGTCGCTGATTCATTTTAACGGAGGCTAACGGTGACTGAAATTTCAATTATACGCTGATTCTCTCTCTCACTCTCGACGGTCAAGCAGACCCTCATATGCTTTCTCAATTCTCACTCGCACCCTGAATTTTTTTTAGAATAAGAATAGGGGTCAAGCCCCTATTTGCTAAATTCATTGATGAATGAAAGTTTGGTCTTTAGGAAAGACTTGTTACAAATGAGATTAAAAAAAGAGACCCGTGCTAATATTTGTTCCAGCGACTCCAAAAAGACTTTTTCAATTTTTTTTGAAAAAGATAGAATCGGACAAAGAAATGGGTTCTTGCCAGGTCCAAGAAGATCAAGATAAATCTTGATTCAAGTATATTGACGATAGCTTTAGAACAAATTAGAAATCGCGATCGGACCCTTGTCATTATTTTTCTTCTATTTCATATATGAGGAGGGTTCAAATGCCTCCATGTTTTTGTGCCTCCATCATGCCTCCATCTCCCTCCATTATTTTCAAAGTTCAAACAGTCGATCCGAACCGCTCAACCTAACCTCCATACTAAAATATGTTTGGAGACCAAATTTTATATTTTTAGGAATTTTTTAACTATTTTTTTAGATAGGTACAAAATCAGTAAATCTGAACCATCTAAAAACAGTATTTTTCTACCTATCTAAAAAAATAGTAAAAAAATTCCTAAAAATATAAAATTTGGTCTCCAAACATATTTTAGTATGGAGGTTAGGTTGAGCGGTTCAGATCGACTGTTTGAACTTTGAAAATAATGGAGGGAGATGGAGGCATGATGGAGGCACAAAAACATGGAGGCATTTGAACCCTCCTCTTCATATATAGAACCTGAAATTTTAAACCAGTACTAGAAAATGCTAACGAAGAGTCTGAGTACACTTTTTGTCACACCCCAAACCAGAAATTCTGGATTAAGGTGTGATCAACCTCGCCTCGTGCTTACTTAATCATTAAGCACGCAAGACTAATCATCAATAATAAATCAAACAGCAGCGGAAGCAAAATAATATAAATATCAAGCATCAGTCACATAGCAAATAAATAAACATACACATACATAACATATAATTCGATCCATCTCGGATCCAAATCACACCATCTATAGAAGGGGATACATGATCTATCGAGCTCGTATATATAACACAGAAAATACGGGACTCGTAAACCTAATCAAAAGCCTAATCCTAACTAGGTCAAGTGGTGTGGCCCTCGGGGACAGTTCCTGACATCTCCTGCTGCGGACCGCCAAAACCTGTACCTAAAACCCACGAAACAACTTGTGGGTGAGCGACAAATCGCCCAGTATGTGACCCAGAATTATCCCCTCAGGGATCCTCTACGGTCAAAGCACTTTTATTTATATAAATTTCGTACAGTTATGACTACAATTAAATATGCACAAGTGTAAACCTATCTCAATATCTAATAGTCATAAAACACTTTTAATTAATGCCATGATGCGATTGTTCTAATATGCCAACATGCAAAATAAACCCAAAGTCAAAAATACAATATCAGATAGTAATCAATTCGGAGTCCAGTACCAAAGCACTGTGTGAACAAATATAATAATAATAATATAACGGATTTAAGTAAATCACCCTGTGCTGTGCCAATAGGATAAAAAGAATCTGAATGATATAATCCAAGGACTGTGATCAGGGAACAATGATACACGTTGCCTAATGACATCGCGCATTGCCCACAAGATTAGCATTACACTAGCACACTAGCCGATGGTTGTACATTTACCAAAAAGAATCTGAATAGTATAATCCAAGGACTGTGATCAGGGAACAATGATACACGTTGCCTAATGACATCGCGCATTGTCCACAAGATTAGCATTACACTAGCACACTAGCAGATGGTTATACATTTACCAAAAAGAATATGAATAATATAATCCAAGGACTGTGATCAGGGAACAATGATACACGTTGCCTAATGACATCGCGCATTGCCCACAAGATTAGCATTACACTAGCACACTAGCCGATGGTTATATCTAAATCCGGTGTGTCATCTCACTTAAACGATTCATCAATCAAACATATAAAATAGGAGAAATCATATCATGCAAGTCGTAAAATAAGTCAATCAAAAGTAGTGCCAGCCTCGAACTGGTGCACTAAAGTGCCACGGCCTCGAACCGTGCAACACAACGCCACGGCCTCGAACCGTGTAGCGTAATATCAAGGCTGCCAGTCCAGCTGCGCAGCCCTGAAACAATGCCATCGGGGCCTCGAACCACCGATGGGGTAAATCACAGGATCAATAAGTAGTGCCAGCCTCGAACTGGTGCACTAAAGTGCCACGGCCTCGAACCGTGCAACACAAATCCGCCATGGAACTCGAGATCGGAACCATGCGGTAGCGTAAAACAGACCTACACAGAACTCGAGATCGAAACTGTGCAGTCTCAAAGTAAAAACATGCCACCACGGAACTCGAGATCGGAACCGTGATGGGGTAACCAATGCCACAAAACTCGAGATCGGAACTGCTCACGTCAAATAGTAAAATGATCGAAAATGATATATAATCAAATGTTTATACATATAATATAAATCCTAAAGCCATCCGAGAGTCAAGTGACGCTCGGCTCAGTGGCTGTCGGGCTGTTCCATGCCAAGTGACACCAAGACAGAACGAAGTCACTCGGCTCTGCTCAGCTCTCACCAATGCATGCATATGCACGTAAAATAATAATAATATATTGTCTTCCACGAGAAGAAGACAAACTAGTAATCTAATATTCTAATAATACATATATATAATATATTTAATTACTCTACTCCTAAAATACAGTAAATTTGAATTTTTCAGAGTTTATGCAATTCTACCTACAGTGCAGAAAGGATAAACATGCTCTAAAGTTTTAATGCAACTACAAAAAAATAAAGTGCGGATGTCAGGTCAGATGGAACGACTGGTAAGAGTACGCCCACGAAAAAGATAATTCAGATATCCCACACCTGTATGGTTGGAGTCTCTGTCGCTAATAATCAGCGTGCTCTGTGTATGCTCCGAACTGCGAGTCAGTCGGATCGGACTCGTACGGAGTCGACTGATCTGAAATTACGAAATTACACTAATTAGAGTCTACTCTAAGATACTCTAACCCTCGCCCCAATTGTTGTGTAAGTTAAATTCTCGATTATTTCGGTTATATAATAGTCTCCAATTCAGTCAGTCTGACTGAACCGATCTGTCAGATATGAATCATTTACTTTCATTTCAATTAATATACTTTTAATCTAAATTAACTTATAGTTTTTAATAATTTAATTTGAAGATATATTGCTTGTAAAATTTCTAATGTCGAAACATTCGCAAAATAATTATTCGGGAGTTACGGTGTTTTTAAACGTGTTTCAATTTAATTTATGAATTCTAATTACTTATCTATTTGACTATTTTAAATTGCTATCAATACTTAAATTGATCCAACGCGGATTCGAAATTTAATTTATTATTAAAAATTTCTAAAGCTACTATTTTAATAAAATATATAAGTTGTATATACATAAATTAATTTTGATTAATTAAAAGTTGATGGATGTGTATTATTCCAGTTGCAGTATCACCCGTAATTAAATGAGATTTCTTCATTCCTTTTTTATCTAATTTAAGAAGGTGGTTAGGTAATAATTAATAGTACATCATATGCTTAGTTCCATATGAATTGTTTACAAGTACATTAGTTGCAATCTATATACATTTTTATTTGTCATTTATATCCTATTAATTTTAGATGTAACTAATATGTTAACTATATCATATAATAAGTATTATCTTATTAACAATTACACCTTTGTTTTGTTTTTATTTATTTCGGCCAAAGCCTAAACACACATTTTAATTAACTAAACTAAATTATTTGGTCTAATACATCTCGATTAGTTTGCCCAATCAATTTAATTTCAAATTCTTATTTGTTTCAGCACAAATCAGATAACAATCCCATTTTCTTTTCTTTTATTATTTCTTCCGTCTATTTCAAGCCGACCCCTTTAAGTTAAATTCTCTAAAATTTGCACCTAAGTCCCCATAACCATAATCAGAGAAATATACCAATGGTCTACATAATTACAATTATGCCTCTCTATTTAAATTATTTCCACTTTGGTACTTGTCGATTCTCAGAATTCAAAAACAGAAAGTAATATTGGTAACAATGTACTGAGGAGTGGGGAGGTATCGTGACAATTCAAGGAGATGGATTTTCAAGAAAACAATCTCTATTTAGCACATAATCCTAACGAGTCAAGGTATTCAAACATTCAATTTACCCCACAACAATTCAAGGGAATTAATGCTCATTTCATCATATCAACTCCCACAGTCACACACGCAAGTATGCATCAACTAAATTTCATAGCACAAGAATGAATAGAAACAAGAGGTGGATCAGAATAGTACCAAGGCGTACCTTTTCGAGACTCAATTCAATACTCGATTTCATATTTAGAAAGTCAACCAAGCAATTAACAGCACCCGAATGTGCTCAAAGCCGTAGAAGTCAATTGGTACCAAGGCACTTCCTCCGCCTTACTTCTCGACCGTCTGCTGCCTTCTCCAACTTCTCTTGTTTAATCGGTCTCGAGTCGAAAAAGGCTCCACTCCGGTCTTGGCATGGGACAGTCGGTACCGAGGTTGTGATGCTCGCAACTTCGCATCCGCCCTTCTTCTTACTCCCGAGCACCATCAATCCAAGAAGCACACAGCCTCTTAACCGAAAACACCAACAATCCCTTAACGGGTTTGAAATTGAAAGAAATTCGGACCCAATAAGGAGAGTGACAGAGATAGGTAAAAGAGAGAGGGGCGGGGCTGTTGTGGGGGTTTCACGGACACAGGGAGAGAGGAGAGAAAAAGGGCGAGGTTTGTTGAAGCAACAGAAGAGGGGAGAGGGGTGGGGCGGAGCCCCTGGCTTGCGTGAGGGGGGGGACACAGGGAGAGAGGAGAGAAAAAGGGCGAGGTTTGTTGAAGCAACAGAAGAGGGGAGAGGGGCGGGGCGGAGCCCCTGGCTTGCGTGAGGGGGGGGGGGGGGGGGGGGATAGGAGAGGAGGGGGGTCTGTTGGCGTAAGAAGAAAGCAGGAGGGGCGGAAGGGTTTTATTAAAGGGATGCTTTGAGATCCGCACTGGATTATATCCAAGGGTTCAAAAATTTCTGAAATTCAAATATAGTCTCAATTAATTGATCTATGGTCCGTTTCTTTTATAAATTCGAGTCGAAGTTTTGTAAACTTTTGTACTAACATTTCGAACGTTTATATTTCAATTTAGGATTCAAATAATTCGTTCTCAATTATATAATTATATATATATTCGATTAAATCTTTAACATTCATGAATTAACGAGTTTTATAAATTATATAATTTATTCGTACGAAAAAGAAATTTTGTATAATTATACTCTTATTTAAAATTCAATTATTTATTTATTTATTCAAACGAATCTAATTAAATCAATTTCTTCTTTTCTAAAAATTCAAAGGAATTTGTAACGGATTTTCTAAGTTACTAATTTACCGAATAGTTATAATTTTATTCATAGTGCTACATTTTATTTTATTTTTAAATCTCTAAATTTTAATATACATAATTTCATAACTCAAATTTATATTTCGAAATTTTTAGTTTCGTTTTAATCAATCAGATAAAATATGAACCATCGTTAATTTAATTAAAAAATTTATTTAAGCGAAATGATCAATTTAACAATTTAATCATGTTTTAAAATTTCGGAATATAACACTTTTAATGTTTTATGTCTCCGTTAGTCCCATCCAGCGACTTAGTTTTGTACGAATCTCAAAGTCAATCTAATAGCTGAAAAATCCGTAGCACAACACGACACTATATATGCATAGCACCGTAGCCTAACTCTATATATATATATATATATATGGGCTATGGTGCATTGCAATGCATAGGCCCCTTGTGCATTGGACCATAAATCATTGATTCAAAGTCCAAATGATCGATCCAAGCCATTCATCTTATTCTCCATATTAATATGTGCTTGGAGACCAAATTTTACATTTTTTGGAATTTTTTACTATTTTTTTAGATTTATTGAAAATATGAAAATCTTGGTGAACAGTAAAAAACAGTAAAAATTTATGGACCATCAGATCAGTGATTTTTAAAGTGGCTTAATAAATAGTAAAAAAATTCGAAAAAATGTAAAATTTGGTCTCCAAGCACATATTACTATGGAGAACAAGATGAACGGTTTGGATCGATCATTTGGACTTTGCATCGATGATTTATGGTTCAATGCACAAGAGGGGCCTATGCATTGCAATGCACCATAGCCCATCTCTCTATATATCTCTCTCCTCCTTCTTAAGGAGCTTAATGTCTAGATCCTGCAAGGGTCCTGATTACTGTTTTTTTTTTTTTGGAATGATGATCAGCCGTTGAATTTCTAGATCGCACATAGATGAATTTTCCAAATTATGAGCTTCAACACTTAAGTATGCATTGGTCGCGCCGCATATGATCCCAGTGCCCGTAGACCGCGCGCCGCACCCATGAACCGCGCCTCTGAACCACGCACGGCACCTGCAGACCGAGCCTGTGCACCGCGCATCCTTTTTCTTTTTTTTCTGCTGAAGGCGGGATTCGAACCCAGTTGGGTTCTGTTGGTGCCAAAAATTTTACCACTGAACTAGAGTTCACATGTGTTATATTATAGATAAATATAATATTTAACTATTTCTCTCTACAAATTTGATTTAAATTATATCTCCTCTTTATTAAGGAGCTTAATGTTTTCTACTATATAATTTGCCCCCGTTGCTGTGCACGAGCACAATTACTAGTATATATATATATAGAGAGAGAAAGAGATGGGCTATGGTGCATTGCAATGCATAGGCACTCTTGTGCATTGGACCATAAATCATCGATTCAAAGTCCAAATGACCGATCCAAATCGTTCATCTTGTTCTCCATAATAATATGTGCTTGGAGACCAAATTTTACATTTTTTTCGAATTTTTTTACTATTTATTAAGCCACTTTGAAAATCACTGATTTGATGGTCCAGAAATTTTTACTGTTTTTTACTGTTCACCCAGATTTTCAATAAATCTAAAAAAATAGTACAAAAATTCCAAAAAATGTAAAATTTGGTCTTCAAGCACATATTAATATGGAGAATAAGATGAACGGCTTGGATCGGTCATTTGGACTTTGAATCGATGATTTATGATCCAATGCACAAGGGGTCTATGCATTGCAATGCACCATAGCCCATCTCTCTCTCTATATATATATATATATATATATATTTATATTTATATTATTGATTACAATATAATAATAAATAATTAACATGTTTATTCACTAAATATTAATAACCTTCCTATTTAACGGAGAGGTAAAGACAAAATAGTTCATTTCATTGTTGAATAAAGAGAAATTATAAAAAGACAAATATTATTAAAGATGAAAACATTTAATCTGATTTGCTTCTATTTTTATATTTTATGTTTGAATTTTAAATCCGTAACAAAGTACGGACAAAATACTAGTAAATTATAATATATACAATGACGTTCTAATATTTCTTTACAAATTTAATTCTATTTTTGTTGCTTAGATGGAAACTTGAGATGAGAAATAAATACAAAAAAGAAGAATAAAATAGATTGCAATATCCATTACGTAAAAACTGGTCCGGTAACGGATCTTCTTGCGTAAACACGTGATCATTTCCGTTGCTAATTTCAACTTGATTCCGATTTCTGTGAAGTATTGAAGAGTAGGCTTAGCCTATAATT
Organism: Carex rostrata; assembly: GCF_964058835.1. NCBI lineage: Eukaryota > Viridiplantae > Streptophyta > Magnoliopsida > Poales > Cyperaceae > Carex > Carex rostrata. The sequence goes on from NC_135919.1 coordinate 11,805,552, forward strand.
TTTTTTCAAAAACCATCTCCAAATTATAGAAGATTTCGAAATCAACTTGATTACAATTTTTTTTACAAAAAACATCACTACCGAACATCATACTCGGTATGGAATTTCGAAAACCAAATGATATTTAATATCAAGTGCTACACTATTTTACACAAAATCCAACCCATCTCAATTAAAATAAAAGCAAACTGAACACAGTGCTACACAATTTTTTTTCAATGCAAGTCAAAACCGAAAAATTAAGTTCGGTTTGTTCTTCTTCTTCTTTTTTTTTTCTTTTTTTTTTTTTGGCAAACCAATTATTTTTTTGGTAAACTGAATTTGGTGTCCTGTCTTGACTACAATCAAACTAAATATTATGTTGATTTATTCTTTTTTTTGCAAACCGATTATTTTTTTTTGTCAAACCAAACTTGATGTCTAGTTTTGACTACAATTAAATTGAACTTAATGTCCGATTTTGATTCTCTCCAATTAAATAAAAGTGGGAATTTTCAGTGACATTATATGATAAGAATATGTCAAAACGGGTTCAAACTCAATACTGAACATGAAGTTCAGGGGTATAAAGGTAATTTTATCCTACTGTTTAGACTAAAATTCATTGTAGCCTACTGGGTTGCTATTTATACAAGAGGAGGATTCAAATGCCTCCATGTTCTTGTGCCTCCATCATGCCTCCATCTCTTTTCATTATTTTCAAAGTTCAAACAGTCGATCCAAACCGCTCAACCTAACCTCCATACTAAAATATGTTTGGAGACCAAATTTTATATTTTTAGGAATTTTTTTACTATTTTTTAGATATGTACAAAAATATTGTTTTTAGATGGTTCAGATTTACTGATTTTGTACCTATCTAAAAATATAGTAAAAAAATTCCTAAAAATATAAAATTTGGTCTCCAAACATATTTTAGTATGGAGGTTAGGTTGAGCGGTTCGGATCGACTGTTTGAACTTTGAAAATGATAGAAAAAGATGAAGACATGATAAAAACATAAAAACATGGATGCATTTGAACCCTCCTCTTTATACAATTCTTAGTCTACTCTTTACCTCTTTATACAATTCTTAGTCTACTCTTTAGACTTTTTTCAACTCATTCGTAACAATGACTAACTTCAGGGGTATAAAGGTAATTTTAAGATTGGACCATGAAGATGAACCATCTCTCTAATCGCCGGATTCTTAAGATACAATCGCATTGAATTGCGAACTCAACGAGACCACTAGTTTTCACCTTACAGAGAGAGGGGAAGAGATAATCAAAAGAGAAATTCGAATCTTTCAGTTCTTTGTCAAAAGGATCTTTCTGAGAATTGTCGTCCATTCACCCTAGTTGGCGATCTTTCTCTTTCACTTTCAGATTGAAGCACTTGAGTTCTGGTATTGATTTAGATCCGATGGAGGTGCTCCAGCTCTGAAAAGGTAAACTTTTGCGAGTCTTTTTTCTAATTCGGGCTTAATGCTATTGGAAGTACATAATTTGGAAAATATGCCAGACGATGACTTTATTTGAATTTGAATTTGATCATTTGATGATTTATTGTTAATATCATTGTGGGCGATTAGTTGCTTTCTGATTTGAAATGTCGTAATATCTCCACTAAAAGTACTTCATCCCTTTGTAATTGCGACAAAAGAGGGTTTGATAATGTCGTATGCATGATCTAACTTTGGGATCTGGCATTTGCTCTTTTCTTTAATTCTAAGTCTCTTTATGTCGATATAATTTGACATTGAATGTTGATTTATTTTCAGTAGGGAACTTCTTTTATTTATTTTGTGTATCTCAATTAGTCCACTATTACCTTAAATTAATGTTTTTATACAGCTGTAATTGTCAGAACAGAAAGTTTTTCATATTCATTTTTTTTGTTATCCTTTTTAGCTACCTATATACAACAACAAGATCTTAGATTGTTAGCATCATAGAGTAGTCTCTGAACTGTTAGTTGAAGAGTTATATTTGTTCAGTTGTATGGTAATTTTGTTTTGTTATAAGTGAATGAAACATATATAGAATGACTACTGTTTCCTATCAACAGTTTGTTATTCAAATTCCTCTTTTTATAGTAACCTTGTTGTAAAAAAAGTTGGTTTTCAGATAATCGGGTCAAGGAGGAACCAAAAACTTCTGTGGAATGCATAAAGATGCTGTTGCAAGGAGAGAACATCTTCCCTAAATCGAGCTATATTCCAAATCAATCTGATTACTTATCATTGTTTCCTCATAAAAGGGCTTATGTGCTGATCCTTGGCAAATTGCAAGTGATAAATCATTATATTGGTGACGAAGGTTGATATTTCATTAAAGGGATTCAGAGAAAGGAACTAAGAAAGTTCCAGAAAGGTCTCCTTGTAGGTTAGATACGAGATTCATATCATTTTGGTTTCTGAGTGTAGATAGGTGATTAAATAACATAAAAGCAAAACCCAATTATGGATTCTAGGCGTACCATTGTGATGCAAAAGTATGAAATTGGTAGACTACTAGGCCAAGGCAATTTTGCAAAGGTTTACTATGCCAGAAACCTCAAAACCAACCTCGCTGTGGCCATAAAAATGATTGACAAAGATAAGGTCTTGCGGGTCGGGTTGATGGAGCAAATTAAACGGGAGATATCCGTTATGCGACTTGTCAGACATCCCTATGTGGTGCACCTCTTTGAAGTAATGGCTAGTAAAAGTAAAATCTATTTTGTAATGGAGTATGCCAAGGGCGGTGAGTTATTTAACAAAGTAGCAAAAGGAAGGTTAAAAGAAGAGGTGGCGAGGAAGTATTTCCATCAGTTGATCTTAGCTGTTGATTATTGTCATAGTAGAGGTGTTTTTCACCGGGATTTGAAACCCGAGAATTTACTTTTGGATGAGAATGAAAATTTGAAAGTATCTGATTTTGGGTTAAGTGCTTTGGTCGAATCCAAGAGGCAAGATGGGCTGTTGCACACCACATGTGGGACCCCTGCATATGTGGCGCCTGAGGTGATTGGTCGAAGGGGATATGACGGTGCGAAAGCTGATATTTGGTCTTGCGGGGTTATTTTATTTGTTCTAGTCGCTGGTTATTTACCTTTTCATGACACAAATTTAATGGAGATGTATAGGAAAATAAGCCGCGCTGATTATAGATGCCCCAGTTGGTTCTCATTTGAGCTGAAAAAGCTTCTTGCCAGGATTCTAGACCCAGATCCAAGTACCCGCATTACCATTCCAAAGATAAAAGAGTCTTCTTGGTACCAGAAGGATGTGAATGCCGGGGAAGATGGCAGGAATAAGAGTGTAATTTCTGATGAATCTTCAGGGGCTTCTACTTCGTCAGGAAGTGGGTCCCGAGAAGGAGGTATGCGTGAATCATTGAACCTCCCTAATTTGAATGCTTTTGATATAATTTCTCTCTCTACTGGGTTTGATTTATCCCGCCTTTTTGGGGAGAGGGAAAGCCATAGGGAGGTGAGGTTCACCTCAAGACAACCAGCTCTGACAATTATATCTAAATTAGAGGACTTGGCTGCAAGATTGCGACTACGGGTTAAAAAGAAGGATAATGGGCTTTTCAAATTGACTGGAACCAAGGAAGGGAGAAAGGGGGTAGTGGAGCTAGATGCAGAGATATTTGAAATAGCCCCTGAATTTTACTTAATTGAAATGAAAAAGACGAGTGGGGATACGTTGGAGTATAAATATCTTATGAAAGAGGAGATACGGCCAGCATTGAAAGATATCGTGTGGGCTTGGCAAGGTGACCATAATTACCAGCTAGAACATGAGAAGCCACCGGAAAACTCAAACCAAGAGACGACACATAATGAGCCTGACTCAGCACTGTGATTCGTGATTGATATACTTCTTTGTTTTCGGATCTAACAGCATATAAATCAGGATCAACGGCACGGATGGATTATATAGGAGATTTTTAATATGGATGAATGAGATCGGTCGGATAAAAGCTGTGTACTGTTTTCTTGGTGTGAATACCAGTGGAAACAAACTGGTTGGTGCAATTCCACTAATCGGTACATCCTGATTGAAGAACCATTTTTTGTTTTACTTTATTAGTTCCTATGTTTTTTTGTTGTTGTTGTGAAGTTAGAATATAAATGTCTAGATTTCTAATACTGGTAATTTGAGCTATCACACATTTCATTTTGTTTCTAAATTTGCTTAATCCACTGAAAGCGCTTAATATTTTGTTCTATTTTGACGGATCAAACTTAGCTAAGCGAGTTTGGTTATATGAATTCGGATTTAATTGCTAGAGCGCTCTATTAATCATAATCTTAATCTGATTTAAATCCAACAGTTTTGGCTGTCCATCGAACCGAGTTTAATCCGAGGGGAGTCATATCCTTACATCTTTTATTGTGAAGGTAGACAGCCTGGATTAGAATGCATTATTGCACATAATTCGTAGAGATAGAAGGGGAGAGAGGAGCTGGAATTCGAAGCCTATTTAATGCCACAAGCATGTTCAAGTACTATCGTGCAAGTGCCACGACAATCCAGGTTATTTAATCGGGTCCGGATCTTCGAAAATAATTTAAAATTGGGTTAATTTTCAAATACCCTTGAAAACTTCTTTAATTTCCTATTTACCCTCATACTCTTGGTTATATCTAATATATCTCTCAACTCTGATTTTTCTTTTCCATTTACCCTTGAGTTAATAACTCACAATTAAATATTGTCTAATTTGTTTTTTTCCCATCATACCCTTACCCTTTTTCTTTGATTTAAAAAGCTGAGATTGAGTTGCATATATAAAATTTTCTATTCAAAATCCAGCCGTATGTTTGCTTTGAAATCCGTGCAAAATCAATCTATAAAATCACTTACAAATTAGGAAACAGTTCATTTTTTTCTAGGCAAATAGAAGGAAATTGAGGGTATTAAAAGTCGCCACTCTTTAGGTTTCCTGTAAGATAGAATTTCATTTTTTTTATTGAGAAAAAACGAGGATCAAAGCCCTCATTTCATTAATAGGTAAACTGGTACACGAGAACAGTGTTCCCAAAGAGAAAGAAATAAAAACGAAAACAGGAAAAAAGGATAAAAATACCATTAAGTATACTAAGCCCTGTAAAGTCCTAAAAAGTAAGAAATCTAAGCTGCTCACGAAGTCTGAGCGTTGTCTGAGTTGAAAACAAAGAAAAAAAAATGTGAAGGTCAAGTGAAACCCTGAAATTTTTTCTAAACTGTCAATTGTTCTATTATCTCTCTGCTATCATAGCCATTTCACCCTATTTGCGATCGAATTTCATTTTTATTGTGATGAACAAATGGATCAAAGAGAAAGGACAAGGGTAAGATGGGAAAAAAATAAATTAGACAATATTTAAATGTGAGTTATTAACTCAAGGGGTAAAAAGAAAAGAAAAATCAGAGTTAAAAGATATATTAGATATAACTAAGAGTACGAGAGTAAATAGGAAATTGAAAAAGACTAAGAAATTAACCCTTTAAAATATGAATTTGAATTCTGACCATCAACATTTGGACCAATACGGTCTAACTAAAAATTCACGGGATTTTTAATATTCGGACCGAAGTTAGTTTGACGGTCCGAATTCAAATTCAAATTTGGGTTAATTTAAGAAATCGAAATTCTCTTTAATCCGGCCGGCCCAGCCCATGAAATAGTGAAAAAGTGGCACGTAGCTCAGTCCAGTGGTATATTGGCAAAATTTTACCTATGGACTTTTTTTTTTGACACAAAAATTGTGAATATCAGTTGGTTTATAATATTAACAAAAATTTTATGTAGGGATTATTAGCATTACCATCACAACAATTCTTTCTCTTTATTAATAATTCAAAATCTAAATATCAAACATAAGAAAATGAATAATGATATTCTTATTTAAAAATAATGCATTCACATAAAAAACACCCAGAGAAGAGAAAATCGCACAGTACAAGATTTAGAAGTTAAAAGGTCAACGGTCTATTGTAATTAATTCGCACAGTTCAGGGAAATGTTAATTTAACTCCAACACAAGTTTGGTACATAAAGGTATTGGTATTGCTGGTAAATATGACTTCCGATGAAATGAGGTACTTCCGTAAATCAGGCAGTCTAGTCAGACTGTCAGAGCAAAGAATCTTGCAGCTAGCTGTTGAGATAGTAAATTAGTAATCTAGGATATAAAACATCTATATGCTGGTGCTTTACATGCTCGCCTTAGGCAGTGTTTAAATTTTGTTTTACACGAGTTCTGCAAGATCTCACATATATTAGGTTAAGAGTGTGGTGAACCCAAAAATTCTAGTAATGAAGGACGAGTAGTATAGAATAAATCATAAATTAAAAAAAAAAAAACCCGTAAGATACATCACATGATCAGGAAGCACCTCTACTACTCCTATGTCTAATTAACTAACTTTTCTTCTCATGATCATATTTCTGCAAAATACACGAGCTAATGAAAATAATGAAACTACTTTTTGTTATAAAGATCAATATATATCTTTAGAAGAAAAGCAGCAGCAATGATGATCTCCACCCCCAGGAGGATACCACTGACCAATTTTGTGACATTGGCCCATTGTTCATTCATTGAAGGCATCAAAAGAAATGCTATCCAACTCAAACTTGATACGATAATAGAAATGAGAACCAAGATACCAATCCTGAGATAAACATCGATATCTTCATCCCCAGGGTACAAAGCGTAAACTGCTGATAACAGAACAATGCAAGTGGTCGTCACACCGGTCAACATGGTCGGGATCTCAGGTTCGTCGGTGAAGTTGTTCGAGTCTTGGCTAACTTGCTCTTCAGTGAAAAGAAGCACTGCTAGGTATGAGACCTTGACAACCAAAATAGGCATCAGGGACAGAAAAACGAGCCCATGAATGAATTTTTCGCCCAGTGTAATTGCAGCAGCTGCACTTAGAATTAGCATGGAGTTTTTTAGAAACTTTATTAGCAGAAGAAATCTAGTTCTCATAGCGAGCGGCAACAACTCCAGGGGCATTGCAGTGACCATCATTGAGAAAACCCCCAGCACTGATGCCAAGAATGTGACCGAAAGATCAATCGGTGGAAGTTGGTTAACCATCAATGAGGGATTCTTGTAGAACTCAAAAATTATAGCTAGTTGCATGGAAAAAGCACCTCCAACCGTCAAAAAAGCCACATCAGAGCAGCTCTTCATGGCTGCTTCAAAGGTTTGATCTCTGGACTGTTGCTCAGAGCCAGTTATTTGACTTCCAGCATAAGCAAGCATGCCTATGACAAATGGCACAACAACCAGAAAACAAGCTAACAAAGCATTTACATGTTTTACCAGAGCAAGAAGCAAAACATCGGTGCACATGAGACTAACCCCATCGCATGACACAAGCACTACATGAAGCATGTATTGCCAGTTCGTGAGGTTAATGTGGTGAGACATGCAAAGAACATACTTTGCTAACCCAAAACCAGAAACCAATGTCAGGATCAAGACAAGAGCAGCTACTGAGGTGAGAGAATCGACGGGCAGTTTGATGTCCTTGTATCCTGAGAATGCCATCGCACCAATTATCCCTACGGCTGCAATGGAGGCCTTTGCAAGGATGTCAACCCGGCTGAAGCATGCCTTCATAGTACTTTCTTCTTGATTTGCTCCATTGTTTATACTTTGCTCTCGCTGGTCATAGATCAAAAACCGTTCATTAGTCATTAGTTTTATATTAGTACAAGGAGAATTCTTGCAAATCCCAAGAATTTTTTTTCCATATCTGGTGATTCGTTAATTGCCTTGGTGGAAGTTCTTCTGGATATCATGAAAACAATGCATAGTTTTAACAGCTTATATATGATCAACACTCTTTTTGTAATTAATTAAAATGGTAAGATGCTTGAAATACAGCGAAACTTCTCAACTTATGAAATATTAAGCCTACAAATTTGATAAAAAATAGTAAGCCAACTAAGAGCCTTGATCGATGAATCAGAATCGGAATCGGTCACTTAATCGATGAATCGGAATCGGAAACTCGGATATTTTTTATAGAAGCTTCTTCTATACTCGGTTTGATTTGAGAATTGAATTTAGACTTAATTTGAGCTTATTTAAGACTACAAGGACTTGTTTGTGATATTAGAAAACCGCCAAGCAGTTTATTGGGTTATAAAACAAAGAAAAGTATGATATATGAAAATAATAGTAATAATATTAAGCTAAAAAAAATAATTCAGATTTAGGAATTTCTTTATTGAGTGCATAAATACTAAATAGGTATCTTTAATAGCCCAAGCCCAATTGAAGAAAATAATCCCTACATCTCCCTTAATCAGTGCCTCTGCCAGCGGACCCCACCTTCTCTTTAACCCTCTGACTGAATAGGCCCCACTCAAGCGCTTCGTTCTCCCTTGTTAAATCAGACAGGTGGGCCAATCTTCTTCTGACGATGGACCCTTCTCCAATTAGTATTTTGACCCAGTCAAAATTGCATATTTCGCTCCCAAATTAGAAATCGTGAGAATCAACGTCAAGAATCGCTTCACAGTAGAAGAATCAACGAAGAATCCCTTGAGTCGGCCAATTTGAACAAGTTTCTCGCTGAAAAATCGCGCACCGAGGAACTCGGTCCAAATTTGGATTGCCGACGGCCGATTCCGGTCTAACTCGGCCGATTTTTCCTTCTATCTTAGTATATGTTACATCTCGTAGATATAGTATTCTTTTGATTAGATTTTGAGATAATTTTTTTTTTTACTGACGGCATTGATATTTCATGCACATCAGAACTTCCAAATTATGGCACACACATCATAATATAAATCAGAAATTCAAAACGAATGAGAGCTCAACTCTTATTTTTCCTCAAAAAAAAAAACCAATATAAATGAGAATCAGTAATTCTAATTCCACTTCAAAGAAAGAGAAAACAGAAGACTAGTGAATTACCAAAAGAAGAAGCGGACGCGACTGAGAATCCATCAGAAGAGAATTATTTTCTTCTTTTCTTCTTTTTTTCAAAATATTATCGGGAGGACGGTGCGTGAAGAAGCGTTTGCTCTATCGGCTTATAAAGAGACAAAAAATTCCTTCTCGTTTTCTTTTTGTCAAAATAATGACGCCAATTGCCAGTTGGAGCGGAGACTAGCTCTCTAAGTCTCTAGGACTATCAGTGTTAAGGTCGGAATGAAAATGACTGAATCCGTAGATCGGGGTGTAAATAGTAAATGGGTACTGTAATTTTCGTATTCAGACTCAACTGAGGAAAAATTGAATTTTTTTCATAAACCATAATTAATAAATCAAAAATTAGGAAACCAATATGATTACTTTTTTTTTTGAAAAACCATACGGACCGTATGGTTCCTACGGTCTCCAAAATTGCATTTCTCCAGACCGTAAGAACCATACGGTCTTAACAAAAAAAAAATTTATAAAACAGAAATTTTTAAAAAATTTTTTTGTATTAAAATATTAGAAATATTGAATATATTTCTTTGAAAATAGATGAAATATAATATAATTTGATTTATTAGAAAGATTGCAACAAATAACCCGGATCAATATTTTCGAGGTCGGATTTTTCGCAGCGGTAAGAAAAATTAATATATTTCTTTATGTGTTATTGAAAAAAAATAAAAATGCTTAGATTCCGAGTTATTGATCCCGGTTCAAAAGTCACTTCTAGGTAATCCATAAAATATTGTGATCCTTCTAAAACATTTAATTTATAAAAAGTTGTATCTATTTTGATAATTCTTTTTGAATAACAATCATTAAATAACTTAAAGTTTTTGTTTTTTTTCAAAAATAGTTACAACTTTTCATAAAATAAATGTACTAAAAGGATCACAATATTTTCTGAATTACCTAGAAGTGACTTTTGAACCGGGATCAATAACTCAGAATCTAAGCATTTTTATTTTTTTCCAATAACACATAAAGAAATATATTAATTTTTCTTACAGCCACGAAAAATCTGGTCTGAAAAATATTGATCCGGGTTATTTGTTGGAGTATTTCTAATAAATCAAATTATATTGTATTCCATCTATTTTCAAAGAAATATATTCAATATTTCTAATATTTTAATACAAAAAATAAAAATTAAAAAAAATTTCTGTTTTATAAAAAAAAAAAAAAATTTGTTAAGACCGTATGGTTCCTACAGTCTGGAGAAATGCAATTTTGGAGACCGTAGGAACCATACGGTCCTTATAGTTTTTCAAAAAAAACATAAAAAATAATCATATTGGTTTCCTAATTTTTCATTTATTAATTATAGTTTATGAAAAAAACTCGGAAAAATTCCTTCTCTTATGCAATTTGCAGTTTCTTTTAAAATAACCCTCACTTATCCATGACTTTTATATTGACGTGGAATGAAAAATAGAACAGCGATATGATTTGTTGTCTCCACTTTTCTAACTTATCCTTCTTCCCATTTCTTTTGCAAAAAAGGTCGGTGACCCAGGAATCAGGATCCATCGTCATTAGAATTGAAACTTATTTTAATAAAAATCAAAAGTAGAAAATCATTCAACTTGTCAAGTGATTTAAGGTAGGGGTGTAAACGGATACAGATAATCTGCTCCGTTCTGGATTAAACAAATACGGATAATTGCAAATACGGATACAGATAATTTTTTGCATATAGTGAAAAAATGGCGGATACAAATACAAATAATTTCATAAAGGTGAATATCCGTATCTATATCTGCAATTATCTGGATCCGAAATTACTCCCAACCAGCTTTAACTTTACTGCTTGGATAGAAGTTGTTATATATTATTTCATATTCGTTTCAGTATTGGTTGTGGTATAAATGATAATACGATATGGTTTTCAATTTAATATGTTTTTTGTTGGTGATGGTGCAACAATAACGTAATTTTCTTTTATTTTTATCTTCATTTTTTCATTTTTCATTCTTTTTTTATTCAAGATTTTAGTTCGTGAATGTAGTATGCTTTTAATCTCTGCTAAATTGGTTTTAATCATTGTTTCAAGTCATTTTTTTATATCTTAAAGTCCATAACTTAATTATTCGAAATTATTCGTTTCGTATTCGAATATGTATCCGTTGATTATCTGCTCCGTATCCATTTAAGGCGGTTATGATTTTAAAGTTTGATGTTTACTATCTGTATCTGTATCCGTATCCGTATCCGCTCATTGAAAAACAGATACAAATCCACTCCGTTTACACCCCTACACGTGAGGTAATCACAAAAGTGTCACAAAAAAAAAAGGAGATATTCGTGTGCATTCTAATCAGACGGTCCGATTTAAACTAAAATTTTGAATTATTTTAGAAAATCCGAATTGAAAAAATAATACCGAACCGCACACATTATGACTAATTAAAATGACGTCCAAGAGATCGAGACAACTCCCGAAGCATATTCTCCTCCAAGTCTCCGACCATTCATCAAGTCACGAAATTTTATTTAAGTTATTCAATTGGTTCGCTTCCTTGTAAAAAATCGTCACTTGTTTTTATTTGCGTGTTTAAAAGCGTCACCAATTCAAGTAGCGAAAACGTCACCGTTTCAAAGGAGATGAAGAGAAGTCAAAATCCGGAAAACTAAATTTTCAATTACAAATCATAAACATTGTGGAGAATTACACGAAGCTCAATTGGCTAACATAATAGTAGGGGGAAAAAAAAACTCGTAGCACGTGTATTGACTCGTATTTGACTCGTTCGTTAATAATTTATTTGTTAGTGGACCGAATTATTAACAAGCTAGCTCATCATTGACTCGACTCAAAATTAATAAGTTTGAGCTAGAGCATAGCTCGCTCGTAAGCCGGCAAGCCAACTCAATCTAAGTATGAATTTGTGTGAATTTAGTATGTATATATTTATTGAGGAGGGATCAAGTTACAACAATTTTTGAGTTACAGCAAGTTACAACAAATATTTTCTACATTTTCAAAGTCCAAATCGTCAATCCAAACCATTAGACATGATCTCTACAATAAAATGTGCTTGGATACCAAATTTTATATTCTTTGAATTTTTTTTACTATTTATTAAGATGGGTACAAAATTCAATGGTCTGAATTTGACTAGTTTTTGTACCCATCTTAATAAATAGTAAAAAAATTCCAAAAAAATGTAAAATTTGGTCTCGAAGCACATTTTATAGTAGAGATTACATCTAACGGTTTGGATCGATGATTTGGACTTTGAAAATATAGAAAATGCTTGTTGTAACTTGTTATAACTCAAAAATTGTTGTAACTTGATCCCTCCTCATATTTATTTTGTGAACTATATTTGTATGAATTTAAAAATTTAATATTTTAGTATGTATGAATTTAGTTACAAATTTAATTTATGAAAGTTGACTTTATAATGCATTATATATTTAAGCTTTTGGCTCACAAACTGACTCGGCTCGCTCATTGCCAAAACAAACGAACAACAAATCACTTTTTCAGCTCGAATTCAAATGTTAGTTCGCTCATAACACGCTCGTTGCTAAAACGAGCAAGCCATGAGCTTGATTTAGCTCGAATTAAGCCAGCTCGTTGCCAGCACTACATTAGTACTCTTGGTTCGAAAATTGTCTTTAATTATTCGTAATTAAAAATATATTAAACATTTTAGCAGTGTTTGCCAGCTGGTGCATGCGCAAGTCCATTTTAAAATTCTGCTACAGAAAGCACATCAGAATAATATTAGGACGGGGGTGAAAACAAATCGGATATTATGCATCTGTATTGGAATTTATATTCAAATTTTTACAAATTCAGATATCTAAATACAAATAATTTGTGAATACTCATACAAATATAATTTATATAAATATGGATACAGATACTGATACATATATGATTTACACGGATACAAATATGGATAATTATTTGTATCCGTACATTTTTTTAATTTTTTAAAAATCCGTTTGTGCATATACAAATGATTACCTGTTTTTGTCATTTTTAAATTTTTCGAATATTAGTTTGTCTGAACACGGATAGTTATCGTATTTCTATTTCTTTATTCATTTGTTTTAGGATCATATTTGTTTAGAAAGAAATTTTGTTGGTATTTTCTGATTGAAAGATTGATTATATTGGTGTTTAATTTTTCTTAATGAGATATATATTTTGTTACAAATTAAATTAGGTATTTGTATAATGAGGAGGGTTCCAATGCCTCATCTTTTGCATATCTTATATTTTATATTTTTGTTTTCAAAATTTAAATTGTTGATCCGAACCGTTCAACATAATATTTATACTAAAATATGCATGAAGATGAAATTTTATATTTTTTTTAAATTTTTTTACTATTTTTTAAGATATGTACAAAATCACTATTTTTGAACCATTCAAAAACAGTGATTTTCTACCCATCTTAAAAAATAGTAATTTTTTTTTTTAAATTATAAAATTTCATCTCTAATCATATTTTAGTATGGATATCATGTTGAATGGTTCGGATCGACAATTTAGACTTTGAAAACGAAGATATAACATATGAGGTATGAAAGGCATGAGGCATTGGAACCCTCTTGTATAATATATGTAATCATGTTCGTATATGTTTAATATCCGATTGTATTTGTCTAATATTTGATATTTATCTGTATCGAGAAAATAAAATCGGATACTAATATGATTTTACTACTATCTAATATGTTTCCGATCCATTTTCATGGACTTCCTCACTTGTATTTCTTTTTGTTGCCATTTATGCATGATGGTCCGTCCAGCCATCCTTGCCCTTTTCTTCTTTGTTCTCGATTCAATTTTTTTTTTTTTTTTTTCCTGTAGTTGGTTTACGACAGTGCTATATGGAAGGCATTTTCCAAGACAGACATAGTCAAGTAGACAGTCGGAATTGCCCGATTTCAACGCTCGAGCAACGCAATATTATATATCAAGATAAGCCCTTCAATTTCAATCAAATTATAATAAAAAATAATTATCTAGAGTTCAAGTTTCAAATTTCAATGAGTTATTCAACTTTGGTAGTTGACAGATAAGATCCGACTATGCAAGTTGTAAAAATCAGTGTTGTAAATAACAGTATGCGTTCGTTGGACGGACAGGGTACCGCCAAATGATTATTTGAGAATAATTGAGCATAGTCAGAAATAATTGACTTATTATTTGAGAAAATTCGTGACGATTTGATCACTGCCAACGACTAATTGGTCTAAACGGATATTTTTTTACAACACTGGTAAAAATAATGCAGTTGATAGAAGCATGAAAATTTTTAAAAACTAAGAGAACTTTAAAACGACAGCCTAGCTACTGTTTTTTGCCCAAATGTTGTGATGTCTCAGAAACAGGTAACTGATCATTATTCGGACAAAGAGAATTGTATAGCGTGCTCTGGCAAGTGGCAATTGAGGAACGGGAAACCGTATAATCGTTACATGCTGCACGTTGTGTTGCACCGCATTCGCCGCAGAGTTTAGATAAGGGAGATGACGCGATACGTGATCTCTTCGGTTCCTAGCTAGTTAAGATTGTGATGAGGCTGTAACGAAAAGAAGATAAATAATGATGAGGATGAGGTTAATAATATTCAGTAACAACTATGATAGCAATATTTAAGATAATTTAATTGAGAAACATATCTCTTATAATTATTAAGATGAAGAATATTATGACGTCACCTGCCTCAAATTGTCCAAAGAGGAAGCTTCATAGTTCACACTGATACCTCTTAGAAGCTTCTTAGTTCACATTGATTAATTTATCAGTCTCGTTTGTACGAATTTCAGCATATATAACATTAATTTCAAAATCTATCTAATCAACTTCAAACGGTGAATATAAATTGTTCAAACCGATCTACTTCATTAGTTATGTGTTTACAACTTTATATTTAAAATTTATAATTTTTCGAATTTATTTAGTATAAAATCAAGCGGTCAAATGTAGGAGTTTTTAAGTTAATTTTATGAATTTATTTTTTCAATATTCTTCATACTAAATAACTAAAAAAAATTTATATATAAACACATCACTCATAAAATAAATCGGTTTGAACAGTTCAAATTAATCATTTAAAATATATTCAATAAATTTTGAGATTGTTGTCATATAACACTGATATCATACTAATTGAACTTAATTTATCTACTTAATCAAACATGCATGATCAACCTCCAATCTGAAGCAGGCGATGCCGAATGACATTAGCCATATGCTAACAAGGACTAATTAAGTGAGAACTTTTACAAAATATACTTCTTTGCACAAAATTAAAAGTTCACAGCAATTTTTTTTCCAATTCCAAAAAATATCTTTTTGAGGTCACATATATTTAATTTATTTCCTTATATCCTCCACTTTTCTTTCCTCTTTTCTTATTAATTATTTATTAAATATTTTCAATAGTGTAATACGGTCCTTTCAAATTTTCAAATTTGACATTAAATTTCGTGATTTCATAGTTGACAAACTATTTTCATGCTTCACAGATCAAAATTATTTGTTTTACCATTCAAGACAACTTTATATGAATTTCTCAAAATTAAATTTTGTGATTTTATTTTTGAATTGTCAAATTAAAAAAATTACATTTTCATTTTTCTAAAACTTGATTTTTATCGCTTATATTACCCAAATCAAATAATGAAAACTACTCAGTAATTATATTTCTAAAATTTAATCAATATTATATGATATTTATAAAACGTAAAAACATTTAATAATCAATACTTTTTAATTTTTTATATTGAATTCACACTATTCGCTACGTCTACTCTGTCTTGTGAGTTGTGAATATCTAGGTCATGTTTCCAGTGTGTCAATTGATGTTAGATTCATTTTACTTTTGATTAGTGCAAACAATCTAAATGTTACATTTAAATTAAAAATCATATCTTACAAAATTGACTTTTCTAGTAATCATTTATATTAAATCAAAATCAAAATTTTGTATTACTTTCAAAGTTCAAAACAACAATTTGTTATCTCAAATTTAAAGTTTGAAAATTCTCATGATAAGCTTCTACCAATCATTTCAAAAATAAATAAATTCTCATGATAATTATTGTTGTTTAATTTGTGATGCCTATTTAATTATTTTGAGCTTGAAATTGTTGAAATGACATCAACTTTGGCATTGTACATTGTAATGAAATTTCATATTTCACAGACACTTTTCAAAAGGTGGAGCTTAAGTTTTTCGAATTATGAATGAGGAAATTGCAAACTATTATGAAAACTAAATATTTAAATTTGTAATAATTATATAATTTGGAGTGAGTTAGTGAGTGAGAAAGGAAGAGTGAGAATGAAATTAATGGAATTCAAGGGAGTATTTTGTTAAAAATACTTAGAAGAATATTTTATTTTGGCTTTTGAGAATAGGCGGTTTTATAAACTTCCTCTGATTTAAATTATCAGAACTAAAAGTACTAAAAACTCACAAAAGTTACAAATGTAGCGTTGTTAAAATCGGTGGCAAGGACCAACATTCCTGGCAGTCCATTTCCCTCCAAAAATTACAAAAATCACAAAAGTACTAGAATAATAGCTCGGGCACCGAATTTTTTATTGATATCCTCAATTAAATAAAAAATTACAAAAAATCTCACTATTTTTTTTTAAATATTCAGAGCGTCAGAATTCTTGGCAATCCATTTCCCTGCAAGATCGTCAAGAATCTGAACGGTTTTGGAAAAAAATGGACCGCTAGGGCTTTGGTTTTTTTTTTTTTTTTTTTTTGGGTCAAGATTAATGAGTAATTGAGAAGTAAAATTATTCATCAATTTATTGTAAAATTAAGATAAAGTTGCAACAAAAGTAAAGTAAATGACAAGAGATAGAGATAGCAATAATAGAATTTTGTTCTCCACTATTGTATATAATATGTGTCTCCCATTCTCTATTTACAAAGCCTCTATTTATAGGCTAGAAAGAGATGTTACAATAATAAAAGAGAAAATAAATGTCAATGGTAGTGGAGATAGTGGAGCTAGTGGAGGTAGTGGGCAATGAAATGATAATATTTATTGGAAGTTATAGAATGAACATCCACATAAATATATTTTATAACACTTCCCCTTGGATGTTCATCTTTTATTATACGCTGTTAATATGATACTTCAGGATCGATATTAACATGATACTTCAGGACCATGTACTGCCTCATTAAAAATCTTACCAAGAAAAACCCATTGAAATAAAAACTTGGTTAAGGGAAAAAGAGTACAGTGCGTATAATGCTTTCCCTCATTTTGATATCATCGAATATCCTTCAATCGATGTAGACCTATCTTCTTTGTGAGTTGTACAAAAATCTTTGTCGGTAAAGATTTTGTGAATAAGTCTACCAGATTGTCGATTGATCGGACTTGGCAAACATCTATTACGCCTTCCTTTTGTAGGTTATGTGTCGAAAAGAACTTTGGTGCAATATGTTTAGTTCGGTCTCCTTTGATATATCCTTCTTTGATTTGTGCAATGCATGCTGCATTATCTTCATATAGCGGAGTAGGATTTACCTTGATGTTTTCAAGTCCGCATTCTTCTTGAATATTTTGAATCATTGACCGTAACCAAACACATTCTCGACCCGCCTCGTATAAGGCGACCAGTTCAACGTGATTTGAAGATGTAGACGTAAGAGTTTGTTTTGTCGATCGCCATGAAATTGCAGCTCCACAATAGGTGAATACATATCCTGATTGAGATCGTGCTTTATGTGGATCCGATAAATATCCCGCATCTGCATATCCAACTAAATTGGATTTTGTATCCTTTTATAGTATAAATATCCCGCATCTGCATATCTCATCTGCATATCTTTAGTTCCACAGAGATACCAAAATACTTGTTTAATTCCATTCCAATGTCTTCTGGTTGGTTTGGAACTATATCTTGCTAACACATTTATTGCAAATGAGATATCGGGTCTCGTATTATTTGCAAGATATAATAATGCCCCGATTGCACTTAAGTATGGCACTTCAGGACCAAGCACTTTTTCATTATTTTCTTGTGGGTGAAAATGATTATTTTCTGCATTTAGCGATCGTACGACCATTGGTGTGCTCAAAGGATGAGCTTTATCCATATTGAATCTCTTTAATATTTTTTCAACATAATTTAATTGATGGATAAATATTTCATTATTTAGATGTTCGATCTGCAGGCCGAGACAAAATTTTATTACACCAAGGTCTTTCATCTCAAATTCATTCTTCATTAATTTTGCAGTATTCTCAATCTCTTCAGGAGATCCAATAATATTCAAATCATCAACATACACTGCAATGATTGTGAAACCTAGATTTGATCTTTTAATAAAAACACACGGACTAATTATATTATTTTTATATCCTTCTTTTAGAAGGTACTCACTCAGTCGATTATACCACATTCGACTAGATTGTTTTAGTCCGTATAAAGACCTTCTTAATTTTATAAAGTACATCTCTCTAGGTTTTGACTTATATGCTTCAGGCATTTTCAATCCTTCTAGGACTTTCATGTATATATTACTATCAAGTGAACCATATAAATAGGCTGTTACAACATCCATAAGTCGCATTTTTAGATTTTCTGCAACTGTGAGACTTATTAGAAATCTGAGAGTTATCGCATCCACTACAGGTGAATACGTTTCTTCATAATCAACTCCAGGTATTTGTGTAAAGCCTTGTGCCACTAGCCTTGCTTTATATCTCACAATCTCATTTTTCTCATTTTTTTTATGACAAATACCCATTTGTAACCTACAGGGTTAACATCTTTGGGCGTTTGGACTACAAGTCCAAATACTTGCCGCTTTTCTAATGAACTTAATTCTGCTTGTATGACATATTTCCATTTAGGCCAATCATTTATATGTCTACACTCTTCTAGAGTTTTTGACACATTATCTTCTTCGTTTATAACATCGCTTGCTATAGCGAATGCAAATATTTCATCAACATGTGTTTTATTTCTATTTAATATAGTACCATTTATTACATAATTTATAGAAATCTCATAATCATTTGGTACTTGAGTTTCTTCTGGAACTTCATCAACCTCTTCTAGGGATTTATCAACTTCTTTATGGGTTCTACCATCAATCTCTTCTGGGATTTTATATACTTCTTCAGGAGTTTTACTACCAACCTCTTCTGGGGTTTTATTGACTTCTGCAGGAGTTTTACTACCAACCTCTTCTGGGGTTTTATTGACTTCTGCAGGAGTTTTACCATCAACCTCTTCTGGGGTTGGACCAACTGCTTTATTCTGCTCTTTCCTTTTACGTGGATTTACATCTTTAGAACCAAGTGGTCTTCCACATTTTCTACGCACATTAGATTCATTAGATATTTTTGTAATGTCAATTCGAGCAGGTGCGTTTATAGCTGGAATATGTGATTTAGTAACTTTATTCGTATCTGTGAATGCATCAGGCAATTCATTTGCAATTCTTTGCATATTTATGATCTTTTGAACTTTGAGTTCACATTGACCACTTCGGGGGTCAAGATAAGATAACGATGAATTCCAAGTTACTTGTTTATTCAGTTTTTGTTTTTCTTCTCCTAAATTTGGGAATATTGATTCATTAAAATGACAATCAGCAAATCTTGCTGTAAAAACATCTCATGTTAATGGTTCTAAATATCTAATAATAGAAGAAGAGTTAAAACCAATATAAATTCTCAACCTTCTTTGAGGTCCCATTTTTGTGCGTTGTGGAGGAGAAATTGGAACATATACTGCACAACCAAATACCTTTAGATGGGACAAATTTGGTTCTCTTCTGGAGACCAATTGTAATGAGGAATATTTATGATAAGCAGTTGGTATTAATCTAATTAGTGCAGCGGCATGTAATATGGCATGTCCCCATGCGGAAGACGGTAAACTAGACCTCATGAGTAATGGTCTAGCAATTAATAGTAATCTTTTAATCAACGATTCTGCCAGACTGTTTTGTGTATGAACATGGGTCACTGGATGTTCTACCGTAATTCCAATAGACATGCAATAATCATTAAAAGTTTGAGAAGTGAACTCACCTGCATTATCAAGCTGGATTCTTCTGATTTGATAATCCGGAAAATTAGCTCTCAATTGGATAATTTGTGCTAATAGTCTAGCAAATGCAACATTTCTTGTTGCTAACAAACTCACATGTGACCAGCGTGTTGATGCATTAATTAACACCATAAAATATCTAAACGGTCCACATGGAGGTGTAATAGGTCCACATATATCTCCTTGAATTTTTTCTAAAAATGAAGGAGCTTCAGGTCCAACTTTATTTGATGATGGCCTAATAATTAGTTTTCTAAGAGAGCATGCTTCGCATGTCATATATTTTGATAATAGGATCTTCAGGTCCTTTAGGGAATGCCCATTTGCACTTTCAATTATTCTCCTAATCATTATATTTCCTGGATGACCCAATCTGTCATGCCATAATGTAAATAATTTTGGATCAACTAACTTCTGGTTAGTAACAACTAACTTCTGGTTAGTAACGGCTAACTTCGAGTTAGCAACCATATTTGATTATATTTTACTTATATAAGTACTATATAATCCAGATGACATTGCTTGCATCTTTTCAATTATGATCTTCAGGCCATTCTTAATAGATGTGATATGAAGATACTCGCAATTTTTCTCATTCATACTTTCAATATGATAACCATTCTTTCGAATATATTTAAAGCTTAGTAGATTTCTTCTGGATCTACATGAATATAATGCATCATCTATTATTAATTTTGTTCCTTCAGGTAACAAAATACAAGCTCTTCCGGAGCCTTCTATTAAATTACTTGTGCCAGATATAGTGTGAATAATATTCTCACCAAGATGCAATTGTGAAAAGTATTTCTTACTTTTCAATATGGTATTAGTTGTTCCACTGTCTACCAGACATGGATCTTCATTACTTATCATTGCGTCAGCCATTTTCTTTTAAAATGCGAAAATAAATTACTTTTATTCATTAAACTTATTTTCATAAAAAAAAATTAAAAAGTAAACTAAATTTTTATTAAACATAAATATAAATTTTTATACTATATTTTCTCCCTAAATAATAATATATATTTCTTCATTGACATTATGGAAGAAATCTGATACATCAAGATGTGTATCCATATGGCATTTATTTTGGGATCATATTCAGTAAAGTTATTTTTCACATTTTCCCCTTATTTCTTAATTGTGGCTTGATATAGCTCTACAAAATGTTTTGGCGTACGACAGGTACGCGGCCAATGATTTATCATCCCACATCTGAAACAAACATCTTCAGGACGTTTTTCTTTCTCATTAATATGTATTTTCAACATCAGGTTATTACTACCATAACTTCAAGTTATGATAAATGAAAAAGGAGATAAATTCAAACTTTGTGAGATTTGTCATATATACTACAAAATAGATACGCATTAACTTCAGGTTATTGATGCCATAACTTCGTGTTATGAATGCCATAACTTCGGGTTATGAATGCCATAACTTCGGGTTATGAATGCCATAATTTTGAATTATAAATGTCATAACTTTAGGTTATCAATGTCATAACTTCAGGTTATCAATGTCATCAATGTCATAACTTCAGGTTATTAATATCATAACTTCAGATTATGAAAAGGGAGATAAATAAATATAAATAAATAAATAAATTTAAATGTATTAATAACTTTAGGTTAATATTATATAACTTCAGGTTATAATAAAATATTTTATTTAATAACTTCTGGTTATTAAATTGCTTGGCTGCGCAATTGTAAAATTTAATTTGAAATAACTTCGGGTTATATTTTCATCCAATGAGCTATAATAACTTCCGGTTATTATATTGATTTTATATACAAATTTCTAATAAAACTTCAGGTTTTTTAATTGAGGATAACTTCAGGTTATTATTCATCCAGTGGCCTATAATAACTACTGGTTATTATATTAATTTTATACTAAAATTTATAATAGAACTTCAGGTTGTAAATAATTCTAATAATAACTTCATGTTATTATTTTATTCAAGTAATACGAACTTCGGGTTCTTGATAAAATTTTAGTTGTGATAATAACTTCAGGTTATTACTCTTATTATTATATTTAGGTAATATGAACTTCAGGTTCTTGATAAACATTTAGTTTTGATAATAACTTCATGTTATTATTTCATCATTCACTTCAAGGAATGATTCTTATAAACTCAAACAAATATAATAAAAAATTTAAATGAAATTTAAATTAATGAAAGATATAATAATTAATCACACAAATTACTTACATGATTACTTTGCAACTTCTTCCGAGCAATTCGTGCTGATAACGTATTGTAAAATTAAGATAAAGTTGCAACAAAAGTAAAGTAAATGACAAGAGAGATAGAGATAGCAATAATAGAATTTTGTTCTCCACTATTGTATATAATATGTGTCTCTCATTCTCTATTTACAAAGCCTCTATTTATAGGCTAGAAAGAGATGTTACAATAATAAAGGAGAAAATAAATGTCAATGGTAGTGGAGATAGTGGAGGTAGTGGGCAATGAAATGATAATATTTATTGGAAGTTATAGAATGAACATCCACATAAATATATTTTATAACACAATTAATTTTTTTAATGATTAATATCAAATGGATAATATAAAATCTTGACTAAATGATAGAACAAAACAAAAATACTGTATTGGTTCAATTACAAAAATTAGGAGCATCCTTCTTTCAGACAGGTGTATATGAATGCTCCAATTGTTGTACATGGTTTTACTATATGATCTGTGCGTGATAAAAGAAATACAAATTTTTCCATGTCATCTTGCCTTTGTATTATAATGCATCTCTATCTATTTTTTGTAAGTCCTCTCATTTCTAAAACACATGTATGTTATACAAATATTTATCTAAGACATCTCTCATAAACAAAAGAGGTTAGGACAAGGGATAAGACAAGATATACGATATCTTCACTGAAAAGGCGGAAAATGACGAAGAAACTTCAAACGGGCATATCTGAGAGCTCAGTGTCCGATTTTAACATATGATCACTTTTTGGAAAGCTTGCAAGAAGAATATATAAGTTATGAACCATTACCATTTATTGAGAAAATAACGTAGTCAGGATTACAAAAAATAAAGAGAAGAGCCTCAAAACTTCAGTTTAAGTTTCCGATTAAGTTTTTTCGGTCTAATTTCCGATTTTGTTGTACCATACTCGTTCATACACATTGTTCATGTATATGTACAAAGTCTAAGATCTAAAGTTTTTTTTTGTTATATTTTCATTGTTTAGTTCAAATGTTTTCATTTTGAAATTCAGTTTAGCATTTTTAAATATTCAGATCTAGGATATACTATAATAAAAACATATCATTTTGATAATTTAGTTTAGTGTTTTATAAAAAAAATTAGTTTAGTGTTTCATTTTAAAATTTAATTTAGAATTTAATTTAATATTTTTTATTTTGAGAATTTTCCAAAAAAAAAAAACACACACCAGGACCGCCAGGAATTGAAGGGAAATGGGATGCATTTTTAATAATAAAAGAACAGTGGGTATTTTTTGTAATTTTTATTTAATTGAGGGTATTTGTAAAAAGTTCCGGCTCGGGCATGAGTCCATGACAAAAGCTATTTCATAATTCCGGATGTCAAATTAAAACTACCACACAAATTGATTAATTGGCTGTGAAATATCAATTAGTCAGAATGGAAATTTACGTAACAGTTGGACCGAAATATTCTAAAGCTTAAAATTGGTTCCAAGTAATTTTTTCGTCCTTGCATGATTGCATCATTCATAATTTTGTTTGCTTTATGTTATTATATCGCGTATATACACAACCAAAAATGGTAGAAATCTAGTATTAATAATTTAGGAAAGAGAATGAATTTGTATTGATCATGTATATGATTATAATT
The DNA here is from genome assembly GCF_964058835.1 of Carex rostrata. Classification (NCBI taxonomy): domain Eukaryota; kingdom Viridiplantae; phylum Streptophyta; class Magnoliopsida; order Poales; family Cyperaceae; genus Carex; species Carex rostrata. Next base: position 11,829,382 of record NC_135919.1, read on the forward strand.
ACATAGAGTCTATTTATAAACTTAATTATGGTATATTGTTAAGTTTTTGCAGTATTAATTATTTCTTAAATATCACTCCTTACCACTGTAATTTACCTCCTACAATTTACACCCATTAATATTTTCAAGTTCAAGCAGAGATACACTGAAAATTGGAAACAAAACCAAGCAAACAAGGATTTACTGAAAGACAAAGTAGCCAAACTGAACAAAGGAGATAATTATATAAATTATTAGACATCATTGGGAAGTCGAAACTTATTTACAGACAGACCACTGGCAAGGACCCAAACCAAACCAGCATCCTTTACTAATCATAAATGATTCTCTTGACTGGCCCTCATTTCTATCCAATACAAATTGAATTCCAAAAAAGTACCATTTATGTAGGGAACACAAGTTTTTTATTGGATGAAGCAATTAAGCACTTTTGCGTTTACTAAAGCTACCCTGAGAGCTAAACCCCTGCCTCTTCTTTGTCTTCTTCTTCGCCAAGAGAAGTGTAAAAATGACTAACCCAAGCTTCTTTCTCTTGTTTGGTGACTTACTCTGACGAGTACCGTCATCTATCATGAATGGTGAATATGCCTCATAGCTCTGATTCAAAATCTGACCCAAAGAAACCTTTGGTTTTGTGTTATTCTTTCCCTTGACTCTCCTTTCACGCTCTTGGGGCCCCATAAGTTTCATGTTTAGAATCTGGCCAATAGAAATCTCCGGCTTACTCTTCACCAAACTCAATCCATTCACATCTAGCAAAGCGGGACCTCCTTTTCTTGGCGTTGCAGCTGAGTTTTTGAACTTGGTTAAACTTTGCAAAGTGTTTTGATGATAATTATTATTGCCATAGTGATCAGAGCGCCATCTCCTAAGCGCCTCTTCTGATTCGAGTTTTATTTTTGTCGCTATTGCTTCTCTTTTTAAGGCATTATTTAAAGCCTTTCTGCTTATTTCAACATCTGTCATAGCTTCCTCTACTCTTTCCAGTAATTCCCTTTTTGATTTACGTGCCTCCTCTACTTCTTTCATTGCAGTCTCAATTTTCTTTCGAGATATTGCATCTGCTTCTTGTGCTTTGTGGATTAACTCAGCATGATCTTCTGGAGATAAGGTAATTCCTGTGTTTACTGTGCTCAGGTTTTTTGTATCAATCTGTGTTTTGATCTCTGAAAGAGCAAGTGCTTCGGCCGTGTTTGATGCTTCCTTCATCTTTTGTGCTACAAGCACTCTGACTTGTACTATTTTTGTTCTTGACTTTACCTCTTCGATTTCGGCAATTAAATTAGAAACCTCAGATTTATACACCTCTTTCATCTCCAAATACTCGTCCTTTTCACTACTTGCCTGCTTGATCTGGGCCTGTACATCCAACTTGGGAACCTTTTTATGTTCTATCTCAGAAATTGTTTTATTTAAATCTTGCTCCAGAGTGGTTGCTTTGGCAGTTTTCAATCGAATCCTTTCACGGGTTTTCTCCATTAATAATCTCTCCTCTTCAACCTTATTCTTTAGAATTTGAGCCGTGTTTCTGTTTAGGTTCACCTTTGCCTGTTGCAATTCTATCAGAGTAGAATTCGGAGATTTTGGTCTGCCCATATTTCGAGTGGTTGCATATTTATAACGCAAAAGTACAGGGCATTTTTCTTCACTTGTCCGAAGGGCTAGTGGCAATTTGTTATGGAAAGTTCCCTTCTCTAGTAGTAAATTTAGATTATCAATTCTTTGCTTGGTAACTTCTAGTTCTCTTAACACGTTAACTGTCTCTCTTTCCTTAACAAAGAGTTCCATCTCAAACTTGACAGTTTCTTCTTCTACCTTCATGAGTTCAATCTCCTGAAAAATGTATATAATGAGTGATTAGTGATCTAATAGATAGCTTTTAACATCACAATTAAATATGAGTACCACTAAATAGAGATTTATTTTAATATTTTTTTAAGAAAACCCTGATGTTTAAGCTTATCTAAATCCAGCTAATCCTTCATTATTCAAATCTGCCAACTCAACTATCCAGCCTGACCCCAAATATAAATCATTATTTCATAATTCATTGGCAGGGTGCATGCCTGCATGGTGATTGGGAGGTACTTGCCCATAAATAGCTGGAGGTTTAAATTCCTAGGACCAGCTAAATCAAATATAATCTCATTATTGATTTACTATTAGGGGTGAAAATGGAGTGGATAGTGGTAAAATCATATCCATATCCCTTTTTTCATTTTCCGTATACGGAGCAGATATCAAACATATAAGACGGATACAGATACGGATTGGATCAAATTGGATACTTATTACAATAATACAAAATAATACTAAAAAATATTAAAATTCAATAATATTTATCTAATTATAATGGTGAATAACATAAATTCATAATATATATTAATATATATGGTATATATCTACTATTCGGATACGGATAATTGAAATGTAAAATCATATCAGTATCTTTATCCACACGGATATTCGGATATCAGATATCCACATCTAAGTTTTTGAATACGGATCGGATATTATCCATACCGTTTTCACCCCTATGTACTATACTAGCGGTAATTTTATTTTATTAGAATTCCATGTACACAATACTCCATATGCGTAATGTTAGTATCTAAAGTTCACCAAATGTAATATTCAATGCACCACCTAGAACAACAGTTGGATTGCATATACAACCGTATAATATAGTTTCAATTACAACCCAATACATGTACACCCCGATCATACTACAAGCCCAATTCACTTTTGGGTTGGATGAAACTGGCAGTAAGGCCCAATGTAAATTACGTATCAAGTAATCAATTTTGTTTCTTAAATTTTTCTTCTTTTATGGCTTTCATGTTATGCTATCGGCTATTCCCTCAGAAGTCGAATAAGATTTCTTTCCTCAACTGCTAGTGCTACAAAGAGAAACCGCATTAAAGGCGCACATTTAATTAGGCAAGTAAAGCAACGCCAGAACACCACATTTTTTTTTACTACGTCAAACTCAGTAACTGGTAAGAAAGCAATTAGCAAACCCCTGAATAGTGTATACACAAACCATTTATTTCTCTTAAAAAAAATAACATCAGCCATTAATGGCTTCATTGATTACATCCCTGAACTTCCCACTAAAAATACAAATGAGAGTCTCTATGCGAAAGAAGTAAAGAAAAAACACTGAAACTAACCTCCGGTCGGAGCTGGAATTGAGCTATATTGGGCCGCCACCGTACCACAGGTGAGGTGGCGGCGCTTCCTCCAAAGTGGTTTACTGCCTCCTTGACCGACACAAATTGAGACGATGTGTCCACCTCTCCTCTCTCCGCCATTAGAGATTCTAGCAAAAGCAAAGCGAAAATGCTGTTGTTATCTACTTGCAAGGCAAGAGCATAGTGCAGTGAAGAGAAGTTAGGAGGTTGAGAGGGATGGGAGAGAAAGCAGGGGGTACGAAGCCCCGTGAGTGGTAATTATTTATTTATTTTTTATCTGAGAGACCAGGAGAGATGTAAATTTTGATGGGAACTGTGAAAGCGGAGGGTCGATCTGACTTAGCTCAAGATGAAGGATGCAACTGGAACTGTAGAACAGTCTCTCACCTCAGGCATACATTGACCGATGTGGAGCCCAATTGTCAGACTTATTTGGTTATTTTTTATTTTTACGGGTTGATCCAGGTGCAAGTAAATTTTCTTACACAAGGGAAAACTTCTTATAGTTTGAAACTGGACCTTGTCTACCGCGGATTCCATGCACCCAAATACTGTAGATTTGTTTTTTCGTTGTATTAAAACTCTCTCAGCCGCTAATGTCAAGCAAAATAATCAAAATTTGATTATGAATATTGTTAAATAAGACAGTACATTTATCTTCTGTTATATAACACTAATTATTTAGACACATTAATATGCATATTTTAGACTCTCAGTTGGCTGGTCACTGGTGTATGGAAACGTGGTAAAACAGATGTATGCGGAGATGTGGGTATCTGGGGAGGGAATAACGGGGTCCATAAGGCCCAAAAGAGTCCGGGCCTAAAGACAAGGTCACATGAGAAAGGGTTAAAAGAAGGTTTGGATTCTAGCGACACGAATGTCGGTGTTTAATTATTTTCCTCTTTTTGGGTAGTATTTTTTTTTCCTAGTTTATTTTTCATCTTTACTCATTCTACTAAAATTACAGGTTAGACACTTCTTACAAATTGGACACAAATAAAAATATAACTGTACTATTTAAAAAATAAAATGTAGATGCGATGTTACAATTACAAGCTGTCAGTTGCTCATTATATAAAATTTTGTAATTATTGAATCCATATAAAAATTATTTGAGATTATTTTATATATGAAAAGTACATCTGAAATTTTATTCCCTCTAGTGAATCATTCAGAATCCGGATGGTTCTATTATTACTTTTCCTTTAGTGAATCGTTCAGAATCTGGATGGTTCTATTATTACTTTTAAGTAAACTGTTCAGAATTTTGGTGGTTGATTTTTTTTAATTCTCAAATAAATACTATATAAAATTATAGATGGGAGGATTAACTGAGTAAAATAATTTATCAATTAATTTTTTTAATGACCAATATCAATTTCACAACATATAATCTTGACTAAATGACAAAATAAAAATTGTTCATGTAAATATATGAAGTTTCAGATCTAGAAGTTTTTATTATATTTTTATTTTTTTAATTAAAATATTATTCATGTAAATGTTTTCATTTTAAAATTTTGTTTAACGTTTTTAGTATTAAGATCTAGAGTATGCTATAAAAGAAAATAGACAACCACTGAGATTTATAAAGCATTGGTAATGATCTTGTGTTGGAATTAATCATGGTATAAAGTATCAGTGGACTATCGAGGTTTTTGCAATAAAGCATCGATGCATTATTGCAAACTTGAAACGGTCATAAATGTTGATAAGAAACTATGATTTGACTATTTGACCACAATTTGGAAAGGTGGCGAAGAGACGAAGGGCCTCATGTTCGATGAAAAAACCTTTGGAGCTTGGAAGAATCATAATTTCAAAAAAAAAAAAAAATCGTTTAGGGCCTCAAAAACTTCAGTTTAAATCGTTTCTGATTCTGCAGGCTGCTAATTATTCATTAGAAAATTTTCTTTTACAATAATAAACATTCTTATATTGAGTATCAATATATTACAAAAATGAGGAACATTATTTACTTTTTTTAATTCAAACTAATACAGTATTTCTGTTTTGTTCTATCATTTAGTCAGGGTTATATACAATGATATTCATCAATAACAAAAAAAAATTGATGAACAATTTTACTCAATTAATCTTGACATTTTTTGAGAATTTCAAAATAAGAAAAAGCATTGGTTCATTTTTTTTTAATGGAGGATATGAATAAAAATTTCTGGGAGTAGCTCTGCAATGGATAAATTTTAGCATGTTAATTTTTAAATATTTTAGTTTCTATAACTAAAATATAAGAAAAAATAAGGTCAAGCCTAACAATTTAAATATTCTTTAGAGATATTCTTCAAACAAATTTCCAATATACAATATCTCAAAATGGTACTATTTTTATTTTTTTTATCAATAAATAAAAAGTTTACAAAATTTTATGTTAAAGGATCATTAATGAACAATGCTCGCCTAATTAGTTGTGCTGGCTATGCTACGCTACATGGAGGAGCTTGTCATGAGAAAATATACCTTACCAAATTAGTAATTGGGATTTCTGCAGTTAACAAGGACACCCCAATCACTGTATCTTTGGATTGGGACAGATTTGTCATTTTATATTCATGGGCCGGTTAAGATGTCCCAATTAGCTGTTCATCTAATAAATTGTACAAGTTTTTAAACAGGGATTATGGATAGCTAGTTAATTTCACGGGATTGACTGTGACACTGAAAAGGCAAACATTTTAAGTATGGCTTAAGCATTTTGATAATAAATACATCGGCATTAGCATCTGTATGGGATCACTAAAAAGGTTTGTGAAAGTCGTCAAAGAAGCTATTTAATTAGCATTGTAAATGACGACAAATTAGTTATGTTTCCATGTTTAAAGTTCAAACTATCAATAATAACAAAAATATTATTTTTATTTCATTCTACTAAATATCACAAAGTAATCGAACATAACGAGTAAGACTATAGTACTATGTATACAGGACATTGGTCCATACTACATATTATATTTTTATTTTTAATGCTTAAATAGCTGATTTGAATTGTTTAATATAATTTTTATATGAAAATATACTTGCAGACTACTACTATTTTACTCATTTTTTTTATATAGTAAGAATTTACTATTTTTGAATAGTCGAACAAGTGATTTTTCTATCTATCTAAAAGTACAAAATTATGAGAAATATAAAGATTTACAAGTATATTTTTATAAGAAAGTCTTGTTGAACAATTCAAATTAATTGTTTGACCTTTAAAAATGAATATGTTAATTCATAATAATGACCAATAATTGTGCATATTGGTCCATACTATGGACCAGGACCAATAAATGATCCTTTTAAACATAATAAAGCATACTTCTAAAAAAAAAAAAATTAGCTTGTCAGTTGACGTTAAGACTTAGAATTTAATTATTTGGAGAATGGATGTGAGGTTTTAATTTTTAAATTAAGAAGACAATAAATCATCCTCATATATACAGGTTATATAAGAAATTAGACGGTTCTTATTTGCTAAGAAACAATAAACCTTTGTATATTTAGAGCATCTCCAACAGTGATTCTTTATGGATTGCTTATGCTGATATGTCAATTATTTTTGTAATTGCCGGGTTGTATGGCTATTGCTTAATAAGAAATCATTTTCTAAATATGAGTTGGTAAAATGTTTAATTCTTATTGGTCAAGTGTTTAATTCTCAATTGTTTGATTGATTGTACCAATGTAGAAATGGATTGCTTAATTTCTAAATTTTTTATAATTGTTATTTATCAATTAATTTTAATTGCTAGATTGGAAATGCTCTTATTAGAACTTTTTTTTCAAGGTGAGTTTTAATATCATTAATATTTGAACTTGCTGATTTTGTTTATTCTCATTAGAAATTTGTCCATGTATTTATGATTTTTTGACTTCATTTATACAATATTAAGATGTAGATAATAATGGATTTAAATTAATATATCATAGATGAATATATGTGTTCATTTTTTAACCATTTAATTAATCTCATATAAATATATACTTCAAAAATCATAAAATTTTATGTTGATTTATCACTCATGTAAATAAATTAGTTCAATTATTTGGATGCAATATTTAGATTTTAAATTTTGAATATAAAAAATAATTGATTTTTTTTTTACAATTTGCAGAATTGATATTTGTGGCATCGGAACCTTCATCTTGTTTTTTTACAACGAAAATATTTCATTTCCAACTTATTAACAATCCGTAGATAGATTAATTATTAATAAATATACCAACGGATTGTTAATAACAAAACTTCCATCGCACTAAAAAACATCAGAAATAAGATGGAAATTATTATGAGTTTTATTTACAAATCATTCAAAAAGAATAACTCGTTCAATTGATTATTTTTACGTAAGTTTATGGTAAATTGAAAAATTAGACTGTGTAAAAGCGGGAGGTAAGAAATCACTGTAGCTCGTATTATTTTCAACACTCAAGGCTAAGCTATAGTAGTCGTCAGAAAATAGTGAATAGTGATTAAAATGGTCACTTAAAAATAAAAAATAGATCTTAATAGTTCAATATTGTTATTTCCAAGACCTAACATTATTTTTCTTGAATTGATAGTAATAATCTTAGCTCCATTCTTATATTAAGCAGATAGATGTCCTGATCCGTTAACAACTTTGATTAAAAGATAAAATTTTGAATTGAATATCAGTCATTTGATCAAATATTCTGATCACATGCATTTTTTTAATGTTTTTACGTCCAGAAATATAAATTTATTTAGACGCATACTCTCTACATGCAAATTGTATCATCTTTCTGATTGGTCATGATTTTTTTTTCTATTTTTTAAATGTCATTTAAGGAATTTTTGAATTGATTGATAATTGATTGGCCATGTCTTCTATTTTTATATCATTTAAGAAATGTTATTGGTCATTTAGTGTGTCATATTGTTTGAGATTCTTTTTATGAAAATATGTCACAAGGATAAAAAAAAAATACGACATTTAATATGTTACTTAATATGTTAATTAAGGAATGTTATTTACGTGTAGATGTCATTTAGTATGTCATTTAAGAAATATTATTGGTCATTTAGTATTTCTTTTATAAAAATATATTATTTTGTATGAGATTTTTTGTGTTCTCTTATAATATATCTTATTGCAATGTGCCAACACAATGCTAGTTTAGTATTAATCAGAAGTGTGAGTAGCAATCAAAATCATAATAGGAAGCTAATATCTATGCTTTATGTCCTTCATTTATATACTCTATGAACATCAAAGGAAATTACAAACATGTAACCCTTTAACAAAAGAATAATATTGTTAAGTGGAATGTCTAATTTCAAGTTAATTGTTGAACCTTAATACTTATCAAATCTATGATTTTTTTCAAAGCATAATCCTTCTTTATTTTTAGACAGAATGAACGATATCATGGAATGGTAATAATTTACTAAAAAAACTTATAGTGGTACAATTGAATTCAATAAACCCTTCTCAATACATATTCTGCTTCCTATACATAATAATTCTACCCGTTTGTTAATTACAATAAATCCAATAATTCTACCCATTTGTTAATTACAAATATTTATTTTTTTGATAAGGTGGGGAAAATCTACTAGTTTCCATTGAAACTAAAAGAATTCAAGCTGCTACAAATTTCAAAAATGAAGTTAGTAACAACATACAAAAAAGCATTATACCAAAGTAATGCAAAACAACACACAAGTACTAACATGAAAAGCATGCTCACGTAACAACAAAAACAACATACAAGTACTAACATACAAAGCATGTTCACTTAACAACAAAAGCAACATCACATGGCTAAAACATAGAACACTAATCAATTCATTCCAGAGCCATTAATAGCTCGATACCAAGCATTTATTTATTAAACTATATAATTATTAAGAGGAGGGTTCAAATGCCTCTATTTTTTGTGTCTCCACTATGTCCCTATTTTTAAAAACTTTAATAATTCAAAATTTAAAACTTAAATGTCAAAATAAAACCGTTGGATATGATTTACATCATTTTATTTATGCACGTGTAAAAAATTATGACATTTCAATTTTATTTTGATTGTCATCAAGAGCTTGTAAAAAACATACTAATGTGGATGATTTCTAGACGTTGATTTTTGAACTTATTGATTCACATAAACAAAATTGAAATGTGATAATTTTTATGAGTACATAGAGAAAATAACATAGATCACATATAACGGTTTTATTTTGACATTTAAGTTTTAAATTTTGAGTTATTAAAGTTTTAAAAAATGAAGGCATGTGGAGGCACAAAAAATTGAGGCATTTGGACCCTCCTCAATTATTAAATATAGTACTAGTTGTGACATTGGTAGTATTTGCCACCAACTTCAAAACTTAATAGATAGGGTTCAAACGAAGAATAAACCATTCAAACCAATTACTTGATTAGTAATGTGCTTACATGCAATATTTATAATTTTTCAAATTATTTTAGTATCAAGTCAAGTGGTAAAAAAATGATGAAAAATAAATCCATTAAATTTTAACTTAAAAAAACCTCACATTTGATTGCTTGGCTTGATACTAAATAAATTCGAAAAATATAAATTTTGCCTGTAAATGCACCACTCATTAAGCATATCAGTTTGAACAGTTTGAATTTGACTTTCGTAGTCAATTCAATATGTTTTTGGAGTTGGTGGTATTTAAGCTGAATACCATCGATATCATGGTAGCCGGATTCCTATAGTAAAATAATTATACTTATATTTATGTATTTTTTTGTAATAAATTTTAATTGTAAATAATTATGTATTCTCAGTCAAGACTCAAGATATATATTATTTGTTATTAAATAAGTAAATAGTTGAGTGTGCAAAATATGGATGGACTCCTACGAATGTCTACAAATTTTGCTCAAGAAATAATTGAGAATAAATAAGGACACAGAGGATATAAGTTACAGATGCAATAGAAGAAATTAAATGAGCTTAAATGACAACAACCAAATTTCATAAATTTTGAATAATTAATTTTGTTTAGGAAGGACTAAACAACCTGCCACGCTGTGAGATGGGACCATCTATAAATCAATGCAGCTTGCGAGAATGCGAGGTTTCTTAATTGTAAACAACTGTGAATCCTTTTCATCAACGAGGAATTCACAATCTCTCTGTTACCTGATAAGGGAATCTTTTATAATTACTAGATCTGGACCGTTTTTTTTAACTTGATACGAATCTCAAAGCTCAATAATACTCTCCTGCGTAGGGGTTGAGTAAATTGCTCATAATTTGTGAGCTGCTCATAACTCGCTCATTAAATGCTCACTTAAACTCGCTCATTTATTAAAAGGACGTGATATGAGTACCCGCACTCTCATCCCCCCATTATCCCCCCAATTTTATTTGTTCAATCTCATCCACATTTCTCATAATCTATAAAAAATTTTGCGAATCTAAAACCACGAACGTCTTCTACGCAATTTTATCTTTCAAATGAGATCCATAATGATATACTTTTGAGCTCATCATCAAACAAGTATTTATACCTCGTTATTTAAGTATTTATACCTAGTATTTTTCACATATGACACTGCTGACATTTAAAAGTATTAATATCAAGTATTACAAGTATTTATACCTATGCACGGAAGTATTTATACCTATGTGGTCAACTATTTTTGTTAGAGAAAGGTTGACGCAGGGAAAATTAGGGAAATGTGATGTGGAGATGCGGGGTTCACGATTAGGGATAAAATACTTACAAGTATAGGTACAAATACTTGTACAATGAGTTATAAATACTTGTGTGACGATGAATCCGAAAGTACGTCATTATGGATCTCATTTGAAAGATAAAATTGCGTAGAATACGTTCATGGTTTTAGATTCGCAAAATTCCTCATAAAATGTGAGAAATGTGGAAGATATTGAAAAAAAAACCCCACCTCTAAAAACGTGTATGATTCTTCTCCCATGTAGTTTGAGTGGTCTCTTAGTTATATTAAGTTAGACATGCAAGTATTAATATCTTAATTTGCAAGTATTAATTTACTATCTTCCAAGTATTTATACCTATGAATTTAATTAAACTTGGAAGATCACAGTGTTGTGAATAAATTTAATTAAACTAGTTAGTTAAGTTAGTTTATGGAAAGTTAAAATCTGTTTAAGAGATGGGGGTACAATGCGGGTACTGGAGTGTGGGAATTTAAATAATTATTCTTTATTAAATGAGCGAGCATGAGCATGCCCCAACTCACTCATAACTCGCTCATTTAGGATTTGCCACATCTAATTCCTGCCACATTCAATCCCAAATAAATTTCTGCCACATCAGCCTTGCCTCATTAAATCTTGTGTAATATTCATAATTTCTACCACGATAGCTATTGGATTTTTATTAGTGTTGTTGTTAGTTTCTGCTGGATTATTCTATTTTTGTAATATGTTGATTGTTGACTATTGATGCTACTGTGAAAGTATAATACTTTGTTGGATGATACTATTGATTTTTGTTATATTCTATTGTTGTTTGTAGGATGATAGCTGTGAAAGTATTACTGTTGAAGTATTGATGATACTGTTGATTTTTATAATATGATTATATTTTTGTTGGATTTTTATTATATTTTATTTAAATGAATTATGACAATTTATTAAATTTTAGTACTCATAACTCGTGAGCTGCTCATTTATCAACTCGCTTAAACTCGTTCATTTACTAACTCGCTCATTTAGTAAATGAGCGAGCATGTGCATACCCTAACTCGCTTGTTCATTAATCACCTCTACTCTTGCATTAGCCTAAATCTCACCCGGTTGAGATTTAATCTCAAACCATAAAATAAGGATAATCTTCTACAATACTCGAGAGGATACAAATCCATCAAGAAGTAGAGCAGTTCGGTAAACAGAGGACTAAATTTGGTTTGATATTCGGTTAAAAATGTTTGATTCATATTAATATTAAAATTCGTGCTCATTTGATCATTATAAATTTTGAAGCAATATATACGAAATTTGATACGGATCAAACAGTTTGAATCTGATATTGTATCGAATTTGATCTGTTGTCTGGGACACTGCTCCCAATTTATTTGATAATCATCTTTCTTGTTCGATGAACAACTGCATTCCAATTAATATATGTGCATTTCACATGGCTAATTTAAAACTTAGATTTGATTTTGTAAACATTAATAGAGATCACGTACTCCACATGGCTAATTAAAAACTTATATTTAATAACAATTAATATTACAATTAAGACCATTTCATAAAAAAAAGACGGTTTGATCTGCCTCTCATTTGTAGGTTTTTTTTGGGTATGTTTAGAATCAGTGTTCTAAATAGCGCGCTATAGCGATGCAATAGCGGTGTTATAGTGTTTTCGGACCTTGAACACTAAGTTATATCATAAAAGTGCACTATTTTTCCGACTAATCGACTGATTATTTTTAATTATGACCGATTATTTTCAATTAATCTCTTGGCGGCACCCTATCCGTCTAACAATCATATACCATTATTTACAACACTCATATATATAGAGATTGACTAAAGTCATAGTGGTATGATCAAAATCTTGATGCTACCAATTTGTTTTTGTGATTTTTAAAGTTCAAATAGTCGATATGAAATTCTTCATATCAACATGTTTCTCATATTAAAATGCGTTTGGAGAACAAATTTCATTTTTTTTCTGGAAAATTTTTACTATTTTTTTATAAATTATTAAAAATCACTGATTTTCAGATTTTAATTAATTTATTATTATAAAAACAGTATTTTTAAAAAAATCCTTAATAATAGTAAAAAAATTCAAAAAAATATAAAATTTGGTCTCTATATTCATTTTAATATGGAGAACATATTGAATACTTCAGATCGACTATTTATTTATAAAATCACAAAAACGAATTGATAGCACTAAGATTTTGATCACACCATGACTTTAGCCAATCTCTATCTGTCTCTATGTATTTTTTGAACAATATCTTCCGTTCCAAAGGGCTTGTAAGTTAATTTATATTATAAGGAATAATTTTTTTGCAATTTTTTGTGGCAATTAAAACATCATCGAATGTAAGCATTTACTTGGTTTTATTTTAGATGGTTTTGGATGAACCGTAATGTTAATATAGATAATGATGAATCTTGTCTCTGTGTAAAATAAAATGCATGTTGAATTAAATAAACATGCTTATAATTTTCAAAGGAAAAAAAAGTGATAACCTGGACGTAAAATATTTTTTTTTATTTAGTGCCAATTTTGCTATACTTGAGCATCAACCCATATGTATAGCGGTATGAATCTAAATATATTAAATTGTCAAAAAATAATCTGAACTGTATCCGACTTAATATAACACAAGTTACACAATATGGAAGATGATTTCATTGGTTTGAATATGAGAAAAATTCTTTATTGTAATAATAAAAGTGTAGAATTTGAAAGGTTTGACTTTATCTTTTTTTTTTTTTTTAAAAAGAAAAAAAATTCAAAACAACCTGAAATCGAACATCTCGAACTTGAACCGAACCAAGTTCCGAAATGATCCAAAACCGAACAATTGAAAACAACAAAATCCCAATTTGACCCAATTCAAGACTCGAAAATAATCTGAAATTACACTATCAGAAATACAATCTAACTTATAATCTGGTAATTCTTCAAATTAAACCTCGTCGACTCAAAGCTGATACATACAGACCATTCAATTTGCGTTGAACTATTCTGGCGAAATTAATAGGAACTCATGCATTAATTATTACAAAGTAAAAGAAAAACAGTGGAGTTCAACTACCAGTTGATACGGACCAGGCTTAAGCCAATCGACACGCCCGAGTCAGTGCCCAGTGGGGCAATTACTGTAGCCATTTACTATATTTTTTTTTTGGTGAACTATTGTAATTATAAGTACATCCATCTGCTACTATTTTAACAACCCTTTCCAAGCAAAATAAATATCTTTGGATAGGTGAAGAAGCTCCTTACTGTATTACTGAGTAATCATCTGCGGTACCTTAAATGATCAGGTTAAGTTCCAGTGAACCGGTTTAGATTTCAGGACTATTTAGTCAGCTTTGATATTATTGCGAAGGCATAACGAACGGTTGGCATTTAATTTGACAGCATTAGGTATCTGATAATCCGATTTCAACTGTGTCGCTGACATGTAAACAATCAACCAGTTCAGAAATGAGAACTTCAGATCCAAGATGAAAGCAACTCGCTACACCGAGTGCCACAGACTTTAGCGCTGGTCCAAAGAACATTGTACTCTCGTAAGTTGTAACAGTTGGTAGGAGTAGGACCGTCGTTAAAAGTTTCTATTTGGTTATTTGATACAATTCAAATGAAAAATACAAATGTTTTTTTAAGTACGGAGCTTGGTTATTTGTTATCTTAGATTTAAGAAATATTTTATAACTATGTATTAATTAAATTTATATGATCCAAACATTTTCCATCAAAAAATTTAGCATATATTAATTCAACTCATGACCACCTTTGTTGAAATTAGAAAACCATCACTTTGCTCTATCTCCTCTTTCTCCTGCTGCTTCTCTTTTCTCTCGCTGAGATGCGGCAATATAATGTCTCTTTCCTCTAAGAACAAAATTTTTCACTGTGCTTTGATTATAATTATAATATATTAATTTTGGATAATTCTTTAGATAGAACATAAATAAAAATTAATTTAATTGGTCCTTCATTAAATGCCATCAAAGTTCAACCGTTAAAATTTTAAATTAATTAATACAACGCTTAAATCCTTGTATAAACTTGATGCAAATCCTATTTAAATAACAAAGAACACATGTAATTTTAATTTTTTTAAGTTTTAATAATAATTTTTAAAAACCCAATTAGTGCACAATAAAATTAAGTTGGATGGACACTAAAACTGTCCATTAATTTTTTTCTATAAAGAAATGTGATCTAGATTAAAAGATTTCAAGATCCTATACGAAACTTTTCCATATAAACTTTTGGTAATTACCAAAATATTTTTCTTGGTCAATTCAAGGGAAAAGTATGACAATTGTACAATTGATTCTATGTAAAGGATTTTAGAGGAGTCTAACCCATGCATGTCCTATATCTGTTGACGGGTCAACATCTGCCCTTCTACTTACTAACTAATTACCGTTTTCTTAATCAATCATCTTAGCTTACCACACTTCAGTCAGTTTAACTGGAGACCTAAATCATTCTTCACAAATAATCTGTCACCTCTTCAACTCTAAGTCAAGACCATGTGCTAATTAATAATTTAAGTACTCTCTTCTTTACTACTTGGTCTATATATAATGCAACCACATTCTCCCTCAAAACCATCGTTTAGAGATACAATTCATGGTATAATGACCGCACCACATAGCCCCATTCACATAAAGCATGAAGGCAAGTTTTTTGCTAGGCTCCTAACAAAGGAGAGCTCCATGTCTAACCCTTCCTTGAGATACTACGGTGTGGGGCCAGGATCAGTCCCGTTTATCTGGGAAACTGAACCCGGTACACCGAAAGTTGCTGTGTCAGGAATACAAGTTCCAACAATCACGCCACCACCTTCGTACAGGTACCGGTGTGATGCGACGAGCCCAAGAAAGAAGAAGAACAAGAGATTTATTATTCGAATTGGCGTAATCGCAGCTCTTATTAGGAGGTTTAGGCTAAAGAAAGCAAACACTGCAAATTTGAATGTGGTTTCGAGTTCTTCACGGTGGTTGTTTTCTTTGCCGACCGGAGAAGGAGACAGTGCGAGATACAATTCTTCGACTCGGCATGGATCGATGTGCTTCTCTATGCGACGGGCCCCACGGTTTATGTTTCTTTGTTATCATAGTTAATTATTTCAATGGCTGATTTTGAGAAGTTAATTGCATTTGTGCAAATAACTGAGAGAAGATACTGTTTGATGTGTTAATTATTTCGTGTTGAAGTATAATTTCGATTAATTAAATGATAATTAAAGGATTCCAGTTCTGATCTTGGTATTGAATCAGTTGACTAAGTCATGTGTTATAATTAACTGTGCAGATTTTCTTTTTGTTAAGAGTTATAAAATATTCATAGATCTACTCAAAAATAATTAATTGGTTTTGAAGCATTGCTAGAAACTTTCACGAAAATCAAGCATATATATTTTATTTTTCTTTAAATGCACCGAGTGCAGACCAAGAGAATCATTACTAATTATAAGTAAAATTAGTAGTCTACTGATGAAATAATTAGGTCTACGGGCCATTGATTTATTTTCTATTAAAAAAACATCATGAAATAATTGCAAAGCAATCCGTAGCAAAAGCACACAATACTTTGGTAATGCATAATAACATCATGAAATAATTGCAAAGCAATCCGTAGCAAAAGCACACAATATTTTGGTAATACAAATTATGCAACAAGGGCCAGTACTGTTAGGAGGGCCCGGTGCTGAGGGTCCGGATCCCCAAGTAACCTAACTTTTGGGTTTTGGATCAAGATCGTCTGTTTTGAATATGTCGCTTGAGATCACTTCGGGATTTGAATTAGTTATTTGGGATGTGTACACTCCACTTCGGATGAATTATTTCGTATTAGAATCGGACGGTCCATATTCAAAATCCAAAAGTTGGTTACTTCACTAGATCTCAACTCGCTGCGTGTTGATTTTGTATAAATTAAAATTGATATAAGGTTGAAATTTATAGTTGATATTTGACAGAAAGAAAATTAAAACTAAAATGTTGTGTGCTCTAATTAGTAGGTCAGCCGAATATGGAAATGCTCCGGTATCAAAAATATATAATTTTCAATATTAAAATATGTGTGAGGCTATATTACTATACATAGCACGATTTGGTTCATAATACGGATTAATATTTTTATTTCAAAATTATAATAGTTAATCGGAACTGTTCAATATAATTTTCATATAAATATATATTTGTAGAACGAATTTTTATATATATATATATATATATATATATATATTTACTATTTTTACAGATAGGTAGAAAATCATTGTTTTTGGATGGTCTAAAATTTTCAAATCAAGTGATTTTTTATCTATCTTAAAAAATTGTAAAAGAAATTTAAAAAAAATATAAAATTTGGTCTACAAATACATATTCACATGAGAATCATGTTAAATGGTTCGGATTGACTGTTAGAATTTAGAAAATGAAAATATTAGTCCGTATTATGAACCAACCCGTGATATGCATAGTAACATAGACTCTCTCTTAAAATATTTCATTTTCTTAAGTACAACGTACGAATGAGCAAATCGAGGAAATTAATACAATTAGTAAATTAAATTAATAGTCTACGGTTTTTTTATGTTAAATATGTAGACTCCTTTTGAAGCTATCGTATGAGCAACTTCTCGTAAAGTTCTCTCAAAAAAGTAAAAAAAAAAATACTCCTCGTAAATGCTAAAATTATTCTAAGTACTTGCAAAATGGAAGCTATCTTCTCTCAGGTATTATTTGAACCGTCGGATTTCAGATCGCACTTTGATAAAAAAAGAAAGAAAAGGGAACGCCTCATGTTAGCCCCCAAGCGGATTCCTTCATTCTGGTTCTGCCAAACGGAATTCGAATCCTCTGAGATATCTAACTTTGCGTGACTTTTTGGAATCTATCAACCGTTTAAATAGTTTTGCACGAATCACAAAGAAAAAATAATACTGTCCGAGCGCTATCCCCAAATATAATTTTTTTTATAAACCATAATTAATTAAATTAATTTTAGCAAAGCAGCATGATTACTTTTTTTTTTTTTACAAAAACCATAAGAACCGAATTCCCAATTCGGTCTCCAAATTTTACTTTTTAGAGAGACCGAATTGGGAATTCGGTCTCCAGATTTTTCTCTGTTTCGGCTTGTTTCTGCTAGGGACAACCCCTATTTTGTTTTTTTTCCACATTTTCCTCTGTTTCGACCTCTATTTCGTCCCTGTTTTTGCCTAGAACAAGCTGTTTCAGCCAGAAACAGCCCCTGTTTCTACCAGGGATAGCCCCTTGTTTCAAAATAAAGGGAGACCGAATCCTCAATTCGATCTAGAAAAAAATAAAATGTGGAGACCGAATTCCGGATTTGATTCTTATGATTTTTATAAAAAAAAATAATCATGCTGCTTTGCTAAAATTAATTTAATTAATTATGATTTATAAAAAAAAATTCCCCCAAATAGGCAACAGACACATTGGTATATCTCAAAGGAAATGCAGTCTGCCAAACGTTATGTGTGCCTTCGATTTTCTGTGGAATGCACTGTGTTTTATATCCTGCATTTTATACAAAATATCATATCTATCCAGAATCCGAAGTTTTTATTAAAAATATCCAAACCGTGACCTAATTTTACGGTTTGGATTAAAAATACCAAACCGTGAAATTAGATCACAGTTTGGGATTTTTTTGTTTTTATTTTTTTGGCACTATAAATATCTCATTTCTCTCTCCTTCCTCTCAAACTCACCAGAATCGAAACAGAGAAAAAGAGGAAGACAAAAAGAAGGCAATTACGGTGGCGAAAAAGGGCGATTTTTGGGCGATTACAGGTTTATTTTTTAATTTTTTTAAACTTTTTAATTGTTAGGAAGTGTTACAAACTGCTCCAGACAAATTGTTATTAATTTTTATAAATTATTTAGAATTAATACCAAATGTCTAATTCATCACTGTCATTTGAAACCCTAGCTCTTACCATTTCATGTGAAGAAAAAAGATAAATTATTAATAACTTTTGGACATGTAAAACCCTCTCGAGGAGGCATTCGCAATGTTTATTTTCACCCGAAGATGTTGAAGAATTCATGAGCGGCCTTGATCCTCGTGTTAGAGATATCCTTGACCGGGATTTCGAAGACAGGGACCCTCCAACTGAATAGGGACATTGTGGCACAGCTGTTCACCCCAATTGCATCGACAAGGATGCAAATCCAGTGAATGACGCTCGTCTCACTAAGTGGGAGTGTCCTATGTGCATCATCAGGGCTTCAGAGAAGAAGGGAGAAAATTCCTCAACTCGTAAGCCATAGGCAGGATTGTATTGTATCGTGGTATTTTATGAACCCTACTGACTTGAATAATGTTATGTTTGAACTCTAATGGTTGGTTGTATCTGGATTTTCGATAATGCCAAAAACATATAGCGAAAATCACTACTTTTTAGTACGAAAAATGGTGGATAAGCATATGCAAAGTACCGATTTTCTCAAATTATTCATCGCAAACATGTTTTTAGGCTATTTTGGCATGTTTTGGAGAAAGTTGCGAATTTAGGCCGAAAACAGAGCAAAAATGTCATATTTAGGCCGATTCTGAAGGAAGCGTTAAAATAGGGCAACACATGGAGTATGCAAACACCTCTCACGACGTGCACAATATGCAACATGACAAAATTCACTGAAATTCGGCTAAGTACAGAGCCCTATGGCATTGGGTATGTCGCATGCGACATTAATGCCTATGCTGCAAGGGCACACGGATTGGATCCATGGACTGTCTAGTTTGGATTAAATCTCCGCTGTTGGACAGCAACCTTCTAGAAGGACAAACTCCAGATGTGACAGGCCTTGCTTTGCTTTGAAGTCTATTTTTAGCGCTCCAAATATAGCATTTTATGCTATATTTGGCACCCATGATCTCCATAACTCCTCACTCTTAGGCTAGGCTATATAAACCCCTCTTGTAATAGGAATAAGTGTGCATATTTTAGTTGTGTAAGTCCATAGTTTAGAGTAGAATATTGCGTAAAATATCCGGAGTCGTGGAGAAGAAGAGGCGCTTGAAGTCCAAGGCGGAAGAAGAAGGAGTCTTCTAAGGAAGATGTGTTCTAGGTTCTAGGTTATGTCTTTCTTTTATTTCTTTTTTTATTTCTTCTTTTATTTTTGTCATGGATTTGAGTAGCTAAGCTCCTTCCCTCTAGGGATGGATGTAATGAATTCTAATTGCTCTTTACTATAATATTTATTTTTCTTTTATGTCTATTTAAAATTTCGTTATACTTAGAATGCTATTGAAATATGTTCTTGCATACATAGTTCTGTCTGCAGATGGTCCAGTGTCCTTCACATACCAATAGGTGTTATAAGTCATTGTACCTCGGTGTGAGAGGGGATACAAGTAAGTAATATAAACACTTTGGCTAACGAGGTCTGGCCACGGTTCAAAGGCTAGGGTTCGAACCCAGTGGGCTCCCCTGGCAGGATATAGATTAGATAACATCTCGAAGTATAATTAGAAATTTATTTGTTACTGGTATCCTACATGCTATGAGGTTGCATAATCGTTGCGTCCTTGTGTGATAAGCACTTGCGTGATAAACATGTAAGTAATAGCACCTAAGTTAACATGGCATCGGGCTCTTACTTGTTATGAATATGGTCTAGGGTTATTACTTAGCGAGTAATAGGGTAATATAATGGATTAGATTGATGTGAGTGGTTTAACTACATTATATCATGTGATAATCTGAATTGTTCCCCACAAGCTGACCTTAGAGTCGGAGAACCTTTCAAATACGCATAGAACCGAACCCAAGTAATTCGTGGGAAATAATAATAACGGTATGTAGCTCTCCTCTGCAAGGTGGTCTATATCGCATACGGCAGTGACAGAAGGCCGTAGGCGAGTCCGAATGCGGCAGTGATAGTGTCATATACGGGTAGACATGAGTACCATAAACCCTAGAGGCTCCCTAAACTTGGTTTACAATAATTATCATCTTCACCTATACCATCGCCAAAGAAAATTGTAAAATCACCTTGTACCTTTATTATTTATTTATTTTATTTAGTATTCACGCATACCAAATTAACCCAATAACTTAGACTAGTGTTAACATTGTTAAATAACTTAGATCTATCCCTATGGATCGACACCCGACATTATTATCTTGCTATATAGAGTCACTACTAGAGTGCTCCAAACACCTTCAATTGGAGTATTATATTAGGGTTGTAAATACACTATTATCTTGCTATATAGAGTCACTACTAGAGTGCTCCAAACACCTTCCATTGGAGTGTTGTACTAGGGTTGTAAATGCCCTATGATCTTGTCATCTAGAGACACTACTAGAGTGCTCCAAATACCTTCAATTGGAGTGTTGTATTAGGGTTGTAAATGCCTTATTACCTTTCTATATAGAGTCACTACTAGAGTGCACCAAACACCTTCAATTGGAGTGTTCTATTAAGGTTGTAAATGCACTATTATCTTGCTATGTAGAGTCACTACAAGAGTGCTCAAAACACCTTCAATTGAAGTGTTGTATTACGGTTGTAAATGCCCTATTATCTTTTCATCTAGAGACACTACTAGAGTGCCCCAAACACCTTCAATTGGAGTGTTGTATTAGGGTTGTAAATGCCTTATTATCTTGCTATATATAGTCATTACTATAGTGCTCCATACACTTTCAATTGGGCTGTTGTAATAGGGTTGTAAATGCCCTATTATCTTATCATCTGGAGACACTACCAGAGTGTTATATTAGGGTTGTAAATGCCCTATTATATTGTCATATGAAGACACTACTCGAGTGCTCTAAACACCTTCAATTGGACTGTTGTATTAGGGTTGTAAATGCCCTATTATATTGCCATATGGAGACACTACTCGCGTGCTCTAAACACCTCAATTGGAGTGTTGATAGAGAGGTGTAAATGCTCTATTATCTTGCCATCTGGAAACATTAGTAGAGTGCTCCAAACATCTTCAATTGGAGTGTTGTATTAGGTTTGTAAATGCCCTAGTATCTTGCCATCTGGAGACACTACTAGAGTACTCCAATCACCTTCAATTGGTCTATTTTATTAGGGTTGTAAATGCCCTATTATCATACTATAGCGCTCCAAACACCTTCAATTGGAATGTTGTATTAGGGTTGTAAATGCCTTATTATCTTGATATATGGAGAGTGCTCCAAACACCTTCAATTGGAGTGTTTTATTAGGGTTGTAAATGCCCTATTATATTGCTATATAGCGTCACTACTTGAGTGCTCCAAACACCTTCAATTGACATTGTTCCATTAACTGAATAATACTTGGAGAACTTGTTGAGACTAGATTTGTCTCCTTTCGCTATTGAGATTTATTTTCTCGTTTACTGTTTTGCTTGTCATACTTAAGGAGAACCTTATCGATATAATTTCTTTGGGATAAACTTAGAATAATTTTGAATCTTCTCCCTTAGTATTTCAATCCCTAGATTAAATGATGCATCAGTAAAATATTCCATCTTTGAATTCTTTATCAGAAAGTTCATAGTTACTTGCAACATATTTATATCGATATTGACAAGCAATATGATATCCACATATAAAACAAGAAATACAAACTTACTCCCATAGAACTTAAGGTATATAAAATCATTCAATAAATTTATCTCAAAATCAAATGAGATAATTTCACTATGATTTTGCAATACCATTGTTGAGACACTTTCTTTAGTTCATAGATGGATTTCTTAAATTTGCACACCATATACTTTGCGTCTCCTGACACATAGTTTTCTAGTTGCACCATACAGATTATTTCATTAATGTCACCATTTAGAAACGTTGTCTTAATATCCATCTACTAAAGCTCCAAATTAAAATGCGCAACCAATGTCAATATGATATTTAAAGAGACTTCAAAAATAGAGTATTGATGATTCAAATAACATGTCAATCAATATGCCTTCCTTTGAGCCGACAATATTGATTATATGTAAACATAATAATTATCACTATACTCTATGTACACATAATTTTAACAATCATTAACATTTCTTTAGGTCGGTTAATGCTTGCATTCGTTAAATGAAATTAAATAGAAAATCTCTTAAATCTTTGACGACAAGACGAGTTTTATATTTCTTTATTGATACTTCTGAATTTTCTTGAGGGTTTCCAGTATTGTCTGAAATAATCTGGCCTACAACAACATCTTCTAAAACTTGGTGCGGCCCTGAGTGGCCTGCACCCGTCTCTGAATTTTTATTTTGTGTTATTTCATCTTGTTGAGTTTGAGTTTCAATGATGATTTCGTCTGTAATGGTGTTTTGAGTAAAACTCGGATCTATATCCATAAAACTCTCAATACCTGATGGAATATTTGCATATTTTTCTTCGAAATCAATTATTTTCTCACCTCCCACAAACTCAACATCCTCCAAAAAAAAATTGCATTTTTTGTCTCAAATACTGGAAGAGGAATATGAAAGGTATGCGATTTGGGAAAATGAAAATTTAGTCTGAGTGGATAATTTTTTTCCCACCACTTTTGACCCAACCGGGAACAGTTTGAGGAAAAATGATAGAAGGTTTTGAGGGAAAAATGGGTCTGCCTAACAGTTTAGGGAAATGTCTGGGAACCATTAATTTTCTTGTATAAAATTTTCAGCCGAAAGGATTCATTTATGGGATTGCCTTGAAGTCTGAGTTAGTGGAGAAATGGTTCTTTCCAGTCCGCGTGATCTAGTCCTAATCTGAGTTGTTAGAACAATAACGTGTATCGTCCGATATGGAAAATGTATGAATTAATATGAGCTATTTAGTATGTTACATTGTAAGAACTTGTTTCAACAAAAAAAGGCATGTATATAAAATAATTAAATACATGGCTTCAGGCATTGTGCTGGCATGTAATGTTTAAAATTATGATTGTTAAAATTACATTATTTTATCAGTTTTTTTTTTTGTGTGGAAACTACTTTGTCAGCTTTTCTTTAACACTGATTTGAAAGTTAATTTGTGGCGCACATTAAATGAGAGTTTCATTTCTTCACAATAAATTTTTATTGTGCGTATATGAAATAACAAATTTCGAATGGTAAAATTAAGAAATAAAGGAAGAAAGGTTGTATTTTTAATGGTAGCGTACTTATTAGGCTGACATCACATTAGTTACTATAAAAAGAGACTAGCATATTTCTACGACTATAGTCAGATTTGTATTTAAAACAAATAAAAATTATTCACTATATATTTTGCCGGATTAATTATAATTCAATCGGTATTTAAAACAAATAAAATTTACATTTGTTATTTTTAGGGTTGAGTTCGTCCAATTAATCTGATTTGTAAAAATTAACAAATTTAACAATATTTATGAACGAATTTTAACAATATTTACAAAGAAGATTTTATTCATTTGTAACAAAATAATAAAAGTAGGATAAATCTACCTTTTATTATTGAAACAAGTTCTTACAATGTTACATACTAAACAACTAATATTAATTCATATATACGTTTTCTCAAGTAATCAACTAATCATGACCTACACATTTCGAATGTGATTATGGCACATTTATATATGTGGTTCAATCATAATAAAAAAAATGCTATTAATTCCTAATCGCAAAACTTTTATTCTTTTTTGTTTAAGCGATACGAATGCTGGAGCGAATGTAGGGTGTAAACGATCGGATACGGATCAGATAGTGGTTGATCACGCGCAAGCGTATACACAAAGTTTCAGGTACAGCTAGCTATACCCTTTTAAACTGTGATTTAGCTCTCGAATTGGGTTGCAAGTGCACAAATGTCTATTTAATAGTACAATCAGGTATCGATCCGCAAGAACGGTACAATTCAACTCTGGACCCGTACTTATCTCAATTAAGTACTAGATCTAGAACAGATTGGTTTGATATGTTTGAATTTCGTAAATTCAATAACAGAAAAGGAAAGCAATTAAACATTTGGTTTTACTTGATTTTAAAATGAAGTTTCTAGGGTTTCAGATTTCATCTTCAACTCTGCCTCTCTGGACCCTCACGCGACTCGCGTGCTTTCGCACGCGACCTTTCTGACGCGACCCGCGTGGTCTCCCATGCGACTTGCGTGGTCCTCGAGTGAATGCAGCATTTAGCCTGTTTCTGAGTTATTCACTTGTGTAAGGATCTATTAACCGTACCTAATGTTCCTAAACCTCAACTCTCGTTTATTGGCTTAATGAACTTGGTAAGGAAATGCAACTTCACCTTCTTAGATCTACAACCTAAGTCATTTGTTTGGTTTGCTAAAGGTATCCACTATCTCTCAATAGATGGAAATTTCACCTTTCAGTTCAATTGATCTCACTTTTCAGATCTAAGACCTACCTCAAATACTTGATCTAATTGCAAGAAACATCAAGGCCAAGGTACTAGAAGAAATGCTAAAAACATTCAACAATAGACAACAAGATTCATTCAAGCAATCTCAATCAAGTAATGGAAGAATAAAACTCAAGCAAATGAACACAAGAAGAACTCAAATTCAAACTCAATGCATTACAAACAGAATTTCAGATTACATCAACCCTAGAAACAAGAATGATCTACTCAAGCATCATAAAGAAATAGATAAGAGAAGAAATCATGATAAAACCGAAGGAGGAAATGGATCTATGAGGAATCTTCAAATCTTCCTTCCAAATCTCCCTTTCTTGAATGACACTCCAAAGAGCTAGGTAGTTTAAACTTATGGAATTTTCTGAATGAATTCGTTGGTGACAGAGGGTGGTCTTTATATAGCTTTCCCCAAATGACCTCAGCCAATTTGGGCCTGTACTGGGCTTCACTGGGTCTCCGCCTTAACTTTGATGCGAGTCGCGTCAACAGTGATGCGACCCGCATCAGCTTGTGTGTCTGATGCGCCTCACATTGGTTGACAGTGCAACCCGAAGGACTGGATGCACCTCGCGGCTTGTGGTAGCGTCAGGGTATGATGCGACTTGCGTCGGCCATGATGCGGGTCGCGTTAAAATCTTAGAACGTCAGAAACTTCCCTGATTTCGCCAATATCTCTGCAAAATAAGAATGAAAGCGCAGCAGTACTACATTCTATATATATTCAATGTAAAAGACGCTATTTAAAGGTTCAAAAAACATGTTTTGGTACGGGAATTGGTCAAAACAATAGATTAGATACGGCAATATCAGTGGTGAAACTGTATCCGTTATAATTTTTCAGATACGAATACGGATCTGATATTAAACGGATACGAATACGGATACGGATTCGATTTCGAACGGATAATTAAAAATAAAATACTAATGTATATTGTAGTAAAATATAACATCTAAATATAATTTTTTTCATTTAAATTAGATTTAATATTTTTCATAAGTTCGTTGGTTACAAAAGATAATCAAAAGATATATCATGTTAACAAAATAATATGTACTAATCATGTCATATTGAATGTTGAACTGTTTGAACTTTGAAAATGTAAAAAACGAAGCATTTGTTCCATAGTCTACAAACAAACGTTTTCATATTAGTCAACCTATATATATATATGATTAAAGTTGCCGAATACTTATTCATTTAGATGTGATTAAAGTTTAATAGATTTTTTAATTTATAAAAATATCATATTGCAAAGATAGAATAATTTGATTAAAATATAGTAGCTAGAATTGCTCTTAACATTTTTAAAAATTAGAATATAATTACATAGGTGCCGAAATCAACCTCAAAACTGAAATAATACTTTAAGAAAACACCACCACAGGCAGAGTTAGAAGTTAAGCAAGAAACAACGTATTAAATACGAGCAATGGTTCATCCACTTGTCAGAAAGACAAAGAAGCTGATTAAACAACTCCAGAAGGAACCAAGTGAAAACATCACCGATTATTGGTTCTCAATATTTTTATTCATTCACAAAATATAACGGTCCGTAAATTGAATGAAATTATTTTGTATATTACCACTAATTTATTTCAGTTTTTGTTATGTTTCATTTATTTTTGTTATGTTGATTTCGTAGCAGCAGTAATGAAATATTGTTTTGATCACTTTTTTAAATATGAGTAATTTTTTTAATTTGATTTGTTCATCATGTATTATAAAAAAAGTAGCAGCCTAATGGTTTATTTATTTATTTTCTTCAAAGATGGTAAAAATTTTTTTTTGGGAATGAATGCATGTGTATGAAGACAAAATGAATAAAACCAAGATAGCAAGTTGATAATGTAACAATTGGCTATATCATATGACGCCACGTGTTATGGATTATCATAGAAAATAAGATTCATGAATTATCCTCAAATTATTCGTTTTCAAAACATTTCCATGTAAATAGACAAATAATTAAATTACAAATATATCAAGATGATTATACATTTTTAAAAGAATTATGAAGAACTTTGTAGTAATAGTAGAAAGGTGCTTGAAATGAATTAGAAATTGCTAAGAAATAGAGACAGCCAATTGGCTCAGCAAATGAGCAACCAAATAATAAAAAAAGGAGACACTAAAAGCATCTACATCTGTGAACCCAAAATAAATTAAATATAGTAGTCTTGGTAATTTAGGAATTAATTCAATCTTAATTTCTTAACCACTGTATTTGTAAAATTAGTTTTAATTTCTTCACTTGAGTTACGAACCAATCAGAGAAAAAGAAAGTCTTATAAAAATTAACTTAATTTCTTAACCACTACATTTGTGAAACCATTTCATCACTTTTTCTTTTATAAAAATTCTATTCTTTCCAGTTTCTTAGCTTTGAAATTTTCTCATTTATATGGCAACTTATAAAATATGAATATAGTATTGTAAAATTGACAGAAAAAATTAGTTGTGCCTCTGTTCATTGTATCAAAAAACAAAAAAAATTTACAAGTAGAAAACTACCGTTCTTTTCACAAAAAAAAAACTTTATTTAATAAATTGTTCAACTTAATTATTTAAAAATGTTAAAAACAAATCATATACTTGATAAAGTTGAAGCCGATTTTTTTAAAAATACCCCAAAGAAAAATTAAATTATTAATAATAACCAGGTTTTTGAAAAAATTTTAAAAATGCCCAAACCGCCAATAAATTCGGCGGTCCGGAATTTTTATTCCAAACCGCCGATTTTCCGGGCGGTCCGAGAAATTTTTTTTTTTTTTTTTTTGCTTTTTTTGCAAATCAAATTTGCATATCTGGTTAACATAGCAAAACACCTTAAAAATTCGTGAAAATTGACCGACATGTAGTCTTGATATCGTAAAACAGGACTGTGAAGTTTCATAGAAAATTTCCGAATAGATCGTGAGATATCAGCTCTCAAAAATTACCCGAACTGCTGAATATTTCATTATGAGCCCAGCTTTGCACATCTGGTTAACATAGAAAAACACCTTCAAAAATTGTGAAAATTGACCGACATCCAGTATTGACATCGTAGAACAGGACTGTGAAGTTTCATACAAAATCTCCAAATAGATCGTGAGATATCGGCTCTCAAAAATTGCCCGAACTGCTGAATATTTCATTCTGAGCGCAAATTTGCACATCTGCTTAACATAGAAAAACACCTTCAAAAATTGTAAAAATTGACCAACATGCAGTATTGACATCGTAGAACAGGACTGTGAAGTTTCATACAAAATCTCCGAATAGATCGTGAGATATCAGCTCTCAAAAATTACCCGAACTGCTGAATATTTCATTCTGAGCCCAACTTTGCACATCTGCTTAACATAGAAAAACACCTTCAAAAATTGTGAAAATTGACCGACATGCAGTATTGATATTGTAGAACAGAATTGTGAAGTTTCATACAAAATCTCCGAATAGATCGTGAGATATCAGCTCTCAAAAATTACCCGAACTGCTGAATATTTCATTCTGAGCCCAACTTTGCACATCTGCTTAACATAGAAAAACACCTTCAAAAATTGTGAAAATTGACCGACATGCAGTATTGATATTGTAGAACAGAATTGTGAAGTTTCATACAAAATCTCCGAATAGATCGTGAGATATCAGCTCTCAAAAATTACCCGAACTGCTGAATATTTCATTCTGAGCCCAACTTTGCACATCTGCTTAACACTGTTCGGAGATTTTGTATGAGACTTCACAGTCCTGTTCTACGATGTCAAGACTGCATGTTGGTCAATTTTCACGATTTTTGAAGGTGTTTTTCTATGTTAAGCAGATGTGCAAATTTGGGCTCAGAATGAAATATTCAGCAATTCGGGCAATTTTTGAGAGCTGATATCTCACGATCTATTCGGAGATTTTGTATGAAACTTCACAGTCCTGTTCTACAATGTCAATACTGCATGTTGGTCAATTTTCACAATTTTTGAAGGTGTTTTTCTATGTTAAGAAGATGTGCAAAGTTGGGCTCAGAATGAAATATTCAGCAGTTCGGGCAATTTTTGAGAGCCGATATCTCACGATCTATTCGGAGATTTTGTATGAAACTTCACAGTTCTGTTCTACGATGTCAATACTGCATGTCAGTCAATTTTCACAATTTTTGAAGGTGTTTTTCTATGTTAACGAGATGTGCAAAGCTGGGCTCATAATGAAATATTCAGCAGTTCGGGTAATTTTTGAGAGCTGATATCTCACGATCTATTCGGAGATTTTCTATGAAACTTCGCAGTCCTGTTTTACGATATCAAGACTACATGTCGGTCAATTTTCACAATTTTTTAAGGTGTTTTGCTATGTTAACCAGATATGCAAATTTGATTTGCAAAAAAAGCAAAAAAAAAAAAAAAAATTCTCGGACCGCCCGGAAAATCGGCGGTTTGGAATAAAAATTCCGGACCGCCGAATTTATTGGTGGTTTGGGCATTTTTAAAATTTTTTCAAAAACCTGGTTATTATTAATAATTTAATTTTTCTTTGGGGTATTTTTTTAAAAATCGGAAGTTGATGTAATATAAATGCTTACTTTCCACTTAATTTAACTACGATGAAGTGCTCTCTAGCATCAAAGACTATCAATTCTTAACAAAAGATGTTCCTTCCACCTAATCTCAATGTTCACCTGAGACATAGCTCGATTATTAATGAATGCTCAACTGAGACATACCTGATTGTCTCAATGTTCCTCTGAAATTCATTTGGTTGTTTTTTTATTATGTTGATTGTTTTTAATATAGAGTACCCAATTAGCTGTGACTTTTTTTCTTGAGTCAATGTACTATTTAATAGCATATTACGACACTTATTGTGTTAAATTCATTTGGTTGTTTTTTACTATGTAATATTTCTTTTATTAGAATTAAATTAGATTACCCCACTATGTACTACATTATGAGTTATGAGTTGACTCGTCTCGACTCGAGTTGCTCGCGAGTTAATTCCAAATTGAAGCTTCTAACTCGGAAGTAGATTAGCAACTCGGACTCAACTTGGCTCATGAACAACCCTAGTGGTATGTGTGATAGCAATACAGATTTACTCAACTCTATGTGCAATACAAAAAATTAAATATATTATAACATTTTCTGTTTAATTAAAAAATTTATAAAATTCTAAAACTGCAAAATAATTTTGCAGAAATAGGAATTCCAAATTCGCAAAATTATTTTGGGGAAATTTGTTGAATTTTTGCTAAATTATTTTGTGGTTTTAGCCGAATCCAAAAAAAATCAGAATGGGTATTGATTTTGAAATTTGATATTTTTTTAAATTTCAGTACGATCCATTAAGTCAAATTATATGACTGTCCGAGCTAGCAAAATCTTCTTTATTAAAAAAAAAGTAAACCAGAGAGTTTGTTCTTGAAAGACATAAAAAATGATATACTAATTATGCAATTGGTGCTATCTACAGTCACAGTAAGAATATACAAAGATATATTCGTTGCTAAAAAATTATAACAGAAATAATACAGCAGCAACAAATCTATACTAACAAAAAAAGTATATACTGGTAAAACAATAAAACTTGTAAAATATACCAAACAAAAATGAATAGACTTTTGATTATTTATGTGGCCATTAGATTGAAATTCAAAGTGAATCCTTTCTCTTCTATTTCATCCGAGAAGATCTCAGAAATTCCAAAAGTAAAAAAACAAAACAGTGCCTTGGATCTAGGCACAAATTAAATAACGCGAGCATCCCATTCCATTCCGTACCTTCACATCACTGCGCTGCCGCCGCGACAACTATAGAAAATGACCCCTGCGTTTTTTTTTCATCTCATCTTTGTACTTTATCTCCTTTTATTAATATTTTTTGTTTTGAAATTTGAACTATATGTAACTATTCCATCACGGCGCTACCTTCACATCACTGTGCTGTCACCTTCTTTTAAGTTTACATCCAATCCTTCACATCACTGCAACAAAAATCCCATCGACTAGTACCAGCTGAGATACTGAAACCGGTAAGAAGACCAAACCCCTATATAGTGACTGCAATTAGACCTTAAACATCATGAATTTATCTTTATCAATACAATTAGTCTCCTATTGAGTTACAAAAATATTGATAAGAACTCATTAGAAATTGATTTAATAACTTCAATTGCGAGAGGTTGTTTCAGTTATGATCTGCCAGTGGAAGTTTCCTTTTTCCAATTAGTAATATGTAGTGAATTTATGACCCTGATATATGTTAGTCACCTCCAAAAAAAAAAAATACTCAAATGATCCACTTTCCAGGAGGCATACTTTGGGGAATTCCTGGACTTAAAGAAGGCTTATTTAAAAGTCTTCAACAACTCCTCTTCTTATGTCATTACATAGTAATTGATGAAGAGATTGAGGTGGCACAGTTGGCATAGTGCTTATTAAATCTTCCAACTAAAGTCAATGAATCAAAGATTAGTTTGATTAATTTTCTCCATCTTTTTACTTTGAGTTCTATTTTAATTTCAGATTTGTCTTTTTTCCTGTGTTTGTACAGCCGGACAAGACTCTTTTATTGAAGTATATGAAGGATTAAAAAATAATATAACAAAATTATGTTTTGCAGATTTTAGCATGGTTTTTAAATTTAAGTTTGTGCATTTAAATGGTGATGAAGTGAACACCAGTAAGGCATTACACCATCAAATATTTTTATTAAGCCAAACTATATTGTTCTTTTATTAAAGTTCGTTAATTGTTTCGAATTCAGATCATTGAACTACAACGCCGCATTTCAAATTAAGAATGGTGCGCTAATCACTATTTCTTATACAAAGTTTAGGGCAAAGTTTACTTGACAAAAAAATACATTTATTTTCAAATAACTCATTTGTTTTTTTTTATGTATGTGAACTTGTTGGTTAAAATATCATCACATGAATGACTCTGATGCATACATATATTTTGTGCTAAGAGCTCAAAATATAACAATCTCACATGGTTATGATATCATTAATTGATACAGATGGGCTCTCTCTTTACAGAGGTCTCAGTTCCTATCAAGTAAATATTTGAGTTTGGATTTCCTCAAGTAACTCAAATTTTGAATTTGAATCTGGGTCAATCCTGTCCAATTTGAAAATTCACAGAACATCTTTAATATTCTATATATTCGAGTAAATGCTCAAAAACAATTCAATGTTGTTCAAACCCATACTGACATATTTTATACAGTATTGAAACAATGCTTCCAAATTCAAATATCTCATATTTAACACTACTTCACACTCTCCAAAACAAACTAAAACATATTGTTTCATTTTTTTTCAACCGAGCGAGAGAAGAATCATCCCCGTAAAAAAAAGTTTTACATGTTTTGTCGATTGTAAATATTATTTTGTTACGGGTTTCATATCATAGATTTACTGTAGAGAATAAATTTCATCTATGTACCAAATTCAGGCAAGATTAATATCTATTATATATATAGATATGTTGAATGTTCATGATGCTTTCGTTAAATGCAAATGATGTACTTCTTAAACAATATGGAGTGCCTTTATAGTATTATGTTTGTTTCTATTATTCATTTGAACTGCATTTTTCATATTTTGTATTATCAACAACTTATAAAGTTTATTCCAACTAATTAACATTGCCAAAGCGCATTGATCTAGTTTAATATCAAGGAGAGATGTCAGATCTAATAGGGACTGTTAATATGAAATTAATCAGGACCATG
Source organism: Carex rostrata (assembly GCF_964058835.1). NCBI lineage: Eukaryota > Viridiplantae > Streptophyta > Magnoliopsida > Poales > Cyperaceae > Carex > Carex rostrata. Next base: position 11,862,355 of record NC_135919.1, read on the forward strand.
ATATTTACATACAGCAGCAGAACAAAGGAGAAAAATATTTCTCAAAAAAAAAAAGAAGAGAAAAATACAAAAAATGCATGACAGGGGCAAAATGCAACAAAGAATAGAATATAACACAACACAAGGGGAGAGAGAGAGCGCACATATCAAATCAAAACTATGTTGCATGGATACGGGTACGGGTATCGTGTTGGATATGACACGAGTACGGTGACAAGGCAATTCTAAAAAATAGAGGATACGACACGACTATTATATATTTATTATTTTAATTATATTATTAATTACTATATAAATTAAATATTAAAAATTATGAATAAAGAATTTCGTATAACTTAAATATAATAGCTGCGGCATTGTAACAATAAAATTAAGTTGGTGTAGTGGTTAAGAGTCTGTTGCATTTAACATCCATTTTTCGGGTTCGATCCCCGCAGTTGGCACCAATTTTTGATTAATCCACTAGTCTACACGCGGTTCACAGCTCATGGTGCACCAAAATTGAAATGGAGGGAACAAGTATGGTCCAGACAGAGAAGAAACCCTATGTTGTCGTGTCCCGCCCGTATCAGAATTTTCAAGCCGTATCGGCAGGGGTCAACCAGGTGTCGGAGACCGTATCAGACGGGTAGGGACATGCCATCTCACTTGACACGCCAGCTAGCGTGTCTGATACGTATCGTACACGTGTCGGGGTCGGATATGTGTCGGATACGGGTACGATGGCTTCCTAGGAGTGTCAGGGTAACATAGAATCAAAATAAAAGATGGCATATGCACGGCCACATGCGTTAATTGTTTTACACAGGAAGCTGACAGAGATAGCTACATAGAGAGAAGAGAAGAGAGAGAGAGAGAGAGAGAGAGAGAGAGAGGAGGAGGTGCATTTGAGGTGACAATTCAATTTCATTTATGGATTCTCTTCTTTTGAAATTGACAGCTCATGGATTGTCTTTTCAAGTGAGATAGACAACATCTTATAGTGGGTTACACTTCTTTAAACTTTTCTAGAAAACAGTTTTGTTTAGTGTTTAGTGTGTGAGAGGCCACACACCATGTGATGCCACCATTAGATAAAAAATAAAGATATTGGTCAATGGAAAGGCCTAACTGTTTATGTACTTTATATGCTATTTAAATTTAGAAAATTTTATTCTACAAATTCCATCGTAAAGTTCCATCTCAGATATTTGTTGCGTGGCTATTGCATCTTATAACGATATGGTAATGGTTTGATTTGGAATTTTGTTTTGTTATGGTTTGCTTCAATAGATACCATACTGGTCAAATATGATACAAAAACTGATTTTCTTTGTTTATGATATGTGTTAAGAAATCACATTAGTAAGTGATCAGACTATATCCATGTCCATTTTTATTTTTCAGATACGAATCAAATAATATCCAATCCATTTTCATCCATACACACTATAATTTACAGTCGTGACCATTTTTTCTTCAATTTTTCTCTTTGCGCAGTACCAGTTGACTTATACTGATCTATTCGGATTCACAACTGATTGATATGTCAGGATATTCAAAAGAGGTAATTTTCTATGCATCGAGATTGGTGTGGGACTAAAAAGGAGAAGAGCGCGCGGTCCGGAACCAGACAAGAGGGAGCTGCTACCCACGTGAGAAAAGCGCTAGCCGACCTGGTGATGGGAGCCACGTAGCGCTCGACAAGTTCCATCGGCTGCTGATGTGTGCGCCGATCTCCCCATCATTTAATCGCCTCCCGTGGGGACCACCTCAACCCGAGCATTCTCGAGTGTCTATCCTCTGAGATATCTCATATTTTGCGTGACCGAAGTGTCCGGTGCCTATTCGGGGATACCGCAGGGGCCAGTATTATTTTAGCTTTGAGATTCATGCAGAACGTATTTTGAACGGTTGAGATTTTCCAAAAAGACACGCAAAATATGAGATATCTCAGGGGATGTGAATTCAGCATTCTCTCCAGCGTCTGGCATGAGTTTCTGCATGCTCCTGGTTCATACCGTACACTATTTTCTAAAATAAAAATGATTTTAGTTGCAGACAAGAGAAAGCATTCAAATTCGTACTCTTCACGTGTAATTAAATCATTTTTAGCGGCTTAGACAAAAAAAACAGAGGCGAGGAGTTCCAAACACCTTCTTAACGCTTGTAAATGCCATATTATCTTGCTATATAGAGTCACTACTCGAGTGTTCCAAACACCTTCAATCAGAGTGTTTTATTATGCTTGTAAATGCCCTATTATCTTGCTATATAGAGTCATTACTAGAGTGTTCCAAACGCCTTCCATTGGAGTGTTTTATTACGCTTATAAATGCCATATTATCTTGCTCTATAGAGTCACTACTGTTGGGTTTTGACTGTTCAAACCCATTGATTAATTATGTTGGGGTTTTGACTGTTCAAACCCATTGATTAATTATATTGGGGTTTTAACTGTTCAAACCCATTGATTAATCATGTTGGGGTTTTGACTGTTCAAAACCATTGATATGCTTAAGGTGCGGAAAGAGTAAAACAAAACTTTTACATCTACCTTAAGCTAAGGATTAAATGAATCAAGAAGATTCGTTTAATCCTATTTACAGATCTACTCCATAATTGATTTTCTAAAACATTAAATCTATTTATCAATTAAATAGATTAATATAACATGTTTATACCTTGTTTCCAAATCACAGTTGGAATGCAGACCGAGCGAGTAGAGCCTCACCAGGGAAGGAATCGACTCGGAGTATCACACGTGTGATACCTCTATTAGTTATCCACCAGGACTAACCAGAGAGCGGTTTATTTCTCTTGCCAGAAATACTATAAACCGCGGTATTATGCAAAAACACTATTCACCAAAAAATTCGTTTCAATCAGATTTGCTAATTAAACCAAATCTGAAATACCGCGAAAATTCAGCAAAACACTATTCACCAATCGAAAAACCGTAAATAGAGAAAGAGAGAAATCCAATTAACGAAGTAATCAGATTAACACGTGAATTAGTGGTTTTTCTCTTTCACCTATGCCCCTCTATTTATAGGCAAATGAGGAGGTTCGCCAAAAGACCGAAATACCCCCGTACTTGACAAAATTACATTTTTGCCATTTTGGATGTGGCATTCAAATTTGATTTTACAACTTCATATTGGTTAGATTAATTTAATGGATTCTAAACCCATTAACCCAAAGGAATAGTAAATAGTAACTATCCAATATCAAATATGTATAATTGTCATGTACAATTATATTCATTTACGGTTTTCGTTTGGTAATTTTTATACAACATGTCAAACACGTTTATAAACAAACCTGTGTTTCTGTTTGTCATTCTAAATGACGTACAATTAATTATAATTAATTATACCAAGTATAACTAATTATAACCATTAGTTTTTGCTTTGTCATTTTTAACATGACAAATATAATTTAATTATAACACGTATAATTAATTATAACCATCTTAATATTGATCATAACCAATTTATAATCAATCACAATAAGATTCTCCGATTAACTCCTATATGGTGTGACCCAATGGGATCTGTGTTATGTTGGTAAATAGAATTAAAACTGTTTTAACTTCTATAATCATAGGAGGCATCTGGCAGTATACACTATGACCATCCAATTACACAGATGATGATGTACTGTACAATATCACGATCCAGTAAACAATTTACTTGTGTCTGTTCTTCTGTCTCATAGCTATCAGATCAGTTTCAAGGTAGATGTGTGTCATCCTTGCTAACTGTATCTTTTCTTGATCTTGAGTAGATTATCAAATATAATTACTCTTGTAATTATACCGCGTGCAGATAATCTAACTCTACCAAGGGGCCCAGTGATGCTATAGCTCGTATAGAGATACGAGGGACAAATAGTATTCTTGGTAGACTATCACTTCCTCAGCTAAGCTATACGTATGGAAATGCTACCGTTATGACTGCTTTTTACGGACAACGTTAGATAACACTCACACATACATATTTCTTAGTGGGAACGATAAATACCTCATACTGTAAAACTTGACACTGAATGAAAACATAAATGACACGAACACAATTCTATTTAATGTTTCATTCAGGGTCTGTCAAATACCATGTTCCTAGAACATGTATCCATGTGATTAAAATGACATCTCGTGTCAGGTGGTTTGTAAAACTTAACCATCTTTCAATCCACATGCTAACCTTATCGCGGTAATTAGTGTTCCTGCTAATTACCTTGGTCAGTGACTTTTAAGAGTATATATTATCTATATTATGGAGTTTAACAACTTCAGTCATGAACTCGAAATGATCCATAATTTCAATAATACTCAAGGCAACAAAATGATATATAAATAAACATTCAATTCATGAACAAAACTTTATGATAATTTATCGTATTATTGACTTCTAGATTATTACAAACTAACAATCTCCCACTTAAGCTAGGAGCCAATCATCGTAGGCCCTACTTATACAAATCTCTAGTATTCTAAAATCTCGTAGATCTAAAGAAAAACTCATAGCCAATCTCCTATGTGTCTCAGACCCATAGAAGCTGTATGCAGCTGGTGCTTGGCTTGAGAAAGAGGTTTTGTAAGTGGATCAGCTGTGTTGCTGACTGTGTCAACTCTACATATCTTTACATCTCCTCTATTTACGATCTCTCGTATCAGGTGATAACGACGTAGAACATGCTTCGATTTCGAGTGCGATCTCGGTTCCTTGGCCTGAGCTATAGCTCCATTGTTGTCATAGTAGAGGTCCACAGGGCCTTGAACACTGGGAACCACTCCAAGTTCGCTAAGGAACTTCTTGATCCAGAAACCCTCTTTAGCTGCTTCGGATGCAGCTATGTACTCTGCTTCGGTGGTTGAGTCTGCTGTAGTCTCTTGCTTTGAACTCTTCCAGCTTACAGCACCACCGTTGAGTATGAATACATACCCAGACTGTGATCTTGAGTCATCACGATCAGTTTGGAAACTGGCGTCAGTGTAACCACTAATCACAAGCTCGAAATCACCACCATAGACGAGAAACATATCCTTAGTTCTTCTTAAGTACTTAAGGATATTCTTTGCAGCAATCCAGTGCTCTTTGCCTGGATTAGCCTGATATCTACTCGTCACACTCAAAGCGTACGAGACATCAGGGCGAGTGCACAACATGGCGTACATGATAGAGCCAATAGCCGAAGCGTATGGTACTCTACTCATATTGCTTCGCTCATCAATTGTCGAAGGACACTGAGTCTTGCTTAGCTGAGCACCATGTGACATTGGCAGGAATCCTCTCTTAGAATCCTGCATGCTGAACCGATTCAGCACTTTGTCAATGTACGTGCTTTGACTTAAACCTATAAATCTATTTGATCTATCTCGATAGATCTTTATGCCTAGTATATAGACAACCTCGCCCAAGTCCTTTATTGAAAAGACTTTCTTCAACGAAGACTTGGCTTGTTGCAAAAGAGGAATATCATTTCCCATTAGTAGTATGTCATCTACATATAGGATAAGAAAAGCGATGGCACTCCCACTAGTCTTTCTGTATACACATGGTTCTTCTTCGCATCTGACGAAGTCGAGCTTTTTGACTTCCTCGTCAAATTGAAGATTCCAACGCCGTGATGCTTGCTTCAGTCCATAAATGGATTTAAGAAGCTTGCACACCTTCCCAGCATTCTTTGAATCTTCAAAACCCTCAGGCTGTGTCATGTACACATCCTCTTCTAAATTTCCATTTAAGAAGGCGGTTTTGACATCCATTTGCTATATTTCATAATCGTGAAATGCGACAATTGCTAGGAGTATCCGAATTGACTTAAACATAGCCACGGGCGAAAAAGTTTCATCATAATCTACACCGAGAATCTGTTTGAAACCTTTCGCTACCAACCGTGCTTTGTATACAGTCATCTTACCATCCATGTCTGTTTTCACTTTGAAAACCCACTTGTTAGCTATGGGTTTTACCCCATCAGGTGGTACAACTAGGTTCCAGACTGTGTTGTCATACATGGACTGTATTTCAGATCTCATGGCCTCTAGCCATTTATCGGAGTCGGGCCTATCCATTGCTTCCGCATAAGTCAAAGGATCTTCAGTATCATAGACTGAGATCTCGTGCAGTCCCAAGTACCTCTCGGGTGCATAGACTGTTCTCGTTGACCTACGTAGCACTTGTTCTTCAAGCTGTCGAACTTGATCCACAACTGTCTGCGGATCTAGTTCTACTTCAACTTGCGTCGAAGTACTTGAGCTCGGGACTAGAACCTCATCCATAACTACTTGTGGATTTGGTACTTCTAGATGCTCATCAGCCGAAAAATCAAGAGGTGGGTTTATCTGATCTGTATCAGATATTATATTGTGTGATGTATCTTGAATTTCTTCAAGTATTACATTACTCCCACTATTTCTTTTTGCGAGAAACTTGTTCTCCAAAAATCTACCATCACGAGCAACAACTATTTTGTTCTCGGATTGGTGATAGAAGTAATATCCTTTCGTTTCCTTAGGATACCCTACGAAGAAGCACTTGTCAGCCTTGGGATCAAGTTTGCTAGACGTCAGGCGTTTGACAAATACTTCGCAACCCCATATTTTAAGATAAGACATATTTGAGAGTTTCCCAAACCATAACTCGTATGGAGTCTTTTCTACTGACTTGGATGGAACCATATTTATTGTTCGTGCAGCAGTTTCTAGTGCGTGCCCCCAGAACGATTTCGGAAGTGTGGCTTTACTCATCATGGAACGAACCATGTCTAACAGAGTTCGATTCCGTCTCTCAGAAACACCGTTCCACTGTGGTGTCCCCGGAGGTGTGAGCTGTGAGACTATCCCACATTCCTTTAAGTACTCTTTAAACTCAAAACTTAAGTATTCGCCTCCACGGTCAGAACGTAGAGCCTTAATACTTTTGTTCAATTGATTTTCTACTTCAGTCTTGAATTCTTTGAACTTGTCAAAGGATTCAGACTTATGTCTCATCAAGTAGACATAACTGTATCTACTGTAATCATCAGTAAATGTGATAAAGTAAGAAAAACCATTTCTTGTACAAGTACTCATAGGTCCACATACATCCGTGTGTATTAGACCTAATAAGTCACTTGCCCTTTCGCCCTTTATGGAGAAAGGCGCTTTGGTCATTTTTCCTCGTATACAAGATTCGCATGTGTCAATTGATTCCAGATCAAATTTACCAAGAAGTCCATTTTTATGTAACTTCTTGATGCGTTTCTCATTTATATGACCAAGGCGACAATGCCACATGTAAGTCGTGCTTTCATGTGATGTTTTGAGTCGTTTGTTATTGATGTTAAACACAGGTTTGTCCATTTCCAGTATATAAAGACCATTCATCATATATGAAGATCCATAATATAATTCATCTTTGTATATAGAACATCTATTGTCCTTTATTACAAAAGAGAAAGCATTCATCTCTAAACATGAGATTGAAATGATGTTTCTGGAAATGCTAGGAACAAAATATACATTTTCTAGTTCCATTACAAGCCCGCTGGGCAAATACAACTCTATACTACCAGCTGTCACGGCTGCAACTCGTGCTCCGTTTCCAACTTGGAGTTGTATCTCCTTGTTATGTAGCTTCCTCCTATTTTTCAGTGCTTGCACATTTGAACAAATATGAGTACATGATCCGGTATCCAGTACCCAATCATTAATAGAGGTTGCAACATTAACTTCAATAACATTGATACCAGAAACTGAAATTTCTGAGACTCGCCCAGATTTCAGAACTTCCAGATCCTTCAGGCAGTCTCTCTTCCAATGACTTTTGCTATTGCTGAAATAGTAGTCAAAGTTAGCAGAAACTTTTATCTTGGGAGAGTTCGTTCCTAGAACCAACTTCCCTTTGCCTTTGTACTTCGGAGCCACCTTCTTTGGGGCTTTCTTTATCTTCCTCCCACCTTCTTGGATTATGAGGACATGAGAGCTATTCTCAATGTCTTTATCAGTGATCCTCAACATCCCTTGGGGCTCCTGCAAGCTCTTATCCAACTCTTGCTTATGGGAGTTCACAATGAACTCCGAATAGCTGGGAGGAAATGAGTTCAGGATAACTTCCGTGGCCAACTCGTGGCTCCACGGACAGTTAAGCTTCACCAGTTTCTCATCATCGCTTGTCATACGAAGCGTGTGAGTACTGACAGAGCTGCTCTCTACTATTTCAGCAGGGACCGGTGTATTTAGGATATATTCCTTTTTCTCACGTATGTCTATCTTTTCGAGTAGGGAGCGTAGAGATAATGATGTTTCTTTAGCTATATTACTACAATGTTAAATGTAAAGATTTTAGCTTTGTTAGTGTAATGTTTTATTCTAATAATAAAACTCCCACTGCAAATTTGTTTTATTCCCGTTTTGCAGTAGGACCAAGATCCATGTTTTCACCAATAACCAAGGCAGTGTATGCATATCATGGCTATCAGTTATCTTAGGTAAGCAAACTTGCTAATCACATCTCTTTGTGATTCTTAGTTTCGTTAAAACATCACGTGTTTTTAATGAAGACTTTGTCCCGAGCCTAAAACTCTTTTAGAAATCATCGGTAAGTAACCTCACTCTATTTTGTTTTGTTATGTCTCACATAACCCTCGACCGCCAAAGGTAAAGGCGATGCCTACTGAGTAGGTTTCAATCATCAACCAATGAACAATGATGTGAGGAGGATAGAGTAGGAAGGGCATAATACTTAATTATTTGATGGGTTGGTGTTTATGCTTAACAGTGCCAGCAATCTCTAAAGGGGTATGTGAAAAAGAACGACTAATGTGATTCTATTCGTATCTTTATAGCGACTTCTTTCATATGCTTCATTAAGCAATTATAGAAAGGAAGTCTTGAATACCGAATGTGATCTCCATTTCTTTTCTTAGCTTATGTCAGAAAGAACGACTAATGTGATTCTATTCGTATTTTTATAGCGACCTCTTTCATATGCTTCATTAAGCAGTCGTGGAAAGGAAGTCTAAAATATCGAATGTGATCCCCATTACTTTCTTTTCTCAGCATATGTAAGAATGACTAAATGTGATTTTATTTGTATCTTTATAACGACCTCTTTCATATGCTTCATTAAGCAGTCGTGGAAAGGAAGTCTTGAATACGAAATGTGATCTCCATTAGTTGCTGTTTTTATCAGTACCTCTTTGATACGCTTAGCTTTGTTTAAGCAGTCAGTTCTTGTAACTGACTTTGGACATTCTTATGGACACGTGAAAGTCGTCTGCCAGAAAGACAACGGTGAGTTCCTTCACAAATCTTTCTTTGACATCATGTTCTTTCACGGTTCCTTGAAAGCGATAAATCTAATTTATTCATTTCATATCAAAGCAGTAAATCTAATTTACTTATATACGGGAGCAAGTCAGGTATATTTATTTATCAGTTCCTAATTCTTTATTTTGCAGCTATGCTCAGTTCTTTATTCTATACCGTTTAAAGCATATAAACAGTTTACATGTTTAAAACAGATATTCTTTTCGGTCCATAAAGCAATTTGGTAACGTGACAAAGTTCCTTTTCGGCCAGCCATTAGGACATGTAAAAGGGGCTCCCAGGAAAGATCGGGGTCATAAGGACCGCTTAGACTCAATCTTTCCTTGACAGAACCATCTCTTTTACGGTGTGGAAATGACAGCTCTTACTAAGGTACTTTATTGCTTCATCACATTCTTCGATGAACTTTACTTATCCGAAGGTTTTCGAAAAAGGCGAAAAGTTACACTAAATTTTGCCATTTCAAAAGTGTTAAAGCAATTTGGTAACGTGACAAAGTCCCCTTTGGGCCAGCTATCAGGACACGTAAAAGAGGGTTAGACGAAAAGCCGAGACTTTTCTTGTCATTAACCTTGTCTTTTACGGGTGGAGATTAACAGCTCTTACTCAGGTACTTTATTGCTTCATCACATTCTTAGATGAACTTTAACGCAATCAAAAGTTTTGAAAACGAAAACATAAAGAAAGCATAAAATCCTATTTTATTTTTCTCGGTCGGAAAACCGATCCAAGAAATGTAAACATTTACATTTCATAAGAAAGCATAAAGAAAGCATAAAGAAAGCATAAAGAAAGCGTAAATCTAATTTAACTTTCTTAATCGGTAAAACCGAACCAAGAAAATCTCATTTCTAATCGGTTTTGGACTTGTGCTGCAAATGTAAGAATTTAAACCAATACAGGGTATATGCACCTTATTTGCATAAGTTATAACTTTTAGAAAATCAATCAGCGGGAGACCATGTGCTCTGATACCACTGTTGGGTTTTGACCGTTCAAACCCATTGATTAATTATGTTGGGGTTTTGACTGTTCAAACCCATTGATTAATCATGTTGGGGTTTTGACTGTTCAAACCCATTTATATGCTTAAGGTGCGGAAAGAGTAAAACAAAACTTTTACATCTACCTTAAGCTAAGGATTAAATGAATCAAGAAGATTCGTTTAATCCTATTTACAGATCTACTCCATAATTGATTTTCTAAAACATTAAATCTATTTATCAATTAAATAGATTAATATAACATGTTTATACCTTGTTTCCAAATCACAGTTGGAATGCAGACCGAGCGAGTAGAGCCTCACCAGGGAAGGAATCGACTCGGAGTATCACACGTGTGATACCTCTATTAGTTATCCACCAGGACTAACCAGAGAGCGGTTTATTTCTCTTGCCAGAAATACTATAAACCGCGGTATTATGCAAAAACACTATTCACCAAAAAATTCGTTTCAATCAGATTTGCTAATTAAACCAAATCTGAAATACCGCGAAAATTCAGCAAAACACTATTCACCAATCGAAAAACCGTAAATAGAGAAAGAGAGAAATCCAATTAACGAAGTAATCAGATTAACACGTGAATTAGTGGTTTTTCTCTTTCACCTATGCCCCTCTATTTATAGGCAAATGAGGAGGTTCGCCAAAAGACCGAAATACCCCCGTACTTGACAAAATTACATTTTTGCCATTTTGGATGTGGCATTCAAATTTGATTTTACAACTTCATATTGGTTAGATTAATTTAATGGATTCTAAACCCATTAACCCAAAGGAATAGTAAATAGTAACTATCCAATATCAAATATGTATAATTGTCATGTACAATTATATTCATTTACGGTTTTCGTTTGGTAATTTTTATACAACATGTCAAACACGTTTATAAACAAACCTGTGTTTCTGTTTGTCATTCTAAATGACGTACAATTAATTATAATTAATTATACCAAGTATAACTAATTATAACCATTAGTTTTTGCTTTGTCATTTTTAACATGACAAATATAATTTAATTATAACACGTATAATTAATTATAACCATCTTAATATTGATCATAACCAATTTATAATCAATCACAATAAGATTCTCCGATTAACTCCTATATGGTGTGACCCAATGGGATCTGTGTTATGTTGGTAAATAGAATTAAAACTGTTTTAACTTCTATAATCATAGGAGGCATCTGGCAGTATACACTATGACCATCCAATTACACAGATGATGATGTACTGTACAATATCACGATCCAGTAAACAATTTACTTGTGTCTGTTCTTCTGTCTCATAGCTATCAGATCAGTTTCAAGGTAGATGTGTGTCATCCTTGCTAACTGTATCTTTTCTTGATCTTGAGTAGATTATCAAATATAATTACTCTTGTAATTATACCGCGTGCAGATAATCTAACTCTACCAAGGGGCCCAGTGATGCTATAGCTCGTATAGAGATACGAGGGACAAATAGTATTCTTGGTAGACTATCACTTCCTCAGCTAAGCTATACGTATGGAAATGCTACCGTTATGACTGCTTTTTACGGACAACGTTAGATAACACTCACACATACATATTTCTTAGTGGGAACGATAAATACCTCATACTGTAAAACTTGACACTGAATGAAAACATAAATGACACGAACACAATTCTATTTAATGTTTCATTCAGGGTCTGTCAAATACCATGTTCCTAGAACATGTATCCATGTGATTAAAATGACATCTCGTGTCAGGTGGTTTGTAAAACTTAACCATCTTTCAATCCACATGCTAACCTTATCGCGGTAATTAGTGTTCCTGCTAATTACCTTGGTCAGTGACTTTTAAGAGTATATATTATCTATATTATGGAGTTTCACAACTTCAGTCATGAACTCGAAATGATCCATAATTTCAATAATACTCAAGGCAACAAAATGATATATAAATAAACATTCAATTCATGAACAAAACTTTATGATAATTTATCGTATTATTGACTTCTAGATTATTACAAACTAACAACTACTATAGTGCTCCAAACACCTTCAATTGGAGTGTTGTATTAGGGTAGTATATGCTCTCTTATCTTGCTATATAGAGTGACTACTAGATTGCTCCAAACACCTTTAATTGGAGTGTTGTATTAGGGTTGTAAATCCACTGTAATCTTGCTATAAAGAGTCACTACTAGAGTGCTCCAAACACCTTCAATTGGAGTGCTGTATTAGGGTTGAAAATGCCCTATTATCTTGCTATATAGAGTCACTACTAGACTGCTCCAAACACCTTTAATTGGAGTGTTGTATTAGGGTTGTAAATCCACTGTAATCTTGCTATACAGAGTCACTACTAGAGTGCTCCAAGCACCTTCAAATGGAGTGTTGTATTAGGGTTGTATATGCTCTATTATCTTGCTATATAGAGTCACTACTAGAGTGCTCCAAACACCTTTAATTGGAGTGTTGTATTAGGGTTGAAAATCCACTGTAATCTTGCTATACATAGTCACTACTAGAGTGCTCCAAACACCTTCAATTGGAGTGCTGTATTAGGGTTGTAAATGCCCTTTTATCTTGATATATCGAGTCACTATTAGAATGCTCCGAACACCTTCAATTGGAGTGTTGTATTAGGGTTGTACATGCCCTATTATCTTGCTATATATAGTCACTATTAGAGTGCTTCAAACACCTTAAATTGGAGTGTTTTATTATGCTTGTAAATGCCCTATTATCTTGCTATATAGAGTCACTACTCGAGTGCTACTAACTTCAATTGGACTGTTGTATTAGGGTTGTAAATCCACTATTATCTTGCTATAAAGAGTCACTACTAGAGTGCTCCAAACACCTTCCATTGGAGTGTTGTATTAGGGTTGTAAATCCACTCTAATCTTGCTATATAGCACTACGAGAGTGCTCCAAATACCTTCAATTGGAGTGCTGTATTAGGGTTGTAAATGCCATTTTATCTTGTTATATAGAGTCACTACTAGAGTGCTCCAAATACCATCAATTGGAGTGCTGTATTAGGGTTGTAAATGCACTTTTATCTTGCTATATAGAGCTACTAGAGTGCTTCAAACACCTTCAATTGGAGTGTTGTATTAGGGTTGTACATGCCCTATCATCTTGCTATATAGAGTCACTACTAGAGTGCTTTAAACACCTTCAATTGGAGTGTTGTATTACGCTTGTAGATACCCTTTTATCTTGCTATATAGAGTCACTACTAGAGTGCTCCAAACACCTTCAATTGGAGTGTTGTATTAGGGTTGTATATGCCATATTATCTAGCTATATAGAGTCACTAGAAGAGTGCTCCAAACACATTCAATAGGAGTGTTGTATTAAGGTTGTAAATGCTCTTTTGTCTTGCTTCATACAGTCGATACTAGAGTGCTCCGAGCACCTTCAATTGGAGTGTTATATTAGGGTTGTTCATGCCCTATTATATAGCTAAATAGAGTCAGTACTAGAGTGTTCCAAACACCTTCAATTGGAGTGTTTTATTACTAATGTAAATGGTCTATTATCTTGCTCTATATAGTCACAACTAGAGTGCTCCAAACACCTTCAATTGGAGTGTTTTATTACGCTTGTAAATGCTCTTTGATGTTGCTATATAGAGTCACTACTAAAGTGCTCCGAACACCTTCAATTGGAGTGTTGTATTACGCTTGTAGATACACATTTATCTTGCTATATAGAGTCACTACTAGAGTGCTTTAAACACCTTCAATTGTATTGTTGTATTACGCTTGTAAATTCCCTTTGATCTTGTTATATAGAGTCACTACTAGAGTGCTCCAAACACCTTCAATTGGAGTGCTGTATTAGGGTTGTAAATGCCCTTTTATCTTGCTATATAGAGTCACTACTAGAGTGCTCCAAACACCTTCAATTGGAGTGTTTTATCCGTGTTGTAAATTCACTATTATCTTGCTATATAGAGTCACTACAAGAGTGCTTTGAACACCTTCAATTGGAGTGTTGTATTACGCTTCGAAATGCCCTATTACCTTCCTATATAGAGTCACCACTAGAGTGTTCCAAACACCTTCAATTGGAGTGTACGCTTGTAAATGCCCTATTATCTTCCTCTACAGAGTCACGACTAGAATGCTTCAAACACCTTCAATTGGAGTGTTGTATTAGGGTTGCAAATGCCATTTTATTTTGTTATATAGAGTCACTACTAGAGGGCTCCAAACACTTTCAATTGGAGTGTTGTATTAGGGTTGTACATGCCCTATTATCTTGCTATATAGAGTCACTATTAGAGTGGTTCAAACACCTTCAATTGGAGTGTTTTATTACGATTGAAAATGCCCCATTATCTTGCTATATAGAGTCACTTCTCAAGTGCTACCAACACCTTCAATTGGAGTCTTTTATTAGGGTTGTAAATCTACTATTATCTTGTTATATAGAGTCACTACTAGAGTGCTTTAAACACCTTCAATTGGAGTGGTGTATTACGCTTGTAAATGCCCTTTTATATTGCTATGTAGAGTCACTACTAGAGTGCTCCAAACTCCTTCAATTCGACTGTTGTATTTGGGATGTATATGCCGTATTATCATCCTATATAGAGTCAGTACTAGAGTGTTCTAAACACCTTCAGTTGGAGTGTATTATTAGGGTTGTAAATGCCCTTTTATCTTGCTATATAGAGTCACTACTAGAGTGCTCCAAACAACTTCAATTGGAGTGCTGTATTAGGGTTGTAAATGCACTTTTATCTTGCTATATAGAGTCACTACTTGAGTGCTCCAAATACCTTCAATTGGAGTGTTGTATTGGGGTTGTAGATGCCCAATTATCTTGCTATATAGAGTCCATATTAGAGTGCGTCAAATACCTTCAATTCGAGTGTTGTATTACACTTGTAAATTCCCCTAAGATCTTGCTATATAGAGTCACTACTAAAGTGCTCCCAAGACCTTCAATTGGAGTGTTGTATTATTATCTTGCTAGAGTCACTACTAGAGTGCTTTAAAGATCTTCAATTCGAGTGTTGTATTACGCTTGTAGATTCCCTTTTATCTTGCTATATTGAGGCACTACTAGAGTGCTCCAAACACCTTCAATTGGAGTGTTGTTAGGGTTCTAAATCCACTGTAATCTTGCTATATAGAGTCAGTACTAGAGTGCTCCAAACAACTTCAATTGGAGTGCTGTATTAGGGTTGTAAATGCACTTTTATCTTGCTATATAGAGTCACTACTGGAGTGCTCCAAACACCTTCAATTGGAGTGTTGTATTGGGGTTGTAGATGCCCAATTATCTTGCTATATAGAGTCCATATTAGAGTGCGTCAAACACCTTCAATTCGAGTGTTGTATTACGCTTGTAAATTCCCCTAAGATCTTGCTATATAGAGTCACTACTAAAGTGCTCCCAAGACCTTCAATTGGAGTGTTGTATTATTATCTTGCTAGAGTCACTACTAGAGTGCTTTAAAGATCTTCAATTCGAGTGTTGTATTACGCTTGTAGATTCCCTTTTATCTTGCTATATTGAGTCACTACTAGAGTGCTCCAAACACCTTCAATTGGAGTGTTGTTAGGGTTCTAAATCCACTGTAATCTTGCTATATAGAGTCACGACTGGAGTGTTCCAAACACCTTCAATTGCAGTGTTTTATTACGCTTGTAAATGCCCTATTATCTTCCTATATAGAGTCACTACTAGAATGCTCCCAACACCTTTAATTGGAGTGTTTTATTAGGGTTGTAAATCAACTGTAATCTTGCTATATAGAGTCACACCTAGAGTCCCCAAAACACCTTCAGTTGGAGTGTTGTATTACGCTAGTAGATGCACTTTTATCTTGCTATATAAAGTCAGTACTAGAGTGCTCCAAACACCTTCAATTGGAGTGTTGTATTACGCTTGTAAATGCCCTTTTATCTTGCTATATAGAGTCGCTACTAGAGTGCTCCAAACACCTTCAATTGAAGTGTTGTATTACGCTTGTAAATGCCCTTTTATCTTGCTATATAGAGTCACTATTAGAGTGCTCCAAACTCCTTCAATTCGAGTGTTGTATTAGGGTTGTATATACCGTATTATCTTGCTATATAGAGTTACTACTGGTGTGCTCTAAACAACTTCAATTCGAGTGCTTTATTACGCTTGTAAATGCCCTATTACCTTCCTATATAGAGTCACCACTCGAGTGTTCCAAACACCTTCAATTGAAGTGTTTTATTACGCTTTTAAATGCCCTTTCATCTTGCTATATAGAGTCACTAATAGAGTGCTCCAAACACCTTCAATTGGAGTGTTGTATTAGCGTTGTACATGCCCTATTATCTTGCTATATAGAGTCAATATTAGAGTGCGTCAAACACCTTCAATTGGTGTGTTTTATTACGCTTGTAAATGCCCTATTATCTTGCTATATAGAGTCACTACTAAAGTGCTCCCAACACCTTAAATTGGAGTGTTGTATTAGGGTTGTAAATCCACCATTATCTTGCTATATAGACTCGCTACAAGAGTGATTTAAACACCTTCAATTGGAGTGTTGTATTACGCTTGTAAATGCCCTTTTTATCTTGCTATATATAGTCGCTACTAGAGTGCTCCAAACACCATCAATTCAAGTGTTGTATTACGCTTGTAAATGCCCTTTTATATTGCTATATAGAGTCCCTATTAGAGTGCTCCAAGCTCCTTCAATTCGAGTGTTGTATTAGGGTTGTATATACCGTATTTTCTTGCTATATAGAGTTACTACTGGAATGCTCCAAACAACTTCAATTGGAGTGCTTTATTACGCTTGTAAATGCCCTATTAACTTCCTATGTAGAGTTACGACTGGAGTGTTCCAAACACCTTCAATTGCAGTGTTTTATTACGCTTGTAAATGCCCTATTATCTTCCTATATAGAGTCACTACTAGAATGCTCCCAACACCTTTAATTGGAGTGTTTTATTAGGGTTGTAAATCAACTGTAATCTTGCTATATAGAGTCACACCTAGAGTCCCCAAAACACCTTCAGTTGGAGTGTTGTATTACGCTAGTAGATGCACTTTTATCTTGCTATATAAAGTCAGTACTAGAGTGCTCCAAACACCTTCAATTGGAGTGTTGTATTACGCTTGTAAATGCCCTTTTATCTTGCTATATAGAGTCGCTACTAGAGTGCTCCAAACACCTTCAATTGAAGTGTTGTATTACGCTTGTAAATGCCCTTTTATCTTGCTATATAGAGTCACTATTTGAGTGCTCCAAACTCCTTCAATTCGAGTGTTGTATTACGCTTGTAAATGCCCTTTTATCTTGCTATATAGAGTCGCTACTAGAGTGCTCCAAACACCTTCAATTGAAGTGTTGTATTACGCTTGTTAATGCCCTTTTATCTTGCTATATAGAGTCACTATTTGAGTGCTCCAAACTCCTTCAATTCGAGTGTTGTATTAGGGTTGT
Source organism: Carex rostrata (assembly GCF_964058835.1). Classification (NCBI taxonomy): domain Eukaryota; kingdom Viridiplantae; phylum Streptophyta; class Magnoliopsida; order Poales; family Cyperaceae; genus Carex; species Carex rostrata. The sequence continues at coordinate 11,880,075 of NC_135919.1, forward strand.
ATATACCGTATTATCTTGCTATATAGAGTTACTACTGGTGTGCTCTAAACAACTTCAATTCGAGTGCTTTATTACGCTTGTAAATGCCCTATTACCTTCCTATATAGAGTCACCACTCGAGTGTTCCAAACACCTTCAATTGAAGTGTTTTATTACGCTTGTAAATGCCCTTTCATCTTGCTATATAGAGTCACTAATAGAGTGCTCCAAACACCTTCAATTGGAGTGTTGTATTAGCGTTGTACATGCCCTATTATCTTGCTATATAGAGTCAATATTAGAGTGCGTCAAACACCTTCAATTGGTGTGTTTTATTACGCTTGTAAATGCCCTATTATCTTGCTATATAGAGTCCCTACTAAAGTGCTCCCAACACCTTAAATTGGAGTGTTGTATTAGGGTTGTAAATCCACCATTATCTTGCTATATAGACTCGCTACAAGAGTGATTTAAACACCTTCAATGGGAGTGTTGTATTACGCTTGTAAATGCCCTTTTTATCTTGCTATATATAGTCGCTACTAGAGTGCTCCAAACACCTTCAATTCAAGTGTTGTATTACGCTTGTAAATGCCCTTTTATCTTTCTATATAGAGTCACTATTAGAGTGCTCCAAGCTCCTTCAATTCGAGTGTTGTATTAGGGTTGTATATACCGTATTTTCTTGCTATATAGAGTTACTACTGGAATGCTCCAAACAACTTCAATTGGAGTGCTTTATTACGCTTGTAAATGCCCTATTAACTTCCTATGTAGAGTAACGACTGGAGTGTTCCAAACACCTTCAATTGGAGTGCTGTATTAGGGTTTTAAATGCCCTTTTATCTTGCTATATAGAGTTACTACTAGAGTGCTCCAAACACCTTTAATTGGAGTGTTGTATTAGGGTTGTATATGCCTTATTATCTTGCTATATAGAGTCATTATTAGAGTGCTTCAAACACCTTCAATTCGAGTGTTTTATCAGGCTTGTAAATACCCTATTATCTTGCTATATAGAGTCACAACTCAAGTGCTCCCAACACCTTCAATTGGAGTGTTGTATTAGTGTTGTAAATCCACTATTATCTTGCTATATAGAGTCACTACTAGAGTGCTTTAACCACCTTCAATTGGAGTGTTGTATTAAGCTTGTAAATGCCCTTTTATCTTGCTATATAGAGTCACTACTGGAGTGCTTCAAACTCCTTCAATTCGAGTGTTGTGTTAGGGTTGTACATGCCCTATTATCTTACTATATATAGTCCCTACATGAGTGTTCGAAACACCTTGAATTGGAGTGTTTATTACGCTTGTAAATTCCCCTATGATCTTGCTATATAGAGTCACTACTAAAGTGCTCCCAAGACCTTCAATTGGAGTGTTGTATTAGGTTTCTAAATGCCCTTTTATCTTGCTATATAGAGTCACTACAAGAGTGCTCCAAACACCTTCAATTGGAGTGTTGTATTAGAGTTGTACATGCTTTATTATCTTGCTATATAAAGTCACTATTAGAGTGCCTCAAACACCTTTAATTGGAGTGTTTTATTACGCTTGTAAATACCTTATTATCTTGCTATATAGAGTCACTACTCAAGTGCTCCCAACACCTTCAATTGGAGGGTTGTATTCGGGTTGTAAATCCACTATTATCTTGCTACATAGAGTCACTACTAGAATGCTTTAAACACCTTCAATTGGAGTGTTGTATTATGCTTGTAAATGCCCTTTCATCTTGCTATATAGAGTCACTACTAGAATGCTCCAAACTCCTTCAATTCAAGTGTTGTATTAAGGTTGTATATTATTATCTTGCTATATATAGTCACTACTAGAGTGCTCCAAAGACCTTCAATTGGAGTGATTTATTACGCTTGGAAATGCCCTATTATCTTCCTATATAGAGTCACTACTAGAGTGTTCCAAACACCTTCAATTGGAGTGTTTTATTACGCTTGTAAATGCCCTATTATCTTGCTATATAGAGTCACTACTAGAGTGCTCTAAAATCCTTCAAATGGAGTGTTGTTTTAGGGTTGTAAATACCCTTTTGTCTTGCTATATGGAGTCACTACTAGAGTGCTCCAAACACCTTCAATTGGAGTGTTGTATTAGTGTTGTACATGCACTATTTATCTTGCTATATGGAGTCACTACTAGAGTGCTCCAAACACCTTCAATTGGACTGTTGTGTTAAGGTTGTAAATGCTCTATTATCATGATATATATAGCACTACTAGAGTACTCCCAACACCTCCAATTGGCGTGTTGTATTTGAGTTGGAAATGCCTTATTATCTTGCCATCTAGAGACATTACTAGAGTGCTCCAAACACCTTCAATGAGAGTGTTGTATTAGAGTTGTAAATGCATATTATCTAGACATAGAGAGTTATCACCAGAGTTCTCCAAACACCTTCAACTGGAGTGTGAAATTTGGGTTTTAAATGCACTATTATCTTGTCATATAGAGTCACTACTCGAGTGTTCTTCAATTGGAGTGTTGCATTAGGGTTGTAAATGCCCTATTATCTTGTTATATAGAGTCTCTACTAGAGTGCTCCAAACACCTTCAATTGGAGTGTTGTATTAGGGTTGCAAATGCCCAATTATCTTCATATATATAGTCACTCCTCGAGTGCTCCCAACACCATCAATTGGAATGTTGTATTAGAGTTGAAATGCACTATTATCTTCCTATATAGAGTCACTTCTAGAGTGCTCCAAACGCCTTCAATTGGAATGTTGTATTAGGGTTGTAAATGCCCTATTATCTTGTTATATAGAGTCACTACTAGAGTGTTCCAAGCACCTTCAATTGAAGTGTTGTATTAGGCTTGTAAATGCCCTATTATCTTGTTATATAGAGTCTCTACTAGAGTGCTCCAAACACCTTCAATTGGAGTGTTGTATTAGGGTTGCAAATGCCCAATTATCTTCATATATATAGTCACTCCTCGAGTGCTCCCAACACCATCAATTGGAATGTTGTATTAGAGTTGGAAATGCACTATTATCTTCCTATATAGAGTCACTTCTAGAGTGCTCCAAACGCCTTCAATTGGAATGTTGTATTAGGGTTGTAAATGCCCTATTATCTTGTTATATAGAGTCACTACTAGAGTGTTCCAAGCACCTTCAATTGAAGTGTTGTATTAGGCTTGTAAATGCCCTATTATCTTGTTATATAGAGTCTCTACTAGAGTGCTCCAAACACCTTCAATTGGAGTGTTGTATTAGGGTTGCAAATGCCCAATTATCTTCATATATATAGTCACTCCTCGAGTGCTCCCAACACCATCAATTGGAATGTTGTATTAGAGTTGGAAATGCACTATTATCTTCCTATATAGAGTCACTTCTAGAGTGCTCCAAACACCTTCAATTGGAGTGCTGTATTAGGGTTGTAAATACCCTTTTATCTTACTATATAGGGTCACTACTAGAGTGCTCCAAACACCTTCAATTGTAGTGTTGTAGGGTTGTAAATGACCTATTATCTTGATATATATAGTCACTACTCGAGTGCTCCTAACACCTCCAATTGGCGTGTTGTATTTGAGTTGGAAATGCCATATTATCTAGCCATATAGAGACATTACTAGAGTGCTCCAAACACCTTCAATGGAAGTGTTGTATTAGAGTTGTAAATGCATATTATCTTGAAATAGAGAGTTACTACCAAAGTCCTCCAAACACCTTCAATTGGAGTGTGAAATTTGGGTGGTAAATGCACTATTATCTTGCTATATAGAGTCACTGCTAGAGTGCTCGAAACTCCTTCAAATGGAGTGTTGTTTGAGAGTTGTAAATGCACTGTTATCTTGCTATATGGAGTCACTACTCTAGAGTGCTCCAAACACCTTCAATTGGAGTGTTGTTTTGGGGTTGTAAATGTACTATTATCTTGCTATATGGAGTCACTACTAGAGTGCTCCAAACACCTTCAATTGGACTGTTGTGTTAAGGTTGTAAATGCTCTATTATCATGATATATATAGCACTACTAGAGTGCTCCCAACACCTCCAATTGGCGTGTTGTATTTGAGTTGGAAATGCCTTAGTATCTAGCCATCTAGAGACATTACTAGAGTGCTCCAAACACCTTCAATGAGAGTGTTGTATTAGAGTTGTAAATGCATATTATCTAGATATAGAGAGTTATCACCAGAGTTTTCCAAACACCTTCAACTGGAGTGTGAAATTTGGGTTTTAAATGCACTATTATCTTGTCATATAGAGTCACTACTCGAGTGTTCCAAACACCTTCAATTGGAGTGTTGCATTAGGGTTGTAAATGCCCTATTATCTTGTTATATAGAGTCTCTACTAGAGTGCTCCAAACACCTTCAATTGGAGTGTTGTATTAGGGTTGCAAATGCCCTATTATCTTGGTACGTAGAGTCACTACTAGAGTGCTCCAAACACCTTCAATTGAAGTGTTGTATTAGGGTTGTACATGCCCTATTATCTTGCGATATAGAATCACTACTAGAGTTTTGCAAACACCTTCAATTGGAGTGTTGTATTAGGGTTGTAAATGCCCTATTATCATCATATATATAGTCACTCCTCGAGTACTCCCAACACCATCAATTGGAATGTTTTTTTAGAGTTGGACTATTATCTTGCTATATAGAGTCACTTCTAGAGTGCTCCAAACGCCTTCAATTGGAATGTTGTATTAGGGCTGTAAATGCCCTATTATCTTGCTATATAGAGTCACTACTAGAGTGTTCCAAGCACCTTTAATTGGAGTGTTGTATTAGGCTTGTAAATGCCTTATTATCTTGCTATGTAGAGTCACTACTAGAGTGCTCAAAACACCTTCAATTGGAGGGCTATATTAGGGTTGTAAATGCCCTTTTATCTTGCTATATAGAGTCACTACTAGAGTGCTCCAAACACGTTCAATTAGAGTATTGTACTAGGGTTGTACATACCCTATTATATTGCTATATAGAGTCACTATTAGAGTGCTTCAAACACCTTCAATTGGAGTGTTGTATTATGGTTGTAAATGCCTTATTATCTTGATATATATAGTCGCTACTCGAGTGCTCCCAACACCTTCAATTGGAGTATTGTATTAGAGTTGGAAATGCCATATTATCTCGCCATCCGGAGACATTACTAGAGTGCTCCAAACACCTTCAATGGGAGTGTCGTGTTAGAGTTGTAAATGCCCTATTATCTTGATATAGAGAGGTACTACCAGAGTCCTCCAAACACCTTCAATTGCAGTGTGGAATTTGGGTTGTAAATGCACTATTATTTTGTTATATAGAGTCACTAGTCGAGTGTTCCAAACACCTTCAATTGGAGTGTTGCATTAGGGTTGTAAATGCCCTATTATCTTGTTATATACAGTCACAACTAGAGTGCTCGAAACACCTTCAATTGGAGTGTTGTTTTAGGGTTATAAATGCACCGTTATCTTGCTATATGGAGTTACTACTAGAGTGCTCCAAATACCTTCAATTGGAGTGTTGTGTTAGGGTTGTAAATACCCTATTATCTTGATATATATAGTGGCTACTCGTGTACTCCCAATACCTCCAATTGGAGTGTTGTATTAGAGTTGGAAATGCTATATTATCTAGCCATCTAGAGACATTACTAGAGTACTCCAAACACCTTCAATGAGAGTGTTGTATTAGAGCTGTAAATGCCCTATTAACTTGGTATAAAGTGTTACTACCAGAGTCCTACAAACACCTTCAATTGGAGTGTGAAATTTGGGTTGTAAATGCACGATTATATTGTTATATAGAGTCACTACTCGAGTGTTCCAAACACCTTCAATTGGACTGTTGCATTCGGGTTGTAAATGCCCTATATACTTGCAACCCCAATACAACACTCCAATTGAAGATCTTCAAAGCACTATTGTAGTGTTTCCATATCTCGAGAATAGGCTAGTTGCAACTCAAATAAAATACTATATTTGAAGGTCTTTGTAGCACACTAATAGTGTTTCCATATGACAAGAGAAGATGGTGATTGCAAGCCTAATACTATACTCCAATTGAAGGTGGTGTTTGCCGCACTCTAGTAGTGTCTCCAGATGGCAAGAGAAGAGGGTAGTTGGAACTGTAATACAACTTTCTAATTGACGGTCTTTGCAGCTCTCAAGTTATGTTTGCAAATAGCAGGAGAATAGGTTAGTTACAACCCTAATACATCTCTCTAGTTGAAGGTCTTTGCAGCACACTTGTAGTGTCTCCATATTGCAAGAGAATAGGGTAGTTGCAAGCCTTATACAACACTCCAATTGAAGGTCTTTGCATCACTCTAGTAGTGTCTCCAGATGGCAAGAGTAGAGGGTAGTTGCATCTCTAATACAACACTCTAATTAAAGGTCTTTGCAGCACCCTAGTAGTGTCTCCAAATGGCAAGAGAATAGGGTAGTGTCTCCAATGGAAGGTGTTTGCAGCACTCTAGTAGTGTCTCCACATGACATAAGAAGAGGGTAGTTGTAACCCTTAATACAACACTCAAGTTAAAGATGAGTTAGGCTAATATGACATTGGTGTTATTTGAAACTAAATAACACCAAATCTTAAACCCTTAGATCTGCTTTAAGATTCGTACAAAATAAAGTGCTTGAACAGTAAAAGCGGATATTACGAATCTTAAAGCAGATCTAAGGGTTTAAGATTTGGTGTTATTTAGTTTCAAATAACACCAATGTCATATTAGCCTAACTCGTTAAAGATATTTGCAGCACACTAGTAGTGTCTCTATATGACAATAGAAGATGGTGGTTGCAACCCTAATATTACATTCCAATTGAAGGTGTTTGCCGCACTCTAGTAGTATCTCTAAATGTCAAGAGAAGATAGTGGTTTCAACACTAATACAATACTCCAATTGAAGGTGTTTTGCAACACTCTAGTATTGTCTTTATATGGCAAGAGAAGAGAGTTGTTGCAACTTTCATACAACACTTCAATTGAAAGTCTTTGCAGCACGAGCTCTAAAAGTGGTTTAGCATGTTATATATGTATAAAATCAAAAATTTGGTTCCTCAGATTTTACTTCGAAAATATGTTTCGAAGAATGGGTTGTATCATGTCATCATTCTGAAAACACTACTACAAAATAAGTGATTATACACGGACATAAACAAGCGAGCTACACGAATTTCCCGCTGTGTGGGCTGTCACGGTTTAGAAATCCTTGTATATATACACACGGATATTTACCGCGTACAATTACTGAATAGATACACGGATTATTACATACACAGCCGTTTACAAATCCTTGACACTGGCGCTTTCCATAACCGAGCTTCACTGATTATTACATAAAAAGCAGTGTACAATTAGATTTCTACACGGTTATTTATCTAAATATCTGTGTAGCTCTCTTATTTTTTAATTTTGTTTAATATTGAAATATCTTTCTACACGGATGTATAATTAAATATCCGTGTAGCTCTCTTATTTTTTAATATTTTTTTAATATATAATTTTATGTATTAATTTTCTTCTTTATTTTTTTAATGTGGAAAAACCTTTCTACACGGATATATAATTAAATATCCGTGTAGCTCTCTTATTTTTTAATATTTTTTTAATATTGAAAGATCTTTCTACACGGATGTATAATTAAATATCCGTGTAGCTCTCTTATTTTTTAATATTTTTTTAATATATAATTTTATGTATTAATTTTCTTCTTTATTTTTTTAATTTGGAAAAACCTTTCTACACGGATATATAATTAAATATCCGTGCATCTCTCTTATTTTTTAATATTTTTTAATATTTAATTTTATGTATTAATTTTCTTCTTTATTTTTTTAATGTGGAAAAACCTTTCTCCACGGATAATTTTTAAAATGTCCGTGTATAATTGAACTACTTTTTTTTTTAATTTTTTGCTTTTTTTGGCTAGCCTCCAGTTTTGCCAGCCATTTAAAATCAGATCAATTCCAGAACAGAGAATTTCCAAAATAAGAATACCAAAACCCCTAAATTTTGGAAATTTCCAAATTATATCAAAAACTAATACAAAATTCATGTACACTAAATTATACAAAGATCATACAAATCCATATTATGGTTTACAAAATTGTTTTATAAAAAAATCTGCCCACATACATCTAAAGTGATCTAACTGCTCCTTGGAGTAACTCTTTGACTTTGATGAATACTACAAAAAATTCAAAACATGCAAGTTACAAAAATATGGCAACTACATCTCTGTTTTGTTAGTGTAATAATCTAGAAGTCAATAATACGATAATTTATCATAAAGCTTTGTTCATGAATTGGATGATTAATATCATTTTGTTGCCTTGAGTATTATTGAATTTATGGATCATTTCGAGTTCATGACTGAAATTGTGAAACTCCATAATATAGATAATATATACTCTTAAAAAGTCACTGACCAAGGAAATTAGCAGGAACACTAATTACCGCGATAAAGTTAGTATGTGGATTAAAAGATGGTTAAGTTTTACAAACCACCTGACACGAGATGTCATTTTAATCACATAGATACATGTTCTAGGAACATGGTATTTGACAGACCCCGAATGAAACATTAAATATAATTGTGTTCGTGTCATTTATGTTTTCATTCAGTGTCAAGTTCTACAGTATGAGGTATTCATCTTTCCTACTAAGAAATGTATATGTGTGATTGTTATCAAACGCTGTCGGTAAAATGCAGTTATAACGGTAGCTCTTCGGTATAAATGGCTTAGCTGAGGTAGTGATGGTTTACCAAGAATACTATTTGTCTCTCGTATCTCTATACGAGCTATAGCATCACTGGGCCCCTTGATAGAGTAAGATTATCTGCTAGCGGTATAATTACAAAAGTAATTATATTTGATAATCTGCTCAAGATCAAGAAAAGATTCAGTTAGCAAGGATGACGCACATCTACCTTGAAACTAATCTGATAGCTATGAGACAGAAGAACAGACACAAGTAAATTGTTTACTGGATCGTGATATTGTACTGTACAGCATCATCTGTGTAATTGGATGGTCATGATGTGTTGCCAGATGCCGCTCATGATTATAGAAGTTAAAACAGTTTTAACTCTATTTACCAACATAACACAGATCCTATTGGGTCACACCATATAGGAGTTAATCGGAGAATCTTATTGTGATTGATTATAAATTGGTTATGATCAATAGTAAGATGGTTATAATTAATTATACGTGTTATAATTAAATTATAAATGTTATGTAAAAATAACAAGCAAAAACATTGGTTAATTTATAAACGTGTGTGACACGTTGTATAAAAGTTAACAAGTTAATTTATAAATGTGCAGGACACATTGTATAAATTACCGAAACAACAACCGCAAGAAAAATATATATAATTGTTCAGAATAATTATACGAATATTATTTGTATTCGGGCCGAGGGCATTCGGGTCTTTTCAGATTCGTCCTTATCCGCATGACATGTCATCCGATCCTATCCAGATGACACGTCATCGATACCGAAACAAACAACCGCAAGAAAAATATATATAATTGTTCAGAATAATTATACGAGCATTATTTGTGTTCGGGCCGAGGGCATTCGGATCTTTTCAGATTCGTGCTTATCCGCATGACATGTCATCGATCCTATCCAGATGACACGTCATCGATCTTATTCACATGACATGTCATCATTATCCATTCAATGGCATATCTTGTAAATAGGCCGAACTTGGAGGGCATTTTGGTCTTTTGGCAACCGACCCTAAACCCTATAAATAGGGGTGGTGGGGTAGAGAGAAAAATCGCTAATTCACTCATACCGTTTCGTGTCAAAACGGATCAGTATTTTCTCTCTTTCTCGGTTTCTCTCCCAAATAGTGTTTCGGTTGAGAAAAGAAAGTTATACGTAGTTGACGTATAATCTTGCGAGTTGTTGTGAAGTATATTTACGGGATCGATGAATAGTGTTTTACCGAATTTCGCAGTATATCAGTTTTGCATATTGATGAAACTAGCAACCGAAAATTCGTGTTTACGGGTTTTTGTCTTTTCCCGTGAATAGTGTTTTTACAGAATTCCGCGGTTTACGGTATTTCTGGTAGAAGAAATAAATCGCTCTCCGGTTAGTCATGGTGGATAACCGATAGAGGTATCACACGTGTGATACTCCGAGTCGATTCCTTCCCTGGTGAGGCTCTACTCGCTCGGTCTGCATTCCAACTGTGATTTGGTAACAAGGTATAAAAATGCTATATTAATCTATTTAATTGGTAAGTAGATTAAAGTTTTAGAAATCAATCATGGAGTAGATCTGTAAAAGGATTAAATTGGGTTTTGATGCCAAAGGAATACTGAAGGTGGACCGCCTTGGAAAGTTTCCTGACATACCCCGTTTAATCCTGAGCTTAAGTTGGCTGTAGAAATTTTTGTTCTACGGTCATTCCGCAGCTTAAGCCTAGACGGGTTTTGGTTAGCACCCCGCGAAACCCCAACTTGTTTTGCTTTATAGAAATAAATTATTGCAATTATAACAATGCAACTAATAAAACAAGTTTAGAGGAAATCAATATTAATTGTATGGACAAGTCAAGGCAAAACATATGAATTACATACCGGATATTCTGGCCATTTGAATTGTATGCTCTCAACAAAGTGAAACATAAAAATCATCGTGTAATAACCGCATTCCCAACCGCCAATCTGTTGCGGGCACTGAAATTTACATTCAGCAGCCTATGTCAGAATCACAATAAATTTTTGGACCCAAAAATATGAAATTATAAAATTATAGTGTGCTCACCTCCTTCCAGAGCCCATTCATTTTATTTCTGCTCTTACCCGTGCTTTGCACTCCACCCTCTTTAAGATATTGCCAAAAAGCCCTTACAAAATTGAGTGACTGTAATTAGCAATTCCACAATTATAAAAAAAAAAATCAAACCAAGTGATATTTAGATAACTTACTTAATTATAACAGGCATGACTCTTTTGGACTGCTGAGTGGTGATGGATTTGTCGGGCCGGCTTGAATCCATGACATAAATCGTATTTTCAAGTGGCACAATCACCAACAAACACCAGTGGGAGCTGTGGGGGGAGAAGAATTGTAGTACTTTAGCATAAAATTAGTGACATATATATTTCAGCATGTAATAGTGACACAAGTGTTTGCTATGGTTCATTGTGTAATTCTTTAACTGAAAATATAAACAATTAATAAGGGTTACAAGTAACCTACCTTTGGTTGTATGGCAGGAGAAGAAATTTCTTTTGATCCCCACGAGCATGATGCATCGCTTTACGCAAGTAGTCGACACAATCATCCTCATACCATTCCAACATCATTCCATTAATTCTGCCGGGGTCCAAAAGTGCACACAAGTTCACCTTACCTTTCGATGCGGTCTCACGGCATTTCTGGTCTAGGAACCTGAAAAATCATCATTTTACATTAGAGTATATATTTGAGTGCTATACACATGATATAAATAATTGATTGGTCACTAACATTTAAACAATTATGAAAATGAGTACAGATTGAGAAAGAACAAAATATAAAAGTAAATCCATTACTTAAGGAAGATGAGTACAGATTGAGAAAGAACAAAAACTAATAGCATCTCCAATCCAGCAATTGAAATTAATTGCTAAATTAGCAATTATGAAAATTTTAAAAATTAAGCAATCCACTCTTACATTGGTGCAATCAACCAAACAATTGAGAATTAAACATTTGACCAATAAGAATTAAACATTTGGCCAACTCATCTTTTAGAAAAGGATTTCTTATTAAGCAATTCTTTCCAACAATTGCTAAATAAGCAATAGCCATACAACCCAACAATTACAAAAACAATTGACACATCAGCATAAGCAATCCATAAGCAATCACTGTTAGAGATGCTCTAATGAGTTACCTAAATTTACATACCTTGAATTCTTCTGTTTTCTTCAAAGCTTGGAACTCCTCCCACACCTCTTGTGTCAGCCAAGGATACACTGGCAACGGATCTTTCCCTTGATCCATGAAAACTGTTTTCAACCTGCTCTTGAATTGCTTCCAAGCTTCATTCATTATCTTCAAGGTCTTTTCCTTTATCTTGTCTTTTGGGTCGTCCAGGATGTTCCACTGGTCCTGATTGACAACAAAACTACTGCATGTAAGTTCATCTACTCCAAACAAAAAAAAAAGAATTGTTAGGTACTTTACCTTCACAATTTTCCACCATTGGTCCTTGTCCTTCTTTTCATCAAACTTATCCCAGCGCTCAACCAGGATAGATGCATTTTTCTTCACTGTGGCGGGGCAAAAATTTGAGTACTTTGCCCGATTTTCACCCTTCGCACAGCCGTTCTTCCGGAATTCGATTGGCAATATTTCTGTCTACTCAGTGATCTACTTGCACATTGTCGGACCTCTTTTCCTTTTTTCAGGCCGAGCCGGCGAGACCTCTTGTTCCATGACAGCTACATTCTCTCCTTCTACATTATCCATCACAGCTACATTCTCTACATTTCCTCACCTGAATGTGTCATCGTTCTTTCTACAATCTACCGAGCGAGCGAGAGGAGCTTAGAGGTTCAGGCGAGATGAGAGGAGAGCAAGAGAGAGTGGAAACAGAGAGCGAAACACCAACAGTGGCAGCACCAAGAGAGAGGAACCACGGAAAGAGAGAGGAGGAGACGCGAGGGTTTAGGGTTTAGAGGAGACGAAGGGATTTTGAAAAGAAAGTGACCAGGCCGATCCAGCGCGCATTTTATTTCGCGCAAACCATTTCTACACGGATATTTAATTAAAAATCCGTGAAGGAAGACATTTCTAGACGGTTATTTCATTAATAATCCGTGTAGAAATTCTATACATACGCAGAAAAAAATGCGCGCCTCGGGAAGTTCAAAATATAAAGACATCTTTTTATGTTTTTTTTATATTTTTAAGCTTTGCATCTAAACTCAAATATTTATAAATAATAAAATTTCAGAGTTTGAAGATACGTCGTTCCGACTTCCATTAGATAATTATTTAAAAAACACATTTTCAGTTTAAATAGCAAATCTTTTAACTTTCTACACGGATGTTTAAGTAAAAAACCGTTTAGAAATGATAGAGAATGTCTCCACGGATATTTTATTAAATGTCCGTGTGCAAATCTTTATTAATTTAAAATTCTGAGAAGACGAAACGGCTCTTCAAAATTCTATATAAAACTAGTTCGATCAAGATATTTAATCTAAATTTTATTTGCAAGTAGAAATGACCGAAGTCCCTCCGGCCGACAGTGCTGACCCCTCAAATGTGCCATGGCCATTGCCCTCCGGCTACGTCCCGCCCGAAGAGGTTGATGTTAATTTCGAACTCCCTCCCGGTTTCGAAGTCCCTCCCGGCTATCTCATGCCTCCTCCCAACTACAGGAGGACATGGCCGTGGCCGCCTTCAAAAGTGCCACGCCGAAGCCCAAGGGGGCACCCACCACCAAAGCCGTACATGAGGAGAGGCGATCGCTGGACCAGGCCAAAGAGCCCTTGGATTAGAAGGAGGCCGGGGTCATCACACCAGGGCCTTTATGAAGGCATCTTTTATTAATTTAGCTAGCTTTTTTCTATTTTCTTCTTTCGTATTTTGTTTAATCAGTTTTTTGTGTATGATGATATAGGATGTATTAGCTATGATCCTTTTTGATGTAATATAAATTTTGTTCTCAATTTAATCAATTTTGTTTTATATAAATTTTTCTTTTTTGTTCAACAAATGATGCTATCTAAATAATTAATTTATAGATATAACTTAGCAGTACAAAATGATGTTATATTTAATTATAAAATAGAAAATTTTGTAGGAAATTAAAAACCTGTATACATAATGTTTAGTAAAAAGTCCGTGTGGAATACCTTTCTACACGGATTTTTACTTAAAAGTCCGTGTGGAAAACCTTTCTACACGGATTTTTAATTAAAAGTCCGTGTGGAAAACCTTTCTACATGGATTTTTAATTAAAAGTCCGTGTGGAAAACCTTTCTACACGGATTTTTTTGGTACTTACACAAATAATAAGTTGCCTTTATTTTTTTATTCTTAAATTATGCATTTAATATGTAAACTGAAAAAAAAGAACACTACATTTAAACAATGATACGAAACTGAAAATCTTGAACAGCAGATCATACAAAATCATTTTAAACAATTATAAAAGTTCCCACATAACACAAAGTAAAAGATAATACAGACTTAACAAAAAACTGGAAAAACTAATAAAGAGTAAAAAAATCATGAAGGCTTTGGTTCATGACGCTTGGCCCTACGGATGTAGGGCTTTGGTTCAGGATGGCCCCTAGGGCTTCGCCTTGGCTTTGACAGGGGTGGCCACGGCCAGCTTTTCGGGAAATATCCATATACAGGTGCTGGTTCTTTTTTGTTCGCTTCCGCCACTGGTTCTTCATTGTTCGCAACCATTTTGTATATAAGAAGTGTATTTCTCTTTATTTGATCGCAAATATATTGAGTTTGGAGTGTCGTTTCCTTTTCCAGTTTAAATAATAAATGTAAAAACTTAAGAATAAATGCAAAATTTAAACGGACATTCAGCTAAATATCTGGGTAGAAATGTTTTTAAACATTTTAAAATATGCAAAAAAAGAAATACATAAAAAAAGAGCTACACGGATATTTAGTTAAATGTCCGTGTAGAAAAACTTGGGGTCATTAAAATAATATTAATAAATAAAAAATAATAACAGAGCTAAACGGACATTTGTTAAATGTCCGTGTAGGACTCCTTTTTTTAATTACATGTTTCAACAGTTTCACGGAATTCGAAAAGACGATCAAAACGACTCTTCTTAAAGGAATAGGGCGCTTTCCGATGGCCATCGGCCCACTTTTGTGTTCGATGGGTTCTCTTCACCGTTGGTTCTGCTTTAAGATTCGTGTGTACGGATTTTAAAGCAGACGCGAAATTGCGGGCACGAATCCTAAAGCAGAACCGACGGTGAAGAGAACCCATCGAACACAAAAGTGGGCCGCTGGCCATCGGACAGCCCCCCTCTCCCCTTCTTAAAAACTTTATTACAGGAATTCTTAGAAAACATCGGCACAAAAAAAAATATATTTATATTACTATTGTGCATGGTGATTGATAATCTGATTTTTATATTTATATTAATATTTAAGTAAACTAATATGAATTATAAATAATCAGATATCTATATTCATAAAATTTATATTTAAAAGGAATAAATATAAACAAATAAAATGTAAAATACAAAAACACAGTAAAATGTTATCGGTTTACAGTCATCCAAAGCTCTCATCAGTACTGCAAGTAAACTCTGCTTTTCTATTTGAGTCATTAAATACATAGATGGATCTTCTGGCTGATACAAAAAAAAAATTTGAGATCGATCGATAAAAAAAACTAAAATGAGAAACAAATTAATATCCAGAGATAGATTATAGAACTAACCTTAAGTGATCTTATGGTCTGACTCTTCGTTCGGCTCTTCATCTCTGAAATATTATAAAAGAAATAAATATTATACATTGTTTTTTTTTCTGGAATAGAAATATGAAATTTTTCACGGTTAAAAGGAATAAATATTATACATTGGATTTTTTTTCCTTTTTCTCTTTTTTTCCACTGTTTGAACATTTTCCCATAGTCCTTCACTGTGGTCAGATCTCATGTAATTTGCTTCGTCTTGTTCTTCAGTAGTTGCTGTTATCTCAGCTTGCACATCGGCACAAAATGGAGGTATCTCATCGAACTAGTCGTACTCTTCTTCGTCGATTACGTTTTCTATCCCAACAATCCTTCTTTTTCCGGGTAAGACGATGCTCCACCTAGAATCACTCGGGTCAGTGACATAAAAGACTTGAGTTGCTTGTTTGGCGAGTATGAACGGATCATCAACATACCCGATTTTGTTAAAATCAACCAGTGTGAACCCGTCATTATCAACTTTAACATCACGGTCTTCGACCCATTGACACCGAAACAAGGGAATGCTGAGGTGAGTATTGTAAATGAGTTCCCAAATTTCTTCAATAACACCGTAATATGACTTTGATGCCATTACAGGCCGGGCATCCCCTAATCCGGCTCTAGTCCTTCATCCGACTCTTCATCCGGCTCTGAAATTATCCTCCAAAAACACTTTAGCGCACAAATCAGACCGGCTTTTCATCCGGTTTGAAGGTCCTTCTCCAACTCTTCATCCGACTCTTCATCCGGCCGGCTCTGAAATTATCCAGTAGGGTTCTTTTTCTTTAGGATAAAGATACATATTTTAATAAAGAAAGAGCTAGCTGAAAATAAAAAGTTGGATGGACCTTCAAGAAAAAAGGGAAGAGGTGGATGAAGAACCTTCGGAGTCAAATGAAGAGTCATCCGACTCTTCATTCGACTCTTCATCCGGTTCTTCGTCTGGCTCTGAAGGTCCTTCATCTCTCCTCTTCCTTTTTTTTTTAAATCTTCATCCGACTCTTTATTTGATCAGCTCTTTCTTTATTAAAACATGATCTTCATCCGCCTCTGAAATGATTAGATCACAGAGAGAGAGAATTCATCAAATCGACGCTGGAAGGAGAAGGCCTTTTATATAACCAACTCTTCATCAATAGGACCGTCAGAGCCAGATAAAGAGTCAAATAAAGAGCCAAACGAAGGACCATCCAACTCTTCATTCGACTCTTCATCCGGTTCTGACGGTCCTTCGTCATCCACCTCTTCATCCGGTTTGAAGGTCCTTCTCCAACTCTTCATCCGGCTGGCTCTGAAATTATCCAGTAGGGTTCTTTTCTTTTGGAGGATGAAGATACATGTTTTAATAAATAAAGAGCTAGGTGAAAATAAAAAGTTAGATGAAGGATCTGTTAGTGTAATAATCTAGAAGTCAATAATACGATAATTTATCATAAAGCTTTGTTCGTGAATTGGATGATTAATATCATTTTGTTGCCTTGAGTATTATTGCATTTATGGATCATTTCGAGTTCATGACTGAAATTGTGAAACTCCATAATATAGATGATATATACTCTTAAAAAGTCACTGACCAAGGTAATTAGCAGGAACACTAATTACCGCTGTAAGGTTAGTATGTGGATTAAATGATGGTCAAGTTTTACAGACCATAGACAAGGAGTTGTCATTTTAATCACATAGATATATGTTCCAGGAACATGATATCTGACAGACCCCGAATGAAACATTATACGGAATTCTGTTCGTGTCATTAATGTTTTCATTCAGTGTTAAGTTCTAAAGTATGAGGTATTCATCTTTCCTACTAAGAAATGTATATGTGTGATTGTTATCAAATGCTGTCGGTAAAATGCAGTTATAACGGTAGCTCTTCGGTATACATGGCTTAGCTGAGGTAGTGATGGTTTACCAAAAGTACTATTGTCCCTCGTATCTCTATACGAGCTATAGCATCACTGGGCCCCTTGATAGAGTAAGATTATCAGCGCGCGGTATGATTACAAGAGTAATCATATTTGATAATCTGCTCAAGATCAAGAAAAGATTAAGTTTACAAGGATGACACACACCTACCTTGAAACTAATCTGATAGCTATGTGACAAAAGAACTGACACAAGTAAATTGTTTACTGGATCGCGATATTGTACTGTACAGCATCATCTGTGTAATTGGATGGTCATGATGTGTTGCCAGATGCCGCTCATGATTATAGAAGTTAAAACAGTTTTAACTCTATTTACCAACATAACACAGATCCTATTGGGTCACACCATATAGGAGTTAATCGGAGAATCTTATTGTGATTGATTATAAATTGGTTATGATCAATAGTAAGATGGTTATAATTAATTATACGTGTTATAATTAAATTATAAATGTTATGTAAAAATAACAAGCAAAAACATTGGTTAATTTATAAACGCGTGTGACACGTTGTATAAAAGTTAACCGGTTAATTTATAAATGTGCAGGACACGTTGTATAAATTACCGAAACAACAACCGCAAGAAAAATATATATAATTGTTCAGAATAATTATACGAATATTATTTGTATTCGGGCCGAGGGCATTCGGGTCTTTTCAGATTCGTCTTATCCGCATGACATGTCATCGATCCTATCCAGATGACACGTCATCGATACCGAAACAAACAACCGCAGAAAAATATATATAATTGTTCAGAATAATTATACAAACATTATTTGTGTTCGGGCCGAGGGCATTCGGGTCTTTTCAGATTCGTGCTTATCCGCATGACGTGTCATCGATCCTATCCAGATGACACGTCATCGATCTTATCCACATGTCATCATCCTTATCCATTCGATGGCATATCTTGTAAATAGGCATATGTTGAGGGGTATTTCGGTCTTTTGCGAACCTCCTCAAAAGCCTATAAATAGAGGGGTGCATGTAGAGAGAAAAACCACTAATTCACTTGTATCGTTTCGTGCAGAATCGAATCGGTATTTTCTCTCTTTCTCGGTTTCTCTCCCAAATAGTGTTTCGGTTGAGAAAAGAAAGTTATACGTAGTTGACGTATAATCTTGCGGGTTGTTGTGGAGAATATTTACGAGATCGATGAATAGTGTTTTAGCGAATTTCGCGGTATGTCAGTTTTGCTCATTTGATGAAACTGAGTAACCGAAAATTCGTGTTTACGGGTTTTCGTCTTTTTCCCTGTGAATAGTGTTTTTGCAGAATTCCGCGGTTTATAGTATTTCTGGCAAAAGAAATAAACCGCTCTCTGGTTAGTCCTGGTGGATAACCGATAGAGGTATCACACGTGTGATACTCCGAGTCGATTCCTTCCCTGGTGAGGCTCTACTCGCTCGGTCTGCATTCCAACTGTGATTTGGAAACAAGGTATAAATATGTTATATTAATCTATTTAATTGGTAAGTAGATTAAAGTTTTAGAAATCAATCATGGAGTAGATCTGTAAAATGATTAAATTGGGTTTTGATGCCAAAGGAATACTGAAGGTGGACCGCCTTGGAAAGTTTCCTGACATACCCCGTTTAATCCTGAGCTTAAGTTGGCTGTAGAAATTTTTGTTCTACGGTCATTCCGCACCTTAAGCCTAAACAGGTTTTGGTTACAGCACCGCCGAAAACCCCAACAGGATCTTCGAAAAAAAAGGGAAGAGATGGATGAAGAACCTTCAGAGTCAACTCTTCATCCGGCTCTGAAGGTCCTTCATCTCACCTCTTCCTTTTTTTTCGAAGATCTTCATCCAACTCTTTATTTGATCAGCTCTTTCTTTATTAAAACATGATTTTCATCCACCTCTGAAATTATCAGATCACAGAGAGAGAGAGAGAATTGATCAAATCGGCGCTGGAAGGAGAAGGCCTTTTATATAACCAACTTGGTGATGGAAAAGGCGGCGCCCTTTACCAAAACCCTAAAATAACCTTTCTACACGGCCTTTTTTATTAAACGTCCGTGTAGCTCTCTAACAGCTTTCCACACTATTAATTAAACAAAAAACCGTGTATAATTGAAACGGCTCTCTAACAGCTTTCTACACGGCGTTTTATGAAACGGCCGTGTAGCTCTCACAAGCTTTCTACACTTTAATTTAAACAAACATCCGTGTACAATGCCGATCTTTCTTTACGGGTCTTTAATTAAATATCCGTGGAGCTCTCTCAAGGCTTTCTACACTGTTATTTAAATAATAATCCGTGTACATTTCCTGATAAACGTCCGTGTAGCTCTCTCACGGCTTTCTACACTGATTCTTTAGTAAACATCCGTGTAGAGATCCCACACATATTTCGGACTTCCAAAAAATTAGAATTTCTCCACGGTTTTTAGGTAAAATTATCAAATCCGTGTAGAATGTGCAGTGTACAATGACAATTTCTGTAGTAGTGAAAGCTCGATGTGTTTGGCATAAGTGCCATGTGGCCATACCACAAGGTGGGGGCAGAGCTAGACTTTCTAACTATGAAGGTCAACGTGAATGGGAGTCGAGCATTTTAAATTCTTATTCTGCGAATGAGGGTCAATTTGATAGTTCTATTGTATTTTGTACTAAAAAATAATAAATGGGATCAATTAATCTCCATTTAGACCAAGTGCCTACGCCTCTGCCACATGAGATCTGAAATATTACGTGATGTGTCGAAACGTACAGACTTTGAAGAACCACAAGAAAACACTTGTAATGAAACATGTTGTTCCAATATGTTTTTAATATACTATTTTCGGTGCTACCTAAAAGATATTAAAAATAAAATATAAAACCCATGATTAATTATTAATTGTAAATAATGATAATAAATTTCTCTAACTTTTAACTTATTTTACTGAATTTTTTTTTTGGGAATTATTTCATTAAATCTTAAAAAAAATCATAAACTTCTGGATATTACTTGTACATATTCCTATGTTTTTTTTCCTGATTTTTCAAACTTTTTTCAAGTATGTTTGGATTCTTTTTCAATTTTATTTCAAAATCCGGCTAAGGCGTTAAGGAGTCCAAATTTTCTGCATTAACTTAAAAGAGCATCTTTTGAGTTAATACATTTCGGTCGTCTGATTTTAAACATAATCAATTCAATCAAAGTCTATAATTCAGAGCTCTTTAATATTAATGTGAATCTAATATGCACGAATTCAGGCTTAAGCCCTTAACTTATTATAGAAGAAAATATGGGCCTAAAATTTTATTCAGCCCAAAATTTGTATGGAAGTAAAGAAATCTCTGTTCCTAACTGAAGTAATAATCAAAATTCAGCCCAAAATTAGTACACTAGCTCTGAATTTGATACAGCTCAATGGTAGTGGTAGAATCACCAGGACTGATGTTTTTAGGTGGCATAAAAAGAGGAATTAAGATGATGTAATTGTAACTTTGTAAGGTGTCTGATTTAGACCCAGATCATTTATCTTTCTTTTCTTTTTTTGATGGTTGCCGGCTTAGTCGGCAACAATTATATTGATAAAAAAGTTTAATTACAAACCAGATCATTTATCTTAAGTTTTCACAAATCTTAAAGCAGATTTTCCTATATTTAAATAGGTTCTGGAAAAACTTTTAACTCGGCTGGAATATTATATCCCTGCAATACCGAAGGGATTCTTTTTTAAAGAATATATATATAAAAAAAAGGAGATGGAAAGAACAAGATCAGTCGGTTAAACTTAAACCTGTTTCCTAAACCATATTGTATTTTCATACTCGATGATGTGAATACTCATATACACAATATACATATGCTATATATATAATTTTGCAAGTGAAAGTGAATCGGTGGAAACCCTCTCTCAAAAAGAAAAAGGAGTTTGACGCGAAAATGAAAAAGTGCTTCGTCATGGTTGGATGATTTGAAGAACTACCTCCTTTCTTTTTTCAGGAAAGAATTCATAATAGCTAAGATAACAAAATAGATTAAGTTTAGATCCGGACCATTCCATCAGAATCAGCAGGAATATTCAAGGGGTTCTAACCGCTCCGTGCATTCCATCTTGGGTTTAAAAGATGTGTGTTTTATTTATGGCGTTGACAAGATCGACTTAAAAAATATTATATATACAAAATAATTTCAGTTACGTGTTTTCAACGTTATGAAGTTTTGTTTGATTAAATACGGTTTAATTTGCAGAACATCAAGGGATCTCAATGTTATGTGTTGAAATTTCAAAATTTTATCATCAATGAGAAGCGTAAAGTTTAACTCAATTTGTCTAAAAAAGTTAGCTACATGTCGAGATATTCGTCTGCACATGCATCTTGATTAGTTAGATTCACAAAAAGTATAGAGAAAAAAGGATCCATTGTAATGTTGTTCTAATTATTTGAAATTTATAAACAGAAACTCTTGATACATTGAATTGAACATATTTATTGGCTGTAAAAGATGTTTTCAGTGAGAGAAAAATTCACATATCAGAAGTCACAATACACAAGCAAACCATGTGCGTAAGCAACTAATTAAGAGCTGTCATGGGAAATACAGAAATTTCTTCTCTTCACACAGTAATGCTAATTATAAATTACATTATTTTCTTTCTCAAATCAAAACTCAAAAGCATATATGCACAAGTTTAGTTTCTTCCCCAACCAAGCATATGCCAGTTGCTTTCTTTGACATCAGCCAGACATCAGCATATATTCTTTCTTATTCACCAGCAATTCTGCCTCTTTCACCTCGTGCATTTATTTATTTAGATGTAAGCCTTTTAGCCCCACTTTCTACCTTGCCTTTTAAGCACTCCTTTCTTTCTCTTTTATTCCTTCTTACTACATTAGTACAACAGCTCTAACTCTCTCTGATTCTCTTAATTTCTAGAGCATGCCTCAATCTCCATGGAAAGGTAAGAATCTAGTTATACAAAAATTTTCTTCTTCTTTTTTTTTATGAAAGGAATTTGATTCCTTTTCTTTTTCCTTTTCGTTTCTTATATTCAAACTCTTTCAATGATCTTTGTTTGTTAGAAGCTTAAGTTTAAGCCTAATTATGTTTTCTCATGTCAGATTCATTCTCACTTCATTTAGAATTAGGCATATGCTTCATTCGTCATTGCTTTGATTAATTGAAGGGATTAAATTCTGACAAGTATAAATCCCCTCACAGCCAGCATAAATTTATTTTTTGGCCTCATGAATCAATATTATCACCTTATTGTACACTAGATCCTTTCACATATACAATACATTTTTCAAGAAAATATACCTCTTGTGCCCTTAGTAGCCCTCTCTAAATTCATGTTTTGTCTGAATTACTATCTGATAGGGAAAGATTTGATGAGATTGGAAAGAAGATCAAGCGAGAAGCAGAGATAGTAGCATCGATCGAGCAAACAACCACAAGGCATATGAGCTCAGCAGGAACCCTAAACATAATTACACCTTGCGCCGCATGCAAACTCCTAAGACGTAGGTGCGCTCAAGAGTGCCCCTTCTCCCCTTACTTTCCCCCTCATGAGCCCCACAAATTTGCCTCCGTGCACAAGGTTTTTGGCGCAAGCAACGTTTCCAAATTGCTAATGGTAATATACCTAAAAGAGAAGATAGATAATCTAGCTGCAGAGGGTAGCTTAAAGCTTTAAACCTCTTTCTACTACTTTGCTTATCTTGTTTGAAAAACACTAGATAAATACTATAAAGTTAATTTACATAAGTAAAGAGTATAGCTAATGGTAATATACCTAAAAGGAAAACTAGATAATCTAGCTACATAGGGTAGCTTAATGAACAAAATTTAAACTTAATCTAGCCAGATAGGTGCCTAAAAGGAAAACTAGATAATCTGTCAATTTTTTTTTTTTTTTTTTTGCTTTAAAAAGCTAGATATATAGTACTATTAAGTTAATTAATTTACAAACTAAGAAAGTATTGCTCTACTTAAAATAATACACTACTAAAAGTCTCCTGCACAAAACTTAAACTTGCTCTTTTTCAATATCAAAAGAGATGAAGTGATTACTAATTAAGGACAATTGCTCTAGTAAAGAAAATCTAAACATCATAAGATCTTCAAAAAATTCATCTTCAAGGTCCTGATCTCAAAATAAAATTTAAATATTTGTTCCATTAAAATTACTAAATAATTTTGTTAATATGTTATTGCAAAACATTATTTATCCACAGTTATGTATGAATAACTATAACATGATCATTGGATCACTATTATCAACTTATCAGTAATTGTTTTGCCACGGTTTAGTTATTGATACAAAATGTATCCTTTTTAATTACATAGGAGGTTCCTGAGTCTCAGAGAGCTGATGCGGCCAACAGCCTCGTATACGAGGCAACCCTACGGCTGCAGGACCCAGTTTATGGATGCATGAGTACCATCTCTGCACTACAACAGCAAGTGCAATTGCTAGAAGCTGAGTTGCAAGCAGTTAGAACAGAGATAATGAAGCACAAGTACAAACAAACTAGTCAAGTAACAAATCAACAAGTTAGAACAACAAGTGCATTGATTTCGCTTCCTGCTGACATGTCAATGGCTGTACCTATAGAACCTGTGACGGCTGCGCCTGCAGCTCCAGTAGCTTCATCCTCATCTTTGTATAATGCAACTCCAAATCCTACTGACACAGACTATAACTCCATTTCGAATAGCGAGAATATGACATTTTTTGGTCGAGGTACTTCATATTAATTCTTGTAAATTTGGTAGATCCATTGGCAATTAATTAGAATAATTGATAATGGTCATGATCAAATCTGTTTAAATTTATTGTTTTATTATTCTTAGGGTTCAAATTGAAACCCTCTGGAAGATGTCAACGTTGAAACTTTAAGTTTTTGTTAAGTGACTCTTTAATTTAAGTTAGTACAACACGTTATGTACATCTTTGGCATTCTTCAAGGTGTAGATAGGGTACGTATACAAAGATGTACTGAAGTTTGGATTAATTATACATTAAAAGAAGCAACATGTTTACATGCCAAGCAACAGTAGGGAAGAAATGTATTTGTGGAATATTAATTTTATTTTATTAATTAGCTAGGTGACTAATATCGTACTAATACGCCTCATATCTTCAAATTAATAGTCAAACTAATTTTTTAGTTATTGTTTCTATATGCCGTTAAATATATATTAAGGGGAGTGTTCAATTCAAATTTTTCCGTGCCATTAATATATATTTAATCTTCGCTAAGCAAAGAGTTTAACAGAGGGGGACACAAGGCATGCAAGTTGATTTCCCAATGATAGATTGGAGAAATGACAACGTATAATATAAACTTCCAAGAAATTGCCCATGTGGGTAAACATGAATGCACATGACAGCTTATTACTGGGACCAATGCACAATATATATATAGGATTGGCCAAACCAAACTCAATTTATTTTGTTAATTAATATATAGCATATTCTACTATATATCCAACTAGTCAAACACATAGTCATCACTTTAAACGGAGAAATAATCAGGAAACAAAGCAAAAAAAGAGAAATAAAAAAAAACGAAAAATAGGTTTACTGGTTGAGTGGTCAAATTAACAAGTAGCCAGCTGATTGTGTATTGCTGAGTCAAAAAAATTATAGTTGGCCTTTCCTTGGCGTGTGGATTTCTCCATGAATGGGACGTGGGGAAGTAGAAGAAGCATATCCATGACATGAAAAGAGGAGAATAAAGAAGTCATAATTCATGCAGTCCTGCATCTCCTTGGTCCTAGACCTATTAGTCTCTTTTTAAGTACAGTTGCTAATCAATTGTCATCAGATGACAATTAGTGCTTAATTTATTAACTTAAGTCAACAATCATATTGAACAGGGGCGGATGCAGAATTTCTGTCGCAGGGACGAACGGAGTGGGAGACATAAATCGGATTCAAATAGCTTATTGGGTTCAAATACATTAGCTAATCAGTACTAGATAAAAAAAAAAAACAATAAATATAATAAAAAATAACATGATTCTTGAGCCAATATCATTTGTTTTGAGATGGAAAAAAAATTAACTAAATAGGTTCAAGATCGGATTCAATACTTATATTGGGTACATATATAATATGGGCATGGCGAGAAGAGCAAACTGGCTCCAGTCCAATACCAAACTAACGCATATTAGTAGGAGCGAAGCCAGGGTTTTCGTCAGGGGAACAAAAAAAATATCGAATCGGATTTAAATAGTTTATTGGATTTAAACTCATTAACTAATTGGATACTCGATAAAAAAAATAATACTTTGACTTATATTTTCTAATGCTCTGACTTGTAATTTCTAATATTTTAACTTATAATTCTAATTACCAATTATAATTCAAAAAAATTATTTTGATTTTAACACTAAATTTAACCCAAATTACAAATCAAATATTCAGAGCAGGGCAAAAAAAATTTCAGAGAGGACAAAGTCGATCGGTATCGATAGATCACCACTAAAACTCGAAATTCAGGGGGGCAGCCCCCCTGGTCTGGGTCCGCCCTTCATATTAGGTGCATACTATGAGCCAGTACCAAACTAACTATATATTTATCGCT
The DNA here is from genome assembly GCF_964058835.1 of Carex rostrata. Taxonomy (NCBI): domain Eukaryota; kingdom Viridiplantae; phylum Streptophyta; class Magnoliopsida; order Poales; family Cyperaceae; genus Carex; species Carex rostrata. Next base: position 11,905,963 of record NC_135919.1, read on the forward strand.
AACAGAGAAGAGCGAGAGAGATCGAGATCGGATTTGAATCAGATAAATTTTATCGCTAATAGAGAGATCGGATTTCTTCGGAGTAAGACTGTCAGAGAACAAGGTGATTCAAAATTGTATCTTTATCAAAGCTAAGAGAGTAGCTCAAGAATTTGGTTAATAATTTGTAGCGGGCCTCAACCGCATAGAATCCAACTATGCGGATTAATATGCAGATTTTAATAGAATCCAGCTATGCGGCTATGCGGATTAATATGCAGATTTTAATACGCTTATAATAATTTATATATTTTATATTTTAATTTTTTTTAAATTTTAAAGGATATCGGGTTTAAAACGATACCCAATTCGGGATCGTCATCCAGACTACACAGTCTAGTTTAGTTGGTTTGAATGGGATGGAGAGGACTTGTTTTATAGGCACTCCAGCGCCTTGATATTGGACTATTAATTCCGGTTTTTAAGCTTTGAGGCATCCCAGGCAACTTTCTATTCTTTCACGGGTGCATTGTATTTAGGCCTGCTAATTGAACAGATTTGTCCATGGACAAACGGGCCGAACAAATGCTGGACAAACTTTGGACGGGCTGTAATACGAACGATTTCCAATATCAGTTCCAATCCAATTGAAATTGAGAAATACGGACCGGTCACGGACCGATTAAGACAATTACCGAACTTTGTTCGGTTCATGAAATTATGAACAGCCCGTAAATGAGCCCGTTTGAGCAACCGTTTGAGAGCCCGTTTGAGCAATCCATCGATCCGACCATCTCTCAGTCTCTCACATTCTCTCTCAGAGAGAATAGCGCCGCCTCTTGACCTCTTCTCAGACTCCATGGCGCCGCCTCTTCTCCATCGCACCGCACGCCTCTGATCGTTTCCTCTTCGACCGCTTCTTCTACCAAGTTGGTTACACTCAATTTCCCTCAATCAGTTCTCTTCTCTTCTCTTCTCTTCTCTTCTCTTCTCGTCTCTCTCTTTTCTGTGGCCTGACGATGCTCAAATAAAGAATTTCCATTACTTACTGTTAGTTGTATACTCGTATTAATCAAATTGAGAACTGTTATGGTTCTCAAATCCGAACTTCAATTAACTAAGTTTACTATGGGTTCTGAACCTCTTGTTGGCTTTTGTTGTTGTGCTTTTTTGTAGTTCATTAGTTGGCGTGTGGCAGGGAATGATCAAAATACTACATGGGCCCAAAATTTAACATGAGTATTAAACTCTTATTCTGGTTTAAGTTGGTTATAATTAGCTATTGATGGGAATAAACCTTATTCCTTTACCTTTAATGGGAATAATAAGGCTGATTCCCACTCTTACGACAAGCTGGCATTTGAGTGAAAAAGGCTAATTACTAGTCTTAGTCTTGCCTTATTTTTACTAGTCAGTTTGATGAAAGGTCCCAATAGACACTGTTGCTGACTCGGCTGTTTTGTACTCTTAATTAGATTTTTTTATTAGAAAGAACAAATTTGATTCAAATGGAAACACCTAAGCTGTTTGGTTGCTAGGAAAAGCAATTGGTACGGTAGAAGATGGGAGGGTGTTTTTTCACCGTATTAATGGTACGGTGGATAGCCTTTTTGATACGGCCACAGGCTAGCCTTTTTTACCATTAATACGGTGGAAAAACAACCTCTCATCTTTAACCATACTATTGGTACGGTGGAGTTGCTTTTCCGAAAAACTCAAACAGCTTAGCTGTTTCATTTGAATAAGATTTTTTTTTTCAAATAAAATAAATCTCTTAATTAAGATCCCAGTTTTTCAAGTTTTGCATGATTTAAATGGTGTTTTGTTATTGTTCCCATTTACAGTGGATTAATACCTTATAGATTGCTTTAGTAAATTGCAACAATTTTTGCTTAGAGTTTAAGAAATATTGTGTTACTGATATATGTAGTAGTATATCATGTTTATACTACAACATATGAATTGATTTGCATCATATCTATTTTACAGTCTTTAACTTGTGTTCAGATTTTTGCTTGTAAATTTTTCATCCAATCATAACTTGAACTATTTATCTTGCCTTTTTGTTGGCTTTCTGCTCAAATTATTTAGAAGCTTTGACTTGGCTTTTCTCATTTTTAAGTTGAAGAGAACAGATCAGATCAGATTAGAAGCTTTGACCATAAGCTGTACCAGCATATTTCACCAATAGCCATGCATATAATCGCTTCATCAGGTGCTCAATTAAAAATATTTATCTGGTAAAACAACCCAATCAAGAATCCAATCAAGAATCCGTATGTGTAATTATCTGGTAAAACCCCTTACACCAACATTTTTTCATACAGTCCCTTGGCCTGTTGAACTTCACCAATCTCAGAAAATTTCTTAATCAATATGTTATATCTGTAAATTAGGAGCTTTTTTGGGGGTTAGAAAGAATTGGTTTCATACTACTCTGGGTTGGATTCAAATGCAACATGTTATATATTTCTCTAACTTCTTTTGACATTGATTTATTTCTTTATTGAACAGCTGAGGAAATAATGGCCCTTTGACTAAGTGAAGAATGCCAGAGATACTTTTTACTGAATGATTTTTGCTTTTGTATCCCGTCAGTCTAAACTTTGTGTTTTTGTTTGGTTACCGCTTGCTAGTCATGAACTGGGTATAGACAGAGTATACTGCCTTTTGTTTAATTTGCTCATTATTAGTAAAAAACTTAAGGTTGTTAGAACTTATCTAGAAGGGTAAGAAAGTATGAAGGATGCTTGCTGTTTACTTGTTGGTCCAGATATGCATATTATATCAGTTTGTACATTTTTTGCTTTTTAATTTGGTGTTAAAGCCTTTATTGTGAATTCTTTTTGTATTTTTTTTTCTTTTTATTAAGGTGTTAATTTGGTGTTAAAGCCTTTATTCGGTTTATGATATTTTAATGGAAGAAAATAAAAAAGTCAAATGCAACTTGAGTCAAACCGTAGAATTCTCCTTTCATTTATAATATTTTAATAGAAAAAACAAAAAAAGGTCAAATGTAATATGTGCCAAACCGTAGAATAAGAAAATTCAATTATTAAGTTCAATGGCTGTGATCGAACAAGTTTGTTCGGATATAAATGAACAGGGCCCAGGCCGGTTGATTAATCGGACAGTCTCTTCGTGAAACGAGCCTAATTCGGATATTTTGAGTTTTATTCGGTTTGGACATGGTCCGAACTTCTCCTCTCTCCATTTAATTTGGACTGGGTCCAATTATCCTTCCATTCAATTTGAACAGTTTATGTTCGGCTAATAAAATGGCCCATTAGCAGCCCTAATTGTATTTTAGTTTTGGGCCATGCTTGCTGCTTGTGGGCCGTGCTTTCATCTAATCATTTTATTTCAGTCATGCATTCATTTTATTTCATAGCAGATCACTACTGATTATGTACATGCCATTTTATTTCATAATTTTTTGGAGTAGAGCAGGCCACGCCATTTTTTTTGACACAGATTATTTCAGATTTTGAACTATGATGTTATTATCAAGATTAACTTATGTGCATATATAAATTCATATATAATCAAAATATTAAATTTTAAATGAAAAAATACGCATATATAAATCCGCATAAAAATCTGCATATCCGTCCGATATCCGACTTCTACATCCACAACCCGCTAAGTGTAGAAAGAAAATAAATTACAACACACTCAACTAAATTTTAACCACAGCACCGCCTCTTTCATTGCTCCCTCTACAGCCATGACTGGATGTACCGAATTACCCTCAAAAAAAAAATTATTTCTTTCTTTCTAGAGTCTCCAACAGGATGAGAAGAATAAAACCCCCTCACTTCTTCCTTGTTACCTGCCTTCTGCAGCTTTCAAATTATTTTATAACTGTATCTCGAACAGTAATACCTCTACATGTACATTATGCTATATCCCAAAAATCCTGTCACTCTCCTCCAGAACCTTAGAGCATACTCACAATGGAAGAAGATATGAAAAGTTGTCTCTAGGCCGCATGTGTGACACAGAACACATCTTATCTCACAATTAATACCTCTCACCTCCATTACATCATGTGTGAGTAACTTTCCCCTAAGGCAAAGAAAAGCAAAAAATTTAACTGTAGGTGGGATTTTTAAATTCCAAGTAAATTGAAATTCCCATTTGATTCGCCCTCCAGTAGAAATGATGTTGTAAAAACTAAAAAGAGATTGCCGAGTAGTCCCTGTGCGATGTCCATTTCCACTGTAAGGCTTCATTCACTGACCCGTTGAGCCTATTAAAACACGGCAAACCATTCTGAAATGCCATTTGCAAGGACCAAGTACGATTAGAAGGCAGTGGAGCAATTTGAGAAGCCATAATTGGATCCATCCAATTGTCAAACCAATAAGAAATGGATGCACCTGTATTAATCTCCCAACTTGTGCTCCAATCAAACATCGGTTTAGGGTTAAGTAATTGGTTCCAGAAGAATGAACCTCGTACCATCCAAACCCGATGTAAGGAATTTCTGTGTGATAGATCTAATAGTAGTGGTCGTTTGGGCCCACAGGGAGTGCTGCTATGTATACAACTTCCACCACCAACGCAAAAGTAGTGCCCAATTACACTTTTCTAAATCAGCCCCTCCCATTCCACCATATTGCTTGGGTGTGCATACGATCTCCCAATTTATTAAAGAAATTCCTTTTTTTCCTTCCGATTTGCCCCACATAAAGCTACGTCTAACCTTGTCGATTCTTTTTATAACCCACTTAGGAAATAAGAAAGATGACATGAAGTAAATTGGAACTGCACTCATAACTGAATTCATTAGTAGCAATATACCTCCTAGGGCTGCTAACGAGCCGAGTTAGCTCGAGTTATGGACAACTCGAATTCAACTCGGAAGATAGTGAGTCGAGTTGACTCGAGTTGAGATTATTGAGCCGAGCTGGCTCGCTGACTCGAATTCAACTCGCGAGTAACTCGAGTTGGCTCGTGACTCGTGAGTCAACTCGTTTAAGGTGTTGAAATGTTGAACATTTGAACTTATGATTGTTGTTATGTAATAATATGAGAAGTAAATATTGAATTAACAAACAATTCACAACAAAATGATTAAATGAAATGAATTGGGTCAACTTGAGTCAGTCACATCTAGTTGGGAAAATAAAATGGGTCAAAAATTACGAAGAAAATCATAAATCAAACGAGTCACGAGTTGTAACAAGCGAGTTCAGTCCAACTCAAACTCAACTCGTTTAACTCACGAGTTACTCAACTCGAGTCAGAATAACTCGAATTTTAAACGAACGAGTTGTTAGCGAGTTCGTTACCGAGCTGAGTTTGAGTAACTCACGAGTCGCGAGCTTTTTATACAGCCCTAATACCTCCCCTTGAAATGAGGTGCAATTGCCATCCCTGTAGCCTGTGCTCCAATTTTTCGATAAGGGTTATGCATGAAGTATTTAAAAAAAAAAAAAAAAAGAGGCATATTTGCCCATTTGCATTAGCAAAAGCAGTCTCAGAATTACACGATTACCAGCAGCAAAATAAAACAGCATAGCCACCCTTATCAACTAGAAAAATGACCTCTATATCCTTATCCCATCTTGCTAAAGTAAACCATAGAAAAATGCATACCAGCAGCCTTCCAAATCAAAGTTCATATCAGCAACATAACAAGCGGCTAGGATATTACTTATTACAAGGCAAAACATGACACAAATAAAAGCTAGAGAAAAGCATAATAGCAACTAAAGCATTGTCATCAGTATGAATGTCCCCATCCAGCACCACAATCTCAGGAGCTTCAGCCCATTCGCGCAGCGGAATGTCATCAATCTCAGCGGGAGTCCAAATCAACATCTCTTGCACAACTTCTTCCTTCATGTTTCCAAAGTGACCAATAAATTGCACTTATTACTATTAGAGTAGCTATTCTTTTTTTGGAAGGTAAGGATTGAACATAATCTATAACATCATCAAAAAAGTGCCAATTCATAAAAACATCCTGGAAAGATCCCATCCAAAACCAAAGAGTTTTGACAAAAGTACATTGAACAAATAAATGGTTCACAGTTTTAGCAGCACCACAAAAATGACACTGATTAGAGCCTATCCAACCTTTTTTAATCAATCGTTGTTTAGTTAGAATTCTTTTATTGGACAAGAGCCACATAAAAATCCTAATTTTCGGAGGAATGGGTAGTTTCCACCATATCGCATACTTATCAGCTTTGACTCCTCTAAATACAACAAAAGCATATAAGGAATGTACTGTAAACTGTATGTATTAAGCATTATTAGGTCTCAAAATTGACAAAGGCAAGCCCAGATAATTAATCGGGAAATTTGTCATAGAGCACCCCAGAATGGCATTTATAACTGGCAAATGATCCTGTTCCAAATTAATTGGAATCCAAGAACTTTTGTCATAGTTGATTTTGAGAACCGAAACAGGAGTGAATAGTCGCAAGATGATTTTTAATGTCACCATAGTATTAACATCAGTGTTTGCAATGAGTACCGTATCATCAGCATATTGATGTATGATAACTGACTTTCTCAATTTTCTTGTAAGCCTTTTATGAACCAGTGTGTTAACAACTTGTTGGATTTACTTTGTGGGTTTTCCTAATTACTTTAAACCCTAACCAAGATTTACTCCTATGTAAGAAATTAAACTTAATGCACAGCGGAACTTACTTTCCATCTTCAAAAGCCTCCGTATGCTATAAATCATACAGCTTCCAAGACTCTAGGTTGATAAGCTCCTGGTTTTGACTTGAGTTGTTGGCTCTCGAGTCCTTCCAAGAACTTGCAATCCTCTCTTCCTTTTCTCTGGCTATCCGAAAAATATGACAGAGTATCTCGTCTTCAATGGAGCAGACAATTGTGATTATCTTTGAAAGCCTTGGAGACTCAGCCTTTAAATACAAGTGCTAGGTCCTCAATTTAGCATAACCATAGCCTAAAATTGGCGTAACATGCCAAAATAACCACAGCTAAAAATAACATGCCAAAATAACCATAGCCAAAAATAATTTCAGGTTAGTGCTGAAATTAGTTTAACTAATTTTATATCAGTGCCGAAATTATCACATGTATATTAGTTAGACTAATTATAATCGGTCCATTAACAATTATAATTAATCAAATGTATTTCTATACATTTTCGGTTCCAAACCCTAATTGAAATACGTATAATGTCATTCCTTAATTAATCACTTATTTTGGCATGAATACTCGTGACAGTATTAGACATATAATTATAATACACGCATGTCCAACTTAATTTATTGGATTTAGACGTCTCTAAATCCAACAATCTCCCACTTGGACAAGTGTAACCTTTTAATTATATGTTCTTATCCTTATTGCGCAACTTTTCTGTCTTTACTTATCGTATTTTTCGAACAATTCCGTCCATCAACTATCCTAACAAGGGACCTAAGCGGCAGTAGTTACAGTTATATTTATGCATAACTAAACCGACATAGATCACATTGTCAACATAATTGAATGACATGAATCTGATTTGGATGTATAGTTTAGAAATTACACGCAAGTGTGATTAGACGTGCCTATTTCTAATTGAGTCACCTTAAACTTTAAACTTTAGTGAGGTCAAATACTTTAAACTTTAAAGAGAGAGAAATGAAGCTGAAACTGAATGCAACTTGTATATTCCATACACACAAAACTTGTTACAAAATTACATAACATAGAACATTAAAACAAATTCAGACTCCCACATTTTCTAAATATCCTAAATAGGAATTACACCCATACGAGCAACATGCTCATGAAACTGCTTAGGCGGTAATCCCTTTGTAAGTGGATCTGCCAACATGGAGTCTGTACCTATATGTTCTATTCTTAACTCATTATTCTGCACTCTCTCTTTTACAACCAAAAACTTTATGTCTATATACTTCGATTTTGTAGAACTTCGGTTGTTATTTGCGTATAGTACAGCAGAATTATTGTCACATAATAATTTTAGTGGTCTCTGGATAGAATCCACAACACACAGCCTTGTGACAAAGTTCTTAAGCCATACACCGTGGTTTGAGGCTTCGTAACATGCGACAAATTCGGCTGCCATTGTAGAAGATGCTATAAGAGTCTGTTTAGCACTCTTCCATGAGATGGCACCGCCTGCCATCATAAAGATGTATCCTGATGTCGATTTCATGCTATCTACACAACCACCAAAATCAGAATCGGTATATCCAATGACCTCGAGCTGTTCTGATTTCCGATACGTGAGCATGTAATCCTTCGTTCTTTTAAGGTATCTTAGCACTCGCTTGGCTGACTTCCAGTGCTTCATTCCTGGGTTGCTTAAATATCTTCCTAGCATTCCGGTGATAAAGGCAATATCCGGACGTGTGCACACCTGTGCATACATGATGCTGCCAACAACGAAGGCATAGGGGATATCTTTCATAATATTCTTATCTAAGTCAGTTTGAGGACACTGTTTAAGGCTAAACTTATCACCTTTTGCTACAGGGGTATCTCCTGGTTTGCTATTTTGCATGCCATATCTGTTTAAAACCTTATCGATATAGTTCCTTTGGGACAAACCTAGAATACCTTGGGATCTATCCCTAAGTATTTCAATCCCTAGAACAAATGAAGCATCACCAAGATCTTTCATTTCAAAGTTCTTAAATAAAAAATTATTAGTTTGATGCAGCATATCATTATCATTACTAGCAAGCAATATGTCATCGACGTATAAAACCAGAAAAATAAACTTACTCCCACAGAACTTAAGGTATATACATTCATCAACTAAGTTAGACTCGAACCCAAATGAGCTAACAACTTTGTGAAACTTGTAATACCATTGTCGAGATGCCTGTTTGAGCCCATAAATGGATTTCTTAAGTCTGCAAACCATAGACTCTGAGTCACCTGATACAAAGTTTTCTGGTTGCTTCATGTAAATTATTTCATCAATTTCATCAATGTCACTATTGAGAAACGCTGTCTTTACATCCATTTGATGGAGCTCTAAATCAAAATGTGCTACCAGTGCCAATATAATCCTTAAAGAGTCATTTGATGAAACTGGAGAAAATGTCTCTTTATAATCAATGCCTTCTTTCTGTGTGAAACCCTTTGCAACAAGACGTGCTTTGTATTTTTCAACATTGCCTTTAGAGTCCCGCTTAGTTTTAAATATCCATTTGCAACCAACGGATTTCTTATCCTTAGGCAATGGAACAATATCCCAAACATCATTGTCATACATGGATTTCATCTCTTCATTCATGGCATCTTTCCACTTTTGAGAGTTAGAGCTTTCCATAGCTTGTTTGATATTAACAGGATCATTTTCAAACATGCCAATGTCAAACTCATGTTCTTGAAGATATGCATAATCCTTCGATTGTGTAGATCTTTTCTCTCTAGTAGATCTCCTAATTGGCACAGGCTCTATATTTTCTTGAGGTTCATTCACAACTTGATTTTCAACAGGAGGAGGAACATCATTACCAACTTCTGAATCTCCCACAGGCCCTAGGCCATCAACATTGGTCATGGCAATGTCAGGTTTGGGTTGGATTCAGGTCCATTTGTGTTCTCTATTTCATGTTGAGTTTCTAACTGAGTTGTTTGGGATGATGAAGTTTGCACATTGTCAAAAGATGTATTTCTAAACACAATCGGAATTTGAACAAAACCAGGACTTTGGTCCATAGTCTTATTCTCATTCGTCTCTTCTTCTTTAAAAATACTATCTTTTGTCATATCTCCCCCCACAAACTCATTATCCTCAAAAAATTTCGCACTTCCTGACTCGAAAACTATACATTCTGCTGGATTATAAAATTTATACCCCCTAGATTGTTCAGAATAGCCTATAAAGTAACAACTAACGGTCCTTTCGTCCAGTTTCTTTTCACTTGGCTTATAAGGCCTAGCTTCACATGGACATCCCCAAACTCTCAAATGATTCAAGCTAGGCTTGCGCCCAACCTATAACTCGTAAGGGGTTTTGTTAGTTGCTTTAGTAGGCACTCTATTAAGTATATATGCTGCAGTCTTTAAGGCTTCTCCCCACAAATTCTCAGGTAGAGTTGTACGAGCAATCATACTTCTCACCATGTCTTTAAGGGTGCGATTTCGCCGTTCAGCAACACCATTCATTGCAGGTAAACCTGGCAACGTATACTGAGGCACAATTCCGCATTCCTCTAAGTATTTTGCAAAGGGACCTTAACGTTGTTCTCCTGATCCATCATAACGACCGTAGTATTCACCACCACAATCAGAACGAATGGACTTTATACGTTTGTTAAGTTGTAACTCAACTTCCGTTTTGAACTTTATGAACACGTCTAATGCTTCCACCTTTTCTTTTATTAAATAAATATGACCATATCTTGAATAATCATCTATGAATGTGATAAAGTAACGGTGACCATTTCTTGTAGCCTTTGGAAAAGGACCACAGATATCCGTATGAATCAATTCTAAGACATCATTACATCTTTTTGCATCATACTTACGTTTATTAGTTTGTTTTCCCTTTATACAATTTACACAATCACTTAAGTTTGTAAAATCTAAAGGTTGGAGAATATCATTAGACACAAGACGTTCAACTCTTTTCATAGAAATATGTCCTAATCGCTTATGCCATAATGTTGCTGATTTCTCGCAAGTTAATTTACGTTTTCTAGTATCTATATGCAAAACCTCTGAATGTGAAGTATCTATATCTAGAACATAAAGATTATCATAAGAAGACAAGACACCAAAAGCAACTTGTTTTGAATTTTGATATAAACTGAAATTTCTATTACCAAATGAACATACAAAACCTTTATTGTCCAAATAGGAAATAGAAATTAAGTTCCGTCTAAAGGATGGAACCACTAATGCATCAAAATACAAATAAAATCCTGTCCTACATAACAATCTAAAATGCCCTATTCCTTCTACTTCGACTCTGTTGCCGTTTCCCACGTAAACGTAGCGCTCGGCCTCACTTGGCTTGCGACAACTTAGGCATCCCTGCATCGATATACTGATGTTAGATGTTGCACCTGAGTCTAACCACCAAGTATATCTAGATACAAAACTTAAATTAACTTCAGAACAAACTAAACCAAGAGACATACCTTCTTTCTTTGCCTTCCATGCATGATAGTTGGCGCAGAATTTCTTTGTATGCCCAGGTGCTTTACAGAAGAAGCATGTCCTTTCTTCTGAATCATCAAAAGTATCCTTTTTGCTCTTCTTCGCATCTTTGTCTGCAGCTGCCTTGGTGGGTTTCTTTTCCTTGGCAGTAAACTTGCGCTTCTTGCCTTTACCCTTAGGATTAGATGTTACTACATGAGCACTTTTTCCCTTAGTCATTCTCTGTCTCTCTTCCTCCTGCACCAACTGAGCCTCAAACTCAGGTAGTGTCCACGTCTCCCTTTGACAATTATAAGTCAACTTGAATTGACTAAAGTTAGACGGGAGAGACAGAAAAATGAACTCAATGAGAACCTCATCAGAGATGTCATAATTATGCCCTTTTAAGGCACGTTGCAGTCTTGTCATCTCAATAACATGCTCTCTAACTCCTTCTTTTCCCTTGTATTTTATTGTTGCCAACTTCACAAAGAGTGTACTAACTTCAGTCTTTTTACTCTTTGTGAATTTCTTTTCATGGGCCTTAAGGTATTTAATAGCGCCGGTTTCTGTATCAGGTATTATGCCTCGAAAAGTCTCATGGATCGTTTGCTTCATGACCATTATGCACATGCGATTTGAATGCTCCCATTTTTCAATATCAGCCTTCTCTTGGGGAGTTACCTCACTCTCTTTATTAGGCTTGGGGCGATCAAATCTCAGTGCTATGTCCAATTGCATGATCCCTAAGACTAATTTCAGCTTTTCCTCCCACTGTTTGAAATTGTTCCCCATGAGGGGCTTAATCTGACTTAGATTTGACATTATGTTTAGATCTGGAAATTCAAGAACAAAGAAATAATTTAGATACGATGCGTCACGATTTGATCCTTAATCATAATTCTAAAATCTATCTAAAGGCATGTGTAAAACTATTTGCTCCATTAAATCTTTAGCCAAAACACCATTCAGTAATGAAACACCTTTGGGTGCAATCATTACCTTCAGGCACTCTGGTGTAGTGAATAAAGTACAAACATGTAACCCTTTTGTCAATCAACCTTTGGGTCAAATTAACATATCTATGAACTAACGACCAGGCCAGTCAACGGGGGGAGGAGGATCACAGACGGATCGCTTATGCTCCAAGCCCTCGATGCTTTTCTAGACATCGCTAGTCCATGTGTGTTGCAACTTATTTTTATACACTACCCTTATGCACTAAACAATTTTAGCAAGCGCTAACCCTCCTTTGGGAAAGCTAACACTCACATCCATTTCTAGCACGTCATTTTAAACTTGTCATGTGCCATCCTGCACTTGTCTCACACAGAGTGGTCCATTTGCGAACAATTAGTGCTCAACTTGTACAAAATTTATGACACATGTAAATCCTAATTGCCTTTAAATAGATCTAAAACTATGCCTAAAGCCTATTCTAGGACGTAAAATAACTACTCGCCCTAATCAAGCCCATAGCCTAATCTAAGACGTAAGTTAATAACTACTCGCCTTAATTAGAATTTAGTAATTAATCCTAGCTTTAATTAATATCAAATTAATTTTTTTTTTATATTAAAAAAAAAACTAAAATTCTTTAATCAATTAGGCTAAAATTATAACAATTATGTTCAAAATAATTTTTAATTGTTATAAACATAATTTAGAAAATATCCTAACTTCAATTAGTTGAGAAACTAATTTTGGATTATTAACTAAATTATTCTTTAAATAACTTTATGCTATATTAGCACAAATTATAATATATCCAGAATTGGAACTTTAATTAGCCACTAGCTAATTTTAGATTATAAACTATATTGCATATATAATAATTAGGCCTAATATAGCATTTTGCTTCTTTGGGGTATATTAATACGTGGTGTATTAATATAGGTTTCCATATATAGCATTTATATTTCCATATATGAAAAAATAAAAAATAAAACAGATGCAATAATTACTTATTTTTCCAAATTTCAGAAACGAAAAATTCTGATTTGTTGCGTAATTAAACTTTTCGAAGGCAGACACAGTACACCTTCGTATATTTCACCAAAATGTGATAAATTATGCGAATTAAAATCAAAACAATCGAACAAAACCTCTCCAAAATCACACGAAGCGCAAGGATTGGCACAATTCGAATATTCAATCAAAATACGCATAAAAAATCAATTAAAGCGAATTTTAACAATTTCCATTTGCAACAATAAATTCGATTCGAAAAACAGAAAATAATTGACAAACAATTGAAGATGGCATAACATTTTCTCTAGAAAATAATTACCTTAAATTCCTACATAGGTGGCTCTGATACCACTTGTTGGATTTTATTTTGTGGGTTTTCCTAATTACTTTAAACCCTAACCAAGATCTACTCCTATGTAAGAAATTAAACTTAATGCACAGCGGAACTTACTTTCCATCTTCAAAAGCCTCCGTATGCTATCAATCAGACAGCTTCCAAGACTCTAGGTTGATAAGCTCCTGGTTTTGACTTGAGTTGTTGGCTCTCGAGTCCTTCCAAGAACTTGCAATCCTCTCTTCCTTTTCTCTGGCTATCCGAAAAATATGACAGAGTATCTCGTCTTCAATGGAGCAGACAATTGTGATTATCTTTGCAAGCATTGGAGACTCAGCCTTTAAATACAAGTGCTAGGTCCTCAATTTAGCATAACCATAGCCTAAAATTGGCGTAACATGCCAAAATAACCACAGCTAAAAATAACATGCCAAAATAACCATAGCCAAAAATAATTTCAGGTTAGTGCTGAAATTAGTTTAACTAATTTTAGATCAGTGCCGAAATTATCACATGTATATTAGTTAGACCAATTATAATCGGTCCATTAACAATTATAATTAATCAAATGTATTTCTATATATTTTCGGTTCCAAACCCTAATTGAAATACGTATAATGTCATTCCTTAATTAATCACTTATTTTGGCATTAATACTCGTGACAGTATTAGACATATAATTATAATACACGCATGTCCAACTTAATTTATTGGATTTAGACGTTTCTAAATCCAACACAGCTTCCACCATCTTTTGTAGTACATCGATTGCAACATTGAACAGCATGGGGGATAATGGGTCCCCTGTCGTAGGCCCTTCTTTTGTGGAAAGAAGTCTGTCTCCCCTCCATTAATGATAATTCTTGAGGAAGCCATATTGAGCAATGCATCTATCCATTGTATCCATTTATGCGGGAATCTTCTTGCCAACATAACCACCTTTAGATAAGACCAGTTAACTGAATCAAAAGCTTTCGCAAAGTCCAGTTTTATAAAGCATGACGGTTTGCCACTGTTTGAAATATGGTGTAACGGTTCCCTTGTTGTATTGAAATTTTTAGAGATTTATCGACTCCGGATAAAAGTTGTTTGTGTCGGGGATATAAGGGCAGGCAAGAAATCTCTTAATCGGTTAGCCATGATCTTAGTTATTAATTTTGGAACTGCATTCATCACACTTATTGGTCTAAAATCACCAACCTGTACAGCCACCTCCCTCTTTGGTATCATAATGATATTTGCTTGATTGATGGATGAAATATCTAGCGTTTGTTCAAAAAAACCCTGAATCAAATCTGTCACTTCCTCGTTAATCACCAACCATTGAATTTGAATAAACTCATTCGGTAAGCCATCAGGTCCTGATGCCTTATGCCTTGCCAATTGGCGAATAGCCACTTCAATTTCTAGTATAGAAATCGGTTCCTGTAGAGGTGTGAGATCAGGATTAATAGAGCAGAGCAGTTCTGGATTGAAACTAATAATAGTGTTATCAATCCCAAGAATATTTTTCATGTGCTCCTTGACTTTATGTACAAATCTCGAAGCATAATAATACCGGTTCCATAGATTCTAAGTAGGCCCTGTTTCGTAGAAGCTTTAACAAAATGAACGGAAATTTAATAAATTCTTAAAAGGAACTATTTCAGCTTTGTTGGATCTATTAATTTTTTTGGATTCAGTCTAAATATGCGCTACGATATGAAGACTATCTTGTATTTTAATCTTTTGGGTCAGTGAAGGCCCATTAACTACCATGGTCCAGTCTTCGAAGGAAAATAGATAACAGGTTGAAAAATGAAGAGACGGTTATCTGTTTTTTTTTCCTCTACTCCTTTTCTTCAGGTGAAGAGGTTCATTGAGTGCGGCCCAGTCTAAAAATAGAAGGGAAAAAAGATGGAATAGGGTTACCCCATTGTTGAGGAATTCATATCACCTTTAGGTAACATAATATTTCTGTTTAGATTTAGACTGTTTGATCGGAATCTGCACAAATATTTAAAGAGATCACCTACATTTTACTTCGAATTGATCTGGATTCTTACAAACAGTCTGAATCTAAATGGATAGGCTTATACTTTCTATTTCACTTTTTAATATGTAACACAATTTTTAATTTAAAACAATTTTATTTAAAAACATCGATCTCTAACTTTTTTATCGGCTCTCGTTCCTGTTGTTCTCTCTTTCAGTAGTAATAATTATTGACGTGACCGTTAAAAATAATTAAAACTTAATTGTACGAGCATGAAGATTTAGAAATTAGAATTAACTTAACAGGTGAAACTATGGTACTATGCATAGCACGGATTGGTCTGTACTATAGATGAGTATCTTTTATCATAATCCACACAGTTGTTAGAACTGTTCAACAATATATCCATATGAAAATGTTCTTGCAGACTAAAATTTGCATTTTTTTTTTACTATTTTCTTTTAGATAGGAAATTATTTGATATAAAAATTCTAGGTCATTCAAAAGTAAGCTATCTAAAAAGATATTTTTAACAAAAATTGAATATTTAGTCTAAAAGTATATTTTCATACGAAAATTATATTAAACAGTTAATACGTTTATATTAACTGTTTAAATTTTAATATCAAAAATATTAATCCATAGTACATACAAATTTCCTCTATAAATGCCATAACTCACTTCTAACTTAATTTTTATTTGATTCTTGACCGCTGTTTTAGTTTAAAGTATAATTTTCAAGAACAAAAGTAGAGAACCGATTTAATTGCTCTAACACGAGGAAACAATTTTTTTTCAATAAGAGTTAGCTACGTCATAATGACGCCAGCAGGACTGATTTTGACATCCAAGTTTCAACAGAGAATTTATTTTCTTCTTTTGGTTTTTCTTTCTCTCTCTGAATAAAGTTTTAGAAATTCCCTATGGCATATGAAAGGAAAGCGAGTTATGGCCGTTTTCTGGGTTAACATCTCAAAGCGGCAACACCACCAATTATCTGATCATTTGTTCTATGGTTCTATTAAATGGACTTATCCTTTAGTGCACTACTAGTATAATAATTATATTTCTTAGAAGTGCTTTTGTATTATAGTCGGCTGATGTGGTTTGTGCATTTGGAGATCTGCATGCTCAAATGTAACCCACATAAAGCAATGTTATGAACCTTTTTTTATTTCCCATTGAAAGTTGAAACATCCCATGTTAGCTTAGGATTCCTATTATCCTATAGTGTGTCCAATTAGGCTTACTGTAAACCATTTCATTAAACAGTAAAATTGTTGTCTCAGAATCTACAAATGTTCAAACAAAATCAATAAGTCTGTTTAATTCAATTTTCGATTTCTTTTGTTTTTCTAATATGGTTAAGAAAGAAAAAAAAAATCTAAAACGAAACTTTCTTTTGTTGTTGAATCTCCCAATCTTGATTTTTTAGCTAATTAAATTTATATTTAATTCTTTCAATCTTGATTTTTTGCCAATTAAATTTATAATTAATTCTTTCAAGTTTTACAAAAGTTTTTAAAGAATCTTCTTAAATGGTTTTATAACAAGTAAAAACTTTTGTTCAATGGCCATAAAAGTGTTAAGTGAAAAAATGAAAATGGACATCTCCGGTTGCTACAAAACCGGAGATTTCACTTATTATGTAGTGGCCCAGTGTACTAGGTGCCTAATGAAATAAAAATGGCCCATATAAGAGGCAATGAGCAAACAAGCATTCAAGAAAGCATCATGCAAGAGTTCACCCCTTTAATGCGTCTTTATTTGCTGTCATGATAGAATAGTTTGTCACTTTGCTCCCCCAAAATTAATTATTGACAATTGCGTCATTTTCTCATCATCATGATATCAGCAAAGATCTTATGGAAAATTGCTCCGAGAATAAAATGGATGATTGATTGGGATTTGAGATAGGATCTCCTCATCTCCATCTCCATGGTATCAGCAAAGCATATAATGTTGCGTGTGTGGATATAATTTCTTAAGGGATCACGGGACCGGTTTTAATATTTTAATATCTTTAATTCAATAAACAAAGATTTTACGAGTATGTGCATAGAAAGGAACATTTTGGACTGTTTTTTTTTGTGAATCATTTTTAAAAAGCATGCATCTGTTTTAACGTATGATGTAGGCTTGTAAAATGCATATAATATCTGAGAAGAGTTTACTAACAAAGCTATATTGCTAGTACTAACGGACCTATATATATATATATATCATGAGGAGGGATCGGATGACACTCTTTTTTGTGGACATCGAATAACATTGTGCATTTTTAAAGTTTTCAAAGTCCAAACAGTCGATCCAAACCGTTCAACATAATGGATATGTTAAAATGTGTTTGCAGATCAAATTTTATATTTTTTGGAAATTTTTTACTATTTATTAAGTATTTAACAAAATCGCTATATTCAGACCGTTGAATTTTTGTACCCATCTTAATAAATAGTAAAAAAATTCAGAAAAATGTAAAATTTGATTTGCAAGCACATTTTAACATATCCATCAAGTTCAACGGTTTGGATCGACTGTTTGGACTTTAAAAATGCACAATATCATCCATGTCACCAAAAAAAAGGTGTTATCCGATCACTCCTCATATATCATAATCTTTATCCGAAATTTCGCACTACAAAGATAGACTACTAATTATATCACAAATTTGCAAAATTTCCCACTGACAATATGCCACAGTACTGCTTATTGTTGTCTAATCATCAAAAACAATATGAATGAATTTCACCTTGGACCAAATTGTAAATATGTACTTCATATTAAAATAGGATGTATATCAAATTTGGATCAAATTAAAAGTTAATTAATATTTCATCGAATAATTTTAAATTTTTGATAGTTTAATTCAATTACTATTTGATGAATGATCAATTCAAATTTAATGCATGTCCTATAAATAATGATGAACACATCTACAAATTAATTTATTTTTCTCATTGGAACAATATTTTTAAAAATAAATATCAGATGGATGTTATGATGTACCATAAAAGTTTGATATACGTAAACAATTATCATTGTATGCAGTTTTATAACTCCTCTTTCTATCCTCATTTTTCATCAAGTAACTTTTAAAAAATCAAGAGGTAATAAATGTTTCTACACCGAAGTTTAGGTTGCAATAATGAACAAACTCGAGAATTTTTTATTCATAAAAATTAATAAAAAAAATGAGAAAGAAAGAGTTATCTGTATCCAAATCTTTCTATCCACATTATCCAGTCCATATCATTTTTCATGTCCCTTGATTTTAATTATTTTTGTTGGCCGGATTAATTCTCTGTATCCAAATTACGTATATTGGAATTGAGCCAACATCAATTTTTGAAATTTAATTTTACCGTTATCATCAAATGTTTTGACCGTAAACAATACGCATATTGAAATTAAGATGTTTTGACCGTAAACAATACGCAGCTTGGATGCTGACAATCTGGCCAACAGAAATAAAAACAGCCAAATTAGTTTGGATCGGAGGCATTGTTCTCGATTCAAACTTTAAATCGAAAACAACAGTTCCGATATTTTTATGAGTGTAAGAATGAGTCTCTCTTAATTTTACAATTGAGTTTTATTTTCTGTTGAGTTTTGAAGTATCTTGTCACGGTAAACTCCTGTTCACTAATTTGAAACCTTGTGCTCTACGCCTCTACCTCGTTACATCAGGAGAGGAAACAAAAGATATCTTTTTTATCTAAAATCTTTGGTGTGATTGTTTGAAAGGTTTACAGTCATCTTAAAATCTGTCGGATTTTTAGAAAAATATATCCAAAGAATTTACCTGTGTGTAACTTATTATGGTCCATAAAAAATGGGGATGTGAACAAAAATGGTCCCATGGTATCTTCCGCGTCACCAATTTTACAAACGTCCCTGTTCTTGAATTCGTATCCTCTGAGATATCTCAAACTTTGCGTGACTTTATGGAAAATCCTAACCGTTTAAAGACGTTCTGCACGAATCTCAAAGCCCACATGACACTGACCCCCTACGTGGCTACGTCACTCCCGAATAGGCACCGGACACGTCGGTCAGGCAAAAGTTGAGATATCTCAGAGGATACGCACTCCCTGTTCTTACCTCCCAGCCTAGATTTATAGTGGTGACAAACTGACAATGTATCTTGAAACAAAGCTGTGTAAGTCCCAATGTCTCTTGCCACACATTTCCACAGGCCTTAGCCGCCATAGAAGATCAAAGATATGTTCTGTTTTTATTGGACTAGCGTCAATGTAAAGTTTAACTGATGTTGAATGCTTTGTCTATTTGACCACTTGGAAACCTATTTATCCTTGCAATTACGTTCTATTCTGCGTCGATCTCACTCGTTTTGTTACTTGTGTATTTCATTATTTTTTTTTGTTGATTTGATCTCGGATGTGTGCATTTTAGATTCGTATCATTTTCAATGCTACGCACTACTAATTGTTCCACTTAGTCGACATTTAAAGTATGTCCCACTGTGAGTGTGTGTATCCATAAATCAATCAAATTCAGATAATCATATCTTTCTCTCTGTCCTTTTGCTCCATTTTCTCTTTCCTTTTACCCCCTTCCAACAATCAGTTATCCTTGTTTTCTGGTTAGTTGTTTCTTTTAAAGGAAGCAAAACTTACACTTACTCTAATAAAATTTATTAAACACAAACCCATAGAGGATTTATTAATGTTTTTCCCTTTTAAGTACATATACTCCAAATTAATAAAATGGGATGTCCCTTTAAATTTCACCATATGGTGTGAGACATTAATGGTAGCATTGGCAACTGAAAGCGACATTCATCAATTTCAACCTTCTTTCTTTTTTTTTGAAATTCTTGGTAGTGGCATCAATTGCAACTTTAACTATGTCAAATTGATCACTTCAGTAATAAATTGATTGAAAGAGATTGCCTCCAAATTAATTGAACTTGCTTATAAATTGTAATTAAGTTCTTTCTTTACAACCGCTAAGTGCATTAAGACGATTGAGCCTCGAATTTATTACCATGGTTGATGTGATTGGTTCGTATACCATGAACTCAAGTTTAGATATAGATCTAGCAGCAAACTAAGAATTGGCTTCAAATTTAATTTGTGGTGTTTCCAGGAGTAATATTGACCACCAATTGAGCATATTGTGAGATATTGTGTTTGAATGGTTGAGATAAAACAACATCAATCCAAAGCATGGGAAGTATTCCTACATATTTTGTTTCTAATTCTATATTTTTCTGAATGTTCTTCACATACAACACAGTATAGCAAATCGCCAAACCCAAAGTCTCTTCCAATTTCAGACGTTTCCTTGACATAATTTCATAAAATTAAAATCATACTATAGGCAATTCATCCTTTGGAGAGAACGGTGTGCTTGATTGTTTAGAGAGCAATATAAAACAGTCAACGATTTAGTTGAAGAAGTTAGATCTCAGTGACACTTTCTGAATAATGAAGAATAAAGATTGAAGAATTATATACAAGAAGAAATTAACATTTTCATTCGTTGTTTCATGTACTTTGTTATTTTTCGCTTTTTTTACTCTTTTGTTTTCTTGTTTGTTTTTTCTCTGTTTTTGTTTTTTTTTTATCCATCTATAAATCCACACTAGAGTTCTTTCTCAAACCCTTTACATTTGGTTGCACTCTAGAATAGCTACTATTTGAGAATAGTGATTTTTGAAATAGTGTGAGAATAGTGTTGATTGGATTTAACATTTAGAATAGCTACTCTTTAGTGTGAGAAGAGTGTGGAAATAGCTACTCTTTTCGGAATAGTGAAAATGTTGTTTGGATTGAACATTTAGAATAGCGATGGAGAGATTGAACATTTGAGAAAGCACCAATTGCTATTCTGACTTTTTGTAGGAATAGCGGAACGGCGCTATTCTCGCTGTTGCAAATAGCAATTGAGTATGTTTGAATGGATCGGAACAGCGCTATTCTTACTATTCTCAGTACATCCAAACATAGCATAAATGATTGTAACTAATTGCGGTTAATAAAATAGGAGCTTGACTTCTATTTCTTACTAAAAAAAAAAAAATCATACTATACGCTTTTCAATCTTGGCTTATACACAGTGGTCTATCTTTCATAAGATTTGAGTAAATTAAAATTTTCTTGAGTATGATATAAGAATTAAAATTCTTAAATCATTTCGGAGCAAACTAACCCTATACCTTTGACTAATAATATTAACGCAATACTTTAACCTTTAATATAAAAGAAAAAAAAAACTTTAGAGGAGGCAGAGAAGCTGCTAGCTCGAGTATATATGGACCATTAATAGAACAGAGAGAGTTCCACGTATATGGGTACTAGGAGTATATAGCCATATATCCAGAACGAAATAATTAGATGTAGTGATAACATATAATGCATGCCTCCACTCAACTGAAATATCTAGGTGCTTTTGCTGCCAAAATCTATAAATATCCTGACTGGATTAGCTTTTGGTTACTTATAATTATTTGATACCTAAATTGATACCTGGATTTTAAATTAAAAAAAAAGGAACTTATTTGATACCTAAATTGCTATCTACTGAACTGAAGATGTATTCCTGATTCCTCATATCAGAATAATGAGGATTAAATTTATCTGCATGTCTTTCGTGTTTCATCGTGTCTCATATTCTTTATCTTTGTTTTCAAAGTTCAAAAAGAGTCTATCCAAAACCGATCAACATGATATATATCCATATTAAAATGTAATTGGAGATCAAATTTTATATTATTTTTATTAATTACTTGTTTACTATTTTTTTAGATTGATACAAAATTATTGTTTCTGAACTATCCAAAAATAGTGATTTTGTATCTATCGAAAACAATACTGAAATTTTAAAAGAAAATATAAAATTTAGCGTTCAAATACATTTTAATATGAAAATCATGTTGATTAGTTCAGAATGACTGTTTGAATTCTGAAAACAAAGAGAAAATATATGAGACATGACGTACAATGAAAGAACATCTAAATCCTATGAATAAAGCTAAAAGATAAAGCTGTACAAGACCAACAAATCTCATTAATTATGTTTAGAAAAATTATTTTCTCATCTGAAGCAACTTACTTTTTTAGCCCCTGTACTAAATAGAATTCCATGATGTGGGTGACATAAATCCTATATGTACTTGCGTAATTTATACTTAGTGTAAATACTTCGTACAGCATCCACACACGTGACTAAGCTTCATAGATAAAACAAGTCCGGGTGAAATTGTTTCATTATTTATAAATACTTGTTTTTTTTTGTGTGGTCTGACATGGCTTAGCGTATATGTAATAAACCAGTCCCAATCAATTGGAGCAGTCCAAATGTCGAACAGTTTATCAGATGGGTTCATGGGACGCATTGACTGAAGTGGGCTCTGCATCTCATAAATTCTTTACCAGAACAATCTGTTCATTTTCCTTTAAACAATTATTAGAAATGCTTTCGGTCACTTAATATTTTTCATGCATCATCAGTCGTAACCCATGTGCACCGCACAACTCCATTTTTTTTTAGTTTTAGAAACTAGGGTAAATTTCGCTCTAGGTCACTAAACTTTGTTATTTGTCACGAATTGGTCACTCAAGTTTGATTTGTCTCTTTTGAGTCACTCAACTTTGTTATTTGTTCCAATTAAGTCCCTCTATTTTTTCCATCCAAAATTTTAACGGAATATGCTAATTCCGTTAGTATTTTGGATGGAATATGCTAATTCCGTTAATATTTTGGAGGAAATGAGTATATTCCGTTAATTTTTTGGACGGAAAATGAATATTCCGTTAAATTTTTGGATGGAAAAGTATAGAGGGACTTGATAGGGACAAATAACAAAGTTTAGTGACTTAAAAGGGACAAATCAAACTTGAGTGACCAATTCGTGACAAATAACAAAGTTTAGTGACCTCCAGCGAAATTTACCCTAGAAACTAATAAAATCAATTTATCGAAAAAAAATGGATTTTTTTTTCTTTATAAATGGATGAAACCAAATCAATAATTTGTTTCTATTGATTTCATAATTTATCACTCTAACAACTACCCAATATGGAAAATTAATGGTGCCAAATTGATTGTTTAGTCACATTGGCCTCTCTAATAGAGTCTGAGTGGATGCGAGAAAATGAATGAGAGAAGAGAGATCGTATATCACAGTCTCTCCTGAGACATAATAAATAATTTGATTTCAGTAGCTTTCGAACTTTTGTTTTAACAAAAACATGGATTCTAGTTTTTTTTTTTTTTAATTTTCCTTGACAAAAGACCGACTACAATAATATAACTTACGAAAACTATTTGACACAAAATTATCGATTAAGTCATGCAGATATTCAAATGAATGATTTGGTTCCATATATTAGATTGAAAATAAATAAATAAAATCATCTTTCTGATTATTTAAGTTTTTATTTCTATAAAAAATTGCAGCAGCTCATGTCATTGTGATTCGTACAAAATCGTAAAATTGTACAAAACAAACAATTGTTGTTTGCTTTCTTCTTCAACAACTATCACGAACCTACTTTTTTTTTAAGGTTAGTGACTTTAATGTCTATTAACAATTTGATTAATAAAAATCATATTTATAATGAACCAAGCGACTCTAATTCCTAAATCTACTTCTTTATTCTCACGAAATCTTCTAAATTACTCAAAATTATTCTAATCGCCCTTAATCATCCTCTAAATTTTTAGATATATTTTTTAACTGGATCTAATCTTCTAATCACTTATACACACTCATAATTACCCTAATACCTTAATCCTCATCTCGCTCAACAACTGGATTTGCTCCTTCGACCGCCATCGCACTCCGACAATCGAATCTAGCTACTAACTATCACGCTCCGATCGAGCTGAGGACTCTACACTCCGAACTCCGACGATACCGCGCTCTTGGCTCCGGTCAGTTCCCTCCTCTCTCTCTCTCTCTCGTTTTCCTCTCCAGTCAAAAAAATAGAGCCAAGCGAGAGATAGAGGAGTAGAGGGCATGATGTGTCGGAGATGAGATTTACAAGAAGTGAAAAAACGGACGGATGTGAAATGTGGATTAGAGAGGGAGGGGGGGTGGGGGAGAAGCTGGCGACTCTAGGGTTATCGCTCATTTTGTTTTGATAGGAGTTGGTGAGTAATTTGTTTTGGTGTGTGCTACGTACTACCAAAAACAAATTAACGATACACCCCTCGTTCCCACTTCATTACGGTTATTCATTAATTCCAAAATTAATTAAATATTAACAATATATAGATTTATATGATATTTGTTAAATTGATAAAATAAAATTATAAATATAATCAAGCTTAATTTAGTAATTAAGATATTATTCTTTGTATGAAATGCCGCAAGATTGAAATCCAATGCCACCATTACTAAGATTTGTTGAAGGACTTGTTTGTTTACTCATAACCTACTCTTCCGTGCTCATACAAATTATTTATTATACCATCATATATGGTAAGATTATGACATTTTGTATCTGACACATCTCAAACATACCTTAGAACCTACATACTAGCTAGAAAATGACTACATTTAATTATTGGTCACCATTTTTGGCAAAATGAGTAGATTTATTTGTCAAATTCAATTGACAATATACATTTACATCTACTGATCAACTTGCCCTAAATGTTGGAAAATTTTGAAAATGTTGCTGACAATATTTACATAGAGTGAGAACACACATATATATTGTACAGTTCATTTCAAACATTGATTTTCAAGTTGGATGTAAAATTTCAAAATCTAGTTAGCTAAACATTATGGAAAAAAGAGAGGTTGAAAGTTGAAACCATCCTTCACTCAAAAAAGAAAACGTGCCTAGCTAGGCAACAGCTTTTGATGTTAATAAAATTAATGTATCTTTATTTATGGATTGAGGCGGTAACAATTGCAGAAATAATGTTAATAATAAATTTAAATGATCAGGACTACTTAATTTATTACTTGTACATGAAATAATATAGACATGGAGGCTACATGGTTTATGACTTAATTTATTACTTAATCCTGCGAAATTTAAGACTATATTAATATATATTAATTGCAATTCTTTATGTATATGCTACGACCAGCTTATTAGTTATTACAACATGTTATTATTTAAGCCAAATGTTTAACCTAGTTATAATTCATTCTTGCTGCCTTAATTTATTTCATTTTTTGGTTACATACATACATACATATAGGGGTGAGTAAATCGCTCATAACTCGTGAGCCGCTCATAACTCGCTCATTAAAAGCTCGTCTAAACTCGCTCATTTATCCGCTCATTTAAACTCGCTCATTAACAACTCGCTCATTTACTTAATGAGCGAGCATGAGCATGACCCAACTCGCTCATAACTCGCTCATTAAGCATTTGCCACATCTAATCTTTGCCACATTTAATCCTATGTAATTCTGTGTAACATCAACCTTGCATCATTAAGATTGATAGATAGTAAGCATAGTTTCATATTTGATTCTGTGTAATATAGTGAGCACAATGTAACATTTAATTATGTGTAATATACTAATATTCATAGTTTCATATTCATTTTTTTTTGTAAATCGGCAGAACCAAAACCTCCGCCTAAATCCAAAAACAAGTAATAGTCATAACAACTCTCTCATTTAAATGAATTATGACAATTTGTTGGATTTTGTTATGATGACTTTTAACAAATTTTGTTATGCGTGGGCACACTATATAATTTTGTTATGAGTCATAAGTCATAACTCGTGAGCCGCTCATAACTCGCTCATTAAAAGCTCGCTCATTTGCAACTCGCTCATTTATCTGCTCATTTAAACTCGCTCATTAACAACTCGCTCATTTACTTAATGAGCGAGCATGAGCATACCCTAACTCGCTCATGCTCGCTCATTAATCACCCCTACATACATACATACATACATACATACATATATATATATATATATATATATATATATATGAGTTAGGCTGGGGTGCTATGGATAGCATAGTGGTCTCTATGCTACGGCTCAATATTCGAGTTTTCAAAATCCAAACGGTCGATCCGAACCGTTCATCTTATTCTCCATATTAATATCTGCTTGGAGACCAAATTTTATATTTTTCTGAATTTTTTTACTATTTATTAAGCCACTTTGAAAATCGTTAATCCAACGGTTTTACTGTTTTGTGCAGCCACCGTTGGATCAACAATTTTGTAAAATACTTAATAAATAGTAAAAAAATTCAGAAAAATGTAAAATTTGGTCTCCAAGCAGATATTAATATGGAGAATAAGATGAACGGTTCGGATCGACCGTTTGGATTTTTAAAACTCGAATATTGAGCCGTAGCATAGAGGCCTCTATGCTATCCATAGCACCCCAGCCTAACTCTATATATATATATATATATAGGAATATGCTAGCATGTTATGCATAGCATAGAGCCCCTCCGTGCAACGGCTCGGATTTCGAGTTTTCAAAATCCTAACGGTCGATCTGAACCGTTCATATTGTTCTCCATATTAATATGTGTTTGGAGACCAAATTTTACATTTTTTGAAATTTTTTTACTATTTGTTTAGATTTATTGAAAATCGCTGTTTTCAGCAAATCTGGACCATAACAAAAATAGCGATTTTCAATAAATCTAAAGAAATAGTAAAAAAATTTCAAAAAATGTAAAATTTGGTCTCCAAACACATATTAATATGGAGAACAATATGAACGGTTCAGATCGACCGTTAGGATTTTGAAAACTCGAAATCCGAGCCGTTGCACGGAGGGGCTCTATGCTATGCATAACATGCTAGCATATTCCTATATATATATATATATATATATATATGAGGAGGGATCGGATGACACCTTTTTTTGGTGACATCGGATGACACCGTGTATTTTCAAAGTCCAAGCAGTTGATCCAAACCGTTCAACTTGATGGATATGTTAAAATGTGCTTGCAGATCAAATTTTACATTTTTCTGAATTTTTTTACTATTTATTAAGATGGGTACAAAAATTCAACGGTCTGAATATAGCAATTTTGTTAAATACTTAATAAATAATAAAAAATTCAGAAAAATATAAAATTTGATGTGCAAGCACATTTTAACATATCCATCAAGTTGAACGGTTTGAATCGACTGTTTGGACTTTGAAAACTTTTGAAATGCACGATGTTATTCGATGTCACCAAAAAAGGGTGTCATCCGATCCCTCATATATATATATATATATAGATATATAGGAATATGCTAGCATGTTATGCATAGCATAGAACCCCTCCATGCAACGGCTCGGATTTCGAGTTTTCAAAATCCTAACGGTCGATCCGAACCGTTCATCTTGTTCTCCATATTAATATGTGTTTGGAGACAAAATTTTACATTTTTTGGAATTTTTTTACTATTTCTTTATATTTATTGAAAATCACTGTAGAGAGAGAGAGACTAATGTGCATTTGAATGTATATGGGTCGAAATACATACGGTCCAAGCTCGACTTTTCAAAATCCAAATGGTTGATCCGAACTGTTCATCTTGTTCTCCATATTAATATGTGCTTGGAGACCAAATTTTACATTTTTCTGAATTTTTTTTACTATTTATTAAGTATTTTACAAAATTGTTAATCCAACGGTGGCTTCTGATTTTACTATTTTGTTAAGCCACCGTTGGATCAACAATTTTGTAAAATACTTAATAAATAGTAAAAAAAAATCAGAAAAATGTAAAATTTGGTCACAAAGCACATATTAATATGGAGAACAAGATGAACGGTTCGGATCGACCGTTTGGATTTTAAAAATTTAAATTTGGACCGTATTTATTTCGACCCATATACATTCGAATGCACATTAGTCTCTCTCTCTCTCTCTCTCTCTCTATATATATATATAGAGAGAGAGATGGGCTATGGTGCATTGCAATGCATGAACCCCCTTATGCATTGCACTATAAATCATGGATTTGAAGTCCAAACGACTGATCCGAACCGTTCATCTTGTTCTTCATATTAATATGTGCTTGGAGACCAAATTTTACATTTTTTGGAATTTTTTTACTATTTATTAAGCAATTTTGAAAGTCGCTGATCTGATGGTCCAGAAAATTTTACTGTTTTTTACTGTTCACAGCAAAACAGCAATTTTCAAAAATGCTTAATAAATAGTAAACAAATTCTAAAAAATATAAAATTTGGTCTCCAAGCACATTTCAATATGGATTAAACATCTAACGGTTCGGATCGGTCGTCTGGACTTTAAATCCGTGATTTATAGTGCAATGCATAAGGGGGTTCATGCATTGCAATGCACCATAGCCCATCTCTCTCTCTCTCTCTCTCTCTATATATATATATATATAGTTGGGCTATGGTGCATTGCAATGTATAGTCTCTTTTATACATTGGACTATAAATCACCGAATTCAAAGTTCAAATAACCGATCCAAACCGTTCATCTTGTTCTCCATATTAATATGTGTTTGGAGACCAAATTTTTATTATTTTTTTAGATTTATTGAAAATCGTTGTTTTTTTATGGTCCAGATTTATCTGAAAACATCCATTTTCAATAAATCTAAAAAATAGTAAAAAAATTTCAAAAAAATATAAAATTTGGTCTCCAAACACATATTAATATGGAGAACAAGATGAATGGTTTGGATCGGTTATTTGAACTTTGAATCCGGTAATTTATAGTCCAATGTACAAAAGAGGCTATACATTGCAATGCACCATAACCCATCTCTCTCTCTCTCTCTCTATATATATATATATATATATATATATATATAGAGTAATGCTACGCTACTTCGCGAATTAAAAGAACTGTTTTAATTCGCGCTCATATCTCTAGTTTTGAAGGCCAAATAGCCGATCCAAACTGTTAGATGTTTGATCTATATTAAAATGTGCTTGGAGACCAAATTTTACATTTTTTGGAATTTTTTTACTATTTATTAAGATGGTTTGAAAATTGCTGTTTTTATTAAAATTTTGCACCATTAAAAACAGCGATTTTCAAACCATCTTAATAAATAGTAAAAAAATTCTAAAAAATGTAAAATTTGGTCTCCAAGCACATTTTAATATAGATTAAACATCTAACGGTTTGGATCGACTATTTGGCCTTCAAAACTAGAGATATGAGCGCGAATTAAAACAACTCTTTTAATTCGCGAAGTAGCGTAGCATTACTCTATATATATATATATATATAGGAATATGCTAGCATGCTATGCATAGCATAGAACCCCTCCACGCAACGGCTTGGATTTTGAGTTTTCAAAATCCTAATGGTCGATCCGAACCGTTCATCTTGTTCTCCATATTAATATGTGTTTGGAGACCAAATTTTATATTTTTTGGAATTTTTTTACTATTTCTTTAGATTTATTGAAAACCACTGTTTTCAGCAAATCTGGACCATAAAAAAACAGCGATTGGCTACGGTGAGTTACGAAGTAAAACGCGTTTCTACTTCACGCTGTATTTTGATTTTGAAAGTCCAAACGACCGATCCGAACCGTTAGATGTTTAATCCATATTGAAATGTGCTTGGAGACCAAATTTTACATTTTTTGAAATTTTTTTACTATTTATTAAGCATTTTTGAAAATTGCTGTTTTGCTGTGAACAGTAAAAAAACAGTAAAATTTTCTGGACCATCAGATCAGCGACTTTCTAAATTGCTTAATAAATAGTAAAAAAATTCCAAAAAAATTGTAAAATTTGGTCTCCAAACACATTTCAATATGGAGAATAAGATGAACGGTTCGAATCGACGTTTTGAACTTTAATATCGCAAAATATGAGCATGAAGTAAAATAGTCGCTTTACTTCAAAACTCACCGTAGCCCATCTCTCTCTCTCTCTGTATATATATATATATATACACACACACACAGATATATATAGGATATGGGCTATGGTGCATTGCAATGCATGGAGGGTTTGTGCATTGGACCATAAATCTAAAATTCAAAATTCAAATGACTGATCCAAACCGTTCATCTTGTTCTCCATATCAATATGTGCTTGGAGACCAAATTTTACATTTTTCTAAATTTGTTTACTATTTATTAAGTATTTTACAAAATTGTTGATCCAACGGTGGCTTAACAAAACAGTAAAATCAGCAGCCACCGTTGGATCAACAATTTTGTAAAATACTTAATAAATAGTAAAAAAATTCAGAAAAATGTAAAATTTGGTATCCAAGCACATATTAATATGGAGAACAAGATAAACTGTTTGGATCGGTCATTTGAATTTTGAATTTTAGATTTATGGTCCAATGCACAAACTCCTCCATGCATTGGAATGCACCATAGCCCATCTCTATATATAGTACCATATAACATAGTAAACCCTACGTACGTACTCCATATAATTAACGAAATTCCTTGTAATTGTCACATTTAATCAAGTGTCATTGAATGTCTTTTTTTTTTTTCTGAAAAGCAATTCAACTGTTTAAATTAAGCTTTATTTCCCTCTCAAAAAAATGTATAGACATATATATATGTCAATCACCGATCAAAAGCTTACCTAACAATAATCTACAGGGGAAAAATTGTTTGATTGCATACCGTAACTTCTGGTTTGCATCAATCAAATCTAGCTTCCGTTTCAAGAATCAAACTAACAAATTAAAGCGCTTGGGAGCAAATGACGTGCAATTATTGCATGCATGTCTGTCCTATGAATAAGATGTGATATTTATACATATTCTTTAATTTATTTAATTTTTGCAAATAGATTAGAATAATTAATGGGGCATTTAAACTTGTATATCTATCAAGTTTGATGGATGCTGCAAATTAAACAAGTGGCCAGAAGTCAGATTATTACACATATGTATACGTGCAAACTATGGTGTGATGTGTACACCAAGAGGGGTTGGTGAGCACATCTCCAAAATGCTATTGGATTGACTTCGAACTACTAATTCAAACCGTTGAAATTCAAGTATTTCTTGAGTGATGCATGTATATGCAAAAATTTTAAAGTTTCGAATTCATTTAGTACATTGTCAAGCGATCAAAAAAATAATGAAAAATAAATACATAAAACAATTTAAAAAATAACTTATAAAATGTTCATTGTTTTGACCACTTGACCATGTGTTAAATGAATTCAAAACTTTAAAAATTTTGCATGTACATGCATCACGTACTCATGAAGTACATGGATTTCAACGGTTTGGATTCATAGTTCGAAGTCAATCCGATAGCCTTTTGGAGGTGTGCTCACCAACCCCTCTTGGTGAGCACATCACACCCTAGTTTTGCTCGACATATACCATGCCTATTGAAACATATATATTTAGTATAGAATTATATCAGACTCGCCATAGTGATATACAAGTATCGTATCCGTACATTGCAACTGAACATATTATAAGAGAAAAAAAATATCATACAAAATTATATATTTTCATAAAAGAATAATAATAATTCAACAATATCCATGAAGATATTAAAATAAATTGATTCTAATTCAAATTATAAGTAAAAAGTTAATTAGTATTATAATAAAGTCCAATAAGAAATAATGTCGAGTTAGTCTAAATTAAAGATATCATAGTAGTAGCTATATTATACATATATATTGTATATGTCAAAGAATTGTTATTTGTCATTTAATGATCTCATTTAAGTAAACATGATTCTATTCTCCATTTAGATACAGAAATGCACAGACAATAAAAAATGCATACACAAATGTTTAACCTATATGTCAAAAATGTATCTTTTTTACATTTTATATACACAAATGCACATACTTTCAGATAATAGAGGTCAAGCATATAATTATATATCAATCATGGAATGGGAGAGTATTCGCGACCAATATTGTCGGTATACCTTCACGGATACTACCGTCGCTAATAGAAAAAACACTTTTATGTCGGTATACCATTGCAGATAGTCAATTTTATCCTCGCGAATACTCTCCCATTCTTGTATTAATTTTTCTAGGTATCAATTTTACGCTACCCATAACAATTTACTCTAAACTATATAAAATAAGACATAAATACAAAAAAAATACAAAAAAATAAATGGAGGTTAATTGACCCCCATTAATTCTTTAAAGGTGAATTCACCCCTGCAAATCCATATAAATCATAGGGAGATGAGAATAACCCTTAAAACAGTAACAAGAGCCATAATATGATAACAACAAATAATACAACTTATTTTGATGATTTTTTTTCTTTTTTTCTGTTAAGCAACATAACAAAAATAAAATGTTTCGAGGTGATATTATTTGTTAAAGAACTTTAAATTCAATTTTTGACAATCAAATAAGGGGTTTAGAAAAATAACAAATTCAGATTTCTTAAATGACATTAAAATGGAAAGAAATAAGACATAACCAAGCAAATGTCAATCAATCCGAAAATCCTTAAATGACATTTAAAAAATAAATAAAAATGAGGAATAATCAGAAAATCAAGTATCTCACAATCAAATAAGGGGGTTTCAAAAAACTTTCGAAAAAAAAAGGGGAAGCGTAGATTTCATGAGAGAGATATTGCAAAGGCGTCGACGAGTATGCGTGTGTCTAATAAATTTAGACTTTTGCACTAAAAAAAACATCAAAAAAAATGGATAGAATAAAAAAAAGGTAGACTATTTGACCGGAGGGTTGATATTCAATCTGAAATTTAATATTTTAATCACAGTCATTGGCAGATCATGACATCGATCTACATGCTTAATAAGAGAGAAAAGATATGATC
This sequence comes from Carex rostrata, assembly GCF_964058835.1. Taxonomy (NCBI): domain Eukaryota; kingdom Viridiplantae; phylum Streptophyta; class Magnoliopsida; order Poales; family Cyperaceae; genus Carex; species Carex rostrata. The sequence goes on from NC_135919.1 coordinate 11,939,036, forward strand.
TTTGTTCAAAATGGAAGAGATATTGTATGTAACTTGTAATTACATTAATTTGCAGCAATTAGAAGCAAACACCTGAGAACAATGAGCTAATTAGTACAGTGGTACGAGTTTCTGTCACTTAGATACATATAACATATTCAGTTCTTGAGACATCTAAAAAAATACTAGGATGTACCAAGATTTTTTAATAATAAAAAAAAACAGCAGCAGCAGCACGCAGCTTGATGACATATTTGCATTTTTACCTGCATTAATTTAGTTTGTCTTGTAGTAATTTGTTTTTATAGTTTACGTAACTAATTATTTAATACAATCTTTAGCAATAATTGAATAATGATCGTAAGTACGTGTGACAATCATATATATATATATATATATATATAAACTGATGTGATGAATTGACAAACTAATTAAGGAGAAGGATTAGTTCCATATAGTTTGTTGCTTAGCACCTTGTTATGTACGTAGACAGTAACAATGACATTTCCTAGCTAGCCTCTCATGAAAAATAACAATTCTCCAAAAGCTATGTCTTGTAGTACTTTTTATTTATTAAAACTTCATCAATAATTGAATAATGATCGTAAGTGTGACAATCATATATATATAATGAAAACATATGTGATTAAGGTAAAAGGATTAGTTACATATATATAGTTTGTTGCTTAGCACCTTGTTATATATATATATATATATATATATATATATATATATATATATAGAGTTAGGCTGGGGTGCTATGGATAGCATAGTGGCCTCCCGTGCTACGGCTCAATATTCAAGTTTTCAAAATCCAAACGGTCGATCCGAACCGTTCATTGTTTAATCCATATTGAAATGTGCTTGGAGACCAAATTTTACATTTTTTGGAATTTTTTTACTATTTATTAAGCATTTTTGAAACCGCTGTTTTCCAGTGGTGCAGAATTTTAATAAAAACAGCGATTTTGAAACCATCTTAATAAATAGCAAAAAAATTCCAAAAAATGTAAAATTTGGTCTCCAAGCACATTTCAATATGGATTAAACAATGAACGGTTCGGATCGACCGTTTGGATTTTGAAAACTTGAATATTGAGCCGTAGCACGGGAGGCCACTATGCTATCCATAGCACCCCAGCCTAACTCTCTCTCTCTCTCTCTCTCTATATATATATATATACATACATGCTACTTTAGTAACAATGACATTTCTTATCCTCTCATGAAAAAAAAAATCTCCAAAAGCTATGTCTCGTATTATTATTTTTTATTTAATAAAACTTTATCAATAATTTAATCATGATCGTAAGTGTGACAATTACATATAATGAAAACATATGTGATGAAGGCAAAAGGAAAAGGATTAGTATACGTTTCATATAGTTTGTTGCTTAGCACCTTGTAATTAGTTAGACATGCAACTTTTTTAACAATGACATTTCCTAGCCTTTCATGAAAATAAAATTCTTCAAAAGCTATCTCTAGTAACATGCATGAAGCTAGCGGTCGCTGCATGGTCGGTGACATGTCAACAGTCACTAGAGAAAACTGCTAGTATGCTACTAACTAGCTAGAGAGGCAACACTTGCATGAAGGCTTAGTGGCTTATAATGTGGGGTAAAACATATTTGTCTTTATTTCACTGTACGTCAGTGTGGGACTAAGGTTGGTTAGCTGTTTAAAGGTCCTTAAAAGCAGAGAACCGGTCCCCCACTACCACAATTTCTTGGGTCCGGATCGTTGAAGTAACTCAAAATTTGAATCTGGATTCACATCAATCCGGTCCGAGTTGGAATTTACGGGACCTCTGTATGATTTGTGTAAATTCTAATCGGATGGTCCGGATTTAAACTCAAACTTTGGATTACTTTAGGTCATACTAATTCCAATTTCTTTGTCCATTGAAAGTAGAATGTCAAAATTGTAAACTCACCGACTTTTTTTTTTTTTTTTTTTTAAATCTTAGCAGCTGCTGCTAAGTGCACCGACTTCTACTTTTTTTTTTTTTTTGCTTTCCTGACAGCCCGTACTCAGAACTTGGAAATATAATAAAAATTGAGCTGAATAAATAGAGGGCTAAAAAAATTATAAATTTACCAATTATTTCTCAATTAAACTACAAAAGATTAAATTATACATTGATATTTTATAGTATAATAACATAAAAAATATAAGAAAATGTAACTAGTTTTCAAATTTTTTGGGAGGCTATAGTCTCTTTTATCCCAATGAAGCTCTGTCATATTGAATGGTTTTTTTTCTTTCTTTTAAAGGGTAGGAGTTTTGCCTACTAGAATTTTATTAATGAAAAAAGTAATTACGATTAAGAAGAAAAAAGACAAAAAATATTTACCATAAATACAAGCACAAGAAAATAATATAGAAAAAAGAAACCGAAAACAATTATAGGCAAAATCTTATTTGAGTTGTTTTTTCTTCTTGCGTGCAAAGGTGAATAAGAATTGTTTTATTTGAGTTGGAGCTTATGCTCAAGATTTTCGTCCCCTCACCCTCACACATCATCTAGCGTGTGTAAGAAAAATCTTGTTACACGGACGATATAATTTACCCTATCATTGTACCCACAAAATTGACTCAATGAACTATTTTCGATGCGCCAATGATAAGTGTCTATATAACATAACATGTCATTGACAATATGTCAAAATGTGATTTTCAATGTCCATACTACTGATCACGATGTTTCAAAACTTGCGTACTAAATATAAATTTGTAAATTTTAGCCAAAAAATTATAAGAAGATATACTAGTATAATTTTTAATTTATTAAATTATATATCCTATAACATCAATTTTATAAGTTTAACAAGACAAAAATTTTAAAATAAGTCTTTTATTGAATATGTGGTGCATGCTTTTATACATGCAACCTTGTACTGTGCAAGTATATATATATATATATATATATATATAGATATAGAGAGAGAGAGAATGTCACACCCCGCAGCCATAGATCGTGACAGAGCCCCGCCGTAAACATACAACTTCATGTATGCTTGCAAGGCAATTACAATATACTCATCACATCACACTAAAAGACATAAACAAGTTTATATATAATAGTCCATGTACAAAATGTCTGATAAAAGTAGAACATACAAAAGGTATCTCATACGGATACCAATCATAAGGTATGACGTAGAGAGCACTATACACAAAACAAAATATGCCTCTCTAGTCGAATAACAAAATAACAGCTAAGGTAATATGGTGTCATATACTAATGGCCTACTACTCGCGTGCCTTTCCAGGATCAGCCGCACCAAAACCTGAAAAAGAACCCAAAGGGTGGGGTGAGAATAAAATTCTCAGTGCGAATTTGTCACGGTCAGGTTATTGGACTTGCAATCAAATTCCATGTTCAAAAATGAAATCCATACAAAATCACATTAGCAGTTCTATAACAATATATATAAATGAATGCATATGCTCGACAACAATAATCGAATGAAAAGCAACTTAAGGAATTTCCAAGATGAAGTTCAATCAAGCACATATTTGGCCTAACTCATTTTTTTATGGCTGGTAGCATCTACAGATGTTCAACCGAGCTGGACCCTTTATCTGACCCTCATCTGTAGGGTTACAGACACCTACAGATGTTCCACCGAGCTGGACCCTTTATCTGACACCCATCTGTAAATGCTTTGGCTTAACCATTTACTAAAGTCTGGTTCCAAGTCATAAAAATGAAAATTCACATGAATAATTCAGAATGTCGTCATAGTCAATTGACCATCCAAATGCATTACCACGTAGGGTAATGCTCCCGAGCCACAGACGTCACACATAAATCACCCACAATCACGATCAACATATATATATAGTCACCCACCCCTCGTCCCAACCGGTACTGGGAAACCTCGAGGGCCGTTCACCTAAGGCCATTAGGATCCTGGGATCAAAGTCAGCTAGCCAGACTTTGCAAATTCATTCACATATCATCTCAAAGTTAGCTGATACAGCTCAACCTTGCCATTTCATTCACATATCATTTCGCAATCATCAATTTGTGGTGACCTTTATCCATAGTCAACTCATAAGAGAACAATCAAAATGACAACCATACAAATATGCAAATCAACCATACCACAACAATTCGGTTTTAGATGTATTATGCACACAATTCACATAATTCTAATTATGCAACAATCAAACATACAACATGACAATTCCAAGTATGCAACAATCAATCACACAACATGACAATCGGAAAAGATAATTTAATTTCTGAAAATGAAACATCAAACAAGTCCAAGAACCCCGGACCTGATTACGAGGAGCATATCTTGCGCTTAAGGTTCAGACGTCTCGAGAGGTCCCGCGAAATCGTGCTCAACCGAGCCTACGCCTATATTAACATATACACACTTGGTTTAATCCTGGTTCAACGGTCGACATGCTTACTCGAGTTTAGTAATGGCTTATACCTTCCTTAACCAATTCTTTATACTTTTGTATCGAGTATTTTTATTCTTCTTTATCACTTAATATCCATAAAATTCACCTAATTTTACATCTGGGTCCTCTAACCCATACACAATTCCATTTATGCAACTATTTGCAAGCATACCCATTTTTGGTCATTCATTATTTTACTAATTTAATTCTTGTAGACATTTGAGTGTTGGGCGTGTAAGAATTCTAAAATATAACCGAACGATTTTATTCAACTATACTCATTTAATCAATTCATTCTTGTGCTAATTTGGGGGTTGGTCATCTAAAAGATGTTAGAGATAACAATTCAATTTCTCGATCACTTAAACCCTAAATTGATAAAAAATTGAAATAAGTTCTAGGTTTCAAAGATAGGGAAAGGGACTTACCGACTACACTTCTATTAGGTTGGATTAGACTAAACAATCACAATTCTTCCCCAATTTTTGGATTTGAGCAAAACCCTAAATTGAAAATCAAGATTGAGATGAAATCGAGAAGAGAATCACCAAATTAACAACATGGAAGCTCAAGGGAGATAGATTACTCGCAATTTCTACACGAATTTTGGGTTTAAGCAAAAAACCCTAACAATGGTGAAATTTTGGATTTTGAGAAGAGATATGAAAAATGAAGTACCAATTGAAGCAATAGATGGTTACGAGAGAGAGAATCAACAAGTTCTGACTTCCTTCTTCAATTTCTCCAAGCTTTTGATGGACTTTAGAGGGAGAAGAGGGGCTCTCTCTCTTTTTTTCTTTCTTTTGGACGGAACACATAAGAGAAGGGGGAAGGATGGAGAGAAAGAAGGAGAGACAACAGGAATTTTGCTAAATAGACCCTCACATTGTCGGATAAAACGTTATAATGTTTTGGTAAATGGTTATAACGATTCAGCTGGTGAGAAACGCAAGAAATAGCGTACAAAACACATAATTCAGTGTATAAAACATTATAACGTTTTTTGAAAACGTTATGACGTTTCAATTGAATCCAACCTTCATAAAATTGCTATTTTTATCAAGTTTTACAGTTAAAAACGTTACATAACGTTTTAGGAATTTTTTTTTTGAACGTAACAGAGAAAGAGTGTTTGGTTAAATTGCTGCCGGCAGCATTTCAGCCAAGTGCTGCCGGGGTTATATTTTATTATGTGATGTTTAAACAACCAATCCAAATCTTTAGATGTTCAATCTATATTAAAATCTACTTGGAGACCAAATTTTGCATTTTTTGGAATTTTTTTACTATTTATTAAGCTGGTTTGAAAACCGCTGTTTTCAATGAGTTGCGAAGTAAAATGTGTTTCTACTTCACACTGTATTTTCATTTTGAAAGTCCAAACGACCGATCCAAACTGTTAGATTCAATCTCCATATTGAAATGTGCTTGGAGACCAAATTTTACATTTTTTGGAATTTTTTTACTATTTATTAAGCAATTTTGAAAACTGTTGTTTTGCTGTGAACAGTAAAAAACAATAAAAATTTCTAGACAATTGGATCAGCAATTTTCAAATTTACTTAATAAATAGTAACAAAATTCCAAAAAATGTAAAATTTGGTCTCCAAGCACATTTCAATATGGAGATCATGTTAAGCGGTTCGGATCGGTCGTTTGGATTTTCAAATCGCAAAATATGACTATGAAGTAAAATAGTCGCTTTACTTCGCAACTCACTGTAGCTCATCTATATATATATATATATGAGTTAGGCTGGGGTGCTATGGATAGCACAGTGGCCTCTATGCTACGGCTCAATATTCGAGTTTTAAAAATCCAAACGGTCGATCCGAACCGTTCATCTTATTCTCCATATTAATATCTGCTTGGAGACCAAATTTTACATTTTTCTGAATTTTTTTACTATTTATTAAGCCACTTTGAAAATCGCTAATCCAACGGTTTTACTGTTTTGTGCAGCCACCGTTGGATCAACAATTTTGTAAAATACTTAATAAATAGTAAAAAAATTCAGAAAAATGTAAAATTTGGTCTCCAAGCAGATATTAATATGGAGAATAAGATGAACGGTTCGGATCGACCGTTTGGATTTTTAAAACTCGAATATTGAGCCGTAGCATAGAGGCCACTATACTATCCATAGCACCCCAGCCTAACTCTATATATATATGAGGAGGTTTCAAATGCCCAAATTTTTGTGCACCCAAATGCACCCTATCCTTTTTCTATGTTTTCAAAGTCTGAATAGTCAATCCGAACCGTTAGATGCAATCTATATATTAAGATGTGCTTGGAGACCAAATTTTACATTTTTTGGAATTTTTTTACTATTTATTAAGCCACTTTAAAAATCGCCGATTCAATGGTCCAGAAAATGCAAAATTAGCGATTTTCAAAGTGGCTTAATAAATAGTAAAAAAATTTCAAAAAATGTAAAATTTGGTCTCCAAGCACATCTTAATATATAGATCGTATCTAACGGTTCGGATTGACTATTCGGACTTTGAAAACGAAGAAAAATGATTTGAAAGATAGGATGCATTTGGGTGCATTTGAACCCTCCTCTATATATATATATATATATAGAGAGAGAGAGAGATGGGCTATGGTGCATTGCAATGCATAGGCATCCTTGTGCATTAGACCATAAATCACCGATTCAAAGTCCAAATGACCAATCCAAACTGTTCATCTTGTTCTCCATATTAATATATACTTGGAGACCAAATTTTATATTTTTTTTCGAATTTTTTTTACTATTTATTAAGCCACTTTGAAAATCTCAAAATCCGGATGAACAGTAAAAATTTCTGGACCACCGGATAGGCAATTTTCAAAGTGGCTTAATAAATAGTAAAAAAATTCCAAAAAATGTAAAATTTGATCTCCAAGTACATATTAATATGGAGAACAAGATGAACGGTTTGGATCGGTCATTTAGACTTTGAATCGGTGATTTATAGTCCAATGCACAATGATACCTATGCATTGCAATGCACCATTACCCATCTCTATCTCTCTCTCTCTCTATATATATATATATATATATATATATATATATATAGAGTTAGGCTGGGGTGCTATGGATAGCATAGTGGCCTCTATGCTACGGCTCAATATTCGAGTTTTCAAAATCCAAACGGTCGATCCGAACCGTTCATCTTATTCTCCATATTAATATATGCTTGGAGACCAAATTTTATAATTTTCTGAATTTTTTTACTATTTATTAAGCCACTTTGAAAATCGCTAATCCAACGGTTTTACTGTTTTGTGCAGCCACCGTTAGATCAACAATTTTGTAAAATACTTAATAAATAGTAAAAAAATTCAGAAAAATATAAAATTTGGTCTCCAAGTAGATATTAATATGGAGAATAAGATGAACGGTTCGGATCGACCGTTTGGATTTTGAAAACTCGAATATTGAGCCGTAGCATAGAGGCCACTATGCTATCCATAGCACCCCAGCCTAACTCTATATATATATATATATATATATATATATATATATATAGAGGTTGGCTATTCTACTTCCATAAGCATATACCCACATATGCTTATAACCCATTTTTACGTTTCGAATGTCCAAATGGTCGATCTTAACCTTTTATCTTGTTCTCCATATTAATATGTGCTTGGAGACCAAATTTTACATTTTTTTGAATTTTTTTACTATTTATTAAGCCACTTTGAAAATTGCTGATCCAACGGTGGCTGCTGATTTTACTGTTTTGTTAAGCCACCATTGGATCAGCAATTTTCAAAGTGGCTTAATAAATAGTAAAAAAATTCAGAAAAATGTAAAATTTGGTCTCCAAGCACATATTAATATGGAGAACGGGATGAACGATTCAGATTGACCATTTGGACATTGGAAACACAAAAATGGGCTATAAGCATATGTGGACATATGCTTATGGAAGTAGAATAGTCAACCCCCCTCTCTCTCTATATATACATATATATATAGAGAGAGAGAGAGAGATGGACTATGGTGAATTGCAATGCATGGAGGGGTTTGTGCATTGGACCATAAATATAAAATTCAAAATCCAAATGGCCGATCCAAACCGTTCATCTTGTTCTCCATATTAATATGTGCTTGGAGACCAAATTTTACATTTTTTTTGAATTTTTTTACTATTTATTAAGTATTTTACAAAATTGTTGATCCAACGGTGGCTTAACAAAACAGTAAAATCAGCAGCCACCGATCAACAATTTTGTAAAATACTTAATAAATAGTAAAAAAATTCAGAAAAATGTAAAATTTGGTCTCCAAGCATATATTAATATGGAGAACAAGATGAACGGTTTGGATCGGCCATTTAGATTTTGAATTTTATATTTATGGTCCAATGCACAAACCCCTCCATGCATTGCAATGCACCATAGCCCATTTATATATATATATATATATATATATATATATATATATATATATATATATATATATTGTGTGTGTGTTGAATTTTGAGAGGAAGCAACTACTTTTATTGATTTCTAATTGTATTTTAATCTCTTATATGTTGTCTATTTATAGTGTACAAAAATATAAAGAGACATTAAAATATTTTATTATTGCATGATTTGATATATAGAGAGAGAGAGTAGAACTAGGGTGTTCTTAAGCTCACCAAAGTGTTTGGTGAGCTTAACTTCGAAATTCATCAAATCTGTTTCAAATGACGAATTTGAACCATTGAAACCTGCCTATCTTACGAGTGAATCTAGATGTGAAAATTTTAAACATTCGAATTAATTTAGTATAAAGTAAAGTGGTAAAAAAACGTTCAAAAACTGAATGCACTAAATTTAATTTATTAACCTTCTAATTTTGACCGATTGACTTTATACTAAACTAATTCGAATTTGAATGTTTAAAAATTTCACATGTAGATGCATCACACGTAAAATAGGCGGGTTCCAACTGTTCGGATTCGTCATTTGAAACTGATTTGATGAATTTTAGAGTTAAGCTAACCAAACACTTTGGTGAGCTTAAGAACACCTTAGTTCTACTCATATATATATATATAATCAACACTCTTTTTCAAGTTAGAATTGGACAATACAACTTGCGTGTAAATTTTTTTGCCGACTCTCTTTTTTAAGCTCGCTAGCGTCTTCGCACTTTACCGCTTAGGTGGCCATATTTAACTTTATTTTTTTCAAACTAGCATGTGTCTCTACATCTTGCTGCTTGATTGGAAGCTAGTTTGTGTCTTTTTACACTTGCTTATTGGAGCGATCGGATCTTTAAAATTGAGTCTTGAATTGTTGAACATCTTTCCTTTTCTTTTTCTCTTTCTCTTTTTTTTCTTCTTCTTGATTAGTCTCTCAGATATCGAATCCTGCTCTGATATATTGAATTTTGAGAGGAAATAAATTATTTTTATTGATTTATTATAATCTTCTTTCAGTCTCTTATATATATGGTGCCTATTTATATATACTTTATATGCTACATATTAATTATAAAGAGTCATTAAAAAATTCCCTTACTACATGATTTGTTATATATGTAATAATACTACATGATTAATCTTTATATACTTTATTACACTATTAATTAATGTAATAAATCTGTAATTTATTATTTATCTTCAACAATATACGACTGCATATTCGCTCTATGCGACCACATTTTAGTAGTCATTCACATGACAAATGAATTATGACACAAAATTGCAAAAGCAAATCGACCATGTTTGCAGCTTACTGATTCGTAGACATGACAGATAAAATACAAATAATATCAAACGAAATAAAATCATAGATTTGTCTAATCGTACATAATATATATCGTAAATCTACTTGAAATTCTAGTGTAATACTCCAGTGTTGTAAATAACGGTATGCGCTTGTCGGACGGATAAGGTACCGCCAAGCTATTATTCAAGAATAATAGAAAATAATTGGCTGATTATTCAGAAAAATCCGTGACGATTTGATCACCGCCAACAACTAACCGGACAATTAATCAGTCTGAACGAGCGATTTTTACAACACTGCGCCTGACAAAACAAAAGGTGAGAAGTTAAAGGAGAAGAAAGTATTAGGCATGTCAAACTGTCGGCTGTCGGCAAGTTGTTGGATTTTGTTTGTGGAGAGGTACGTGATGAAGGCTCTTATAAGGTATTCGAATATTTATCACAAGAGGGAATAGATCGATATGATGATATTAAAAATCTCAAAGGAAGTCAGAGTGTACAAGTGTCTATCAGTTCTGTTTGATTAAAACTGAAATATAATGTAAGAAACGTAAAAAATATATATAAAAAATCATTGTTTAGAAGATAAGATGTGTTGTGCAAGAGTAACAATAAGATTCATAATTATTTGTTTTCAGTCCCTTTTCAAACTAAAAGACAAATTATATGGGTTTTTTTAATTCTTCTATTTCCACAAATTTTAAGAATTTTTTTGAAATTACTTATTATAAAAGAAAGAAAATATATTTTACTATATCTCAATTATGAATTTTATATTTAGCCGAATTATTCTCTAACATGAATTTATCACTGTGTAAGCAAATAATTGGGTTATGTCACCTATGATGTAGAAAGAAAAGTAGCATATTACTAGCTAGGCAATCAAGATTGTTTGGAAAGTTAAATCCTTTTGCTAAATGTTACAGTTACCTTTAACGTTTGTGTCCGTTTTTCAAAAAATTAATAATAAGTGGTCATTTTAAGTCAAATATTTTGATTAGAGGTCTCAAATGCCACATCTACTTACTGTTGAGTTAGGAGGATTTTTTATCCATAGGAAATAATAGAAAAGAGAGAGAAATAGAAAGAGTTCATGAAAATTTTTATTGGTAGTAAGATCAGTGGTGTTATTTTATTTTATTTTTTTGGATCGGTAAATCTTACTACCAATAAAAAAAATTGCAACAAAAAAATATTATAATCGATGACGCGATTTTACTATCAATCAAAATCAAATGCACTTTTTTATTTATCTTTTTTCTATTATTTTCTATAAAAAAAATTATCTTGAATTTGTATCTACCGGTCGTATTAATTATTCAACATATGTTTCATGGTGGTCATTTCTAATCTGGACAGCAATTGCTAGATACTTGGCAGCCATCACTCGTAGTTGTAGTATACTATCAATTTACAGAATTTTTTTTTTATTTAAAGCTGAAAAAAATATAATTCAAAAATCTAAATCAATTAAAAAAGAAATTAAAATTTCATCTAGACGCTAACTTTTACAAATAAAAACTTGGACTCTAAAATTGAATTTTCTTTTGATAGAATTTAAGAGTTTTGAAAATTTAACGTTCAAAAATATATATAATTATATATATATGTCCATAGAAGCCTTTGCCATATATATATATATATATATATATATATAGAGAGAGAGAGAGAGAGAGAGAGTAGGGTTAAAATGCACCATTGGTTTGTGCCCCAACCATACCTCATGTCTATATCTCCGTTTAGAAAGTTCAAACAGTCGATCCGAACCGTTCATCTTGTTCTAGATATTAAAATGTGCTTAGAGACCAAATTTTATATTTTTTTAGAATTTTTTTACTATTTTTTAGATAGGTACAAAATCACTGTTTTTGGATGGTCCAGATGTAGTGATTTTGTACCTATCTAAAAAAATAGTAAACAAATTCCAAAAAATATAAAATTTGGTCTCTAAGCACATTTTAATATGTAGAACAAGATGAACGATTCCGATCGACTGTTTGAACTTTGTAAACGAAGATATAGAAATGGGGTATGGTTGGGGCACAAAACCAATGGTGCATTTTAACCCTACTCATATATATATATATATAGGATTTGGCTACGGTGCTACAGCTCAATATTCGGATTTTTAAAATCCTAACGGTCAATCCGAACCATTCATCTTGTTCTCCAAATTTGTGTTTGGAGACCAAATTTTACATTTTTTTGGAAATTTTTTACTATAATCCTAGATTTATTGAAAATCGTTGTTTTTCAGACAAATTTGGACCATAAAAAACAACGATATTCAATAAATCTAAAAAAATAGTAAAAAATTTCCAAAATATATAAAATTTGGTCTCCAAACACATATTAATATGGAGAACAAGATGAACGGTTCAGATTGACCGTTAGGATTTTGAAAACTCTAATATTGAGCCGTAGCACCGTAGCCCTCTATGCAACCCATAGCACTGTAGCCAAGTCCATATATATATATATATATATAAAGAGAGAGAGAGAGAGAGAGAGAGAGAGTAAGTCTACCATACATTGCAATGAATAGGCATTTTTGTGCATTGAACTATAAATTATCGGATTTAAAGTTCAAATGATCGATCCAAACTGTTCATCTTGTTCTCCATATTAATATGTGCTTGGAGACCAAATTTTATATTTTTTGGAATTTTTTTACTATTTATTAAGCCACTTTGAAAATTGCTGATCCAACGGTATAAAATCAAAAAGCACTGTTGGATCAGCGATTTTCAAAGTGGCTTAATAAATAGTAAAAAAATTCCAAAAAATGTAAAATTTGGTCTCCAAACACATATTAATATGGAGAACAAGATTAACAGTTTGGATCGGTCATTTGGGCTTTGAATCTAGTGATTTATAGTCCAATGCACAAAAATGCATATGCATTGCAATGTATGGTAGCCTTACTCTATATATATATAGAGAGAGAGTGACTAGTGTGCATTCGTATGCATATGGGCTGATATGCATACAGTTCAAATTTGAAATTTCGAAATCCAAAACGTCGATCCGAACCATTCATCTTGTTCTCCATATTAATATGTGCTTGGAGACCAAATTTTACATTTTTCTGAATTTTTTTTTACTATTTATTAAGCCACTTTGAAATTTGCTGATCCAACGGTGGCTTAACAACACAGTAAAATCAGCAGCCACCGTTGGATCAGTAACTTTCAAAGTGGCTTAATAAATATGTGCTGCTGATTTTACTGTGTTGTTAAGCCACCGTTGGATCAGCAAATTTCAAAGTGGCTTAATAAATAGTAAAAAAAATTTCAGAAAAATGTAAAATTTGGTCTCCAAGCACATATTAATATGGAGAACAAGATGAATGGTTCGGATCGACGTTTTGGATTTCGAAATTTCAAATTTGAACTGTATGCATATCGGCCCATATGCATACGAATGTACACTAGTCACTCTCTCTCTCTCTATATATAGAGTAAGGCTACCATACATTGCAATGAATATGCATTTTTGTGCATTGGACTATAAATCACTGGATTCAAAGCCCAAATGACCGATCCAAACTGTTAATCTTGTTCTCCATATTAATATGTGTTTGGAGACCAAATTTTACATTTTTTGGAATTTTTTTACTATTTATTAAGCCACTTTGAAAATCGCTGATCCAACAATGCTTTTTGATTTTATACCGTTGGATCAGCAATTTTCAAAGTGGCTTAATAAATAGTAAAAAAATTCCAAAAAATATAAAATTTGGTCTCCAAGCACATATTAATGAGTCCGGCTAGTATGACATCAGTGTCACATGACACTAACTTCAAAATTGATTGAATAGACTTCAAACGACTAATCCAAACCGTTCAAACCAATTTACTTTATGAGTGATGTGTTTATATGCAATTTTTTTATATTTTCGAGTTATTTTAGTATCAAATCAAATGGTAAAAAAGTTGAAAAATGAATGTATTAAAATTAACTTAAAAACTCACACATTTGACCGCTTGACTTGATACCAGATAAATTCAAAAGGTTATCAATTTTACATGTAAACTCACAGCTAATGAAGTAGATCGATTTGAACGGTTTGAATTCACCGTTTGAAGTCAATTCGATAGGTTTTGGAGTTGGTGTTATATAGACTGAAATGACACTGATGTACTAGCCAAACTCCATATTAATATGGAGAACAAGATGAACGGTTTGGATCAACGTTTTGAATTTTCAAATTTTAAATTTGGACCGTATGCACATCGAACCATATGCATACGAATGCACATTTATATATATATATAGAGAGAGAGAGAGAGAGAGGGTGACTAATGTGCATTCGTATGCATATGGCCCGATGTGCATACGGTCCAAATTTGAAATTTAAAAATTCAAAACGTTGATTCGAATCGTTCATCTTGTTCTCCATATTAATATGTGCTTGGAGACCAAATTTTACATTTTTCTGAACTTTTTTACTATTTATTAAGCCACTTTGAAAATTGCTGATCCAACGGTGGCCGCTGATTTTACTGTTTTGTTAAGTCACCGTTGGATCAACAATTTTCAAAGTGGCTTAATAAATAGTAAAAAAATTCAGAAAAATGTAAAATGGTTCGGATCGACGTTTTGGATTTTAAAATTTTAAATTTGATCCGTATGAATATCGGGCCATATGCATACGAATGCACATTAGTCTCTCTCTCTCTCTCTCTATATATATATATATATATATATGTTTGTTAAGATCAAAGTGGTAGTTCCTGAGCTTTGGTGCTACCAATTTGTTTTTCAATTTTTAAAGTTCAAAACGTCGATCCAAACCGTTCAAGTTAATCTCTATATTAAAATATGCTTGGAAACCAAATTTTACATTTTTCTAAATTTTTTTACTATTTATTAAGCCACTTTGAAAATCACTAATCCAATGGTGGCTTAACAAAACAGTAAAATCATAAGCCACCGTTGGATCAGCGATTTTCAAAGTGGCTTAATAAATAGTAAAAAAATTCAGAAAAATGTAAAATTTGGTCTCCAAGCATATTTTAATATAGATATCAACTTGAACGGTTTGGATCGACGTTTTGAAATTTGAAAATTGAAAAACGAATTGGTAGCACCAAAGCTTAGAAACTACCACTTTGATCTTAGCCAACCTATATATATATATATATATATATGTATCTATGTATGTATGTATGTATGTATGTATGTATATTATAAACTCTTGATAGTTTCAACATAATGTGAAAATATCATAAACTCTATTATACGGGTAGATTAAGTAATATAAATATAAGTAATTTTATTTTGATATTCGAGTTTTAGATTTCAAGTTATTAAAGTTTTAAAAATAAATTAGACACTATTATATGTGTAGATTAAATTATTTAAATATATTAATTTTATTTTGATATTCAAGTTTCAGATTTCAGGTTATTAAACTTTTAAAATAAAGTAAACTCTATTATATGTGTAGATTAAATGATTTAAATGTATTAATTTTATTTTGATGTTCAAGTTTTAGATTTTGAGTTATTAAACTTTTAAAAATAAATAAAAGGTACGCCTGAGGCAATAAAAGCCATCATTTTTGAAAAAAAATTAAAAACTGTACTTGGTATTGGTCTAGACTCTAGAGAGAACTTTTTTGGTAGTCAAATATTTTCTCAGAGGAGTTGAATGTCATTTTTAGTGTCAAACTAGTATCTAATATATACCTTTCTTATTAATTATTCAACATAAGTATGAGGGTGCTGATATTAACAACACTAATTCTTATATTAACACAACATATTCAAATATTTTAATAGTCTAGACAAATTTGCCCTTCATTAATTATTTCCTTTTCAAAAAAAATTCTGGTATATTAATGCACACCTATATTTCCTTGTTTGTTTACTTCTTTTGTGCAAATTAAAGTAGTAGGTATATTAATTATCAGGATCTTATAGCAAAAATAAAATAATTAAATAATAAATTAATTAGATCAAGTTTCTATCTCTTTTTCTTCACAAAAACAAGTGTTCTAATTCTTCAATCAACATCATTACTGAATTACTGAACTTCAATCCCCTACAAGCATGTTCTATTTTTCTTAGAGACGGAGCAAAACATTTAAACTATAAGAGTCAGATATGAACAACAATAAATTATATAAAATTTTCATGCTGTGAATAGGGGTCAATTTTACAGTACATATAACATTTCAAATTATATAAAAAAAGAGGAGGGCTCAAATACCTCATCATTTCATGCCCCAATCATACCCCAACATCTTTATCTTCGATTTCAAAGTTCAAATTAAAGATTTGAATTGCTCAACATAATATCCACGTTAAAATGTGCTTAGATATCAAATTTTATATTTTTTTGAAAATAGTTTTACTATTTTTTAAGATGGATACAAAATTGATATTTTTCAAAGAAATTGTGGGCCATCTAAAAACAATGATTTGTACCTATCTTAAAAAAATGTAAAAAAATTCCAAAAAAAAATATAAAATTTGATCTCTAAGCACACCTTAACGTGGATATAATGTTGAGCGGTTCAGATATTTTGTTTGAACTTTGAAATCAAAGATTAAGATATTGAGCTACGATTGGAGCATGAAACAATGGAGCATTTGAGCCCTCCTCATAAAAAAATCATATATAAACATAAAAAAATTAAAAATAAAAGGGTTCAATTGATCCGCATTTGATTGCACTCAATCATGTCCTGCTTCTTCTTCATCTGTTTGATTTAAATGATAACAAAACAAAATTATAATTTATTCCTTTCAATTTTATTTAAATAGGTATATAGATTTAAAAGTATATAACTAGAAGAATAATTAAAATAACTCAAGTAATATAGCTATATTGTTATGAATGAATAAAATGCATATAACAAATTATTTGTTGAATTTATAGAAAAGAATAATGAGCAATTTATCATATCAGCTACTACCAAGTTTTCAAAAAAAAAAAAAAAAAATTATCATGTCAGTCAATGCTTGACATTTAAAAAAAAATATTCTTTTAAAAGGTTTATAAAATAAGAAAAGAAGATCCAACAAGTATAGAAATTAATTAGTAATAAATGTTCATATAATATAATTGTATAAATGAAAGATATGTCAACAGCCACCGTGATATTTATGAGGGGATAAAATTGTCAATTCCACTCAAATATTTGAAGATGTTGTGTTAATAAAATAAAATGTGGTGTTAATATCATTACCCTAAGTATGATGCTAGACACTCCAGATTTGGACCGCAATTGGTAGATATCTAGCAGCCATCATCTGTAGTATATTATCAATTTACTGGAAAAAAAAAATTTTAATCCTGACAAAAATTCAATTTAAACATCTAAATTAATTCAAACAGAATTTTAGAATTTCATCTGGATGCTAACTTACACAAATAAGAACTTGGACGCTGAAAAACTACAGCGTCCTTTTAGTCCATTATATAAGATGGAGCATTTCTTTCATCTTTCTATTCTTTCTTATTCTTCATCTCGAATTTTTAATTAAATTGGTTTACATTTTTTAATTCCAATCTTTTCAGATATTAGATTAAAATAATTGGATCTCCATATGTTATAGAAAGGACTTAAATAGTGATGTGTCAATTTTATGGACAACTGTTAGCTCAAAATTTTGATCATAAAAAAATTAATTGACAATTAAAATTTTCAAAAATAATTAGACTAATTTCGATATCTGAGAAGTACGAACAAAACAAAAAAGGAGTGCACCTACAGGAATTCAGAGTAGGTGTCCATCGGACCTACTATGGTTCAATGGGTGTAATAACTATCTGATTGCATTAAAATTTGTGCGCTCATTACAATCTGTGTTTGTCTGTATCAATTTCCAAGCGCACATATCTTAATGTTAATTGTACAGTGTTAGAGCTAATTGGACCTAAAAGTAGGTCCAATGCCCATCGAATCTACTCCTATCTCGAACTACCGATGATAAAAACCGCGCACGAAATTGACAACCCATGCTCTCAATTATTTAATTTCCGTCGCAATATTTCCGAAAGAATTAATTTTGGACTAAATTTTGATTAAAATAAAAAATAGTCTGTACAAAATGTATCATGTTAATGTTAATAGACTTAGGCATTTATTATTGAATAGTACATCCATTGTATAAAATAATTGAAGTAAATTGCTGGTAAGTAATTGAGCCATGTCTGTCATAAAGCTCCAAAATATGTCAAACTTATAAGACTGTGATCTGTTATCATTTTTCCAATGTATACTTGTTATGTACTCAATAGAGAAAAATGCTGCAATTAGAAACAAATAGCCATGACAATTTCAAAAATGGACTTTTACCTAATTATTTCAAATAAAAGGACAATTTTAAAAATTGTTAAATCATTTTCAATAATTACGACGATCACAGCCTAATAGCGCCTATGTGTAGTGTTATGTGTTTAATAGAGAAAATGCTGCAAATAAGATAAAATAAAATTCAAAATAGACTATTAACTAAATATTTCAAATAAAAGGACAATTTAAAAAAGAGGAGGGTTCAAATGCCTCCATGTTTTTGTGCCTCCATCATGCCTCCATCTCTCTCATCATTTTCAAAGTTCAAACAGTTGATTCGAACCGCTCAACCTAACCTCCATACTAAAATATGTTTGGAGACCAAATTTTATATTTTTAGGAATTTTTTTACTATTTTTTTGGATAGGTACAAAAATACTGTTTTTAGATGGTTCAGATTTACTGATTTTGTACCTATCTAAAAAAATAGTAAAAAAATTCTTAAAAATATAAAATTTGGTCTCCAAACATATTTTAGTATGGAGGTTAGGTTGAGCGGTTCGGATCGACTGTTTGAACTTTGAAAATAATGGAAAGAAATGGAGGCACAAAAACATGGAGGCATTTGAACCCTCCTCTTTAAAAAATAGTTAAAATCATTTTCAATAGTTATGAAGATCAACTATATTATTCAATAGCATTGACGATTGTAGAATCTCCTGACCCTTCTAAGCACTGAACATTAAATTGAAACAGAGACACTTGCAGTTAGTAATTACATTGTCAATTCTATTGCACTATTTTTTTTTTTTTTTGCTTAATTTGTATTCCACAAGTCAATTCAACAACCATTCTAAGAACTGTTAGCTCCAATCTACAAGTCTATTTAGATGTTTTCTGTCCGAGAAGAATTGTCCACGTAAATAGTTTGATTTGTATATACTATTAAAAAATAAAACAAGGATAATTTTTTTGTATGTCTATTATTGGAGTCACTTCAAGAGTATAATACATAAGACCCAAGTAATGGTGTCTCCATTTAAGAAACAAAGGAGACCAACAAAAAAGAAAGAAAAACTATATCTCTATCCCTATATTAAAAATCTAGTACTATAAGCTAAATCTACATATACCAATATTTTTTTAATTAGACAGTAATCTTCTTGGGGAATTCCTAGATCGTACATACAACACGGTACATAATACGGTACCAATTGTACAAGTACAACCCCAGATAAGAAAAGTATTAGCATAGCATTTGCTTCCAATGCACTTGTAATTTCCTTGTGCTCCTTTTTGGTAGAGAAATGCAGCAAAATACCCGAAACAAAACGACCCGACTGGGATATTTGCAACCACTATATTGTGATTTACGCCGAAATTTTTCGTGCCGAATAATTCTGATGTAGCAGATACGGCAAATGACGTAATTGCCCCTGTGCAAGCACCGATGATGGCAGTACTGATGAATAATGTGTAACTGCTTGGGTGTAGGAGGAGGAAAAATGCTGCTGCTGATGGTGCCATAAGTGCTGCCATTGATGCTGTTCTAGAAATAGAGAATCCCCTCCTATATACAGATATAAGAAAACATTAATTTATTGGCATAACAAAATTTCTGATAGAGTAAAGTGGTTCAAAGTAGGACAGAAAACAAAACATCGTGGTGTATTAAATTTACAACCAATCTATTTTCTGGTCCACATTATAGTATTTAGTAAATATAAATAGGACATATTAGAATTTTGGCTTTTTCAACCAGCGTTCTTTCTTGCCACCCTTAATTTTTAATAAAACGTTCAAATCTAACAACCACATAATATCAAAGTAAAAAAAAAAACAAAAAAGTATCCCTATAAATCAATTTCTCATCTCCTACAATTATAATTAGTAAGTACACATGAACTCTTTGAAATGAAGCATGCTGAAACACATGATAACAACCTCTCAGATAAATAATGGGAAACATGTGAAGAGAGAGAAGGATAAAAGAAGAAAAAACTACTTTAACAGATGCAATATCAGTATAATGGAATATGAAGATAGAGATTGATTAAGAAAGAAAAAAGAGAATTACTTGATAGAGAAGTAGTCCAAGAAAGATGGAATGAGGCGACCGAAGAAACCAAAAGACGAGCACAAAGACACCAGAGTTGAAGTCTGGCTTAAACCCCGCGACTCTGCTATTTGACCTAAATTATTCAAAAATACCAACCCTAATGTACCACTAAACATGTAGCTCATGAAATACAGCCAAAAATCCACCTTCTTTAGCATCTCCATCCCACCAACTTCATCGCACTCTTTCTCTTCTACGGGTTGTACCGGTACTGGTACCGTTACAGGTACAATAACCGGTACCACCTCTTCTTCTCCATCTTCCTTCATCTCTTTGGCTGATTCTACATCTTCAATTCTCAAATCATAAATCCTATTCTCTTTCTTATCTCTTAAAATCTTTCTCATGGTTTCTATGAGGCTGATACCAACCGGTACAAACAGGGGAGAAGCTAACAGTACTCCCAAACTAACCATGTGCTCTCTTGACGACAACCCGTACGATTTCGTACCGATACTCCCAACCACAGCACACACTCCGGTAGCTAATGTGATACCAAACATGAAAATGAAAGCAGAGTTGGTTCTTTCTTTGGCAGTCTTAAGCACTCTCAGAGAAGGCGAAACTAATATAGTAACAATCATAGGTAGAACGGCATTGAGGAGGAGGAATGGCTTAGCTTGTAGCTTGGCTTTCGAAAAAACCGCATCAGCTACAACGGTGTAAACCTTAGCACTTAACCCTAGATAACTAGTAGATAAGCCAACTGCAACCCTGCTATCAGATGTGAAGTTTTTTATGCATATAAGATAACACACGGTATTTATCCAGCATATTCCATTGCCGGCTATGGAAGTGAGAGCAAATAGATGCCAGTATTTTAACTTAGAGTTTTCCAAGAAGAGATACTGAACACCGTAACCAACCATACTAAACGCCGCACCAGTGAGCGCCACAAGCCATAGAGGGAGGTAAATGGCGGCCACTCCAGAAAACCAACCGAAGAGTTTTCCCGCATCTGAGGCAAACGCAAGGAAATTGAGTTGCACTTGTGAGATATTCTTTAGATCTTTCAACTGGGATGAGTAAACAGGGAAATCAGAATTGGGGCCATTAATGGCTTGAAGCCATATGGTACCAACTAAGCTCAACCAGTGAAGAGAAGAAGAAGAAGAAGAAGAAGAAGAAGAAGAAGACATAATGGAGGAGGGATTTGAAGTAGTTTAGATTGGAAGGTGAATTCAGTGCTTATGTATTTAAAGAGGTGTTGCACAGTTAAAAGAGTGGTAACAAACAAGTGTCTTTAATGTATGATTGTGATAGGTGTGGTTTATAAAAGAAATATGTGGTTTCTTGTTAGCCAGTCTGAAAAAGTAGTTGAGTGCCGTTAAGTATGGAATTTTGTGATGTTTGATCATATAACCAAAGGTGTATATAAGAGGCGTATAGAGGTGATAT
The DNA here is from genome assembly GCF_964058835.1 of Carex rostrata. Lineage (NCBI taxonomy): Eukaryota > Viridiplantae > Streptophyta > Magnoliopsida > Poales > Cyperaceae > Carex > Carex rostrata. The sequence goes on from NC_135919.1 coordinate 11,960,925, forward strand.
CATAAGAAATGGTGGCCCATTCTTGGACTCTTTGTTTATAAATTATACATATATAGAAACGAAAAATTTGAGCAGTTATTAGAGAAGCAGCTAGAAGAGGATTTATTACACATTTCACGCAACTTATGTTGCTTCGCACATTACAAAATTTCAAATTTGATTTATTTTTATGGAGTGTTTTCCATGTAGTGCTTGGGAACATCTTTAATGAATGATCAGTACTAATTTCTAATTCTTTTTAAGGTTTGTTGATAGCGTCACCTTTTTCCTGTTTGCTAAACAAGAATTGTGGTTCTATTAATATTTGCTCACTTAAGTTCTCATTGAAGTTTCAAATTAATGCCTACTTAATAATGCGATCATGCTTACGCCATTTTAGCAAATGCTAGAGATGGTAACAGTTTGCACTTAGGGCTATTTATCTGACACGAACAGTAGATAAATGCCTTAAGTTATCTGAGGAAATCTTAACCAAGCTTTCTTTCTTAGAAATCACAATCCAGTCTTGCCAGAAGTACAACAGATTAAATTCATATTAAATTTAATTGAATGCTGATTCAGACAGAATAACTGAGAAGCCTGAGAAGATTTAAGATGAACTATTGGTTAAAATGTATAAAAATTAATTGAAATAATAAATTCACTGAACTTGGACAACTTAGAAGGGACGTTGCGGCAGCAATTACCTGCTGAATCATCAGTAAATTGTCAAATTAGAGCACTGCCGAACAAATTTTGTTGCTATCATAGGGATGAAAATGGGGATGCATAAGCACCACAATTATCATAAAATGTGGTTTTCCTGTAGCCTGAATAAGAAAGAAAAAAACAGTTGAATCCTCCTTTAATTACTTGGATGGCAAAAGTTAGAAAAGTTTTGGCCATATACACATTACACTGACTTAATAATGTATGTGATTAGCAGCCGGAACTGCTCAATAACCCTAATAAAAATAATGGTAAGATTAATACGCAATGGAACAAATAAACATATAAAAGTCAAATTTAACGAGTTGATCAATTCGAAGAATAACAGTCCGGTACAGCTATTTTGTGAGGGCGGCACGGTACACAGAAACATTCAAGGAATTAACCCAGTTAAGGATTGACAACTCACAAATATATATATCTAAATCTCTCTGGTACTGTCATATCACTGGGAATAATTTGTTACAATTTCATGCAGAAAAGACAATACCAGTAAACATAAGAAGTATAGAAACTCCAGTAATTAGACTTGTTTGTTTGAAATACTTTTTAAAGACTACTTTGTTGTCCTTTTTTCTTCATATTTTTCCTATAAGTGAATATGTTGTTGTAGAAGTCAATCAGTCTAATGGCGGCTACTGGCTAATTTTAGTTTACTTTATGAGAACTCATTTGGTACAATTTCATTACGAAAAGGAAAGGCGTATCTATGCACAAAGACAGCCCAATAGGAAATAATTTCCAGAAAGTTCTCACCGAAAAAGCATGTAGGAAATATATATAGAGAGAGAGAGAACTTGCGTTGATTCGGCCCACTAGGGCCCATTGAAAGGTGAAACAAACAAGAAGACCCACAGAATTAAGTGTCCTAAAAACAAAGCTGTAGGAGACAAAGAAGAAACTATGATTTAGAAAGAGAAAAAAAATCTATAAAGGCAACGGAGAGAAGTAATTTATCTTTTAGTTTATTGCTGGGCTATATAATGATTATGTTTTTTTTCATTTATTTAACCAATTTTCATTTTATTTGCCCATGCTGGAGATTCAATTCTAGCCTAAAACTTACCTGGTACCGGGTCTAGTCTTGTAGAATACCAGTCTGAAGACCCTATAAAGAGAATAAAAAATAAGATGAAAACTCTACAACTAAGTAGTAGACTTCACAAATGGCCAATTTTCAACTAGTAAAAATACTAGGATGAGAAAGTTCTTGACTAAAATCCAAAAGTTTTTATTAACAAAAAATTGGTGAATTTCTTGAGAATTTGCCTCTTGAATTCTAGATACTGGTAGGAGAAGAACCCGACTCGGTATTGGGAATTCAAAGAGGTCATAAATTTAAGCATACATGTATGCAAATTTATATGTGTGAGTTAAAACTTAAAAAGTCTAATGTTCTCCGTTTAATGAAAAAAAGAGTAGATATTCATGATGATACTGTATAACAAAGAAGCCTGCTTACATATATTGCTCCTCTAATAAAAAAAACAAACACAAAAATACAGAACAATTAAAATTTCCTGAGATAGGAAATTTACACTAATCTAAATTAATGGCTTTGCCATTAATTTGTGATCCTTTCTTGTAGCTTGAAATTCAATTGTTCTCTGAATACAACAGCATGCACCATATCAGGAATAACTAACCTTTTATTACACACAGAACGGCCCCTTAATAATTTGGACAAAATATATATTATGTGGAATAGAACTAGGGTGTTCTTAAAGCTCACCAAATCCCTTTGTGACTTGAGAGCTTAACTCAAAAACCCGTTGGATTGATTTCAACCGACGCATCCAAACCGTTGAAACTGATTTACTTCACGAGTGATGAGTTTATATGTCAAATTTATAAATTTTCAAATTAATTTAATATAAAGTCAAGCAGTCAAAAAATGATGAAAAATGGACACATTAAAATTAACTTATAAACCTTCTTTTTATTTATTTTTATGGAGTGTTTTCCATGAAGTGCTTGGGAACATCTTTAATGAATGATCAGTACTAATTTCTAATTCTTTTCGAGGGTTGTGATAGCGTCACATTTTCCAGTTTGCAAAACAAGAATTGTGGTTCTATTAATATTTGCTCATTTAAGTTCTCATTGATGTTTCTAATTCATGCCTACTTAATAATGCAATCATGCTTTCGCCATTTTAGCAAATGCTAGAGATGGTAACAGTTTGCACTTAGGGCTATGTATCTGACACGAACAATAGATAAATGCCTTAAGTTATCTGAAGAAATCTTAACCAAGCTTTCTTTTTTAGAAATATCACAATACAGTCTTGTCAGAAGTACAACAGATTAAATTCATATTAAATTTAATTGAATGCTAATTCAGACTGAAAAACTGAGAAGCCTGAGAAGATTTAAGATGTACTATTGGTTAAAATGTCTAAAATGTGAAAATCCGGATGAACAGTAAAAACAGTAAAAATTTCTGGACCACCGGATTGGCGATTTTCAAAGTGACTTAATAAATAGTAAAAAAATTCCAAAAAATGTAAAATTTGATCTCCAAGTACATATTAATATGGAGAACAAGATGAACGGTTTGGATCGGTCATTTAGACTTTGAATCGGTCATTTATAGTCCAATGCACAATGATACCTATGCATTGCAATGCACCATTACCCATCTCTATCTCTCTCTCTCTCTCTCTCTCTCTCTCTCTATATATATATATATATATATAGAGATGGGCTATGGTGCATTGCAATGCATAGGCCATGGTGTGCATTGCAATGCATAGGCCATGGTGTGCATTGGACCATAAATCACCGATTCAAAGTCCAAATGACCGATCCAAACCGTTCATCTTGTTCTCCATATTAATATGTGCTTGGAGACCAAATTTTATATTTTTTGAAATTTTTTTACTATTTATTAAGTCACTTTGAAAATCGCTGATCCAACGGTGGCTTCTGATTTTACTGTTCCAAACAGTCACCGTTGGATCAGCGATTTTCAAAGTGGCTTAATAAATAGTAAAAAAATTCCAAAAAATATAAAATTTGGTCTCCAAGCACATATTAATATGGAGAACAAGATGAACGGTTTGGATCGGTCATTTAGACTTTGAATCGGTGATTTATGGTCCAATGCACACCATGGCCTATGCATTGCAATGCACCATAGCCCATCTCTATATATATATATATAGAGCACATATGCTTATAACCCATTTTTACGTTTCGAATGTCCAAATGGTCGATCTTAACCTTTTATCTTGTTCTCCATATTAATATGTGCTTGGAGACCAAATTTTACATTTTTTTTGAATTTTTTTACTATTTATTAAGTATTTTACAAAATTGTTGATCCAACGGTAGCTTAACAAAACAGTAAAATCAGCAGCCACCGATCAACAATTTTGTAAAATACTTAATAAATAGTAAACAAATTCAGAAAAATGTAAAATTTGGTCTCCAACCACATATTAATATGGAGAACAAGATGAACGGTTTGGATCGGCCATTTGGATTTTGAATTTTATATTTATGGTCCAATGCACAAACCTCTCCATGCATTGCAATGCACCATAGCCCATCTCTCTCCCTCTCTCTCTCTCTATATATATATATATATATTGTGTGTGTGTTGAATTTTGAGAGGAAGCAACTACTTTTATTGATTTCTAATTGTATTTTAATCTCTTATATGTTGTCTATTTATAGTGTACAAAAATATAAAGAGACATTAAAATATTTTATTATTGCATGATTTGATATATAGAGAGAGAGAGAGTAGAACTAGGGTGTTCTTAAGCTCACCAAAGTGTTTGGTGAGCTTAACTTCGAAATTCATCAAATATGTTTCAAATGACGAATTCGAACCGTTGAAACCCGCCTACCTTACGAGTGAATCTACATGTTAAAATTTTAAACATTCGAATTAATTTAGTATAAAGTAAAGTGGTCAAAAAACGTTCAAAAACTGAATGCACTAAATTTAATTTATTAACCTTCTAATTTTGACTGATTTACTTTATACTAAACTAATTCGAATTTGAATGTTTAAAAATTTCACATGTAGATGCATCACACGTAAAATAGGCGGGTTCCAACTGTTCGGATTCGTCATTTGAAACTGATTTGATGAATTTTAGAATTAAGCTAACCAAACACTTTGGTGAGCTTAAGAACACCTTAGTTCTACTCATATATATATATATAATCAACACTCTTTTTCAAGTTAGAATTGGACAATACAACTTGCGTGTAAATTTTTTTGCCGACTCTCTTTTTTAAGCTCGCTAGCGTCTTCGCACTTTACCGCTTAGGTGGCCATATTTAACTTTATTTTTTTCAAACTAGTATGTGTGTCTACATCTTGCTGCTTGATTGGAAGCTAGTTTGTGTCTTTTTACACTTGCTTATTGGAGCGATCGGATCTTTAAAATTGAGTCTTGAATTGTTGAACATCTTTCCTTTTCTTTTTCTTTTTCTTTTTCTTTTTCTCTTTTTTTTCTTCTTCTTGATTAGTCTCTCAGATATCGAATCCTGCTCTGATATATTGAATTTTGAGAGGAAACAAATTATTTTTATTGATTTATTATAATCTTCTTTCAGTCTCTTATATATATGGTGCCTATTTATATATACTTTATATGCTACATATTAATTATAAAGAGTCATTAAAAAATTCCCTTACTACATGATTTGTTATATATGTTATTTAATACTACATGATTAATCTTTATATACTTTATTACACTATTAATTAATGTAATAAATCTGTAATTTATTATTTATCTTCAACAATATACGACTGCATATTCGCTCTATGCGACCACATTTTAGTAGTCATTCACATGACAAATGAATTATGACACAAAATTGCAAAAGCAAATCGACCATGTTTGCAGCTTACTGATTCGTAGACATGACAGATAAAATACAAATAATATCAAACGAAATAAAATCATAGATTTGTCTAATCACTAGTGGAAAAATAGGAATCAGGATCGGCTTATCTGGATCGGGTGTACTAACCAACCGATACTAATACCTATCTGGATCGATTCTATCACTAAAACCGATACTAAAAGCTAATGAAAGCACAGCACATGCACTATCAGCATCGGTTCTAAGCTTAGAACCGATGCTGATAGTGCATATTTAGCTTTATCCCGAAGTCTGATTCTTCCCAGAATCATTTTTCTTTCTTCTTCCTCCATTGCTTGGTGCAGCAGCTGTCTTACTGGGCATTGATCAGCTATCTCACTCTTCGTTCTCAGGTTCATTAATTGATTAATCATCTCTTTTCTCAAGTTTGATGTTAGATCTAGCACAATTTAGGTTCTAATTCGGCCCATTTTATAAACCCTAATCTATTTTTTAGGTTTTAATACATTTTTATATTTTAAGCTTTTCTTTATATGTGAAGATGAGCAAATTCATGATATATATGAATTTTTGATATAACTATATTTGCACATGCATGCTATATTTGAGCTTTTGATATATACCCATATATACCCTAGCATGCATCATATATATGTTATATAGTATTTGGCTAATATGCTATGGGTTGCATAGAGGCCTCCGGTGCTACGGCTCAATATTTGAGTTTTCAAAATACTAACGGTCGATCCGAACCATTCATATTGTTCTCCATATTAATATGTGTTTGGAGACCAAATTTTACATTTTTTGGAAATTGTTTACTATTTTTTTATGGTCCCGATTTGTCTGAAAAACAACGATTTTCAATAAATCTAAAAAAATAGTAAAAAATTTCCAAAAAATGTAAAATTTGGTCTCCAAACACATATTAATATGGAGAACAAGATAAACGGTTCGGATCGACCGTTAGTATTTTGAAAACTCAAATATTGAGCCGTAGCACGGGAGGCCTCTATGCAACCCATATATAGCACCGTAGCCAAGTCCATGTTATATATATATACATCTCTTATTTAGGTTCCGATGGTTTAATTTTGTAGTTTGTCTATTATTGAGAGATTTGGTGCAGCGATCTTCATCTCACTCGGTACGGCATCTAAAAAAGTTGTAAGTACAACATAAAACTCATGTTTAATTAGTTTTGTGCATAAATGTGTATTTCGATAGCTAGACTAAATAGATTTGTAGTAAGTATGTAGCTAGAGTATTGTATTAAGAGCCAAAATCGCATTATTAATGCCTTTAAGTCATGATACCCGTTCAAAATTAATCCATTAGGGATTAATTTTGAATAGTCCCCGTTTTGGGACTGCTCTTTGAATACTTTGTCTCAATTAGGATGTGACCACTTGTTAGTCGTGTTTTAGTATTTAAGAAAATTTCGGCAGCATTTCTCCTTATTAGTTCCCCGAATACTCGGGGAACTAAGGGGAAATGCTGCCGAAATTTTCTTAAATACTAAAACACGACTAACAAGTGGTCACTACTGAGACGAAGTATTCAAAGAGTGGGATAGGATGGTAACCAGGCCTCATGTAAGCCTTACTGTGAATATAATTTAGTACCCCAAGCTTGTTCTAAATTAATTGTGTTCTACTATAATTGCAGATGGACCGCAGTTGGATGTACGAAGCATCACGTCTATCGGATGAATATACGACAGGTGTCGAGGAATTTATCAGAGTTGCTATGGAAGATATGGCGAATAAGGGGAGTACAATGATGTCGTGTCCTTGTCGTGATTGTAACAATGGTCAAAAATTTTCCAACCCGAACCAAGTGAGGAGCCATTTAATCCGTCGTGGATTCAAGCAAGGATATAAGTGTTGGATATGGCATGGTGAGAGTTTTCCAACCGACATAGGTACTGGTACTGAGCATCAGGAATACCATACCGTTGGGGATGAGGGGAATGACTTACGGGGATTGGAAACCGACGTAGGTACTCGTACTGAGCAACAGGAGTATCATACTGAAAAAAATGATGATATAGTGGTAGATAAATATGATAATTTTGATCAAATGTTACGTGATATAGAAGAGGATTTTGATAATGATAAGCAGTATTGTTTGTTTGAGAATTTGTACGAAGATTCTAATAAGGAATTGTATCCTGGTTGTTCTAAATTTTCAAAATTGAAAGGTGTATTAAAATTGTATAACCTTAAAGCATCTAACGGTTGGAGTGATAGAAGTTTTACTGAGCTATTACAAACTTTAAAAGAAATGCTTCCGGAAGGAAACGAGATACCACCCAATGTTTACGAAGCGAAGAAAATATTGTGCCCAGTTGATTTGGGAGCTCAAAGAATACACGCGTGCCCAAATGATTGTATATTATATCGAAATGAGTATGAAGACCTTCACGAGTGTCCAAAATGTGGTGCATCACGTTACAAACCAAAGCAGATTGCCAGTGATAAAAGTGATGATTGTAAACCGAATAAAGGACCTCCCGCAAAAGCATTGTGGTACCTCCCCGTAAAACCGAGATTCAAACGTTTGTTCTCAAATGCTAAAGATGCAAAATTACTGCGTTGGCATGCCGAAAACCGGAAGAAAGACGGGAAATTACGGCACCCCGCTGATTCTCCTCAGTGGAGGAATATTGACAGAGAGTTTTCTGAATTCGGACGTGACCCTAGAAATCTAAAGCTTGGGCTGAGTGCAGATGGAATAAATCCGCACAGTAGCATGAGCAGCAAGCATAGCAGTTGGCCGGTTCTATTGTGCATTTATAATCTTCCGCATTGGTTATGTATGAAGCGCAAATACATCATGTTGACCTTGCTCATATCAGGACCCAAACAGCCCGGGAACGACATAGATGTGTATCTAGCGCCATTGATTGAGGATTTAAAAGAATTATGGCAACCCGGAGTGCAAATGTATGATGCATACAGCAAGGAGAAATTCACTTTACGGGCCATGCTTTTCTGCACCATTAATGATTTTCCGGCTTATGGAAATTTGTCGGGTTATAGTGTCAAAGGAGAGAAAGCGTGCCCTGTTTGCCTGGATGATACAGTCGATGTGTGGCTACCCAACTCCTCTAAAAATGTGTACATGGGTCATCGTAGATTTCTTCCTGCCAACCACGCACACCGAAAGAGAAAAAAAGAATTCAATGGAAAGACCGAGAATACCAGAGCAAATTACCCGTTGACCGGTAAGCAAGTTTATTCGCGAGTAAAAGATTTGAAAGTTCAATTGGGTAAATTTAAAAAGAAGGTGGTGAGAAAGAAAGGGGCTACGAAAATATGTTGGAAGAAGAGGTCAATATTCTGGGATTTACCATACTGGGAGCACTTAGAGGTTCGACACTGTCTCGATGTGATGCATGTGGTTAAAAACGTGTGTGATAGCATAGTTGGAACATTATTGAATATTCCGGGTAAAACTAAGGACGGTATCAATGCTCGGAAAGACATACAATTCTTGAACATAAGGCCAGATCTACAACCAGCAGAGAAGGAAAGAGAAAAAGGAAAAACTTGTACATATCTAAAACCCGCAATGCATACGCTATCGAAAGCAGAGAAAAAAAACTTACTGGAATGCCTTCATGGTGTCAAAGTTCCATCTGGATATTCTTCGAATTTTAAAAACCTAGTTTCACTGGATGATTTAAAATTGACAGGAATGAAGTCTCACGATTGTCATGTTTTAATGACACAGCTTCTTCCTGTTGCAATTCGGGGCATATTGCCAAAGTGTGTTAGGCAGACCATTATGAAGCTTTGCTTTTTCTTTAACGCCATCTGTTGCAAAGTAAATGATCCTGATACGCTAGATGCTCTGCAGAAGGAGGTTGTTGTCACTCTTTGTCATCTTGAAATGTATTTTCCGCCGTCTTTTTTTGACATCATGGTTCATTTAATCGTTCACCTAATTAGAGAAATTAAGATGTGTTGACCTGTTTTCTTGCGGTACATGTATCCGTTCGAGAGATACATGGGATTGTTAAAGGGATATGTCAGGAACCGATATCGGCCTGAGGGCAGCATCGTAAAAGCTTACACTGCCGAAGAGGTTATTGAGTTTTGTACTAATTATATGGATGATGTCAAAGCCATCGGCATCCCTAAATCTCGGCACGAGGGTAGACTTCACGGGGTAGGAACAATCGGTGCAAAATTATTCGTGCCTGATAGTACAACAATGTCACTAGCACATTTTCATGTTTTGCAACACCTCACTGACGTTCATCCTTTTTGGGACGAGCATATGACTCTCTTGCGGCAACAGAATCCTAAGAAATCTAACAAGTGGTTAATCGGCGAACACAATAAAACTTTTGAAAGATGGTTTACACGTAGAGTCATGCAAGCTCCGGAGGGAGAAAACATTAAAGAAATTGTCAAATTATTGGCTCTTGGTCCAGTTCATGTCGTGAGGACCTTCCAAGGATATGACATCAACGGGTACACATTTTACACAAGAAATCAAGATGCAAAGAGTACCGTGCAAAACAGTGGAGTGACGTTAGTAGCTGTTTCGAGTGATTTGTCAGATCCTAAAGGTGCCGGACCATCGCATGCATCGATGTCATATTACGGGTTTATTGAAGAAATTTGGGAGCTCGATTACAGAAGATTTAATATCCCGTTATTTATGTGTAAATGGGTCGATAACCGTAGGGGGGTTAAAGTCGATGAAGATGGTTTTATTCTGGTGGATTTCAGTAAAGCTGGATATAAGGATGATCCATTTATACTTGCAAGACAAGCCACGCAAGTGTTCTACGTAACTGATCCCGCCGATCGTTCAAGACATGTTGTCCTCCCTGGTAAAAGACGTATAATCGGGATTGATAATGTGGAAGACGAAGAAGCGTACGATCATTTTGATGAGATACCACCGTTTTCTACTGGCATGGCATCTCTACCGGGCGCTGAGGATAATGAAACAGGTCACATGCGCATCGATCATGATGAAGGAGAATGGGTTGAAGAAGTTTCCATTGGCAAGCCATAATATTGGTATGTCATATATTTAATATTGGTATGTCAAAAAATATTAAAATGTGAGTTAATAATCTTTAATATTGCTGACAAAAAGGTACAGGTTTTTTTTTTCAGAATGCACTGAAACACCCGACGATGAGAAGCATGCAAGTTATTCTTCAACACTTATTGTAGCTTATTTTTTTTCATGTTATATGTAATTTATTAGCTTATTTTTAAATTTTTAATGTTTTTATTTTAGTAGCTTATTTTATTTTATTTTATAAGTAATTTTTAAAATACAAAAATATTAAATAACACATAAACATGCTTTTTTTATATTTTAAAATAACATACACATTCAAAAATATAAAATAACACATAAACGTGCTTTTTTTATATTTTAAAATAACATACACATTCAAAAATATAAAATAACACATAAACATGTTTTTTTTATATTTTAAAATAACATACACATTCAAAAATATAAAATAACACATAAAAATCCTTTTTTTAAATTTTAAAATACAGAAATATAAAATAACACATAAACATGTTTTTTTATACAAAAATATAAAATAACACAATTTTAAATAAATAGCACTATCAGCATCGGTTCCTAGCTTAAGAACCGATGCTGATAGTAATCCACATTATTTTAAATAAATAACACTATCAGCATCGGTTCTTAAGCTAGAAACCGATGCTGATTAGTTACACATACAAAAATGAGTTAGGCTAATATGACATTGGTGTTATTTGAAACTAAATAACACCAAATCTTAAAATACGAAATATAAAATAACACATAAACATGATTTTTTTATATTTTAAAATAACATACACATTCAAAAATATAAAATAACACATAAAAATCCTTTTTTTAAATTTTAAAATACAAAAATATAAAATAACACATAAACATGTTTTTTTTATACAAAAATATAAAATAACACAATTTTAAATAAATAGCACTATCAGCATCGGTTCCTAGCTTAAGAACCGATGCTGATAGTAATCCGCATTATTTTAAATAAATAGCACTATCAGCATCGGTTCCTAGCTTAAGAACCGATACAGATAACTATCAGCATCGGTTCTTAAGCTAGGAACCGATGCTGATAGGCTTCCCTCTCCAACCGGCGCCTCTTTATTCTTTAAAACTTACTCATTTTTCAAAACCTCAAAACCTCAAAATTAAACCGTGCTGACCTAGCCTTGCTCCTCCTCCGCCGTAACCTAGCCGTGCTCCTTCTCCTCTGCCGTGGCCTAGCCGTGCTCCTTCTCCTCCGCCGTAACCTTCCTTAGCCTCACTCGGCCTCCTCCGCCTCCTCCTTCCTTAGCCGTGACCTCCTTCTCTAGCTCCTTCCTTGGCCGTGACCCCTCTCTCTCCTTCTCCTCCGTTGGCTCTTCTCCTCCGTCGACTCTGTTGGCTTGTGACCTCCGTCGGCTCGTTTGCTCCGCCTCCCTCTCCCTCTCAAATCGGGTAATTAATTGAATTGTTACATTAATTGAATAAGTAATTGTTTTAGTTAACTAGTTAATTACCAAACCGAAATGTATATGATGAATGTATATGATGGTTTAGGGTATATTAGATTCGGGTATATGATTGTGAATATATATGATGAATGTATATGATGGTTTAGGGTATATTAGATTCGGGTATATGCTTGTGAATGTATGTATGTTAGATTGTGAATAATTACCAAACCGAAATGATTGTGAATGTATGTATGTTAGATTAATTCGGGTATATTCTTGTGATACTTGCATAATTTGTATGTATATGATGGTTTAGGGTTTAGGGTTTGCCAATTTAATTATTGTGAAACTTGTATATGCTTATAGATTCGGGTATATGCTTAAATAATTGTGAATGTGTGTATGCTTAAATAATTGTGAATGTAGTAAGTCCCCTCTCCCTCCCTTGGTTTATTATGAATTGATTACAAAATTGTTTAGAAATTATTTAGAATTTCGGATTAGAAATTCTTGAAATTGTTTACAAATGTTTAGAAATTGTTTAGACCACTTCGGATTAGAAATTCTTGAAATTGTTTAGAAATGTTTAATTAGTTGTTTAAGAATTGTTTAGAGATTCATACAAATGTTGAATTTGTATGAACATATATATTCTTGTGATACTTGGGTAAATTATATTCTTGTGATACTTTGGTAAATTATATGAAGGTTATACTTGTTTGAAATTGTTAGATATTGAGTTTAGAAACTCGAATTTTTTGTCATATTGAAATTGCAATTTTTGATACTTGTTATATTGTTAACCTATTTGCAAATTCAGATATGGAAAGCAATAGTCAGACAGCCTCGGCTAAGAAATGAGGAAGAGGGCCTAATGCAATCAAGGAGAAGTTTAACGAGAAAGGGAAAGAGGTGGAACTTGACAAGTTTCACAGGCCGGTTGTTACTACGGATACAACGTCTTTTCCAACGAAATTCGGTATATTGGTGAGAAGGAATATTCCTATAAGTTTCGTATTGTGGAAAGATGTTCCAGAAGAGAACAAGCTGAAAATATGAGAAACACTGAAGGTAAATAACGTAGTACTAAGTTCACAAGCTTTCGTTTGATATTAACTAACTCTAAATTTTGATTTCTATTTGTTTGGCAGCTGAGATGGGGTATAAAAGATGACGAAAAAGTGAGGAACTATTATTATCAAAAGATGGCTACTTGTCACCGGAGGTGGCGATCCGACATGACTAAATTGTGGCGCGCGGGTGAGACGCCCGATTTTGCCAAGCAAAATATGGAAGAAAAAGACTGGGAGGTATTTGTCAAGTATCGAGAGACGGAGGAGTTTGAGGTCTGTTTATTTCTGCGGATCACCTACCTTATCTCTAAGTAAGAATTCAAATTCTCTTATAATTAAGGCCTACAATGATTGTCATGACATATTAATTGTAGACTGCTAGCAAGATTGGAAAGGAGAATCAGGCCAAAAACGAGTATCCGCATTTCTTAGGATCTAGAGGTTACATGGGCGAGGGTTTTCGGAGTAGGCTTACAGATGCTATGCAGACGATTGCAGACGAGAAAGCATCTAGTGATCCGTCTTCCCAAGGCTCAACAAGTGCATTGAAACCAGAAGAGGTCCTTGATATGTCGATTGAGCATAGGCACGTCACCTGGAGACTAGGAAGACAAAAGCTCGATAAGGAGACCAAGGAACGCTTTTATCCAGAAACATACATACCGGTCATCGAGAAAATTGTAAGAATTTTAGATATTGTCATTCATTGAAACCTCTACTTTAATTTATTAGTTTATTGTAAGAATTTTAGATATTGTCATTCATTGAAACCTCTACTTTTATTTATTAGTTTATAACATGTTGTCATTTCAGGGAGAACAAGAGGCGGCTCTGAAACAAGGCTTGTTGGCCGTCGAACGATACGACGATGTTCTCGGAAAATCTCTGTCAAATCCGGAACATCCTGGGAGGGTGAGAGGAGTGGGAGGTTTGGTTCTTATCAGAAAAACATACGAGAAGAGCTCAATAAGGAGGAGACGCGCTCCCTCGAGTTCCGAAGCAAAAATGAGGGAAGAACTGAGGGAAGAAATGGAGGACAAAGTAAGAGAAATAGAGGTGAGACTAGAAGCAAAAATGAGGGAAGAAATGAAGTCTCAACTTGCACTTTTGGTTCAGCAGTCAATGGGCCAACAAGTTCAGACGTTTACCCCAACAGTCCTTCAGAGCAGCAGCCAGTCAGTCAAACCAATTGCAGATCTTTCCGGGTATAATGAGGTAATACAAATTCAAATTCAATAATATTCAAATTTCACCATTTATTTTCCATTACATGTTGTACTGTTCATACGTTTTAGTTTATTCGAGTAAATACATATATCTGAACAGGAGGCAGAACTAAGCTGCAAACTCCAGGCAGCTGTCAATGGGAACACTGTTACAGTAGTCGTGGGGACAATTCATGTTCCAGTTGTACCCGGTGGAACAATTCACGGCAGACCGATGCCGCTTGACCATGCAAGAGTGATGGTGGATGGTATTTTTGATGCGGACTTCATAGATCACCCATTACCTGTACCAAATGGCGAGCAAGAAACCCTAAAGGATGCCCTCGGCAGTTTCACTGCATGGCTGATGTCCATGATAGTGATAGGTTCAGATGAGGTATATTATTATTACAAGTTCTTATACTTCCGAATTAGTATCTATGTGATAGAGTTATAGATGATTTTGGATTTTACTTCAATTTATTATGAAATTTTGCAGGAACCAGGCAAAGAAATGATTATTCCTGGAGGTCCGAAAGCAACGAGTCACTGCAAGGCATTTGATGGTATCAATTTTGACAAGCTGGGACAGACATTCAAGCATATTCGTGATCGGTTTTTGGAGCTAGATGGCAGCCCAATCGAAATCGATTCCCCAGCTGATCTTTTATGTTCAGATGACTCTATACGCGTCTATGCAGATGATTATGCGGCCTTGCTTACTCCACGGGAGTGGCTCACTGTACCAGTTGTTCAGATCTGGATGCTGTGAGTTAATATTTGTAATAATTGCAGAATTTTAGTACTTGTAGTTCAAATTTCACAAAATTGAGATCACCTTTATGTCTTTATTTTGTAGGTATTGGCACAAATACCTCAAGGAGGAATATCCCGATGAGCAGGTTGGTTTCATGGACCCCAGTCAAACGAATGCCACCCTGTTGAATGATGACCGAGGACGTGTTCTTCAATACATAGGGAAAGCACTCCGAGAAAATCGGGACAAGAGATTAATCTTCATACCATACCATCAGATGTTAGTGTTACATATATATATTCTAATTTTATTATATTTCTTTCAATTCATATAAATTGAATAATATGACATGCTACAAACCTAACATGCAGAAATCATTGGATATTGGTCGTGCTTATGCCAAGAGAACGTGCATTGTACGTGTACGATTCCGATAAGAAAGGTAAAAGAATGCTGATGATCAGTGCTGCTATCGAGGAGTAAGTGTCTTTCCTAAATTTTACGTTTTTTTAGAATACTAATGATTTTATTATTATATTATCATTTCAAAAATGTCTCGTAAGTACTGATTGTTCAATGTTTTCATATTTCAACAGCGTCTTCATAAAGGAAATGAGTGCTTCTTTAACGGTTCATAACGATTGCAAGGTAATAGTTCCTATTGCGATATAATTATAATGAATATACATATAAGCCATTTGTATGCTCGTAATACAAACATTTTATTTTTTTGAAACTTGTTATATAGTGCCCACAACAACCAGCCGGCTAGGAATGTGCATATTATACCATGTTGCTCATGCAAGACATAATAAACCACTGTCTCGATGTTTTTCCGCAATTGAAGGTATATATGCATTTATAAATTTTTCAAAAATAAGAATTGTTGCTTCAAATATAATAAAATACACAATTTAATTGTATATATATGCTTTTCACAAATTCTAAAAATGCAGGATATTCCCGCTAAATATACGTTACAACGCTTGGCCGACTTTCGCCAAATGTGGGCCAAAGTCTTGCTGAAAGAAATTAAGACGAGAGGAAGTTAGGAACATGAATTTTTTGTAATAAGTTAGGATGTGTATGATATATAATTAATTTAGGATGTGTTATATTGATAATTAATTTATGATGTGTTTTATTGAAAATTAATTTAGGATGTGTTTTATTGATAATTTAGGATTTGTGATAATTTGAAATTTCGGCCAGCTAAATAAATATGGAAGCTGGCCATTTAATAAAAAATATTTTTTTAAAATTCAATAGAGTATCAGCATCGGTTCTTACGTAAAAACCGATGCTGATAGTAATTTTCTGAATTTAAACACAAATCAGTATCGGTTCTTACGTAAGAACCGATACTGATAGTTATTTTCTTAATTTAAAAAATCTAATTTGAAATATACATCTGTATCGGTTGTACAGTACAACCGATGCTGATAGTTTTTTCCTGAATTTTAAAAAATCTAATTTACAATTTAGATCTGTGTCGGTTGTTAATTACAACCGATGCAGATAGTAACTATATATTAGTATCGGTTGTAACAACCGATACAGATTTGTTTGGTATCTGTGTCGCCCTCATCAGGATCGGTTGTGAACCGATACTGATATCTGTATATAACCGATACTGATTCTATTTTTTCCAATAGTGAATCGTACATAATATATATCGTAAATCTACTTGAAATTATAGTGTAATACTCCAGTGTTGTAAATAACGGTATGCGCTTGTCGGACGGATAAGGTACCGCCAAGCTATTATTCAAGAATAATAGAAAATAATTGGCTGATTATTCAGAAAAATCCGTGACGATTTGATCACCTCCAACAACTAACCGGACAATTAATCGGTCTGAACGAGCGATTTTTACAACACTGCGCCTGACAAAACAAAAGGTGAGAAGTTAAAGGAGAAGAAAGTATTAGGCATGTCAAACTGTCGGCTGTCGGCAAGTTGTTAGATTTTGTTTGTGGAGAGCTACGTGATGAAGGCTCTTATAAGGTATTCGAATATTTATCACAAGAGGGAATAGATCGATATGATGATATTAAAAATCTCAAAGGAAGTCAGAATGTACAAGTGTCTATCAGTTCTGTTTGATTAAAACTGAAATATATATAATGTAAGAAACGTAAAAAATATATATATAAAATCATTGTTTAGAAGATAACATGTGTTGTGCAAGAATGACAATAAGATTCATAATTATTTGTTTTCAGTCCCTTTTCAAACTAAAAGACAAATTATGTGGGTTTTTTTAATTCTTCTATTTCCACAAATTTTAAGAATTTTTCTGAATTTTTTTGAAATTACTTATTATAAAAGAAAGAAAATATATTTTACTATATCTCAATTATGAATTTTATATTTAGCCGAATTATTCTCTAACATGAATTTATCACTGTGTAAGCAAATAATTGGGTTATGTCACCTAAGATGTAGAAAGAAAAGTAGCATATTACTAGCTAGGCAATCAAGATTGTTTGGAAAGTTAAATCCTTTTGCTAAATGTTACAGTTACCTTTAACGTTTGTGTCCGTTTTTCAAAAAATTAATAATAAGTGGTCATTTTAAGTCAAATATTTTGATTAGAGGTCTCAAATGCCACATCTACTTACTGTTGAGTTAGGAGGATTTTTTATCCATAGGAAATAATAGAAAAGAGAGAGAAATAGAAAGAGTTCATGAAAATTTTTATTGGTAGTAAGATCAGTGGTGTTATTTTATTTTTATTTTTTTTGGATCGGTAAAGCTTACTACCAATAAAAAAAATTGCAACAAAAAAAATATTATAATCGATGACGCGATTTTACTATCAATCAAAATCAAATGCAATTTTTTATTTATATTTTTTCTATTATTTTCTATAAAAAAAATTCTCTTGAATTAGTATCTACCGGTCGTATTAATTATTCAACATATGTTTCATGGTGGTCATTTCTAATCTGGACAGCAATTGGTAGATACTTAGCAGCCATCACTTGTAGTTGTAGTATACTATCAATTTACAGAATTTTTTTTTATTTAAAGCTGACAAAAATATAATTCAAAAATCTAAATCAATTAAAAAAGAAATTAAAATTTCATCTAGACGCTAACTTTTACAAATAAAAACTTGGACTCTAAAATTGAATTTTCTTTTGATAGAATTTAAGAGTTTTGAAAATTTAACGTTCAAAAATATATATAATTATATATATATGTCCATAGAAGGCTTTGCCATATATATATATATATATATATATATATATATAGGATTTGGCTACGGTGCTACGGCTCAATATTCGGATTTTTAAAATCCTAACGGTCAATCCGAACCGTTTATCTTGTTCTCCAAATTTGTGTTTGGAGACCAAATTTTACATTTTTTGAAAAAATTTTATTATAATCCTAGATTTATTGAAAATCGTTGTTTTTCAGACAAATTTGGACCATAAAAAAAACGATATTCAATAAATCTAAAAAAATAGTAAAAAATTTCTAAAAAATATAAAATTTGGTCTCCAAACACATATTAATATGGAGAACAAGATGAACGGTTCAGATTGACCGTTAGGATTTTGAAAACTCTAATATTGAGCCGTAACACTGTAACCCTCTATGCAACCCATAGCACTATAGCCAAATCCATATATATATATATATATATATAGAGAGAGAGAGAGAGATGGGCTATGGTGCATTGCAATGCATGGAGGGGTTTGTGCATTGGACCATAAATCTAAAATTCAAAATCCAAATGACCGATCCAAACTGTTCATCTTGTTCTCCATATTAATATGTGCTTGGAGACCAAATTTTATATTTTTCTGAATTTTTTTACTATTTATTAAGTATTTTACAAAATTGTTGATCCAACGGTGGCTTAACAAAACAGTAAAATCAACAGCTACCGTTGGATCAACGATTTTGTAAAATACTTAATAAATAGTAAAAATATTCAGAAAAATGTAAAATTTGGTCTCCAAGCACATATTAATATGGAGAACAAGATGAACGGTTTGGATCGGTCATTTGAATTTTGAATGTTAGATTTATAGTCCAATGCACAAATCCATCCATGCATTGCAATGCACCATAGTCCATCTCTCTCTCTCTCTCTATATATATATATATATAAAGAGAGAGAGAGAGTGAATCTACCATACATTGCAATGAATATGCATTTTTGTGCATTGGACTATAAATTATCGGATTTAAAGTTCAAATGATCGATCCAAACTGTTCATCTTGTTCTCCATATTAATATGTGCTTGGAGACCAAATTTTATATTTTTTGGAATTTTTTTACTATTTATTAAGCCACTTTGAAAATTGCTGATCCAACGGTATAAAATCAAAAATCACTGTTGGATCAGCGATTTTCAAAGTGGCTTAATAAATAGTAAAAAAATTCCAAAAAATGTAAAATTTGGTCTCCAAACACATATTAATGAGTTAGGCTAATATGACACTAGTGTTATATCAAACTAAATAACACCACATCTTAAACCCTTAGATCTGCTTTAAGATTCGTACAAAATGAAGTGCTTGAACAGTAAAAGCGGATAGTACGAATCTTAAAGCAGATCTAAGGGTTTAAGATGTGGTGTTATTTAGTTTGATATAACACTAGTGTCATATTAGCCTAACTCCATATTAATATGGAGAACAAGATTAACGGTTTGGATCGGTCATTTGGGCTTTGAATCCAGTGATTTATAGTCCAATGCACAAAAATGCATATGCATTGCAATGTATGGTATAGAGAGAGAGAGAGTGACTAATGTGCATTCGTATGCATATGGGCCGATATGCATACAGTTCAAATTTGAAATTTCGAAATCCAAAACGTCGATCCGAACCATTCATCTTGTTCTCCATATTAATATGTGCTTGGAGACCAAATTTTACATTTTTCTGAATTTTTTTTTACTATTTATTAAGCCACTTTGAAAGTTACTGATCCAACGGTGGCTGCTGATTTTACTGTGTTGTTAAGCCACCGTTGGATCAGCAATTTTCAAAGTGGCTTAATAAATAGTAAAAAAATTCATAAAAATGTAAAATTTGGTCTCCAAGCACATATTAATGAGTCCGGCTAGTATGACACCAGTGTCACATAACACTAACTTCAAAATTGATTGAATAGACTTCAAACGACTAATCCAAACCGTTCAAACCAATTTACTTTATGAGTGATGCGTTTATATGGAAATTGTTTATATTTTCGAGTTATTTTAGTATCAAATCAAATGGTAAAAAAGTTGTAAATGAGCTGGCTCGGGCCGAGCTGGGCCTTAGCTCAGCTCGTTTATTTTGGCCCGAGCCTGGACCGAGCGAGCTGGACCTAGGTCACCCGAGCCAAAACCCCTGGCTCAGCTTGTGACAAGCCAGCCCGAGCTAGCTCGCGAGCTGACGAGCTGGCTCGCTGGGCTTTATTGGGCTGTTATTATACAAATTCAAAAATAAAAAAATAAGAAATCCCATTAAAAAAATTTAAGAAATTGTCCAGCAGGCACATCTTCAAGCAACTAAAGCCATATCCTTTCTTTCCAAACCGAAAATACATCAATTTTGCATAATTGCGCCTTTAAAAATGGGACTGGACTTAAAATTATACGGGACTAAACCCTAAATTAACTGTAGCTTAACGAGCCGAGCTGGCCCGGTCCGAGCTGGCCCGGTCCGAGCTGACCCCTGGCTCAGCTCGTTTATTTTGGTTCGAGCCTGAGCCGAGCTGGCTCGTTAACAGCTCGGTCCACTACCGAGCGAGCTGTTAGCGAGCGAGCTAGAGGCGAGCCACGAGCGAGCCACGAGCCGCGAGCTTTTTTGACAACCCTATATATATATATGTTGGCTAAGATCAAAGTGGTAGTTCCTGAGCTTTAGTGCTACCAATTTGTTTTTCAATTTTTAAAGTTCAAAACGTCGATCCGAACCGTTCAAGTTAATATCTATATTAAAATATGCTTGGAAACCAAATTTTACATTTTTCTGAATTTTTTTACTATTTATTAAGCCACTTTGAAAATCACTAATCCAACGGTGGCTTAACAAAACAGTAAAATCATAAGCCACCGTTGGATCAGCGATTTTCAAAGTGGCTTAATAAATAGTAAAAAAATTCAGAAAAATGTAAAATTTGGTCTCCAAGCATATTTTAATATAGATATCAACTTGAACGGTTCGGATCGACGTTTTGAAATTTGAAAATTGAAAAACGAATTGGTAGCACCAAAGCTTAGAAACTACCACTTTGATCTTAGCCAACCTATATATATATATATAGGGTCTGTCTAAATTGCGGCTGGCAGCAGTTCTGCCCAGGTGCTGCCGGGGCTATTTTTAGCCGTGTGATGTCCAAACAACAAATCCAAACCGTTAGATGTTTAATCTATATTATAATCTACTTGGAGACCCAATTTTACATTTTTTAGATTTTTTTTACTATTTATTAAGCTGGTTTGAAAACTGCTGATTTCAGTAATTTTCTGCAGCATTGAAATCAGCGGTTTTCAAACCAGCTTAATAAATAGTAAAAAAATTCCAAAAAATGTAAAATTTGGTCTCCAAGTAGATTATAATATAGATTAAACATCTAACGGTTTGGATTTGTTGTTTGGACATCACACGGCTAAAAGCCATCATTTTTGAAAAAAAAATTAAAAACTGTACTTGGTATTGGTCTAGACTCTAGAGAGAACTTTTTTGGTAGTCAAATATTTTCTCAGAGGAGTTGAATGTCATTTTTAGTGTCAAACTAGTATCTAATATATACCTTTCTTATTAATTATTCAGCATAAGTATGATGCTAGACACTCCAGATTTGGACCGCAATTGGTAGATATCTAGCAGCCATCATTTGTAGTATATTATCAATTTACTGGAAAAAAAAATTTAATCCTGACAAAAATTCAATTTAAACATCTAAATTAATTCAAACAGAATTTTAGAATTTCATCTGGATGCTAACATACACAAATAAGAACTTGGACGCTGAAAAACTACAGCGTCCTTTTAGTCCATTATATAAGATGGAGCATTTCTTTCATCTTTCTATTCTTTCTTATTCTTCATCTCGAATTTTTAATTAAATTGGTTTACATTTTTTAATTCCAATCTTTTCAGATATTAGATTAAAATAATTGGATCTCCATATGTTATAGAAAGGACTTAAATAGTGATGTGTCAATTTTATGGACAACTGTTAGCTCAAAATTTTGATCATAAAAAATTTAATTGACAATTAAAATTTTCAAAAATAATTAGACTAATTTCGATATCTGAGAAGTACGAACAAAACATAAAAGGAGTGGACCTACAGGAATTCAGAGTAGGTGTCCATCGGATCTACTTTGGTTCAATGGGTATAATAACTATCTGATTGCATTAAAATTTGTGCGCTCATTACAATCTGTGCGTGTCAATATCAATTTCCAAGCGCACATATCTTAATGCTAATTGTATGGTGTTAGAGCTAATTGGACCTAAAAGTAGGTCCAATGCCTATCGAATCTACTCCTATCTCGACCTACCGATGTTAAAAACCGCGCACGGAATTGACAACCCATGCTCTCAATTATTTAATTTCCGTCGCAATATTTCCGAAAGAATTAATTTTGGAATAGATTTTGATTAAAATAAAAAATAGTCTGTACAAAATGTATCATGCTAATGTTAATAGACTTAAGCATTTATTATTGAATAGTACATCCATTGTATAAAATAATTGAAGTAAATTGCTGGTAAGTAATTGAGCCATGTCTGTCATAAAGCTCCAAAATATGTCAAACTTATAAGACTGTGATCTGTTATCATTTTTCCAATGTATACTTGTTATGTACTCAATAGAGAAAAATGCTGCAATTAGAAACAAATAGCCATGACAATTTCAAAAATGGACTTTTACCTAATTATTTCAAATAAAAGGACAATTTTAAAAATTGTTAAATCATTTTCAATAGTTACGACGATCACAGCCTAATTAATATCGCCTATTTATAGTGTTGTGTTTAATAGAGAAAATGCTGCAAATAAGATAAAATAAAATAAAATTCAAAATAGACTTTTAACTAAATATTTTAAATAAAAGGACAATTTAAAAAATAGTTAAAATCATTTTCAATAGTTATGAAGATCAACTATATATATTATTCAATAGCATTGACGATTGTAGAATCTCCTGACCCTTCTAAGCACTGAACATTAAATTGAAACAGAGACACTTGCAGTTGGTAATTACATTGTCAATTTTATTGCACTATTTTTTTTTTTTTTTTTTGCTTAATTTGTATTCCACAAGTCAATTCAACAACCATTCTAAGAACTGTTAGCTCCAATCTACAAGTCTATTTAGATGTTTTCTGTCCGAGAAGAATTGTCCACGTAAATAGTTTGATTTGTATATACTATTAAAAAATAAAACAAGGATAATTTTTTTGTATGTCTATTATTGGAGTCACTTCAAGAGTATATAATACATAAGACCCAAGTAATGGTGTCTCCATTTAAGAAACAAAGGAGACCAACAAAAAAGAAAGAAAAACTATATCTCTATCCCTATATTAAAAATCTAGTACTATAAGCTAAATCTACATATACCAATATTTTTTTAATTAGACAGTAATCTTCTTCGGGAATTCCTAGATCGTACATACAACACGGTACATAATACGGTACCAATTGTACAAGTACAACCCCAGATAAGAAAAGTATTAGCATAGCATTTGCTTCCAATGCACTTGTAATTTCCTTGTGCTCCTTTTTGGTAGAGAAATGCAGCAAAATACCCGAAACAAAACGACCCGACTGGGATATTTGCAACCACTATATTGTGATTTACGCCGAAATTTTTCGTGCCGAATAATTCTGATGTAGCAGATACGGCAAATGACGTAATTGCCCCTGTGCAAGCGCCGATGATGGCAGTACTGATGAATAATGTGTAACTGCTTGGGTGTAGGAGGAGGAAAAATGCTGCTGCCGATGGTGCCATAAGTGCTGCCATTGATGCTGTTCTAGAAATAGAGAATCCCCTCCTATATACAGATATAAGAAAACATTAATTTATTGGCATAACAAAATTTCTGATAGAGTAAAGTGGTTCAAAGTAGGACAGAAAACAGAACATCGTGGTGTATTAAATTTACAACCAATCTATTTTCTGGTCCACATTATAGTATTTAGTAAATATAAATAGGACATATTAGAATTTTGGCTTTTTCAACCAGCGTTCTTTCTTGCCACCCTTAATTTTTAATAAAACGTTCAAATCTAACAACCACATAATATCAAAGTAAAAAAAAAAAAAAAAAAGTATCCCTATAAATCAATTTCTCATCTCCTACAATTATAATTAGTAAGTACACATGAACTCTTTGAAATGAAGCATGCTGAAACACATGATAACAACCTCTCAGATAAATAATGGGAAACATGTGAAGAGAGAGAAGGATAAAAGAAGAAAAAACTACTTTAACAGATGCAATATCAGTATAATGGAATATGAAGATAGAGATTGATTAAGAAAGAAAAAAGAGAATTACTTGATAGAGAAGTAGTCCAAGAAAGATGGAATGAGGCGACCGAAGAAACCAAAAGACGAGCACAAAGACACCAGAGTTGAAGTCTGGCTTAAACCCCGCGACTCTGCTATTTGACCTAAATTATTCAAAAATACCAACCCTAATGTACCACTAAACATGTAGCTCATGAAATACAGCCAAAAATCCACCTTCTTTAGCATCTCCATCCCACCAACTTCATCGCACTCTTTCTCTTCTACGGGTTGTACCGGTACTGGTACCGTTACAGGTACAATAACCGGTACCACCTCTTCTTCTCCATCTTCCTTCATCTCTTTGGCTGATTCTACATCTTCAATTCTCAAATCATAAATCCTATTCTCTTTCTTATCTCTTAAAATCTTTCTCATGGTTTCTATGAGGCTGATACCAACCGGTACAAACAGGGGAGAAGCTAACAGTACTCCCAAACTAACCATGTGCTCTCTTGACGACAACCCGTACGATTTCGTACCGATACTCCCAACCACAGCACACACTCCGGTAGCTAATGTGATACCAAACATGAAAATGAAAGCAGAGTTGGTTCTTTCTTTGGCAGTCTTAAGCACTCTCAGAGAAGGCGAAACTAATATAGTAACAATCATAGGTAGAACGGCATTGAGGAGGAGGAATGGCTTAGCTTGTAGCTTGGCTTTCGAAAAAACCGCATCGGCTACAACGGTGTAAACCTTAGCACTTAACCCTAGATAACTAGTAGATAAGCCAACTGCAACCCTGCTATCAGATGTGAAGTTTTTTATGCATATAAGATAACACACGGTATTTATCCAGCATATTCCATTGCCGGCTATGGAAGTGAGAGCAAATAGATGCCAGTATTTTAACTTAGAGTTTTCCAAGAAGAGATACTGAACACCGTAACCAACCATACTAAACGCCGCACCAGTGAGCGCCACAAGCCATAGAGGGAGGTAAATGGCGGCCACTCCAGAAAACCAACCGAAGAGTTTTCCCGCATCTGAGGCAAACGCAAGGAAATTGAGTTGCACTTGTGAGATATTCTTTAGATCTTTCAACTGGGATGAGTAAACAGGGAAATCAGAATTGGGGCCATTAATGGCTTGAAGCCATATGGTACCAACTAAGCTCAACCAGTGAAGAGAAGAAGAAGAAGAAGACATAATGGAGGAGGGATTTGAAGTAGTTTAGATTGGAAGGTGAATTCAGTGCTTATGTATTTAAAGAGGTATTGCACAGTTAAAAGAGTGGTAACAAACAAGTGTCTTTAATGTATGATTGTGATAGGTGTGGTTTATAAAAGAAATATGTGGTTTCTTGTTAGCCAGTCTGAAAAAGTAGTTGAGTGCCGTTAAGTATGGAATTTTGTGATGTTTGATCATATAACCAAAGGTGTATATAAGAGGCGTATAGAGGTGATATCATAAGAAATGGTGGCCCATTCTTGGACTCTTTGTTTATAAATTATACATATATAGAAACGAAAAATTTGAGCAGTTATTAGAGAAGCAGCTAGAAGAGGATTTATTACACATTTCACGCAACTTATGTTGCTTCGCACATTACAAAATTTCAAATTTGATTTATTTTTATGGAGTGTTTTCCATGTAGTGCTTGGGAACATCTTTAATGAATGATCAGTACTAATTTCTAATTCTTTTTAAGGTTTGTTGATAGCGTCACCTTTTTCCTGTTTGCTAAACAAGAATTGTGGTTCTATTAATATTTGCTCACTTAAGTTCTCATTGAAGTTTCAAATTAATGCCTACTTAATAATGCGATCATGCTTACGCCATTTTAGCAAATGCTAGAGATGGTAACAGTTTGCACTTAGGGCTATTTATCTGACACGAACAGTAGATAAATGCCTTAAGTTATCTGAGGAAATCTTAACCAAGCTTTCTTTCTTAGAAATCACAATCCAGTCTTGCCAGAAGTACAACAGATTAAATTCATATTAAATTTAATTGAATGCTGATTCAGACAGAATAACTGAGAAGCCTGAGAAGATTTAAGATGAACTATTGGTTAAAATGTATAAAAATTAATTGAAATAATAATTCACTGAACTTGGACAACTTAGAAGGGACGTTGCGGCAGCAATTACCTGCTGAATCATCAGTAAATTGTCAAATTAGAGCACTGCCGAACAAATTTTGTTGCTATCATAGGGATGAAAATGGGGATGCATAAGCACCACAATTATCATAAAATGTGGTTTTCCTGTAGCCTGAATAAGAAAGAAAAAAACAGTTGAATCCTCCTTTAATTACTTGGATGGCAAAAGTTAGAAAAGTTTTGGCCATATACACATTACACTGACTTAATAATGTATGTGATTAGCAGCCGGAACTGCTCGATAACCCTAATAAAAATAATGGTAAGATTAATACGCAATGGAACAAATAAACATATAAAAGTCAAATTTAACGAGTTGATCAATTCGAAGAATAACAGTCCGGTACAGCTATTTTGTGAGGGCGGCACGGTACACAGAAACATTCAAGGAATTAACCCAGTTAAGGATTGACAACTCACAAATATATATATCTAAATCTCTCTGGTACTGTCATATCACTGGGAATAATTTGTTACAATTTCATGCAGAAAAGACAATACCAGTAAACATAAGACATATAGAAACTCCAGTAATTAGACTTGTTTGTTTGAAATACTTTTTAAAGACTACTTGGTTGTCCTTTTTTCTTCATATTTTTCCTATAAGTGAATATGTTGTTGTAGAAGTCAATCAGTCTAATGGCGGCTACTGGCTAATTTTAGTTTACTTTATGAGAACTCATTTGGTACAATTTCATTACGAAAAGGAAAGGCGTATCTATGCACAAAGACAGCCCAATAGAAAATAATTTCCAGAAAGTTCTCACCAAAAAAGCATGTAGGAAATATATATATAGAGAGAGAGAACTTGCGTTGATTCGGCCCACTAGGGCCCATTGAAAGGTGAAACAAACAAGAAGAACCACAGAATTAAGTTTCCTAAAAACAAAGCTGTAGGAGACAAAGAAGAAACTATGATTTAGAAAGAGAAAAAAAATCTATAAAGGCAACGGAGAGAAGTTTATCTTTTAGTTTATTACTGGGCTATATAATGATTATGTTTTTTTTCATTTATTTAACCAAATTTCATTTTATTTGCCCATGCTGGAGATTCAATTCTAGCCTAAAGCTTACCTGGTACCGGGTCTAGTATTGTAGAATACCAGTCTGAAGACCCTATAAAGAGAATAAAAAATAAGATGAAAACTCTACAACTAAGTAGTAGACTTCACAAATGGCCAATTTTCAACTAGTAAAAATACTAGGATGAGAAAGTTCTTGACTAAAATCCAAAAGTTTTTATTAACAAAAAATTGGTGAATTTCTTGAGAATTTGCCTCTTGAATTCTAGATACTGGTAGGAGAAGAACCCGACTCGGTATTGGGAATTCAAAGAGGTCATAAATTTAAGCATACATGTATGCAAATTTATATGTGTGACTTAAAACTTAAAAAGTCTAATGTTCTCCGTTTAATGAAAAAAAGAGTAGATATTCATGATGATACTGTATAACAAAGAAGCCTGCTTACATATATTGCTCCTCTAATAAAAAAAACAAACACAAAAATACAGAACAATTAAAATTTCCTGAGATAGGAAATTTACACTAACCTAAATTAATGGCTTTGCCATTAATTTGTGATCCTTTCTTGTAGCTTGAAATTCAATTGTTCTCTGAATACAACAGCATGCACCATATCAGGAATAACTAACCTTTTATTACACACAGTACGGCCCCTTAATAATTTGGACAAAATATATATTATGTGGAATAGAACTAGGGTGTTCTTAAAGCTCACCAAATCCCTTTGTGACTTGAGAGCTTAACTCAAAAACCCATTGGATTGATTTCAACCGACACATCCAAACCGTTGAAACTGATTTACTTCACGAGTGATGAGTTTATATGTCAAATTTACAAATTTTCAAACTAATTTAATATAAAGTCAAGCGGTAAAAAAATGATGAAAAATGGACACATTAAAATTAACTTATAAACCTTCTTTTTATTTATTTTTATGGAGTGTTTTCCATGAAGTGCTTGGGAACATCTTTAATGAATGATCAGTACTAATTTCTAATTCTTTTCGAGGGTTGTGATAGCGTCACCTTTTCCAGTTTGCAAAACAAGAATTGTGGTTCTATTAATATTTGCTCATTTAAGTTCTCATTGATGTTTCTAATTCATGCCTACTTAATAATGCGATCATGCTTTCGCCATTTTAGCAAATGCTAGAGATGGTAACAGTTTGCACTTAGGGCTATGTATCTGACACGAACAATAGATAAATGCCTTAAGTTATCTGAAGAAATCTTAAGCAAGCTTTCTTTTTTAGAAATATCACAATACAGTCTTGTCAGAAGTACAACAGATTAAATTCATATTAAATTTAATTGAATGCTAATTCAGACAGAAAAACTGAGAAGCCTGAGAAGATTTAAGATGTACTATCGGTTAAAATGTCTAAAAATTAATTGAAATAATAAATTCACTGAACTCAGACAGCTTAGAAGGGACGTTGAATCATCAGTAAATTGTTCAAACTAGAGCACATGAGCACTGCCGGACAAATTTGTTGCTATTAATAGACTTCAATGTCACAGCAAATATATATCTATCATAGGGATGAAAATGGGGATGCATAAGCACCACAATTATCATAAAATGTGGTTTTCCTGTAGCCTGAATAAGAAAGAAAAAAACAGTCGAATCCTCCTTTAATTACTTCGATGGCAAAAGTTTGAACAGTTTTGGCCATATACACAATACACTGACTTAATAATGTATGTGATTAGCAGCTGGAACTGCTCGATAACTCTAAGCAAAATAATGGTAAGATTAATACACAACGGAACAAATAAACATATAAAAGTCAAATTTAACGAGTTGATCGATTCGAAGAATAACAGTCCGGTACAGCTATTTGGTGAGGCCGGCACGGTACACAGAAACATTCAAGGAATTAACCCAGTTAAGGATTGACAACTCACAAATATATCTAAATCTCTCTGGTACTGTCATCTCACTGGGAGTAATTTGTCACAATTTCATGCGAGAAAAGACAATACCAGTAAACATAACGTACAGAAACTCCAGTAATTAGACTTGTTTGTTGGAAATATTTTTTAAATACTACTTTGTTGTCCTTTTTTCTTCATATTTTTCCTATAAGTGAATATGTTGATGTAGAAGTCAATCAGTCTAATGGCGGCTACGTACTCGCTAATTTCAGTTTACTTTATGAGAACTCATTTGGTACAATCAGTGTTCTAAATATTGCGCTATAGCATTTTTGGACCATAAACGCTAAGCTATGGCATAGTAACGCGCTATTTGATCTACGGGCACTATAGCGGTAATAGCGGTCCGCTATAGCGTGTAGCGCAAATAGCGCCCGCTATGCAACATGAGTTGTTTTTTTTTTCTTTCTTTTCAATTTATATGGGATTTAAATAAAGGCTCAGATTGAATTTTAACCGTGATTTTTTTTTTTTTTTTGCAATTGACGTACTAAGTTTTAAATTAAACTATTAAATATTGAATGAGAGATCCATCAAACGAAATCAAAAAAGGAAGCTACAGCGAGCTATTCAACATGAGCTGGTTTTTTTTTTTTTCAATTTATATGGACTTTAAATAAATGCTTAGATTGAATATATTAAGATATTTCTTGAAGTAACAAAATTATACTTACTATATATTAGTTTGAATATTTTGAATAGATTAAGATAGTTAATTATGCCATGATGTCTAAGTTATTTTAAAATTTAAATAGAAAAAAAGATAGATTATGTCATAATGCTGAATACATTTTGAATATAAAAAGATTGATAGTTTTTTATATTAGTATTACTATGGATATTTTGAGTCGCAATTTGGACTTTGTATTGGTTCAATATGAATATTATAATTTTTTAATCAATTTGATATTATTTATTGTTCTATGAGACTTAGATAATGTTGATATTTAGTACAAATATATGATATATATTTTTCATTAAAATAAAAAAAAAACTATGTAGCATAGCTTTCGCTATAACGACGCTATAAGCTATAACTTGTTTTGTATGCTTCCCGCTATAACGCGATAAACGCTATTTAGAACCTTGGGTAAACAGTCCAATAAGAAATAATTTCCAGAAAGTTCTCACCAAAAAAGCATGTAGGAAATATAAATAAATACAGAGAGAACTTGGGTTGATTCGGCCCACTAGGGCCCATTGAAAGGTAAACTAGAAAGGTGAAACAAAAAAAAGACCCACAGAATTAAGTGTCCTAATATCAAAACTGTTGGAGACAAAAAGAAGAAAACTATGATTTAGAAAGAAAAAATAAACTATAAAGGCAACGGAGAGAAGTTTATTGCAATTGTTCTCTGTTCCAGGAGGGATAACACTTATCTTCTTATTGCAAACTTTCCAACAATAATAAATCAAAGCAGCAATGATAATAAAAATTGCAATTAAATCAATTACCCCACCAATTGCCACAAATGTTTTCACCGTATCATTAGAAGCGCCATCCCTTTTTTCTTTTGGCATTTTAACCCAGAATCTTTGACCATTTTCACCATACACCTCTCTTGCACCAACCACCAGTCCAAACTGAAAGCATCTTTTCTCTTGATCAGAATAAACAACAGAATCGCATGAACAGTTATCCATGCATGAATTCACACAGGATTCTACACTTATATTTAAAATAAAAAAAAGGGGGATCTTAATATACTTTCTACACCTTTAAGTTGCACCATTTCCACCTCATCCCCAAATAACTCACATATTCCATTGTACATACCTGTTTCAAATCTATCATTAATTTCATCTCTTATGCTCCTGGTTTGAAGATATCTGCATGTGTTTTGAGACGAGCAAATGCCATATAATCCACCTGCCAATGGCAGATCACATGAGCCAAGTAATTTATATGAGGGTTTAACCCTCCCTAATTTCATAGAATAATGATAGAATCCTAAATTACCATCAATTCCCATTGTGAAAAAGTTGACTTGGATCAGTACCGTCAGATAAAACCTGTGCAATTTTATGATAATCTTGATTGAAAATTTTAAGTCCTCTCGTACCAAGCCTCATGAATTCAATTGTTCTATTTCCATGTGGCTTGAATTGCCAATAAGAATACTTATTCTTTCGCCAATTTATGTATGCAACAACCTTCTCTTGGATAATTTCAAATGAGTAGCATACTGACGAGTTTGTTGGGAACACAGTTAGAGGCAATGGTGCTTTGAGCTGCTGACCCCATAAGATTGTATCGATCGGTTGGATGAGAAAAGCACTGCCATATAATTTGATTTGCTTCGTCAACTAAAACAAGATTGCCAATGCGTTCCTCTAGGTGTAGCATCTGTTTGATAGCATTAGGAAGAAACCAGGAGAATTTCAATATATCTATTTTTTATTTGAGTTGTAATATTGTAACATATTTTAATGAAATTAATAAGGACATTCCTTTAAAAAATTTGTTCCTTGGTTGCTTCTGAATACAACAGCATGCTGCATGCACCATATCAGGTAATAACTAACCTTTTATTACACACAGCTTTTATTACACACAGAACGGCCCCTTAATAATTTGGACAAAATATATTATGGGTACGTTTGGATGACACAGGAATAGTGCTAACCCAGGAATAGCTGCTATTCCTGACGAGCTATTCTCAACACAACACGTTTGGATGAAACAAAATGCTATTCTCAACAAAGGAATAGCTCGGGTTAGCTGCTATTTCGCTATTCCTATGAAATATTGGGTTAGCAGCTATTCTGAACTCAGAAATAGTTGCTATTCCGAACTATTCCTTGATTCATTCAGACGCACCCATAGAGAAAAGGTTTTAGTCCACAGACTTTTGTCCACACTTTGTCCACAAAACTGTCCGACTCTACTTTCTATCTGTTTTTAACGAACTGTACGTACAACATTCCTTTAAATAAACTTCCTCAATTTGATTGTCTCCGTTTTTGAAATTATATCCATTTCTTCCTTTACGAAACAAAATTTTCGATCCATTTCACTTTCTTTCTCTCCTTCTCTCTCTCTCGATGGCATTCATCAATTTCTCTCCACTCTGAGGATCCACCATTGGGCTCAAATATGTCCCCACCGTCGTGACCATCGACCTCAGATCTGTTTCCGACCGCTGCTGTTGCTTTCTTCCATCTCCAAAGCTTTACCTATTTCTGACCTCAAACCTCATATCCATTTCTGACCTCAGACCTCAGATCCGTCTCCGACCGCTGCTGTTGCATTCTTGCTCGATCGCGATCAGGATGCTTTACCAATAAACTTCACTACGGAGGATTATGTCGGGCTTCTC
The DNA here is from genome assembly GCF_964058835.1 of Carex rostrata. Classification (NCBI taxonomy): domain Eukaryota; kingdom Viridiplantae; phylum Streptophyta; class Magnoliopsida; order Poales; family Cyperaceae; genus Carex; species Carex rostrata. The sequence goes on from NC_135919.1 coordinate 11,993,946, forward strand.
ATGCTGCCTTCTAGAGGTCACTAGTGAAGGGAGAGATCTAATTGGGACTAATTCAGGTACTTGCTCCCATCTCGATATGCAATTTCATTTGCTTTCTTAGTTTCTTGAAAAACTGTACAGATCTGTACAACTATAATATTTCACTGAACGGCATTGCTTATATAGTTATATGTACGGTGTGGAGGTGTATTTTGGAATATGAGAGCTCGAACATCTTAAATTCCAAGAGGGATAAAGAGGCGATATGGAGTATTGATCTATTAATTTTACAGTATTTTCCCTGTTAATTTTACAGTATTCATCTTGTGATTTTACAATATTCATCTTGTGAAAATCTAGAGGAAAAAAATGATAGAGAGGCGATATGGAGTATTGATCTATTAATTTTACAGTATTTCTCCTGTTAATTTTATAGTATTCATTTTGTGGAAATCTGAAGAAAAGAGATGATAGTAAGGCAATATGGAGTATTGATCTTCTCATTTTACAGTATTCAACATATTAATTTTACAGTATTCATCTTCTGAAAATCTGGAGGAAAGAGATGATAGAGAGGTGATATGGAGTATTGATCTTGCCATTTTACAGTATTTACCATGTTAATTTTACAGTATTCATCTTGTAATTTTATAGTAGTTATCTCGTAGAAATATGAAGGAAAGATATGATAGAGAGGCGAAATGGAGTAGTGATCTTGTCATTTTACAGTATTCACCCTGTTCATTTTACAGTATTCATATTGTAATTTTACAGTATTCATCTTGTGAAAATCTGGAGGAAAGAGATGATAGAGAGGCGATATGGAGTATTGATCTTGTCATTTTACAGTATTCACATGTTAATTTTACAGTATTCATCTTGTGAACAGTTACTAATGTTTAACAGTGTGGTTGTGAATATTTGAAGTATTGATGATTTATAGTTTGCATCTATTAGTTTTACTGTTTACATCTTTTAAATTTATAGTATTGAATTTTGCAGTATGTTTATCTCAGTTTTATAGTGTTTTAGGTTTTAGATTTACATTTTTATAGTTTGCATCTGTTAGTTTTATAGTTTACATTTGGAAATTTTACAGTATTGAAGTTCTATTGTTTGCATCTTTATGTTTTACAGTATGTGTAGTTTTAATTTGTAGGATATAGATGCATATATAAATATTCATAATTGAAGAAAAAAATTATGATTTTTTTAAATTAAAATTAATTTTAATTTTGAAAAATTAATTTTGTAAAATTTCCGGGATTATTTTGAAAAAACTGCAAGTTTGATAAGTGGTTCAATTTTAAAATGTTCTTGAAGATTTTAAAACTATCATTAACTATAAGTTAGAGAAGTACATCAAGTGGTCCCGCATCAAGTACAGTTAGTTTGGCAGGTTGTGCAAGTTGCAAGTACACAAAGTGGTCTGCTGAATGTTAGAAACTTAAAGTGTGTTTTTTGTAAGATTTGTTATACAAGTTACAGCATTGAATTAGTAATTTTACAGGATTGGCGCAAATCAAATGACAGTTTTTCTGTGGACAAAAAGCTGTGGACAATTAGACCCTTCCAAATATATATTCTGTGGAGTAGAACTAGGGTATTCTTAAGCTCACCAAGCCTCACAACTCAACCCAAAAACCCATCAGATTGATTTAAAGCGACGCATTCAAACCATTAAAACCAATCTACTTCACGAGTGATGAGTTTACATGTCAAATTTATAAATTTTCAAACTAATTTAATGTAAAATCAAGAGGTCAAAAAATGAACACAAAAAAATTAACTTATAAACCCTCTCTTTTTTTACCGCTTGACTTTATACTAAATTTGTTCGAAAATTTGAAAAAAAAAAAACACTATCCAATAATCCAAAAGTTTTATTATAAATTTGACAGGTGCATCACTCGTGAAGTAAGTCTGTTTCAACTATATGGATGCATTTAGGACTGTCAACGAATCGAACTAGTTTGATTTGTTTCGAATCGAACTAGTTTGATTTGTTTCGAATCGAACTAGTTTGATTTGTTTCGAATCGAATTAATTGCGAAGTACAAATTTTTTGAATCGATGTCAATTGAATTACGAACTACAAATTTTGTTTGCAGCCCTAATTATACCAATAGTTTATGAATTAGTTTTCTTTTCACGAAACAAAATTCATACTATTTTCTTTTACCTTTTACAAATTCACACTAATGGATTATGGACCAGTTCAAGATTTCATTATCTTTTACGCTGGTAGATTGATTAAAATCACAACATGGACCTAGTCAAATGAAATTTATTTCATTGTTAATTTGTTACGCTGCTGAAATATTTTTCTATTATAAGTTATCATTATGTTAACAATTTTGAGCTATGATATAAGTTTAGTTCTTGCATTATTACAGATTAATGGTTGAATCTGTTATAAAATAAATATGAACAAGCATAAAGAAGAATAAAATAGAGATGAAAAGATGGCAATCTCTTTATTCATACATTTCTCATATATGTACAATATAAGATTACAAAGGCTCTATTTATAGGCCACAAATTGTGAATGAAAAACCATCTAAATTAATTACAAGAATAAATTGGAAAATTAATTACAATAGTAGTGGGATATGAATTCCAATAGTAGTGGGGATAGTGGAGAATAAATGTTGGGAGTTATGGACATCCACATTAATATTTTATTCATAACACTCCCCCTTGGATGTCCATTACATAAGAATATGCCTCATTAAAACCTTACTAGAAAAAACCCTATGGGATAAAAACCTAGTGAAGGAAAAAAGAGTACAATATTCTTCTAAATATGCAACTACAACCTTACCAGGAAAAACCATGGTTAAGGAAAATATAGTGCATATTAACTCCCCCTCATGACAGCATCAGTCAAGATCTTTAATTCGGCGAACTCCAATATTACGAACTAGCTTTTTGAATATTGCAGTAGAGAGTGCCTTAGTGAATAAATCTGCTGGATTTTTCACTTGAACGGATTTGCTGAACATTAATAACATTATTTTTTTGGAGATCATGTGTGAAAAAGAATTTTGGTAAAATATGTTTTGTTCTATCTTATTTAATGTATCATTCTTTTCATTGAGCAATACATACACTATTATATTCATATATGATCGTCATGATCATTTATCTAAAAGACAAGTTGCATGTTTGACAAATGTGTTGAATCACAGATCTTAACCAAATACATACTCGGCTTGCTTTTGTGTATTGCTAAGTTTTCTCATAGGTTGCGAAGTATATGTTTAATTATATTCCAATATCTTCGCGTGGGAGAAGAACTATATCTTGCTAAATTTACATCATATGATACATCATGCATTGTGTGTCCATCAAGATATATAAGTGCTCATATTGCACTATGATATGGTACTTCAAGATCAAATAGTTATTCATCATTTTCTCGAGATCTAAATGATCTTTATTCACATCTAATGATCTTTATCCATATAAAATTATTTCAGCACTCTTGCAATATAATTTTCTTGATGCATAAAAATATCATTTTTAAATGTTCAATTTGCAATCCAATGCAAAATTTTGTTCTTCCAAGATCTTTCATCTCAAATTCTTCATTTAAATAATTTATTCTTTTGGAAGCTCTTCAGGAGTTCCAATGATACTTAGATCATCAACATAAACTGCAATTATAACAAAATCATTTCTATATCTTTTCATGAAAATACATGGACATGTCATATCATTCTTATATCCATGTTTCAATAAATATTCACTTAAACGATTATAGCATATGCGTCCATATTGCTTTAATCGATATCAAGATTTATTCAATTTAACTGAATAATGTTCTCAAGAACCTAAATTACATGCTTCAGGCATCTTAAATCTTTCAGAGATTTTCATATAAATATCATTATCAAGCAAGCCATTTAAATAGGCTGTAACAATATCCATTAGGTGCAAATTAAGTCCTTCATGGACTGCCAGACTAATTATATATCAAAAAGTTGTTGCATCCACCACATGTGAGTATATCTCAAAATTGCACCTTTCTCATTTTATTTTCTCATAAATATTCATTTATATCCTACTGGTTTTATACCTTGAGGTACAAGGACTACAGGTCCAAAAACTTTTCATTTTTCAAAAGAGTTTAACTCTACCTCAATTGCACCTTTCTATTTTGACCAATCATTTCTTTGTCGACATTCTTTAATAGACTTCTAATCATGATCCTCAATATTTATTATGTTTAGCGCTATATTATATACAAAAATATTATTGATATCAATTTCATCTCGGTTCCATCTTATTTCATTCATGATATAATTTATCGAGATCTCTTTATTTTCATGAATTTCAGATACCTGAGTTTCTGCTGGAACTCCAATATTACTTATAATTTTATTCTCTTTTAGAGTTTTGTCTGAAATTATCATATCCTCGACTTGACCATTTTCATTCTTTGCTTCTTTTCTTTTTCGAGGATTTTTATATTTTTAATCTTTGGAACCGATTGTTTTTCCACGCTTCATACGTGTTATAATTAGTCTGTCCAACAGGGACACCGACTTTAATTGGAGCATTAGCAGCTGGTACATGTGATTTGGTCACTTTCTTTGAGCTTGTGAATGTGTCTGGCAATTGATTCACTAACCTTTGTAAATGAATTATCTTTTGAACATTTAGTTCACATTCTTTAATACGAGGATCAAAATAAGACAATGATAATTCATACTAATGTATTTTTTTCAGCTGATAGTTTTCTCTCCCTAAGATTGAAAATTTTTATTCATCAAAATCACAATCGGCAAAATTAGCCATGAATAAATCTTCCATCAATGGTTCTAGATACTCTATTATATATGGAGATTCAAATTTAATATAAATTTCCAACTTTCTTTGATATTCCATTTTAGTGCGTTGTGATGGAGCAATTATAACATATACCGCACATTCAAAAATTCTTATATGGGAAATATTAGATATGTGACCAAAAACCAATTATAAGGGGAAGCTTTATAATAGCTAGTTGGCATGATGCGAATTAGTTTTATTGTATGTAAAATATCATTTCTTTTTATATACGAACATCTACAGGATATTCAACATTAATTTTGATATTGTCTAGACGTATTTTCATAATTGGATAATCATAAAATTATGCTCTTTAATCAAATCTATTGAGCAAGTAATCTCGCAAACGCCAGGTTGCGATTTGATAATAAACATACATGTGACCATCTTGTTGATGCATCAATTAAAATCATAAAATATTCAAATGATTCACATGGTGGATATAATGTTTCACAAATATCATATTGTATGCATTCTAGAAATAAAACCAACACAAAAAAAATTCATCAGATTAAATAATCTTCTAGTTCTTAGATGAATGTTCATAATAATTATCTATTATTTTTCGCATCACTATTGATCTGAAATGGTCCAACCGGTCATGCCAAACTATAAACATATTCTTGTATATAAACTTCTGGTTTACAATAACATGTGTTTCAATTGCACTAATATATGTGTAATACAAGTCAGAGAAAAAACATATGCAATTTATTTTCAATATGCATTGTTTTTCATATATTCAATATTTTTTCATTAGTTGTCTCAATATGATATCCATTTCGGCAGATATTCTTAAAACTTAACAAATTCATTTGAGACTTACAAGAATATAATACATCATCAATATAAATTTGTATTCCTTCATGTAACAACAAAATAGCTCTTCTGAAGCTTTCAATCAAATTTTTTTTTACCCAAATTAATTCTAATATTGACTTCTTAAATTAATAAATAAAATAATATATTTCAAGAATTATACTATTAGTAAAAAAATAATATTCAAATTTATTGTAACATAAAAGGAAAATAGATCAATGCAAAGAATTAAATTATCATATAAGAACCACAACCAATCAATTCTGTTTTATATAGGGTAAATCTAATTTCATATAATAATTACCTCTACAATCAATAATACTTCAATAAATATATATATATATAGAGAAGGGTTCAAATGCACCCAAATTTTTATGCACCCAAATGCACCCTATCATTTTTCTCTGTTTTCAAAGTCCGAATAGTCAATCCGAACCGTTAGATGCGATCTATATATTAAGATGTGCTTGGAGACCAAATTTTACATTTTTTGGAAATTTTTTACTATTTATTAAGCCACTTTAAAAATCGCTGATTCAATGGTCCAGAAAATGCAAAATCAGAGATTTTCAAAGTGGCTTAATAAATAGTAAAATAATTCCAAAAAATGTAAAATTTGGTCTCCAAGCACATCTTAATATATAGATCGTATCTAACGGTTCGGATTGACTATTCGGACTTTGAAAACGAAGAAAAATTATTTGAAAGATAGGGTGCATTTGAACCCTCCTCATATATATATATATAGAGAGAGAGAGAGAGCACGGCTAACGCGCTTCCTCTAGCATATGGGCCGAAATGCTTCCGGTGGAAATTTGAAATTTCAAAATCCAAAAAGTCGATCTGAACCGTTCATTTCCTTCTCCATATTAATATCTGGTTGGAGACCAAATTTTACATTTTTCTGAAATTTTTTACTATTTATTAAGCCACTTTGAAAATCGCTGATCCAACGGTGGCTTAACAAAACAGTAAAACCATTGGATCAGCGATTTTCAAAGTGGCTTAATAAATAGTAAAAAATTTCAGAAAAATGTAAAATTTGGTCTCCAAGCAGATATTAATATGGAGAAGGAGATGAACGGTTCAGATCGACTTTTTGAATTTTGAAATTTTAAATTTCCACCGGAAGCATTTCGGCCCATATGCTAGAGGAAGCGCGTTAGCCGTACTCTATATATATATATATATATATGGATAAGCTACCATACATTGTAATGTATGGAGGGCTCTATGCATTGCATTGTGAGCTGTTAGATCTGCTTTACAATTCGTGCAAATCTGATAGATGAGATTTAAAAATATGTCGCTGGAATTCAAAATGGACCCTGCATTTCGCAAACCACTCCCACCCCGTCCCCTTCTTTCTCTTTTACGCTGAGAGAAGCCTGCCCTATCTCTCCCGCTCCTCTCCTCTCCTGTCGGCGCCACCTCCAGCGAACCCCAGCCCAGCCCTTCAAATCAATCTTTCCCACTCCTCTCCTCTCTTGTCGGCGCCACCTCCAGCGAACCCCAGCCCCGACCCTCCTCCTCTCTCTCTCTCTCTCTCCCGCCCTAAAGAGCTCCGACCCCAGGACAGGTCCACTCCTATCGGCGCCAACTCCAGCACTAAAGAGCTCCATCTCCAGCTCAGAGGTACGACGCTCCACTTCTCAGTTTCTCTGTCAAGAAACTCTAGATTTGGTCATGGCAAGGGTAAGTTTTGAAACTGACCAAGAATGTAGTGTTGTAGTTTCTGATATTTTGTGGGTTTGCCAAATTTTGACAAAATTGGATATGATGAGAGTGATTGTTCCAATTTGAGTAGATTTATCTTCAAAGATGGAAAAATTAGTAAGACACATTTGTTGGGGAGGAACTTGAGATGAGGTTGAAGTGGTTGAGATAACAAATAAGGTGCTAGAATCAATCAATTTTGGGAATGCTATTCTACCACCTGAGGAATGATTTGATTTGGTCAAAATTTGGATGCCAATTTTGCAAAGAACAAAATCTTGGGTTTTCTTGTTATTGCTTCTATGTTTGTTTTCATTATAAGTGTGAAACACAGTTGCACAATTGATGGTAAATTTGGGTTGTTTTGCTTCAGTTGTGTCAAAATGTGAATTAGGATTTTGTGTTATCCTTGAAATTCTAATATGCATCTCAGTTTGGAATGTTTCTCTTAAAGATGTCTCTATCTAGCTAGTGCATCTCTACTTTCTCTCTGTGGCACTTTTAGGTCATTACCAGACACGGGAGCCCTTTTGCATTTGATCCTTTGTGGTTAGTTTCCTACTGATCTTGTCAAAATTAGCACATGTTTGAGCATTAATTTTTTATGGAACAAAACTTAAAAGAGGCATGTGACAAGTCAAAGAAGTAAAAGTAAGAATCAATTACACAATAGGGCACAAACTGAAATTATGGAACTTTAGATAAAGAGAAGTAGAAGATAACATTTGATATTCCCCAATCCCCATAAGAGATGGAAATTTTCACATATTTCCTACCTAGTTCCATTAGAGAGTTACCTAGAGAAAGAGGTTTCTGTCTTTCTTAATGGTAATGTCATGAGCTATGGTCAAGAGGCGATTGACACAGACATTGGTCTTGTTGGCAGCTTTCTCCACAAAAGCATCTGAGACCTCCATATTTGGGAGAGGAGGCAATGGTCGATTGAGGAGAGAAGCAGATTTGGCCCAGAAGAAGACAATGGGGGTCGCTGGAGATGGAGCTCTCCTGGGAGTCAGATCTCTTTAGGTCGGGGCTGGGCTGGGGTTCACTGGAGGTGGCGGCGACAGGAGAGGAGAGGAGTGGGAGAGATAGGGCAGGCTTCTCTCAGCGTAAGAGAGAAAGAAGTGGGCGGGGTGGGAGGGGTTTGCGAAATGGAGGGTCCATTTTGAATTCCAACGACATATTTTGAAATCTCATCTATCAAATCTACACGAATTTTAAAGCAAATATAACAGCTCACAATGCAATGTATAGAGTGTTGGGTTTTGACGGTTCAAACCCATTGATTAAGTATGTTGGGGTTTTGACGGTTCAAACTCACTTATTTGCTTAAGGTGCGGAAAGAGTAAAACAAAAAAAAATTTCATCTAACTTAAGCTACGGATTAAATGAATCAAGAAGATCCGTTTAATCCTATTTACAGATACACTCCATAATTGATTTTCTAAAGCTTTAAATCTATTTACCAATTAAATAGATTAATATAACAATTTATACCTTGTTTCCAAATCACAGTTGGAATGCAGATGAGCGAGAAGAGCTACACCAGGGATGAAATCGACTCGGAGTATCACACGTGTGATACCTCTATTGGTTATCCACCAGGACTAACCAGAGAGCGATTTATTTCTTTTGCCAAAAATACTATAAACCGCGGTATACAGCAAAAACCCTATTCACCTAAAAAGGCGTAATAACACTATTCACAAACTTTCGGTTAATCAGATTCACTATTAAGCAAAATCTGAAATACCGCGAAATTCGGTAAAACACTATTCACCGATCAAAAAACCGTAAACCGAGAAAGAGAGAAATTCTAATTAACGAAGTAATCAGATTAACACGTGAATTAGTGAGTTTTCTCTTTCACCTATGCCCCTCTATTTATAGGCATTCGAGAAGGTTCGCAAAAGACCGAAATACCCCCGAAGTTGCCAAAATTACAATTTTTCCCTTTAATGGCGATTTTGGAGATGGCATTCAAATTTGATTTTGCAACTTCATATTGGTTAGATTAGTTTAATGGATTCTAAACCCATTAACCCAAACCCATTATGAATAGTAAATATCCAAATCAAATATGTATAATTGTCATGTACAATTATATTCGTCTGCGGTTTTCATTTGGTAATTTTTATACAACATGTCAAATACGTTTATAAGCTAACCAGTGTTTCTGTTTGTCATTCTAAATGACGTATAATTAATTATAATTAATTATATCAAGTATAACTAATTATAACCATTAGTTTTTGCTTTGTCATTTTTACATGACAAATATAATTTAATTATAACACGTATAATTAATTATAACCATCTTAATATTAATTACAATCAATTTATAATTAATCAGTAAGATTCTCCGAATAGCTCCTATATGGTGTGACCCAATAAGATCTGTGTTATGTTGGTAAATAGAGTTAAAACTGTTTTAACTTCTATAATCATGAGCGGCCTCTGGCAGTATACATCATGACCATCCAATTACACAGATGATGCTGTACTGTACAATATCACGATCCAGTAAACAATTTACTTGTGTCTGTTCTTCTGTCTCATAGCTATTAGATCAGTTTCAAGGTAGATGTGTGTCATCCTTGTTTAACTGAATTTTTTCTTGATCTTGAGTAGACTATCAAATATAATTACTCTTGTAATTATACCGCATGCAGATAATCTAACTCTACCAAGGGGCCCAGTGATGCTATAGCTCGTATAAAATACGAGGGACAAATAGTACTTTTGGTAGACTATCACTTCCTCAGCTAAGCTACACATATGGAAATGCTACCGTTATGACTGCTTTTTACGGACAGCGTTAGATAACACTCACACATACATATTACTTAGTAGGAACGATAAATACCTCATATTGTAGAACTTGACACTGAATGAAAACATTAATGACACGAACACAATTCTATTCAATGTTTCATTCAAGGTCTGTCAAATACCATGTTCCTAGAACATGTATCTATGTGATTAAAATGACATCTCGTGTCTATGGTTTGTAAAACTTAACCATCTTTTAATCCACATACTAACCTAGTAACGGTTAATTAGTGTTCCTGCTAATTACCTCGGTTAGTGACTTCTTAAGAATATACATCATCTTAATTATGGAGTTTCACAATTCCAGTCATGAACTCGAAATGATCCATAATACAATAATATTCAAGGCAACAAAATGATATATAATTAAATATTCAATTCATGAACAAAGTTTTATGATAAATTATCGTATTATTGACTTCTAGATTATTACAAACTAACATAGAGCTCTCCATACATTGCAATGTATGGTAGCTTATCCCTATATATATATTATCATTATTAATCAAGACATTAGTATTTATTTTCTTCGAATTACTAGAAAATCCAAATGAGCGACATCAATTTGGATAAGATCTAGATCACCTTCACAAACAAAATTTATCTCGATTTTTTTTCTTTATTATTAGTGATGCTTGATAGATCAACAAAATATTTTGACATTCGACAGGTACGTGATCAATGGTACTTGTCACCGATAATATGAATTATTATGTCATATTTTTCTTTTTTTTCTCATATTCTTTTTATTTTTTTTCATTATCTTTCCACTTCCGGTGGAAATATGTGTTTTTGAAATAATCACCATGATAATAATCTCAATTTTGTCCACATGACTAGTTATCCATCATATTATTTTCCACTTCTGGTGGTAATTCATTTTGTTCATTATTTTTTTTTCACTTCTAGTGGAATGATGCATCTTTTCTTTATTACCATGTCTATATAACAATAATTTATATTCATATGGTTTCGGGCCATTAACAATATAATTAGATGGCTTCGGGCCATTTCATTAACATAATGTAATGTAAAAGATAATATATGAACTTGGAATATTTCTTGAATCTTCTTCGAGAAGATTACATCATCATATAAACCTTATTGAAATATTCTCATATTTTTATTTTTATTTTTAGTCACATAAATCTTCTTTAGGAAGATTACTTGAATTTTTTTTTTCTAAAATCTTCTTCCTTGGAATTTTCTTCAGGAAAATTTCTTAAAATCTTCTTGAACAAATTATATTTCTTGAAATCTTCTTCATAAAGATTAAAATTTAAAAAAAAATATGAACATCACATGAATTTTTATTTAAATTTTCTTCAGGAAAATTTCTTAAAATCTTCTTCGGAAAGATCAATATTATAGAATTGTTCTTAAAATCGTCTTCCGAAAAATTGAATTATTGAAAAAAAAATTATATGAACATTTAAAAGTTGAATTATGGTGACAGAATGGCTTCGGGCCAATTTTTAATAAATTCAATTTCTTATTAATCAATTTAAAATTGAAATCAATACTATGATAGAATGGATTCAGCCAATTTTCAATAAATATTAAAATTCAATAATATGATATCAGTTAAATTGAATTCCTTAGAGGTGAATTGGCTTCAGGTCAATAATATGAATTGAAAAAGTTGATAAAATAGCTACAATGGCTTCGAGCCAATTGCTCGGTGCATTTTATAAAATTGAGAATTTTCGTAATATCTCTTGAAATCCTCTTCAAGAAGATTCAATTATTGAAGAAGAAAAATATGAACCACTATACAATATTTATACATCATATAAATCTTCTTCAAGAAGATTTTTCTTTTAAATCTTCTTCGGGAAGATTAAATTAAAAAAATGCACTTCATATAAAATTATATGAATCATACTAAACATCTCAAAATAAATATAAATAAATTGATAACTTATTTCATTTAGCAATTACTAGAAAGTATTATTTATTTAAATGAAATTGAAATAAAATTTATTAAAATTATCTCAAATCTTCAACTAGTAGAGCTCTCGTGCTGATAACGTGTTATAAAATAAATATGAACAAGCATAAAGAAAAATAAAATAGAAATGAAAATATGGCAATCTCTTTATTCATACATTTCTCATATATGTACAATATAAGATTACAAATGCTCTATTTATAGGCCACAAATTGTGAATGAAAAATCATCTAAATTAATTACAATAATAAATTGGAAAATTAATTCCAATAGTAGTGGGGATATGAATTCCAATAGTAGTGGGGATAGTGGAGAATAAATGTTGGGAGTTAAGGAAATCCACATTAATATTTTATTCATAACAAAATTCATTAATTGCTTTATTTGAGATTAGAAATTAGTACTGATCATTCATAACTTCTCTCATCTTTACTTATAAAAATTTGCGCTTTCAAATTCCGTATCTTTACTTATAAAATTTTGAGGAGTTATTAGAGAGGCAGCTAGAATTGGAAATATTACACTTTCACGCAACTTATGTTGCTTCGCACATTACAAAATTTCAAATTTGATTTATTTTTTGGAGTGTTTTCTATGTAGTGCTTGGGAACATCTTTAATGAATGATCAGTCTTTTTAAGGTTTGTTGATAGCGTCACTGTATTCGTATCTGTTATAATTTTTCAGATATGGATATGGATATGGATATGGATATGGATATGGATATGGATATGGATATGGATATGGATATGGATACGGATACGGATACGGATAGTCTCAGATATGAATCGGATATTAAATGTTACAGATACGGAATGGATATCAGACAGATACGGATATTTTTCATAATTAGCTTGTTAGTTACAAAACATTTATTATATTATTAAAATATTAATCACTAATTATGTCATAGTGTTATATTATTCATCAAAATATATATCTATATGCAATTTAATTAATTATTCGTACAATATGCAATTTAATAAATCAATATAAGAACATATATTACATTTGTTATGGTTGAAAAGTGTAAACGGTCGATACGGATAGTTAAAAGTCTTACCGTATCCGTATCCGTTATAAATTTTTGGATACGGATAAAGATAGTCCTGGATACGGATCGAATAATTTAAGCACTTTTTTGAATTCGAATTCGAACAAAATCGGATATTATCTGATCGGTTTACACCCCTAGCGTCACCTTTTCCTGTTTGCTAAACAAGAATTGTGGTTCTATGAATATTTGCTCACTTAAGTTCTCATTGATGTTTCTAATTAATGCCTACTTAATAATGCGATCATGCTTACGCCATTTTAGCAAATGCTAGAGATGGTAACAGTTTGCATTTAGGGCTATTTATCTGACACGAACAATAGATAAATGCCTTAAGTTATCTGAAGAAATCTTAACCAAGCTTTATTTATTAGAAATATCACAATCCAGTCGTGTCAGAAGTACAACATATTAAATTCATATTAAATTTAATTGAATGCTGATTCAGACAGAAAAACTGAGAAGCCTGAGAAGATTTAAGATGAACTATTGGTTAAAATGTCTAAAAATTAATTGAAATAATAAATTCACTGAACTCAGACAACTTAAAAGGGACGTTGCAGCAGCAATTACTGATGAATCATCAGTAAATTGTCAAATTAGAGCACTGCCGAACAAATTTTGTTGCAATTAATCTGTCCTCCTTATTAAGGAGCTTAATATCTAGATCCTACAAGGATTCTGATTTACTGTTTTTTTTTCGGAATGATGCTCAGCCGTTGAATTTCTAGATCGCACATAGATGAATTTTTCAAATTATGAGCTTCAACACTTAAGTATGCATTGGTCGCGCCGCATATGATCCCAGTGCTGCGCCACACCCGTGAACCGCGGCTCTGAACCACGCACGGCACCTGTGTACCGAGCCTGTGCACCACGCACCATTTTTCTTTTTTTCTGCTAAAGGCGGGATTCGAACCCAGTTGGGTTCTGTTGGTACCAAAATTCTTATCACTACACTAGAGTTCACATGTGTTATCTTGTAGATAAATATAGTATTTAACTATTTTTCTCTACAAATTTGATTTAAATTATTTCTCCTTATTAAGGAGCTTAATATTTTCTACTACATAATTTGCTCCCGTTACTGTGCACAGACACGATTACTAGTAGACTTTAATGTCACAGCAAATATATATCTATCATAGGATGAAAATGGGGATGCATAAGCACCACAATTATCATAAAATGTGGTTTTCCTGTGGCCTGAATGAGAAACAAAAAAAACAATCGAATCCTTCTTTAATTACTTGGATGGCAAAAGTTTGAAAAGTTTTGGTCATATACACTGAATTACTAAATAATGTATAGCAGCCGGAACTGCTCGATAACTCTAATCAAAATAATGGTAAGATTAATACGCAACGGAACAAATAAACATATAAAAGTCAAATTTAACGAGTTGATCGATTCGAAGAATAACAGGGAATAATTTGTCACAGTTTCATGCGAGAAAAGACAATACCAGTAAACATAAAACGTATAGAAACTCTTGTAATTAGGCTTGTTTGTTTGAAATACTTTTTAAGGACTACTTTGTTGCCCTTTTTTCTTCATATTTTTCCTATAAGTGGATATGTTGTTGTAGAAGTCAATCAGTCTAATGGCACCTACTGGCTAGTTTTAGGCTGTGCTCCAGAACGCGGAGGGTAACGCTCATTAAAGGAAAGGGAGGGGAGACACGCTCAGAACGCTGCTGTCCGCCTCGTTTACTCGCTCCAGAAACGAGGAGATCCGAGAGGAGAGGAGAGGAGAGGAGAGGAGAGGAGGGGAGACGACACTGTGGCAGGAGGAAATCAAGCGTACAAAGCTGCGAAATTCGTACCCTCCAATTTGGAATGTAGACGGAGTAACACGAGCGCGTTCTCCTTCCTTCCTCTCCCATCTCCTTCCTCTGTGCAACAGGCTTCTGGAGCACAGCCTTAGTTTACTTATGAACTCTTTTAGTACAATTTCCTCACGAAAAGGAAAGGTGTATCTACAAAGTCAGCCCAATAGAAAATAATTTCCAGAAAGTTCTCACCGAAAAGAAAGCATGTAGGAAATATATACATATAGAGAGAGAACTTGGGTTGATTCGGCCCACTAGGGCCCATTGAAAGGTAAACTAGAAAGGTAAAACAAAAAAAGAAGACCCGCAGAATTAAGTGTCCTAAAAACAAAACTGTAGGAGACAAAAAGAAGAAGACTATGATTTAGAAAGAAAAAAAAAAAATCTATAAAGGCAACCGAGAGAAGTTTATCTTTTAGTTTATTACTGGGCTATATAATGATTTTTTTTTTTTTTTTCATTTTATTTGCCCATGCTGGAGATTCAATTCTAGCCTAGAGCTTACCTGGTACCGGGTCTAGTATTGTAGAATACCAGTCTGAAGACCCTATTAAGAGAAATAAAAAATAAGATGAAAACTCTACAACTAAGAAGTAAACTTCACAAATGGCCAATTTTCAACTAGTAAAAATGCTAGGCTGAGAAATTTTTTATTAACAAATAATTGGTGAATTTCTTGAGAATTTTGCCTCTTGAATTCTAGATACTTGTAGGAGAAGAACCTGACTCGGTATTGGAAATTCAAAGATGTCATAAATTTAAGCATACATATATGCACATTTATATGTGTGACTTAAAACTTAAAAGTCTATTGTTCTCTGTTTAGTGAAAAAAAAAAAAAAAGTAGATATTCATGATCATACTGTTTAACAAAGAAGCCTGCTTACATATATTGCTCCTCTCATAAAAAAAACAAAAACAAAAATAACAGAACAATAAAAATTTCCTGAGATAGGAAATTTTCACTAATTTAAATTAATGGCTTTGCCATTAATCTGTGATCCTTTCTTGTAGCTTGAAATTCAATTGTTCTCTGTACCAGGAGGGATAACACTTATCTTCTTATTGCAAACTTTCCAACAATAATAAATCAAAGCAGCAATGATAATAAAAATTGCAATTAAATCAATTACCCCGCCAATTGCCACAATTTTTTTCATCGTATCATTAGAAGTGCCATCCCTTTTCTCTTTTGGCATTTTAACCCAGAAACTTTGACCATTTTCACCATACACCTCTCTTGCACCGGCCACCAGTCCAAACTGAAAGCATCTTTTCTCTTGATCAGAATAAACAACAGAATCACATGAACAGTTCTCCATGCATGAATTCACACAGGATTCTTCACTTATATTTAGAATAAAAAAGGGGGATCTTAATATACTTTCTAAACCTTTAAGTTGCACCATTTCCACCTCATCCCCAAATAACTCACATATTCCATTGTACATACCTGTTTCAAATCTATCATTAATTTCATCTTTTATGCTCCCAGTTTGAAGATATCTGCATGTGTTTTGAGGCGAGCAAATGCCGTATAATCCACATGCCAATGGCAAATCACATGAGCCAAGTAATTTATAAGAGGGTTTAACCCTCCCTAATTTCATAGAATAATGATAGAATCCTAAATTACCATCAATTCCCATTGTGAAAAGTTGAATTGGATCAGTGCCGTCAGATAAAATCTGTGCAATTTTATGAGAATCTTGATTGAAAATTTTAAGTCCTCTCGTACCAAGCCTCATGAATTCAATTGTTCTATTTCCATGTGGCTTGAGTTGCCAATAAGAATACTTAATCTTTCGCCAATTTATGTAGGCAACAACCTTCTCTTGGATAATTTCAAATGAGTAGAATACTGACGAGTTTGTCGGGAACACAGTCAGAGGTAATGGTGCTTTGAGCTGCTGACCCCATAAGATTGTATCAGTTGGATGAGAAAAGCACTGCCATATAATTTGATTTGCTTCGTCAATTAAAACAAGATTGCCAACGCGTTCCTCTAGGTGTAGCATCTGTTTGATAGCATTAGGAAGAAACCAGTAGAATTTCAATTTATATATTTTTTATTTGAGTTGTAATATTGTAACATATTTTAATGAAATTAATAAGGACATTCCTTTAAAAAATTTGTTCATTAGTACCTTCTGAATACAACAGCATCCACCGTATCAGGTTATAATAACTAACCTTTTATTACACACAGAACAGCCCGTTAATAATTTTGACAAAATATATATTATGTGGAGTAGAACTAGGGTGTTCTTAAGCTCACCAAGCCTCTTTATAAATTAGTTCGAAAATTTATAAATTTGACATGTAAACACATCACTCGTGAAGTAGATTGGTTTCAACGGTTTGGATGCATCGTTTGAAGCCAATTCAATAGGTTTTTGAATTAAGCTCACAAAGGGACTTGGTGAGCTTAAGAACGCCTTAGTTCTACTCATATTATGTGTATCTATAGGTTCCACTTAAACTCTGACATTAATAATGCAAAGAGTTGAAGTGGCTCTAAATTGAACCTAACAGTTTGAACCAGTTAAAAGTTTCCCAAAATAACACGCCTAGATCATTTCGGTCAAATCACAAGTTTAACGGATTGAAATGCACAGTTAACTATTTGCAATTCACTGTACCATAACTAATAATCCTAGTGCACTGGGAGTCTGGGACTCTAAGCAATACTAACATATATTTTTTATCAAAAACACAAAATTTATTTGCTTTAAAATCACCTTTACACCTCGATAGGAAGTGCCAGATTGCCACCCAATGAACCCAAACTGATCCATCAGTTGCAAATTTCCATCACGGGTTAGCTCGAGAACACATTTACTGGCCGGTATGAACTTGACCACATGGTCAGATGCCCATACTTTCAAATCATCAAATAGTACTATTAGAGAACAAAAATATCTCCCGCTTATCGCCTCCACATTCAATGCAACTCTAAATTTTGAAGAATTTGATGAAGAATTTAGAACATATGCTCTCCCTTTGAAACCAGGTTGATATATAGATGCTACTGGTAGAGAAACTTGGCTTCCAATAGGAAAATCTAGAGAAGATAGCGTTTGAAGGAAGAATGAAAAGAAAAAGAAGGAAATAAGAGTGCAAAGGCCCATGTATTTTTTCTTCTATTGATTTGTTTTAGTTTTTTCCTTGGTTTTGGAGCAATACTGATCGTTTATTTTTGGAAATTATAAATGGAATTAATTTCCAATTCGAAGTGATCTAAGAGACAGACATTTATTCCATTATAACATTGGAAATGATGGCAAAAATGGCAATGAATTACACTGATTTTGTCTAGTGACATTGCGGTTCAATGTACGGTGACTCTGATTATTTTGGTCATAACTTCTCTCATCTTTACTTCTAAAAAAATTTTGCGCTTTCAAATTCCGTATTAATTAGTGGTGATTCCAATGTATATTTGCCAGAGAATATTATCTCCCGAGAATAAATTCGTGATTAATGATTATTACCAATCTGGCATGTATTATAGTTTTGAAAAAAATGTTATTGATTTGCAGTGCATTGTAATATTGTATTAAAATATTTTTGGATCGTCCTTCAAAAATGCTGGTCTTGCACATAATTTCTAAGCTGAGGCCCATTCTAAAGCCCAATACTTTTCGAAGGCCATTGAAAAATTGAGATCCATCCAATGATCCAATTTCATTCAAATAATTTATACATGCCCTTTCATGCATCCAATCTTAACTGCAAATTCTTCCTAAACTCGTGCTCCCATCAGTTCTCTAGGATCTTAAATTATTAAAATGTAAAATCATTCACAATCATTTTTATTCAAATGAATATATCAAGTGAGCCAATTTGAGTTATATTAGAATTGATCTCAAACGATGCACGAGTTATGAGCTTTTTGAATAGCCCCGTCTTCTATCTTCTGAACGTGGCCAACTCTTAGCCTAAAAGGGGGTGGCGCTTCAACTCAACGACAATCATTACATCTGCAAAAATAATTACATCCTATGATATAGTTGAGATTAGTTTTTAATTTTCCATCAGTACGGACATAGGCGGAGGGATATGAAGCAGGGTCAATTGGGAACCGAATCCCGTGCCCCCAGAGTCACTGCATGTGGGTCTGAAGTGGGCTCCCAGTTCAAAAATTAAAAGTGATCGATCCCCTTTAACAGTGACCGGTCCTACACGCAGTGACTGAGGGGGCAGAAAATTCATGCACCCAGGGGGCAGAGGATTCGGAGTCGGTCAATTGACCTCTATATTTTTTCAAAAGCTCATAATTACTATATGACTTTGTTATATATTTTATAGTAAGATGTTATAGATATTATAAACTGATCTCTATATTTTTAAGAAAAATATTATATGATTGATTCTTATTTTTATTTTTTTTAAAGAAAAATTATACGATTATATTATTTGTACAACTTAGTTCTTATAGTATTTTATTTTTGTATATTTTTAACTGCCATTACTTCAATATCTGCCTCTGCACCTAGATACAGTTATGATATGTTTTACAGTATAACGCAAAATTTGAGCTACAAAAGACATGTAGCATTATATGTAACGAATTATGATGACATTGTCATTAATTCCTCGTAAGATTTTCCACAACACTACATGCATGGTGAAATTCGCAGCACTACACCACGTCATAGGGGCGTAAGTCTAAATGGTACCGGCTTGGTACCATTTTTATATAATAAAAATGTGGTTTTTTTAACAAAAAACGGTGGCATATGACCACTTTTATTCAAAAAAATCTAACCCGATTAACCCGACCGATCCACCCAACCTGACTAAACAAATTGCATATTTAGAATTTAATTGGTTAGATATGGATTGAATTTTGATTAATCCGACAAATAAAATTTGAATATGGATTTTATGAAAAAAGAAATTGTGTAAAATTCAACCCAACAGTTGTACATTTTTTTATAAACAATATATTTTTACATTTAAACTATAATAGTAAAATTATTATAGAAATATATAACATGGAAGTTGGTAATTTTATTTTTTAAATTAAAACTTTCTCTAAGTTATTACTAGTTAGAGACGTATATTTTTAAATAACCAACGAAATCATTTAATCAACAATCATTTTACATTCTTACAAATAAAATTATGGACTATTCGACAACAAGGGTGACGAAAATCAAAATTCTGGCTTGGACTCAAATCCGGACTCAAATTTGAACTCGGATTCAATACAGAATAATTGTTCTTCAATCATCTTTAATGACTAGACACAAGTCTTGTAAAGGAGTTCCACAGGTCCCACTAGTTCATCATTTCCCTGTGATAATTAATTGCAATATTAAATTATGTTGCGTTTTGATAATAAGACTATAATAACTTTTCCGAGAAAAAGGAGTACGGAGAGCTCCAAAAAGGGCGATTGGCGGGGCGATTCTTCACATGGTGAGACGCTTCAAGGAAATCGACACTGGAGACGGCTGGAGACAAATTGTGCGTAACACCGTTCAAAGGTCCAATCAAAACGGCTACAACTCAGGTAAGTACAGTAGAATTAATGGGCCATCAAATCAAAAAACAAACCAGGGGGCAAAATATGGTAAAGTACCTAAAAACTGGTACCGGCGACGTCCTTACAACAATAGCATACGCCATCGCTCAAACGCAAATCTAATCCAAAAATATTGCTCCCTGGATTTCTTGACACCGTACTCCCATGCGTTACCGAATCACCATACAAACTCAGTGGAAATTCAAATTAAACAAACTCATCTCAACCCAAAAACAAAATATACACAAAACCACCCACACCTTCTTACCGCTCTCCCCTCAACCAGCTACACACAAAACTAGATGACTAAAAAGAAACAGAGCCAATTCATCCCAAACAAAGCACACCCAAACCACACCTACACCAACTCCGGCCAGCACCAACGTACGCCTAAATCCTTCTCAACCATGGTAACATCTCCACCAAATATCCACCTCATACAGCAACCGATCCGCTTCCCACAGCCAATCTGGAAAAGTTACATAGACAACAACCCATGGACTTTTACTACTCCTACCAACTCACCTTCAAACAACGAAAACGTTCCCACCCCACCACAGGCCCTTCCTATACCACCAGACCCGAAACACCAGGCATGGAGAGGGAGATGCTACAACTGCCTCGAACTCGGTCACGACCAAAACGACTGCCCGAGCCAGGAACGTACATGCGCAAAATGCTGGCAGACGGGACATGAGGCGCGCATGTGCAACTACTCACCGGCTTCCAAGCCATCAAACTTTGACCCCCTCGTGCCGCGCAGTAACTTGGGGGACAAGGACATGCCGAAAAACAGACCAAACATGTCTATATGCTTTGTCCCAGAAACAAACCAAATGCAACACAACTCGAGTGAGATGAAACGGGCCATTGTCATTGATGCACGCATCAGGCCGACACACAACCTAAACATATTGCAATCGGTCCTCATGGCTTCATGTGCCACACCTTTCCCCTTCCCCATAACTAAAATTAACGATACGCAGTATTTGCTGGTGCTGCCTCCGGGTATAGACAGAGATGCCTTCCTTAGTGCGCATGCGGCGCAACTTAGGGAGACGGGCTATGTTGCCTTCCCATGGAGCAATGCAGTCAATGGCACTCCAATGCAAATGAAATTCAAGGTCTGGGTGGATCTCAAAGGGATGTCTCCTTGCTCATGGACAATCGAGCATCTCCTCCGAGCGGCGGGGGACTTTGGTATTGTTTTGGAACATGGCCAGCTAGCATGTGTCCCCTCGCTAGAAAGAATGCGTGCGGTCGTGACGGTACCGGACCTAGAACTGGTACCACAAAACACGACAGTCTGGGTTAGAGGCATTGCCAGAATTGTGCAAGTTGAGGTTCTCTTGTGGATTGAGGAACCCATCCCTCTACTATACAAAACAGACACTACCCCTCCACAGGCCTTTTTTGACAATCTACGCAGAAACCCGACTTCAGTCACCAACAACCAGACACATTCAAGCAACCAAGAAGGACTAGTGGTGGACTATGATACTCTATATGCACTCTGGGCAACAGCACCGCCGGATAACAGAGAGGCCAAAGAAAAATTAGAAAAAGTTCTACTCAAAAGCCCGCGCTTCTCCACATGCATAGCAGGGCCGTCTGACACCTCTAAGAGCATTCAGACCATAAACGACGGAGCCGGAACTGCCGTCGACTCACAGCCGCAGGTGACAGTTCAAAAAACATTTCTACTGGACAACTCCGGTGAAGTTGAAAATGGACAACAAGAGGATAACGTACAGGGTCACCTCGGCATTAATTGCCTCATGGGGCAAGGACAACACGCGAGCGCCGCATCACAGGAGATAATCCAAACACCCCCTGCCAAAACGAGAATCCCAGTACCTTCTGCAGTACAAGAAAGGCCCAACAGTGAGCTGTTATTTAAAGGCCCAGAGCCCGCTAGAAATATCACTCAAGAGGCAGAAAATTACTCTGTTATTGCGGGCCGCCAGATACTACAGGCTGTATTAAACAACCCATCAGAGACCCATCGAGAGGGAACTGACTCAGATTCGGACTCTCCAAGGAACATGGAAATTCAGGAAAGCCCAGAAAAGCATAGGGGCCCGATTGTAGTGCCGCTATACCCATTAGAAAAATCGGGGGGGGTCCCGCTACCGGCGAATGTGGATCCAATAATAGCAGCAAACTTCGCTGCGAACAAGGGCCCCCATGTCAGGTGTTTGACACCGTATCTCCCCCTGCCTCCGTCGCCGCTCTCTTACCCATGGCTATATACACAACAGGAAATAGATTCGTACAGGGAGAAATTGGCAGTTACGGAGGAAATTTCGGACCAGGCTCCACCGGCCCTGGAGGAAGGTCAGACCCAGGAGGACAACAATAATGAACAGGGATTTGATGGCGAGATGGGAGATGAGGAGATGGAAGAACAGGAGGAAGATACGGCGGCCAACGAAGACTTTCAATCAGACGACAACCAAGTCAGCGCAGACAAAGGGGTGGATCAGCAAGCACAACCTAAACCTAGCCCGCCGCTCACCAGGCACAAATCAAAGACTAAATGTAACAACTTCACTCCTAGAAGAAGCAGGAGAATCTCGGAAATGCCGAGTAAACCAAAGAACTATTCCCCCAAACAGACAAGAGAATCCAAGGGTAAGAGAAAGCTGGATTGCGCAATGTCAGACGAACAAGCAGATGAAATTACGGCAGCACTGGCAGAGGAGGAATTAGAAGCGGTGCCGCTACATAGTGCAGAGGTGGAAAGGGTAAACCAATACTGTGGGACCAACCTGGGAAACCGTCTCATTCCTTTGGAGAGTGAGGCCACTAATTCTGAGTTGTTGGCAATTGTGTCACCAGGGTATGAGGACATGGATGAGTCCATCTTAAAATCACTAGAGTATGACCCACAAGAGGATGCCTTCACTGATGAAGAGGAGGAAATGTATGACGAGTTGAACGAAAATAATGACCAGACGGGAGAAACAGAAGTCGAGGAGGAACCAATGGAAGAGCCAGAAGAGGAGCCGGAAGAGGAACCGGAGGATGAGCCTCACCGGAAATCGGGCTGAGCAAGCGCCGACCGCATAGCGTTTCACCGGGAGTGTTGATTTTGGTTGTTAAATGTTAGAACTATCTAATATTAGTGTTAATTTTACGCTTTATTTACATTCTTGCATGTGTGTTTTCTATTCTGTTGTGTTTTCTATTCTGTTGGTGCTATTATATCCTCAAGTAATAGACTTGAGTGAAATTATGTATGTTAGACACTCGGCCAAGGTGATTTTTGTGTATGCGCTATGCCTCTGTTTAGGCAATGAATTACATTTCAAAAAATTTGTGTTTGCTCTATGCCTTAGTATAGTCAATGAATTGCAATTTCAAATATTTGTGTATGCGCTGTGCTTTGAATTTTATCAATGAATTGCAAATTTAAAATTAATTTCTTATGTTGGAACGTGCGTGGGTTAGGAGATCAACAAAAATGTGCAGTGATCAAGGATGTAATTAGGGACTCAAATTGTGATTTACTATGCTTGCAAGAAACAAAGTGGAGTGAAAACTCAATTTTTAAAACTAGACAAGTGTGTCCACCCAGATTTACAAACTATGCGGCACTAGATGCGAATGGCAGTAAGGGTGGAGTTTTACTCGCGTGGAGTAACACCTACCAAGCAATTCTTACAACCATCCATTCTAATTGCATTACAATTATTCTAAAGAGGGACAGATTTAGTTTCATGATCACGGGAGTTTATGGACCCCAACAAAACAGAGATAAAATTATCTTTATTGATGAGTTAAAACAAATTAGAGCCTTAAACAATTTACCTTGGATTATACTGGGAGATTTTAATATACTAAGATCACTAAATGACACAACTGGTGCCACGCCTGATATGGCGCCAATTTTGCAATTTAACAGTTTCATCTCCTCGATGAACCTATTTGATGTGCCACTTGCAGGTCGGTCATATACATGGTCAAGCAAACGGCCAGTACCGACCTTTTCGAAACTGGACAGAGTATTGTTATCAGAGGAATGGAACTCCATGGGGGTCAACCACTCGCTCACAGACCTCTCGGCATCAGCATCCGACCACATCCCACTGCGCCTTGTGATTAGCCCGCACTCAAATCCAAGGAAAAGGCAATTTCGGTTTGAAAATTATTGGTTGCGACATACAGAGATACAAGAAGTGGTTCAACGAGCTTGGAATTCCGTGTCAGCGCCATTGTCTCCGGTGCGGAATTTCAGAATCAAATTGGCAGCAGTGGCCAAGGAACTAAGGGCATGGGCGCATGTGGCTTTTTCTAAGAAAGACACATATTTGAGAAGATCGAAATGGGTGATCCAGCAGTTAGATAGGGTGGAAGAAAAGAGAAACTTGAATGTCCATGAAAGAGGCTTAAGAGTGAGGTTGAGGGAACACATCTTCCACCTCGCATTGATAACGGAAACCAAGTGGAAACAGAGATCAGGCAACATGTGGCTTCAATTAGGGGATAAAAATACTAAGTATTTTCATGCCTCCGCAAATGCAAGGAAAAATGCAAATACCATCGAGGGATTGCACAGACAAGATGGTTCAGCTATTGCACAGCAGGACCTACAGGGGGAAATACTGAATTTCTACAAGGACCTATTGGGAAGAACGGGACAGTCGCACACTCCGTTCGATCTGACGGGAAAGGTGGGCCCGACCTTAACGGGTCTGTTAGCGGGTCTAGACGAGACTATAACTCAGCAGGAGGTGCGGTTGGCTGTAATGGAATTGCCAAAAAATAAAGCAAGCGGACCGGATGGGTTTCCGGCTGAGTTTTATCAGAATTTTTGGGATATCATAGCAGCAGACATCATGAAACTGATTGACACAGTGCAGAGTGGGAGATCGGATCTTTCAAGCATTAATAAGGCCGCAATAACAATCATCAGAAAAAAAGAAAATCCGACAAAAATTAGTGACTATAGGCCGATCAGTGTTATAAACACCTCGGTTAAGATTATCACTAAGATCCTATCAAAAAGATTACAGCCTAATCTTGGAGCTCTCATATCGCCAAACCAAACGGCATTTGTAAAGGGAAGATCAATTATGGAATCATTCTTGGTAGCGCGCGAATTCTTGAACTCTTACAGTAAGAGGATGATACCTTCGGTCCTCTATAAGGTGGATTTTGAAAAGGCTTTTGACACGACAAGCTGGTGCTTTCTCATTAACATCCTAATAGAACGGGGATTTCCTCCGAAATGGATCTCTATGGTACTACTAATCCTCAAATCGTCGGAATCTACGATCCGGGTAAATGGAGAACTAACAACATATTTTAGGCATGCGTGAGGATTGAGGCAAGGAGACCCACTCTCCCCTATGCTATTCATTATTGTAGCAGATTCCCTAACCTGGCTAATAAAGAACTCCTTGGCCTTGATGCATCAACCCGTCCACTTGCCACCGCAGCCGATTCAGTATGCAGATGATACTATCATTTTCGCAGAGGCACATCCGAGAACTCTTAAAATAATTGCACTCATACTATCAGTATTTCAAGAGTTATCAGGATTGAAAATAAACAGGGATAAAAGCTCCTTCGTCCCTATTGCCATTCCCGTTAACCTTAGGGGGGTGGTTGAGAATATCCTGGGCTGTCGGGCAAGCGACCTCCCGATTAAATATCTGGGTCTACCGCTATCGGATAGACGACCCAATAAGGTTGACTTCATGCCGATGATTGCGGCTGTAGAAGCGAGAGTAGCAAGTTGGAAATCGGCACTGCTGTCATATGGGGGGAGACTGACACTGATCAAATCGGTACTCTCCTCTCTACCACTTCACTACATGCAGGCTCTAAAAATACCTAAATGGGTCTTCGAAAAAATTGATAGGATCAGGCGTAGCTTCCTATGGAAGGGTCAGGAGGTATGCAAACCGATCAATTGTTTAGTCAACTGGGAGAAGACTTGTGCACTTAAGGAAAATGGAGGGTTAGGCATAATTCACTTTCAAAACCAAAATGACGCACTGCTGACTAAGTGGATATGGATATGCCAGTCAAACAGGCAGAGTAGTTGGGCAATGACAATCAGGAAACTCTATGGAATTGAAACATTACCAGACATTCCGACTGCACGGAACATCTCATTTTTCCTCAGAGAAATCCACAAGCTGATGCCATTTCATGAAGCATCAATTAGGGTTGACCCGATAACACAAGAGACATTATGGAGGTGGGAAGCTAGTGGAAAATTCACAACGTCCTCGGCCTACAGAATGATGCATCACACGGGAGTGATTTGTCCATATCATAACAGATTATGGAAAATCAAGTGTCCGCCAAGTTAAGGTCTTTTTATGGGTACTATTGCAAAACAAGCTTCTGACGAGAGGGATTCTAATGCGAAGAGGATGCCAGACACCTCAAGGATGCATGCTATGTGGGGGTGTGATCACGGAAACAGATGTCCACCTATTCTGGACGTGCGCTTACTCGGCACTTTTCTGGCAATCGCTAATGGCTTCCTATAACAGTAACCGCCGAGTGGTAGGGGCTACAACACATATCAATCTTTGGCTGAGGATATCGGTGCAGCTGGATGGCATAGGACGTAAGGTTTGGGATACGGTTTGGGCGGCAGGGCTATGGGCCTTATGGAGAGAGAGAAATAACAGGATATTCAACCAAAAATCTAAATCTTTGCAAATGCTAGTGAGCGAGACAAGATACGAGATAAGGCAATGGAGAGAGCACTGTTAACATAACATATAGGGTCATGCGAGACATTTGTGCATAGTTTTTTGTTAGCCTTGTTAAATTTATAATATGAAACTTAGTCCTCTTGGGCACTGTAAATAATTTTATTATCAATGAAAATCGTCAGATGGTTGGTTGCCACCGGACCCTCAAAAAAATAAATTATGTTGCGTTTTATATAATACTTTATTATGTTACTATTTTTTAGGTTTGGCTATTTATATTTTCTATAGCAATTTAATTATGTTAGAATTTTTAAGAGTTGGTTAGAACTTCTAAGTTCACTATGTGGTGTTAGTTTCAAAGTTGAACTTTTAGTTTTCTAAGTTAATTATTATGTAATAGAGATGGTATGTTATCTTTTTTCTTTAGACTTTGATTAATGTATGAAATGTTTTCTAAAAAAAAAAAAAAGATAACATACCATCTCTATTAGACTCTTGTGATTTCTCTCTTCTTTGTCTAAATTCTTTTTTTATTGTTCAATATTTCACTAAATCAAACAAAATATGTACACGCGGAGTAGAATTTGAGACGTGCTTTCGTCAAGTAGTATCAAAGTAATCTCTCTCTAATCTTACAAAATTGTTTCTAATTCCACTAAATCATTTCAAAACCCGTCACTAACGGAATTGAAATTTGGGACCGAGTTTCGCGTCAAAGGGATTAAGCTTCCTCAGTCGCTTAATCATGTCGAATACCATTTCCTTAGCGCGGATTAAGATCATCTCTTTTAGCCTTCTTTTGTCAAATTTTAATCATTTGTCTGAACTTTAAGGCACATTTATCCCTTCTTTTAATCTCCTTAGCTTTCATCTACAGATTAAGACAACCAAACATTGATTCCTTAGCTCTCCTTAAGCTCTTAATCATTCACTCTTAATCCCTTGTTGTTGAGCATCCCCTTAAGACTTAATCTGCTTTTTTTTAGCTTCTTTAGCCGCTTAATTATGTTGAACACCAGTTCCTTAGCGCGGATTAAGATCATCTCCTTTAGCCTCATTTTGTCCAGAATTTTAATCCTCTGCTCGGACCTTAAGGCACCTCTATCATTTCCTTTAACTTTATGAACTTTCATCCATAAATTAAGACAACCGAACTTTGACTCCTTAGCGCTCCTTAAGATCTTAATCCTTCGCTCTTAATTTCTTATTGCCGAATAGCCTCATAATTAATACTTTACTATTATAATATTCTTACAATATACAAATAAACAGATGCTCTGGATCATAGTAACAATATTTACATTTTATTATTGAATAAACGTTTTTGTAAGATTTCTGAACTGACTGGCAAATTATCTTGTTAACCATTTTTACTGAATTATTCACGAATAAAACAAATTCTACGAATTATTCATGAAATAAATGCAAAAAAAAAATTAGTTTTTTTTATTATTTTTCTGAAACCGAATAATTCTCGAATCACAATTTTTTAACTCCCTGACTGAAACCAAATAATTTATTTATCCCTCTGCTCTACATCAAGCTTTGATTGCAATGACTAGAGATGCTACTTTTATCTGATTACCCGGATCCGATCCGGAACCGAACCGAATCCGACCCGTATCCGATAAATTTGGATAGGGTATGGTTTAAAAAATATAACTCGTTAAATTATGGGTATGGTTACAAAATTAATAATTTAATATCCGAACCGGAACCGATACTGTAATGGGTAGAATATGGGTTTCATTTAATTATCCGACCCGATATCCGTATAAATACCCGATAAAATATATATTAATAACTATTAATATATAAAAATACAACTTTGCATATTAATTTTTGCATAAGCTGTGGTGAGCCCAGTACTTTTTTTAATGTGAGAAAATATAATGCAATGACATATTCGCTATGTTTATACACAGATGGATGCCAAATTTATTCCTTTCATAACAACCGCATTAATTTTTTAAATAAAATTTATTACTATGGATACATCCTTCAATATTTGCCTTGATATCCTCTGCATAACAATGGAAATTTATTGCTCTCATTGATATGTCATTTCTACAAATTATTAGTATTTCATTAATAGATTTTTTGAACCATAGAAAAAGAAATCGTCATCTTTAATATTTTACTTTTTAAAAATTATATTTCTTCTTCAATATTTTTTTTTCAAAAGTTATTTTTTCTCTATCCTCCTGATTTTTTTGTGACATATACCAGCTCCAGATCCGGAACCGCCCCGTATCCGAACCGAACCCGATAATCTACAAACAAGTTATGGGTATATATCTACCTGGAACCGAAAGACTGGACTCAAAATATCTACGGATATATAGGTATCCGGATTTGGACCTAACCCGAATTGAAACAGATAAGTGTATGGATCGAAATTTGGACCATAACATTTTTAGGATACGGATCTAAATATAATAGTATCCAGACCCGGTCCGACCCGATCCGATAGCACCTCTAGCAATGAGCATATCACGAAGCAGCGTGCGGATTCTCTGCTCCAAACTTACAAAAACAGAGCATCATGCAAGTCACTGGTACAATTTCTTTATTAATCATAAACAGCCTTGGTAGGTCTCCCAGTAACTCGTAACAGAAATTGCTATGCAAATTAAAAGCAGAAAACCAGGAAGGGTCGACAAGTTTTAAGTTTTGGTTTTTTTATCCGTTCGCTAATTTCGTTTCATTGGAATTTGGATCAATACTGGCACGCACACACGTGGCGGCCTGTTGGTTCGCTTTATTTAAATTTTCTGTAGCTATCAATGGCAGGTTCGGTCGTATGGGCGTAACACTATTAACCCCACATTAGGGTCGGACCCACATCTATAGCAGGAGGACACTTGTTTTTTGCTTAAAAATATACTTTTATTTATATGCTTTTTGGAAAAAAAAAATTATCATTATATGCTCAATATACAAATTTTATAAAATTATGTCTTATCCAAATATTTTCAAAATATATTTCTATTCTATGTTTGTCTTAAAAAAAACTTATACAAATATACTTAATATTCACAATAATTTTAAAATTAATGTCTCGCTCTACTAAATATTTTAACTATGTTTTTTATAATTATATAATTATTCATAAATATGTAAATAAACTATTCACATTTGAGTCATAAAAATATAGTTTGGATCATATTTGAATGAGATAAAATGTTCTAAAAACATCCTCCAGTCAGATTTTGAATCTATGACCTCCACAAATAAAATATCCACTGATTTCATTAGAAATATGTTAATACCTATCCAAGTATCTAAAACAAGTATATTATTCTTACAAAAGACTACATCAATTCAAACAGAAAAAGATCGCAAGCTAAACAACAACAACAAAAAAGCTGAAATCAACACTAAATCCAAAATAACCATGCAACTAAAAATTATTCTAAAGCACTCCAGTCAACTTATTCCCCCCATTTGATCCTCTTTCAGACATTGAATCTAGGGGATTGCCGGCACCATAATCCATCTAAGTAGAAACCTATAAAGTCTCCCTGGAATTTTCCACATCTCCCATAGACAACAGCACTTGCAATACATGGAATTGGGATATGTTTGAATTGGTCTCCTCCTCCCGAATTTGATTTGGGAGGTCCTTAATACTAGAGGGCAGTACAAGACTCAATTTCAAATAAGAATTATCGGAGTTAGATTGACACCAAAAAGTTGCAAGGGACGATATTGTGGTACCAAGTGCTTTGGCTAAAGCAGGTCTAATACTATTAAAAAAAAGACTCTATTTCTTTCTAACCAAACATACCATAAAACATTAAAACTGCACCTCTAACTAATTCAAGTAACAGTCTATCCTTTAAAGGGATTGATGCATCTAAGATCCATAAGTCCTAAATAGAGATCACCTCCTACACGAAAAATGTTGCGATTAACGACTAGACAAAAGTTAATTCACCACTAATTACTCATTAGAGATTTTTTATTAAAACTAATTCATTTATTTTAAATCAGACAATATTGATTAAATTTGATTTCATAAGTGAAAATTCATGGAGGTTTCTCTCTATTTTTTGTAAATTACTCATTGGAGATATTTAATTAAACCTAATTCTTTCATTCATTTTAAATTAGAAAATCAAGATGAAATTTGATTTCATAATTGAAAATTGATGGCGCCAACGAAAAGGAGATGCATACACATAAAATTTGCCTAAGTGACCAGATAATAGAAAATTATTTTATTATCATTACCAACATTATACGTGATTTTTTTAATATCATACATGTTATGTGCACTCGCTACACTAGTTCGCTATTCATACGCGCCACAGAAGATCCTTTTTTTTTTTTATTGGCCCTACTATGAGTCATCCCTTATGTCATGAAACCAAGTTTTATATTTATCACTCAAGACTGAAGAGGACCGCATGTTGCTGCTATCTGCCACTGCCAAATAATCCAATCAAAGCAAACATAAATCAAATCTGTAAAGTAAACTTAAAAATGTTAAAAAATCAAAATCATACAAGTTGAACCATCAGAACTCTTCCTAGAGATAATGCCAATGCGTCATTTGAGTCGGCCTAATACAAAAGTTTTGTAATCATTGCACGCCAATGCAAAAGTATTGCAAACTTATATCGGAATAAAAACAAAATAGGATATGTGATAAGATAAAAATATACTATTTTTTAGAATGTTATAAAAAATTAATTTATATATTTATACACAATTTTCTATATAAATTAGAGTATAATTTTATGAATATAATAAAATTGATTCTATTCGAAACTTAAAAATTTTATATGATTAATTTTTATTCACGTTAATTTGATTCTCATAATTGAGGGATTCAATTACATCCTTTTTGGGTGACACCAAATTACACTTTCCATTTTCGAAGTTTTCAAATTTCAAACAGTCGATCCAAACCATTCAACATGATGGATATGTTAAAATATGCTTGCAGGTCAAATTTTATATTTTTTTTGAACTTTTTTACTATTTATTAAGTATTTTACAAAATTATTCTTTTCAGACCATTGAATTTTTGTACCCATCTTAATAAACAGTAAAAAAATTCAGAAAAATGTGAAATTTCATCTGCAAGTACATTTTAACATATCCATCATATTGGACGGTTTGAATCGATTGTTTGGACTTTGAAAATATAAGGTATAATCCGATGTCACCGAAAAAGAGTGTAATTAGATCCCTCCTCATAATTTAAAATTTTAGCTCTGTCTATCCTTCCCATAATACCTACCGGCTCTGATGTACACTGCTGAGTATCCCACCGTAAGAAAGTACGTTGTATGAAAATCAGAGTAGAACTAGGGTGCTCCTAAGCTCACCAAAGTTTTGGTGAGCTTAACTCTAAAACTCATCAAATCGATTTCAAATTACGAATCCGAACCGTTGAAACCCGCCTACTTTACGTGTAATGCATCTACATGTGAAATTTTTAAACATTCGAATTAATTTAGTATAAAGTCAAGCGGTCAAAAAACGTTCAAAAAATGAATGCACTAAAATTAATTTATTAACCTTCTAATTTTGACCGCTTGACTTTATACTAAATTAATTCGAATATTTAAAAATTTCACATATAGATCCATCACACGTAAGGTAGGCGGATTTCAACGGTTCGGATTCGTAATTTGAAATCGATTTGATGAATTTTAGAGTTAAGCTCACCAAAACTTTGGTGAGCTTAGGAGCACCCTAGTTCTACTCTGAAAATCATGTAACAAATTAATTTATATATATAACCAGTCATTATTTAACTTCTCATGTAAGTACAATATTGATTCTATCATTGCTCACGTTTCACATACAGCTACAGCTACATCTACATCTACATCACATCATTAACAAAAAAAATATATAGAAAAAGAAAGAAGAATAACAAGAAACAACGGCACCGGCAAGTGGAATTTTTCTGGCAAAAATCCGGGCAAGTACAGTTCACTTCACATGTAAATGACAAATCAAGATTGAGTAGAATTAAATTGTCTTATTATAGTTTTGTATTTCAATTATATTTTACATCTTTATTTTTATTTTCAAATTTTATATTCTTTAGAAATATTGGTTTACTATTTTTTTTAAATAAATACAAATCATTATTTTTCAGAATTTTGGACCATATAAAAACAATGATTTTTGTACATATCCAAAAATTAGTAAAAATTATGAAAAATATAAAATTTGATTTTCAAATACATTTTAATATGAAGATGTTGGACATTTCAGATTGACTATTTAAATTTTAAAAATGAAAATAAAAATGTAGAATATTAATGGAGTACAAAACCAAATTGGACATTTCATCCCCTACTCATCAAGCTTATTGACTATTGATCTTATTATACTTCATAAAGTCAATAAAAATGTATTTAAATACAATTGACATTTAAATGACAACCGAAGATTATTTATCTTAATTTATCTAAAAAAATGAACATTGATCTTATTATACTTCAAAAATTCAAGAGGAGGGTTCAAATGTCTCCACCATGCTTCCATTTTTTAAAACTTTAATAACTCAAAATTTAAAACTTAAAAGTCAAAATAAAACCGTTGGATATGATCTAGATCATTTTCTCTATGTGCTCATAAAAAATTATGACATTTCAATTTTATTTTAATTGTCGTCAAGAGCTTGTAAAAAACGTACTAATGTGGATAATTTATAGACGTTGATTTTTCAACTTATTAATTCACATAAAAGCAAAATTGAAATGTGATAATTTTTTATGAGTATATAGAGAAAATAACATAGATCACATCTAATGGTTTTATTTTAACTTTTAAAGTTTAAATTTTGAATTATTAAAGTTCTAAAAAATGGAGGCATGATGAAGACACAAAAAATGGAGGCATGATGAAGGCACAAAAAATGGAGGCATTTGAACCCTCCTCAAAATTCAATAAATCTTTTCATAAAATATACTTCTCCGTGAGAGTAAACAAACTTTCTCTTTTTCCATATTATTCACCATGAGATGTGAATGGATCCTATAACTTCTTACTTTTTCATCCTTCTCCATTCCATATCTTATTAAATTATTAAATTTCAAAACTTTATAATTAGAAACTCTCAATTTTTGTAGCTTCATAATTTTCAATTTTGCAGCTTCTTAAAATTTGATATTTTCAAAATTAGAAGGCTTTCAATACTGCGAGTTTTAGACTTTTAGGTGACACAAAGTACCACAACCTCATTTTTAATTTATATTTCAAAATTAGAAATTCGAATCCGAATCGGAATCATTGATCTTTGATATTTTCATGAGAGATTCATCCACGTAAAATTTATGATTTTTTAAATTTATTTTATACTGAATCAAGTAATCGAAAATGTGTCATTTTATACTCTCATTGTGTTAACTAGTTAAGTATGATAGAGTATTAATTTCAATATGTCATTTTTCAACCACTTATCTACTATACAAATGAACATATCATATCTGAAAATTCAATTTTGGAAAATTTAAAATTTCTGGTATTGAAATCAATATTTATGAAATTCGAGAATTTTGAATTACAAATTTCACATTTTATGAGTTGCAAAGTATGTTTCTCATGCAGGTCAACTATGCATGTACCTAGTTCTTACATGTGTGAACATTTTCTTTTCCTTTTTATGAAGGTAGGTTCAAATAGCCAATATCTTTCACGTCTCAATCGTTTTTAAAAATGTAGGGTTCATATTCTTATCTTCCTTTTGAAAATTTAAACAATCGATTCGAGTCAGTCAACATGATTTTCATATTATAATGTATTTAGACACTAATTTTTTTTATATTTTCCACAGAGATACAAAATCATTGTTTAGTCAGAAGATTTTGAGTCATACGAAAACAACAATTTTGTACTTGTCTAAGAAATAGTAAAACAAGTTTTAAAAAAATACAAAATTTGGTCCCCTAGCATATTGTAATTTGGTGATCATGTTGATTGGTTCAAAACTTCAAATTGACTATTTAGACTTTGAAAACAGAGATAAAAATAGAAGGCACAATTGAGGTGTGAAAGATATGAGACATTTGAATCTTGCTCTTTTATTAAATCCTTGAAAGTATTTGGTTTAGTTGTACAAGACAATAATTTTCGTGTGAGAGATCACAAGTTTAAAATTTGAATGAAAAGTTTTTTTTTTATAAATATTAAACAATTCGGTGACTTAATTCTCAATTTCTTTTTATAAAAAATAAAAGATAATAACCTTCTTTTTAGAATCAGTGGCGGTCCGATAGACATTGGACCTCGATGTCTGGACAAAACCATTCTATCAACATTATAATCTGCGCATAATGCTTTTAGATTTGTGCAAATTAAAATTTTAATATGAATCAAATAGCTTCGAATAGACATCGGACCACCCCACTCCTTTTTTAAGGATTTGTATCCTCGTAGGTACTGTAGAGGATTACCCTCACTTTACAGTTTGGGACTAAATCTCATTCGGTTTTAGATTCGGCTAGTGTAGGAGCAGTATTATTGAGTTTTGAGATTCGTGCCAAGTTAAAAATAATGATCCAGGTCTACTAATTGTAAAAGATTCCCTTATCAGGTAATGGAAAGGGTGTGAATTCCTTTTTTTATCCCCTGTTTTCTGGGTCCAGATCCCCTAAAGTAACCCAATTTTGGGGTTTTGGATCCAGACTGTCCGATTCGAATCCGTCACTCGAGATTGCTTTGCAATTCGAATTCACCTCTCAGGATGTGTGTGCTCTACTTCGGATAGATTATCACGGATTAGAATCGGACGGTCCTCATCCAAAACCCAAAGATTGGGTTACTGGATATGAACTCCTGTTTCCTCACCTCGCAACCGCATTAATTATGTACTCTGTGAATAGACAGTAACAGTTAGTAATAATAAAAATCAATACTATAAAAGTAGTAACAGTAATACA
The DNA here is from genome assembly GCF_964058835.1 of Carex rostrata. Lineage (NCBI taxonomy): Eukaryota > Viridiplantae > Streptophyta > Magnoliopsida > Poales > Cyperaceae > Carex > Carex rostrata. The sequence goes on from NC_135919.1 coordinate 12,030,085, forward strand.
ATAATATAAAAAATTAAAGGTTTTTTTTTTCTATTTCATCTTTATCGAATAAAAACAGAATTGCAACTGTAATATGAGGGGGTTTTTTTTTTTAAATAGAATTATTTTGAAATAATTTAACGGAACAAGCACAGTTCTTTGAAATTTTCGAAAACTAGCCTCCACCGATCCGTAGGATCGGTGGAGAAAAAAAAACGCAATTTACACCGATCCGTAGGATCGGTGCAGCCCATTTTGCATATGTCACAGCCCCCTACACGAAAGGCCACACAAATTAATGCCCCTCCACCGATCCACAGGATCAGTGTAGCCTCAAAATACCCCTCCACCGATCCTGTGGATCGGTGTAGCCCGAAAATATTCATCGGATCTTCTGTGGATCGGTGGAGGCTTAAATCTCGGATCTTCTGTGGATCGGTGGAGGCCTAAATTCGGGATCTTCTGTGGCTAGTGTCAATGTAGAGTGTGCGCAGAGGCAAAATGAGCTACACTGATCCGTAGGATCGGTGTAGAAGACCTTTTTTTTGCTCCACCGATCCACAGGATCGGTGGAGGCTAGTTTTCGAAAATTTCCAGAACCTGTGCTTGTTCTGTTGAATTATTTTAAAGTAATTCTATATAAAAAAAAAAAAAAAAAACCTAATATGAGATGCTGTAAAGTGAAATGATGTGCTTTACAATTTTACATTGAAAAATATTGATGAATTAAATGATGACCATGATTGAAGGTAGCTAAATTATTGTTACCATTCTTTACCATTTTTTTACCAAGCTTGGGGCCAATGTTGAAAATAATAAGCATAGTATCTTACTATTTATAATTGCAATGTGCGTTGCTTCCACACGACAGGTATTATATTTTTTGGAGCTTGATTGTTCTGCTCCAATAAAATACTTCCAGGAGAATTAACAAACATTTTATGACCTTATGGTTGCGTGATTATGCAAACCTAATTAAATTATCTAGCGGTGTACTAATTTTCAATTTTTTTTTTCATAGCAGTATACTCTATACTGTCTTCACTAATCTAAAATCCAGAATCTAGAACAAGATAAATGGAGTATAACTCGGGTGTTCTTAAGTTCATCAAATCTCTTGGTGAACTCAAGTCTAAAATCTATCGAATCGGTTTCAAATGACGAATCTGAACCGTTGAAATCCACCTATCTTACGAGTGATGCGTCTACATGTAAAATTTTTAAATTTTGAAATTAATTTGCATAGAGTCAAGTGGTCAAAAAAGACTCAAAAATGAATGCATTAAAATTAATTTGTTAACCTTCTAATTTTGACCGCTTGACTTTATACTAAATTAATTTGAATGTTTAAAATTTTCACACGTAGATGCATCACTCGTAAGGTGAATAAATTTCAACAGTTCGAATTCATCATTTAAAGCCTATTCAATGGGTTTTAAATTTGAATTCACCAAGGAACTTGGTGAACTTAAGAACACCCTAGTTCAACTCAGATAAATGCTATATTTTCTATTTTGTTCATCCATAATGGTGAAATATAGGAATAATATATGACATTTTTAATTGGTTGAGAAAAGTAAAACATGGATCAATACGTCTTTGCTTCGTTAGATTTTGGTCATCAACTTAGTGCATTAATTTTTTATTAGACCAAGGAACCCCAAAAAAAAAATATTCAGCTTATTCTTTTACATATATTATAAAATAAAGAAAACGATTTTTTACAACAAAAAGTACAATACATATTAAAATTTGATGTAATACAAAATACGGATGTAAGTTATTTTTTCTCAAGGAAATTTTGAACATGGTTATTTTTTCAAATACAATAGAAACTATAAGTAATTATATTTGTAGAGTGAGTCTATGGTACTATGCATATCACGGGTTGTTACCGTGCTACGGCTCTATATTCGAGTTTTCAAATCTTAATGGTCGATCCGAACCGTTCATCTTGTTCTCCATATTAATGTGTTTGGAAACCAAATTTTACATTTTTTGAAAATTTTTTACTATTTTTTTAGATATTTAGAAAATCACTTGATCTGAAAATTCTAGACCATCCAAAAACAGTGATTTTCAATAAATCTAAAAAAATAGTAAAAAATTTTCAAAAAATGTAAAATTTGGTCTCCAAACACATATTAATATGGAGAACAAGATGAACGGTTCGGATCGACCGTTAGGATTTGAAAACTCGAATATAGAGCCGTAGCACGGTAACAAATCGTAATATGCATAGTACCATAGACTCACTCATATTTGTATATTAATAAAGGATAAGAGAAGTGATACATACAGGAAAAATAACAATAAATTTATCTCATAGAAACATGATTACTTAGAATCTTAGATTATTGCAAATAGATAAAGCTAGACAAAAAATATTTAAATTAATTTCAATCCAAATAAGAAATCACATAAATGCATGTTTATTTTAGTGAATTAAATTTGTGAGGATACAAATTTAGACAATTCGGATGCAAAAACTTGTGGAGGAACAAAACTAAAGAACAACCAAATTGTATATGGATGGCCAACTAACACGATACGTGTTTATTTCTTCATATAAATTGCTATTTGTCATTTGTTTTATATCCATAACTAAAACTTCCTCCTAAAATATTTTCTTTTCAAAGAACATAAAATAATAAATTAGAAATCTCATTCTTTACAGATGAAAAAAGCATTCTATCAAACAATTCTTTTTTATATAATATTTCATCTCAGTACAAGATTTATTTCAATTAACAGAGTTTACAGTATTCTTTTATTGTATTATGATATTATATTTTGAATGTAATTTGTACTCATTTTTCAACAATAAATATAAATTTTGTACGAACAACCTAATACATAATAATTAATAAATGAAAGTAACAAAAATAAAACAACATATGATGCAAGAAATAAATTAATGACGCATTCAATGCTACAAATTTGACTTAGTTGACTAAAGTCACTAAAAAAAGCAGTGTTTTAAATAGCGTGCTATAGCGGCGCTATAGCGCCGCTATAGCGTTTTCCAACCAAAAAAGCTATGGCGCTATGCCCAAATAGCGCCGCTATAGCGCGCTATTCCGCGCTATAGCGCCGCTATTTGAGCATAGCGCGATTTTTTTAACCCGTACGCTATTTCGCGATAAACGCTATTTAAACCATTGAAAAAAAGTAAGTTTGTTGTTCTCTATTTTTTATTTGTGGCAAGAAATGATGGCTTAAATGGCTTAAATTTTTGTAAATGTACTTTTCAAATTTGGAAAATAAAAAATGAAACATTCTTAATAAATTCTTGAAAATTTTACTAGAAGTTTTAGTTATGAAAATAAAAATAAATAATCAATGACTATTAGTATTAATATAAAGAAAGTATGTTTACAAAAAAAATTGTATTTACTATTTATAGAGAATTTAAGCAACGACAAATTTGTTCATCCGAAATTTTTAAAATTACCATTTTATAAAAAATGTTAAACCAAAACACCAGTTCTGGCTGTTTTTTACAAAAATCGCATGGCCGCTTGCCCTGGAAGCGGCCACATGGAGCTTGGCCGCTTTGGAGGGAAGCGGGCATCTATTATGGGCCGCTTTGGGGGCCAGCGGCCACTGTTCATTTTTTTTTTTTTTTTTTTTTTAACAGAATTTTATTTTTATTGTTTGTATTAAAATATTAGAAATGTTGAACATATTTCTTTGAAAATAGATGAAATACAATATAATTTGATTTATTAGAAATACTGCAACAAATAACGCGGATCAATATTTTTCAGGCCGGATTTTTCGCGGTTGTAAGAAAAATTAATATATTTCTTTATGTGTTATTGGAAAATAATAAAAATACTTAGATTCTGAGTTATTGATCCCGGTTCAAAATTCACTTCTAGGTAATACAAAAAATATTATGATCCTTCTAGTACATTTAATTTTTAAAAAGTTGTATCTATTTTTAGAATTATTTTTAATATGAAAGTAATTTAGTATGAACAAATCAGGTTGTGACACATCATAATTATGATAAATTGGACCATCTAAATTGTGACGCATCATAACATATGCAAAAAAAGGTTTGCACGCCCATGCAATTGAGCCATCTAAAGTGTATTTACTTTCCTCTTAATGTGTAACACTTGGAAGTTCGGAACCTTTGATGACAAAAACAGAAATAGACAGGTTTGCATCAACTTTATACGAGCGTGCCAATTTGCACTCACTGGTGGTTGCTTAATTGGTTTCTAGTCTATTCAGCTTTTAACCGAATTAGAAAACTTTGAACTAATTGTTTCAGTTTTTTTTTTTTTTTTTTTTTTTTTTTTTTTTTTTAAATGAACTAGTTTGGTTCAATTTTTAATCTATTTCGGTTTTTCTATTAATTGGTTCGATTAATATTATGATCCTTCTAGTTCGAAATGAACTAGTTTCTGTTTTTCTATTAAGGATCATAATGCACTAGAAGGATCATAATATTTTTAAAAATAGATATAATTTTTTATAAATTAAATGTATTAGAAAATCACAATATTTTCTGGATTACCTAGAAGTGACTTTTGAACCGGGATCAATAACTCAAAATCTAAGTATTTTTATTATTTTCCAATAACACATAAAGAAATATATTAATTTTTCTTACAGCCGCGAAAAATCCGGCCTGAAAAATATTGATCCGGTTATTTGTTGCAGTCTTTCTAATAAATCAAATTATATTGTATTTCATCTATTTTCAAAGAAATATGTTCAACATTTCTAATATTTTAATACAAACAATAAAAATAAAATTCTGTTATAAAAAAAAAAAAAAAAAAAAAAAATGAACAGTGGCCGCTGGCCCCCAAAGCGGCCCATAATAGGTGCCCGCTTCCCTCCAAAGCGGTCAAGCTCCATGTGGCCGCTTCCAGGGCAAGCGGCCATGCGATTTTTGTAAAAAACAGCCAGAACTGGTGTTTTGGTTTAACATTTTTTATAAAATGGTATATTTAAAAATTTCGGTTTGTTCATACAAGGAAAAAGTTTATAGTTCTTTTGTTAATAAAAAAAATTCTTATGTCAGTATTATGACCCGTTATATTTAGTGACAAAATAAGTGTAAAATATAGTCGTTCCAACAATTATATTATAATCAAGCCGGTTCAAAACATCGATCGGAATATAAGTTATGAATTATGCTATGAATTTAGTAATATTTATTAAACTCTGAACATTTATACAAGGACAAGAATTAAGCTGTGAATTATAATATTTTAATATTGTACCAGAATATAAGTCATTAATGTTTAAATCTAGTCAGAGAAGTTACAGTAACAGCTGGCTATCCTTTTTTAACCTTTTGGATAAACATTGGTTTTTCCTCAATTGACCCACTACGCACGGGACTACATAGTTGTAAACAACAGAAAACTCGAAACCTATTGCAGATAAGAGTAACAGTCATCAGAAGAATGATTATTGAATGAAAAACATGAATAATACAAAAAAAGAAAAAAAAAGTCATTATCAGAAAAAAAAATTCATCAGTATAATTAGTGAAAGAAAAACGTGATCAACACAAAAATAATTCACATGATTTGATTAAAATAGTAGATGATAATTACCGCTAAGTGTTACACGTGACGTGGCACATATCTGATTTATTTATTTATTTTATTTTTAACTTAGTTTGTAAAGAAAAATACTAAAAGATAAAAAAAATAAAGTGTATAATAAACTTTAATAATGAAATAATGTCAATAAATTGGATGCGTAACTTTGTTATTTTGTGAGACGTATGATAAGGCATTATTTTCAATTAAAAAGAGAATGGACACATCTTGTGACATACAAGTTAACTCACATATGTATCGCGGTGTGTCTATAACGGGTCATGACGAGTCGGTAATAACGCAAGTATATGCCGATAGACTGATAGAGTAAATGAGTAATACTATGAAATTTCGAATCATGACAGAACGTACATACGATCCACGGGAGATCCGACGTGTCAGTTATCAAGAAAATGGTAACCTCACATCATCAATCTCTACAGACGGATCAGTATCCTCCCAGGTACCGGACTCAACACAATTGAAATGGACAGCTCAGATTTACTCTCATCCGGTTGGATTCGGGATGACAGAGGGGCAGGATTATTTGTGCTTTGCGATGCGTGCCAATCCATTTTCTGACTGTCCGATTCAATTCTACTCAGTCAGGTAACCTGAGAGGATACGAATTCCTACAGAACTGGACCCCACCCTTTACGGTCCTATAAATGCCAACCCCTCGACTCTCTTCTCTCCAAACCAAAATAGACGGAGGAAAGATAGAGAGAGATACAAGCACTCTCTCTTCTTTTGCCAAAAAGGGCTTCTAAATTGTGCAAAGAAAAGTAAATCTTTGTTAAGATGCAGAGGTCTCTCTTTCGGAGGGCATTATCGTCCTTGGCGTCCAAGCGGGGTCACTCTGGAATTGCTGCCACGGAGGTGGTGGCATCTCACAACGATGAAAATGCGGAGGCGATCCCCAAAATGCCCCCGTTCGACTACACTCCTCTACCGTACGATGGGCCACGAGCGGCTGATATCCTTCGCAAGAGAGTCCAGTATCTCAGCCCCTCTCTCTTCCATTTCTATAACAAACCTGTAAAATTTCCAATTCCTCCCTTTTATTTGTTTTTGGTATTTTTCATTGTTTTATTTTTATTTTTTGGATTGCCCCTTTGAGTTTTAATACTATTGAAATATTACACGTTAGTTTTTTTAAGTATTTTTAAATTTAGTAGGCATTGTTGAACAACTAAAACAGAGGTTTGGGTGGTTGGTTATTGAATTGAGCGGTGTTATTTTCTGCTCTGTTCTTTTGCCTTTATTTGGGTTGGTCAAATTAATGGTTAGTAAGAACCAAAAAAAAAAAAAAAAATTAATGGTTAGCTCACGGTAGAAAATAAGAGGGTTTGTTTTGTTGGGTTTTCGGGTAGTTTGCTTTGTTTGGTCGTTGGATCGGCACTTTTGGCAATTAAAGAAATGTTTAGACTGGGGAGATTTGTTTTTAACTGGTTTTCTTTCTTTTCTCCAGGAATCTGGGTTGCTTACAGAGTTACAGTACATCAAATATATAGTTTTTTTTTTTGAGGAAAAGCTCGTAGGCGCATCAAATATATAGTTGGTAGCTACTCTCAGTTGCCAACTCACTGCGCTTTGTCGTTTTCACTGGAAACAATGATTTGTCATTTGTGCCCCCCTAAAGTAACACCATGATAATAACTTGGGCCATTTTAGAAGATATACTTCATACCTAATTAAAAATTCATGGCCCATGGTTTAGACAGGTGTAGTACCTAGTGGACTTGAACTTACCAACCTCAAAAATATGTATGATAGTGATACCAGTTAATCTAAACATACATGGCACTTTGGCAGTAAACAACTTACAACTCTTTAATTTCTTTTTTCTTCTTTTTGATGACAGTTAAACATAGTAGAAGGAAAGATGCAATATCTGTATGATGAAGATGGCCGACGGTTTTTGGATGCATTTGGTGGCATTGCAACAGTATGTTGCGGGCACTGCCATCCTGATGTGACTGAGGCCATTATTAACCAGACAAAGAAACTTCAACACTCTACTGTGTTATATCTCAACAGCGCAATTGCTGATTTTGCCGAGGCTTTGGCCAACAAGATGCCAGGTGATCTTAAGGTGAGTTATTTTTGCATTTTTTAGAATATTTTTACTATTTTTTTACATAGGTAGAAAATCAAATAGTAAAAAAAAATATATAAAAATGTAAAATTTAGTCTGCAATTATATTTTCTTATGGAAATCATGAAGAATGGTTTCAATCGACTATATGGATTTTGAAAATGAAAATATTGATCCGTAGTACGGACCAATCCGCGCTATGTATAGTATCATTGCCTCACTCTTATAATTTAGGATGAGATGGGCTTTGTAGAACTGAGTTATGTTTGCTTTTGTTAATTAAGCAATTTATTTAGGAAAAAAAACTAAACTTGTGATAGCTTTCCTAAACTTGTGATAGCTTTCCTATGCAAATATCTAAATTATACTTGTATCTAGACTAAATAAAACTGTAATTTTAATGATTATAGGTTGTTTTCTTCACCAACTCTGGTACTGAGGCAAATGAGCTGGCGTTAATGATTGCGCGACTTTACACTGGTAGTCAAGATATTATTTCAATCAGAAATGGTTACCATGGAAATGCTGCTGCAACAATGGGCGCAACTGCACAATCGAACTGGAAATTCAATGTTGTTCAGGTAAAGGATTGTGCTGATAAAGTTTTTTAACTTCCCGATCATATAAAATTTTATACAAAGATTATACTCCTATTGTTGATGTTATTTTCCATGTGATACAGAGTGGAGTACATCATGCATTGAACCCTGACCAATACAGAGGTCATTTTGGCACTGATGGAGAGAAATATGCAAAAGATGTTCAAGAAATCATAGATTTTGGTACCACCGGCAGGATAGCAGGTTTCATCTCAGAAGCCATACAAGTATGCTCTTTTTCAATAATTCCTGAAGTTATATAAAAATAAAAAATGTCAAAAAATTTAAATTATTGTTCTGACAGGGAGTTGGTGGAATTATGGAGCTGGCACCTGGTTATTTACCAGCAGTTTATAAAATGATTAGAAATGCCGGTGGACTCTGCATAGCTGATGAAGTTCAAGCTGGATTTGGACGCACTGGCAAACATTTCTGGGGATTTGAATCGCATGATGTAATTCCTGATATAGTAACCATGGCTAAGGTGGTTTTTTCTGACTTATAATACCTGTGTTAGTTTCTCTTATGTTATAATAAAATCAACACTATACCTTACATTTTTAAATTTATCTGTTTACAGGGAATTGGAAATGGGATACCTATAGGAGCAGTTGTGACGACCCCAGAAATAGCTCAGGTTTTGACCCGTAGGAGCTACTTTAATACCTTTGGAGGGAATCCTGTGTGCACTGCTGGAGGCCACGCGGTCCTCAAAGTGCTGGAGAAAGAAAAGCTGCAAGAGAATGCACATCTTGTTGGGTCCCACTTAAAAGACCGTCTCTCCGAGCTCAAAGAGAAGCATGAGAGTAAGTATAAAGCTAGTAGTAATGAGTCATATCTCCTTCAAATTGTATGAATTAGTAATTGTGATTGTTTAACAGTAATTGGAGACGTCAGAGGAAGAGGCCTGATGCTTGGGGTCGAGCTTGTGACTGACCGGCAAAAGAAGACACCGGCTAAAGCTGAGATAGCACATGTACTAGACCTCATGAAAGGTAACCAACCGTTGAATTGTATGGAAAGGTGACCCAATTCTTTTGCCATATTAAAGTTTGTTGACACCCTTTTTTTTTACAGATATGGGAGTGTTGGTAGGAAAAGGTGGCTTTTATGGAAATGTGTTTAGAATAACTCCTCCTCTGTGCTTCACAAAGCAGGATGCTGGTGAGTCTTTAATCCTCAAGAAATGTATAAATTTACAAGCTCTATTTTGCAAATTATCCAAGCTAAAATGTAATCTTATTTCTCCCCCTTTGTTTTTTTGATGCAGACTTCTTTGTGGATGTGATGGATACTGCAATAGCTAAGTTGTGAACCCTTTATGTTTAAATTTCCCTATGTGCAAAGTGTTTGTAGATGTGTTGTATAGGGAAATTAGTCCAATAATAAGAGCTTCTTGATAATTATAATGATAATGAACATCTTGGTGTATTGAGAGATAGCACCTCGCTGTCTCGTAGTGTTTTTGACTAGGATATGGTTGCTTAATGGGCACATCTTTTTCTTTGCATGAGTATTGTTTGAATTACTTTGAACAGCTCTATGCTTTCATTTTGGCCATCAGTTTTGATGGTCTGATTTGGACAATTTCTGATTAGATTATCATGGATGGTCCAGATTAAATTCCACTCAAGAGATCCGTCATGTAAATCCAGTTCATCCTTTCAGTTTGAACATAGCCTACAATGTGGTACAGTGCACTGGCAAGTGTACATTACAGTCTCAATCAACCTGTGCACTGGTGCACAGTTCACTGGTTAGTAAAATGTGATACAATGCATGGCTAAATGTCTTACCAAATGCAAACTTAGTAAAGCATTACAATTGGAGTAATGTGATGTGCATGGCACAAATCTCCCCTGCGGTTAGTTATGAAAGGGCATAACCTTTGTTATTTTTTGGTATTGCGCGTAGGCCGCATAACACTTTTTCACTGCACATGCCAAAACGTACAAAATTAAATAAATCAAATCAAAACAAACTAGGTAAAGGCTATGCTGCAGGGTGCAGAACCTCATTTTCGTCCAATGAGGTTGATATAGTAATAAGTCTTTCCATTTTTACATAATGTTGTACACAAATAAGAAATTCAATCGTTTTACTAAAATCTAAATACAGCATACAACATATTATTTGAAATCTCAATTTTTCTTATAAATGGAGGCATCCATTGTTCTTTCTTTGATATGCAGCACATAACAATTAAATTTTGTTATTAATAAATTTTATGTATGATTATAAAAATCTCTTCTATTATAGATAAATTTAATTATTAATTACATAGATTGATTTATTTATAATAGAAAAAAATTGTATTATCGTATTTAAAATTCATTAACTCATGAAACTAAAATTGTTATTTACTTATATTTTTATGAAGCAAGTTATTACTTATATTAAACTATGTTGTTTTCAATTTTACATTTTTAAACAAATCAATTGATTCCATCCTGCTAGTATGAAATATAACATTTAAAATGATAATGGAGGCTTCCAAATTTAAGTAAGGGCCTGTTCGGCCGACAAATGGGAATGGGCACGAGCACGGGAATTGAACTGAAAATCACTGTTCCCGTGGGGAAAAAAAAAATTCAGTTGAACTGAATTTTTTTTTTCCCACGTGAATAGTGATTCGGCCGAACACGCCCTAATGGAGAGAAACTTACTATGGAAAGAAAGACTTTACTCCTTTATTAAAGAGCAATTAATTTGCAGTATGAATCGATTAACATCACACGATGCTTATCATCCTTTGGACAAAGATGATCCAAAGGGCTTCGGACAAGTAAGATATCATATAGCATGTTGTGTTTCCTTCTTCAAAATCATTTGAAATCACTTGTGTTTCCTTCTTCAAAATCATTTGAAATGATTTGAAATGACAATTTGATTTTGAAATGATTTGAAATGACAATTTCAAACAGTTGAAACTAATCTACTTCATGAGTAATATACTTATAAAATTTATAAATTAAAAACATTCATTTAATATAAAATCTAGTAAAAAAATAATAGTAAATGAATATATTAAAATTAACTTATAATTCTTTTTTTTACCATTTAATTTTATACCAAATGAATTTAAAAAAATTATAATCTTTACACGTAAATGCATCACTCATGAAGCCTAGATCGGTTTTATCAACAACTAATCCAGATCGTATAGAAGTAAATCAATAGATTATTTGAGAAAAGAAAATGCAATATGATCAGCGTAATATTTGCTTAAAGTAACACTTATTGATCATCAAACCTCCCCAAAATCTACGTCAACCCGCGACTAATTAATGCCAAAAGAAAAGTCAAAACCCATTGTCCAGATAAACTCAAGCCAACATTGTTGCTTCCAGTATAACACAACTGTTGAATTAAATTTAATTAAAGAATACTTTATCAACAAAGCATGCAAGAACTAGGAAAATATGATCTCGTGTGTATAGCATCACCCCTTTAACAAACTAATGTAAGAGGAGGAGCCCCAGCTAATTGAAGATATACATCACATATACATAACAAACCAGTGGTACCAACTTTGCACGTCTCCTAGACTACTTTTTACCATTAACCATAGGCTGTCCTGGCGGACTTGTCATATTACTAGATCCTCTGTTGTTCACCTTATTCCCTGAACCAAAGCTTTTGATGTCTATCAAATCTCCAAACAAAGTATCTGGCATGTAGTATGGCTTGGAGCCAGCAGTCATCTCTTTTTTGAGAGCAGGTTGCGAAACATTTGTACCAGTATTACCCACACCAGAACTGCCAAATGGAACAGCTGTAACCGGAGCTGGAGTCACAGTAGCATTACTTGTACCAGCAGCAGAGCCGAATGAATTAAATCTCTGCATTTGCACAGGAGCAGTTGCTGGTGCTGGTACTGATGCAGGTGGTACCTGGTACTGAGTTGATGGATATGCATAAGGATTGGAGGGGTAATATTGAGTCTGAGTTTGAGGGGCAGTTGGTTGGGCCCATGATGCAACATAATTATTGTACGGGTTGTAATTGTATCCTTGATTGTAAGGGTAGTAAGTTTGGGGTTGCATTTGGGGGCTTGGAGGACTAGTAGAGGAAGAAACAGGAACTAAAGCCCAGGGGTTGGAGTCAGTGGTGAACGTAGAGGTTGGTGAGGTGGCATCTGGTTGACGTGGGGTCGAGTTTTCAGTGGAGGAAGGATTGGGGTCATAGAGGGCAAGAGTCAAAAGGTCGATCATATCTGGCTGCTTTGGTGCTTCTGTGGGTGGGGGCGGATCAATAACTACCAATGCATTGCTTGCCACAGATTCTTCTACAATAACATCACTCTGGCTTGATGATGCCTCCTGTTCGACCCCCTTCCCTTTTGATTTCCTGTGAACCGGATAGGGATTATCAATTTATTGCACAAATAAGAGGTAATTTAAATAAAATTGAATGCTATTTAAGACCACCTCTGTGCTATCTGAGCAAATTCATCATCCTCATCTTCCTCAGGTTTGGTTTCTTCTACAACTGGAGTTGGTGCAACTGGAGGCGGTGCAACTGGAAGGGGTGCTGCAACTGGAGCTGGTACAAGTGGCAAATTGCCTGAGGCAATGGCATCATGCTTTGCAATCGCATTTTGTAGGCCATCATTCAGGGTAAGAGCTTCTGACAACACTTTTTCATCCCTGCAATAATCCCACATGAAAGTTGTAACGCTCATGTACCAACTTTCTTTGAATTGATGTTTTTCAAATTTTAATTTATCTAGATAAATTAAAGGGGAGAAGGTAATCACATACCCAGTGGAGTTGACCAATTGCACAAGCTTGTTTTGGTTAGACTTGCATTGGCTCACAAGGTCAGTGATCACTTCATCTTGAATGGCCTTTGAAAAGAGATAAGAAGGGACAAAATGGTGCATAATTAGCTGTGAGATAGAAATTGTATTTTAACCGAACTAATAACCAAATAGTATTATACATATAGGGTACGTTTGGATCGTGCAAGGAATAGCTCAAGAATAGCGATTTTTGGATTAGTGATTGAGAATAGTGCTAACCCAAGAGATTCAAGAATAGCACTAACTTTGGCTATTCCGGATTTGTAGAAATGTTGTTTGGATTGTATGTTAGGAATAGCAAAGGCCAGCGGGTGCTAAATCGCTATTCTTGCGGGTGCTAAATCGCTAACCCAACGTTTTCACGGAATAGCGGAATAGAGCTAATCCGGAGCTATTCTTAATCTTCGTTTCACGTTTGGATGACCCTCTTCTAAGAATAGCTCCGCTATTCTGAGAATAGCTCTATTCTTTGAGCATCCAAACGCACCCATAGAGAAAAGAGATGAAGGGCACTTAGTACTCACTGCACGATCACGAGGGTTGACAGCTCGCAACATCTCAGTAAGGAGCTCCATTGCACTCCTCATGTTATGTAACTCCCCCATACTAACCAACCATTAATAAGAAAAAAAACATAAAGCAAGATATGAGTTCTACAAACAAGTATTCAAAAATGAACAAGCTGGGTTTCTTACTCTAAGCCTTTCACAATTTCAACCCAGTATTTAATCGTAGTTTTTAACTAAAAAGTCCAGTACCCAACATTTCTCATTTCTCTTGTTATACAACAACACACCCAAATATTATAATTGAAGAGCAGAATGGACTAATTTTCCCCGACTTTACACCCTGTGGAATAACCAGATTCTTTCAACTCAAAATTTTGATTGACAGTTTGCAAATAACACACAGGCACTTCAAGGTTGAGGAAGGGCAAATTTGTCAACACAAAAGGAAAACATGCCATTTGAAACTGTCATGTAGACTTAGGGGTGCAAACGGGTCGGATATTACCCGTCCGAATCCCGATCCGTATCCGAATTTTTGCGGATTCGGATACGGATTTTTTTATGCAGATTCGGATACGGATACGGGTTGAGTTGCGGAATCGGATACGGATACGGATAATTATCCGGATCCGGATATTTTAATTTTTCGGATATCCGGATATGTTAAGACTTGAGAGAATTTTTTTTTTGTCTATTTATCTTTTGCATTAGAATATCTTTAAAGAGGATCCTTTGTGTTGGTATTTTTAATTAAAGTTATATTTATGTTGGTGAATTTTAGTTAATTAGATATATATTTTGTAATGGTGTAACAAGTTAATTAGATATATATTTTGAATTAGAAATCCGAATTATATCCGTATCTGTATTCGTATCCGAAAATATCGGATCCGTATCTGTATCCGTTTAATATCCGATCCGTATCCGTATCCGTATCAGATTACTATCCAATCCGTATCCATATTCGAAAAAAATATGGATACGGATATGGGTTGAGCACTATCCGATCCGTATCCGATCCGTTTGCACCCCTACCTGTAGTTCTTCAGTTGCAAGAATGTAATTTACAAATTCAAAGATGAGGTCTTATCAAAGGAAGGCAAATTGATAAAATTGACCAAACATACTTTTATCCTCTAAACCAAATGTACAAGTATCCTTTGTACATTACCCAAAACAATTTGGTTTTAACTTACTAACAAGAGGAAATTTTGGTGGTATTGGCCACGTTGAAAGTTGAAACATATTAAATATAATAAACGAAAAGGAAAATGAAATGAAAACGACAATAATTTACCTCACGTTTGCAACAACAGGTGCACCTCTTTCTCCCGGTGCTTGGGAATTAGAGACATAGCCAGAAGAAGCATAAGGTTGTGCATGAGGTGAGGAAGATGACGTGGCATTTCTAAATGTCAGAGGAGCGTCAGGGGCCCGTCGTGGGAATTGTACTCCAGATCTCTGAAAATATTGTTAGAATTATAGATTCTATTATTCATAAGATTTGCATCCAATTTTAATGAAAACAAAATAGGATAGATAGATACCTTCAATTCAATGTAGGCCCAGTAATATTGGGGATATTGCCCTCCAGGCCCACCAAAGGCTTCTTGCCATGAATCAAGCAGTATCAAAGCTTTGTCTCTCACTTGAAAATCATTCTTTGAGAAATTTCACGGGGAAAAACAAAATCAGTAAATGAACACACTTTAGTATTGCTAATTAACAATCAACTCCACTCATCCTTTTGTTTGTTTTCCCTTTTTATAGTAAGGAAGATCATAACAACTAATTGATCGTTAACAAAGATAGTGATTTCAATGTCTTATCCAAAACAAGACTCTCAAGAGTCACAAAATACTGGCCTAAACATAATATAAAGCCAATTATACAACATATTACAGTAAACGTACAAAATACATTAAATATTGCTAAAGGCGCACCTGTTTTCTGACAATTTTGACCATTTCTTGGAGAATTTCATACTCGGCTATTTCAAAACGAACCGATTCACCACAGTTCTTCATCATAGCCTCTAAAAGCTACAGAAAATATAATTAAACTTAATTTTTAGAAAATTTTAATTATACTGGGCCTTAATCCTCTTGAATTAGCAAATAAGTCATGATGCTCACCGATAAAGCAAGAAATTGAACGTTAGAATGCTTGTTTTGCAACCTTTTCCTAATTGCTTTAATAACTTCTTTTGAATGCCTGATTTATTATCAACAATAAAAAAAATATAAACAATTAGAAACATCAGTTTATAGAATTGCTTTTGTTCCTTCTCAAAATTTGCTTTTCTGAACAAAATAATGAACACATACTGGTAAATTAGTATCTGAGAGGTGAACTCTTACTCGATTTCAAGTAATTGCACCAAATTCAGCATCACAAATATGCGCATACTACTTAATTGAACAATCTCATATTCATACATAAAACAAACCAAGATAGAATCAGGCCAGCAATCAATATTATGCTTCAAACCAGCTCGTTTAATCACACATATAATACAAAACAGCAGACCTCCCAAATATCCTTAGGTCAACTCTTAAAAAATGCCTAGTTTGTTCTACTTATCACGAAAGAAAGAACAAGAACAAAAAAAAAATCGAGGTTGGATAAGTTGAGCACATATAACAGAGATAAGTGAAACAACTCGTCATCACAAACTAGAAATATCATGAGCGAAAAAGACGAAGTTCAACCGACTTGATTTTCCTAAAGAGAAAGAACGAGAGAGAAAGTTTACCAACGATTGGTGTTGATCATGTCGCATATCTCTAAATTCATGGCCCAATCAGGACCAATCAGCAGGTGACTTGTGGCCTTCTCGACCAGCGAAGAGGCCGAGACGGAACCCAGAGAAGACATCATCGTCTCTGATTGAACGATCAAAGAGGAGAAAAAAAAAATAGAAGGAAATGATAGGTCGCTTTTTCTAAAGTGCGAAACAGTTGCAAAGGGAGGTATCTCTTTTATTTTATTTTCTTCCTTTTTATTTTTCTTTGTTTCCTTCGATGGACCGAGAAAGGAAGACAAAGGAAGCAGCAAGTGGGGAAGAAGAAAAAAGAAAAGGGACTTAGGCGGAGGTCTAAGCCTGCTGCGTGTCGCACTAGGGTGGCTGGGTGGGGAGGGGGCTTTTGAAGTTTGGGCTTTGCCCTTCAATTTCAATACAATACATGACCGTCTAGAATGTGATCTGAGTCGCCCATTTTAATCCAACACGAATCTTAAAACAAACACTATATTCTTATGGCGTATTGAATTGATTTTGGATCGGCTGTGAATACTCTACACGATAAAATACCTTAGAGTATACTAAGAGTATGTAGTACACAAAAAAATTCTACGGAGAACTTAGATAATACCGAAGATATTCTGCGGAATTTTTTTTAGGACCTTATTTTACTTAGCTGTTGTCTAAATTTATAGTGCACTATTTTGATAATTAAGTTCACAAATAGAAATATGTTACGAAATACTGTCAAGATAATGACTATTATATGTCAAAGTCTAATAAGTTATTTAATGTTGTTAACTATTAATAGAACCTCCTAAACATAAAATAGTGGTACATTTATATTTAGATAATAATTTAGCTTCCAGCGGCGGTCAATTGGCTTATCCACTGACGGGCGGTATGTAGCGTCAGGGTCTGGTCAAGAAAAGGCTACGCTCAAAAATATATAAACAATACATAACTGTGTAGACCTGGCTCAGCCCGATAATATGGCTCCTTTTGTAAAAAATATTCTGTATATAAAGCGAGGCAAGCAGGCTGCTAGCTTTCTTTTCTTTTGGTAAGCCCAAAACGCGTGGTATTCGAATCCTCTGAGATATCTCAAACTTTGAGTGCTTTTCTGAATATCTCAACCGTTCAAATATGTTTAGCACGAATATCGAAGCACAAATAGTACTGGCCCTGCGCTATCCCCGAATAGGCACCGTACACGTCGGTCATGTAAAGTTCAGATATCTCAGAGGATACGAACTATACGCGTGCTTCCAGACCAGACATTCGGAACCCTGGAACCATTGAAGATTCCTGTTGTTTAAAATTCAAGCATATCCGTGTAGAGAATCATTATAACCTACTTATCAGTTATCACTTAGAGTTGATGACCCGCTGCATGAAAGAATGATAAGAAAGGAACATATAGAGGAGTCATCAAGCTCTGTGGCAGGATTCCCAGAGTGTACTTTGTTTGGTATTATTGCCGAACTATTGCTGTCTAAAAAAGAGATGATTGCATAATTTCTAAGGACAAATGGTCTCTTTTTACTCTTTATTTTTTATTACAATTATGTTTCTTCCTGTTTTAATATTTTAATTATTTCGTGGTTGTATATTTTATATATGAAGATCTAAAATAACATAATTTCATATCTTTTTTTTTTTTAAGTTTTATACATTTTACTTTTTAAACCATGATAGTACCAAACAACATCAATATTTTTATTTTCAAATTATTTAGTAAAGAAACTATAAATAACTATTCATTTTTATTCAAATCACCCATTTAAAAATAAATAACCAAGTAGAGGCTTAGAGCAGTATAAGCAATGGTATTTTTTTTTATCTTAAGAACATGCCGGTTCAGAGAAATATAAAAACACAGTTAAATCATTCTTTTTATTGTTCAACCATTAAAGAAAGGAAAACAGAAATATACATAATGTACTTTTATGCATTGTGCGATTAATTTCATAGTAAAATTCATGAATGTAAATTAGAATTGAAAAATTAAAAAATAAACATAAAAAAATGGACAAATACCGTGGTCCTTCAGACATTTAATTAATTATATCATAATTTCAAACTATGATTTATGACCCCACTTTTTGGCGTCATGCCATCGCTATCAAATGGTCATAACATATTTTTTTATTTTAGAATTGTGGATCTAGAAAAAAGAAAACTAGCGCGCCATATTTTCTTTATATTATCCTAGCAATATTAAACTATTAAGTATATGTTGCTTATATAACCCATTTTTTTGTTGACCGGGGTTAATACAAAATAAAATAAAACAATTTTTTATTTAAAATATGTAAGCATACATGATACTCCTATGTTTTCGGACTATTTGATCAATATACGACGAATAAGAAACTCACACATCTTTTCGTACCCATCAATTGAACTCAAATTCACATCAAAGTGCTCATATTCTTTGCTAGTGAAAATGCGAAAGCGATGGGACATAGGCATTTTGGAATGGGCTAAGTATCCACCCACAATCGATAAGATCTTTGGCGGCTTTCCCTCAGGAACAAATAACAATTGTGTTCTCTCTTACTTTCCATGCTTCTGGTGATACATTGGCAGGTTCATTTGAATAGATAGTATTTTAGTATCAAAGATACATTCAACATACAGATTACTTTATTTTTCTAGCAGGAGCTTCACTTTTACCGCATCCGTTAGACGTACAACACCCCTAAGTATTATAAACTCCAACAAGTCTTATGCTATCGCGAAGTATGTTCTCCTCTCTTTACTAGAAAGCAGCAGGCGCTTTCATTTATTTTTCTGGAAATTCTTTGTATCAAAATTTGAAATATACGAAATCAATTGAAGGGTTAATATCATATAGTCTCTTTTAACTCTTCATTGATTCCATATTAAGCCTTAATTGAAAAATAATAGAAATGTATATAGCTTGTTTTGGTCATGCACTTGATATTGAAAGAGTCAGCGACAATTTTTTTTTTCTGTCATTTATTATACTATATTGGAAATGTCTTACATGCCAAATTAATTCAGGCTGAAAGTAATAATTTAATTTCTAAAATTAAATATGGGTTAAGTATTTTGTTTCTTTGTTTGTTTGTTTGTTTGTAGGCATCCCTATTACCAGTCACTAGCAACAAAGGGGAAGAAAAGAAAAGTCCAAATAAAAATGTCCTATCGCCCTTTCCTAGCTAATAATCCAAGTTACAGCTGCTGATATTCGGGAAGAGTGGAAATGTAAATCCAACATAGTTCATCCCATTCTCACGAGCCAGATTTGCAAGATGGTCGGCTCCCCAGTTCTCCTCCCTTGGTGTGTATGCGCAGTTGAAAGACTGATTTGATGCCAGTATACTTGCAATTTGTATCAGTTGCGAGTAGACACTTCCCTGGTCTGAAGGTGTTCGCCAGTGTC
This sequence comes from Carex rostrata, assembly GCF_964058835.1. NCBI lineage: Eukaryota > Viridiplantae > Streptophyta > Magnoliopsida > Poales > Cyperaceae > Carex > Carex rostrata. Next base: position 12,049,802 of record NC_135919.1, read on the forward strand.
TCAGAATCAGTGCAAAAGCAACATTCCCTGATCTCCATTGCCACTGCCGCCCGCATTGCACTGAGCAACGCTATAGCTTCCATCTGAAAAGGTGAGCATTCTCTTTGTATATAGTTTCATACCTGATTAGTTGCCTATTATGCTGGATTATGTAGGCTGCTCCTCCCTTATCAGGTGATTTGAAAGAACCATCCACATAGCAGATTGTTGATTGCCCTTGCCCTCCCATCGCCTCCTCATCGGTATCAGGTACCACATTTCTTTGTGAGTGTGTGAATTGAAATTTTGTTACTTTGATAGCCTGTAATAGAGAATCAGCTAATATCAGTGTTTTATCAGGTTTAGGTCTCACATTGTTGAAAATGTACGCACATCTTGATTTCCAAATTTGCCATGCAATTGTGAGGGACAATGTGAACTGTTCTTGATCCAGTGGTTGCCACAGTAGCATTAATACTTCTCGAATTGACAGTCCTTGTATATCATCAGCTCGAAATCCAAGACCCGATTGGAACCACGTTGCTCTGGCATGAGGACATTGAAATAATAGGTGTTTGACATCCTCCTGTGCCATTCCGCACAACCCACACACTGGCGAGAATGCCTGAATTCGTTTGGAAATTGCTACTGCAGTAGGTATAGCCCCCTGTATCACCTTCCAAATGAAAAGTTTTATTTTTGGAATTGTATTTTTCACCTTCCAAATTTTTTTCCACAGCTTTCCTTCTTGTTGTGTTTGGATAAAATTCATTCTCGGCCTAAGTTCCAGTACCACACTACCATGAGGTATGCTCGTTTCACACTGAATTCCCCATTTTGTGACCATGTGAACATTAGTTTATCACTTACACCAGGTGTCGGTACCAAGTCTCGGTGTTCATTGGCAATTTGCAAGGCCAACTGCCCTCCCCCCAGTCTTGTGAGTTCCTCCCAGTTCCAAGTTAGATTATTATGATTGAATAATTGTGCTACCTTAAGCCTCTGTTGTTGCATTGTTGGTTTAGGTGGGAGCCAAGGTTGAGCATATACTTGACATTTGTTACTGTCTCCGATACACCATCTGAGGTTGGCAGCCATGATTTCTCTGTGTTGCATCATAGCTGAGCAATTGGTTGCCCGATTAGAGTACCAGAATGGTGTATATGGATGGTATTTTGCTTTCATGACTTGGACCCAAAGCACATCACCTGATGTAACTAATTTCCATATGTTCTTCAAAACCATGGCCTGATTGAGCATGTAAATGTTTCTCAAACCAAGTCCACCTTGTGCCTTCGGAATGGTTAGCTTTTGCCATTTAACAAAGCAGATAGCTTTCCTATTTGCCCTTCCCTAGAAAAATTGAATGCATTTGGATTGAATCTTGTCTAGAATATAGGGTAAGTATTATTGGACCGCATATGAATTATGGGCCGAAATGTTTTGTTTTGATATGATACTTCTAGATAGTTGCAACTGAAAGGATTCAACCAATTGATGCGAACATATAGGTGTGACTGAATAGATATAAATAAACAGTGTGTGCGCGCGTATTTTATTACTAGTGAATAAAAATCAAAACTATGTCAAAACACACATCCCACGAAATATCAGAAAGTGTCCGTATATGGATTAGATCTATCCGAACTTGCACCAAAAACAAAGAGAAAGAGAGACTGAAGATAAAAAGGATCTATCAATTGGCTAGTATTCTAACTCGCGGTTGTTTTTTAATATGTTTTTGTGAATATCGGTAGAGACGTGGTTGCAGTTGTTATTGTATGGATCCGATATGAGGTGTACAAAATAAATAAGGTTACTGTTGAGCTTGAAGTTTCCACTGTGTGTCTAGTGATAAACTCTCTGTATATATCTTAAAATTAGTTTTTATACATGAATTCTGTTTTTTGAATAATGAACAATCATCAATTAAATCAAATTGTTACACATATAACCTATCTGTATCGCAACATATGGACCATTCTTTTTAGACCTCATGAAATTTGGGTTGATATAAGCTATACTTTTGGAGAACTATTTGATTTAAAACACAAATCGGTTAACATAATTCCTATTTTTTAATCGATATGAAATATCTGGCTAAAATTTTATTTCTAATTAAAAAAAATATTAATCGTAGATCTAACAAGAGAAACACATTCAATTTTTACAAGAAACGTCTAAAAAAAAAATTAACATAAGCTCTTATTTAAAAAAATAAAATAAATAAGCCTAAGATTCAACTAACAATCTGAGATCGAACAAGTAAATAAAACTCTGTAGACACCATTGTTTTTCTACATATTGTAAATTATATCGAGCAATAAGTAACATGTGTTTACAGTCAAAAATTATAAATTTATAAATTAATTTAGTATGTACATGAGCACTTAAAAATTTCAAAAATAAATATATTAAAATTAATTTATAACTCCTTTTTTCATACAATTTTTTTTTAACAGAAATTGCAAAAGAGCAGAATGAAAATATACATATAAAAGCGGGATAGACTACATGAAAAGGGATAGTTTTTTTCCGTTTTCAAAATTCTTTTTATTGCCACAATAGTGGCCCAAAGGCCTACTACGCTAGAAATGTGACCTAATAGGCTTTTATTGCTTTATGGATCTATTTATTTTTACTTATTTATATTTGAAAAGAAAGCACGAGTTGATTGTTTTGCTTTTGCACACTAGGGGTGTTTATTGTAGAGTGGAAAAAACGTGCTGTGTTGTGATTAATACATCGTGATTTTGGTTTCGTGCTGTGTCGTGATCAAGTGAATAGTGACTTGTACCGTGCCGTGATCAAAATGTCAAAGGATGGTCACGGCATGTGAGTCACGCCGTGACTCGCGTGCCGTGACTATTCACGTGCCGTGTTCAAACGTAACTGGTCACGTTTCTCACATTTAATTATTTTTCATAATTTAAGTTAGTTTCTTCAATATTCACCATTTGATTAAGACCTAACGGTCCTAATTACACGTGACTCGCATGATTACGTGTCGTGCTGTGACCGGATCTTTCGCATGCCGTGCCGTGACCAAAATGTCAAGGGGTGGTCACGGCACGGAACAGTAACACGTGTCGTGGCGTTCCGTGCAGTAGCCATGCTGTTCTATAACGGAGTCGGCTCAGCCGTGCCATTTTTTCCACACTAGTTTATTGGGTCCGGTTTAATCAGTTTTGAACTGAACCAAATTAGTTTAGATAAAACGGTTTGATTTTTTCGGTTTAATGATTCGGTTCGGTTTGATTTTTATAACTGAATTATAACTTCAGTTTGGAATTTTCAAAACCGAAATAACTGAACTGACCGAACTTTTATATATTATGAGTTTGGTCCGGACCACCTCGGTTTAATTATTTCTTAAAACTCCAGTTTATTTCTTAATCAATTGCTTTAAATACTTTGGTTTATTTCTTAATATCTCAGTTTATTTCTTAATATACTTCGATTTATTATAAATGCTTTAAATAAAAAAAATATATATTTGATTTGCACCGAACAAACCGAAATAAAACTTTGATTTGATTCGGTTCGATTCTATTTTGAAACCGAATTGTAACTTTAGTTTGCCTAATTTAGTTCAGTTTCAACCGAACCGAACCAATGAACACCCTTACACATGACACGGATATGAATACTATGTTCTTCCTTTTTGTCCGTTGATCCGTTCAAATTTGTGGTGTAAATAAAGCATGCGTTCGATGGACGGACGATATATCATCAAATGATAAATTTATTTTAACTTAATTTCATTATTAATTAATAAATTTTATTAAATTGTTATTTAACAAACTCACATAAGATAAGATAAATACAAAACAAATAATAAAGACCAACTAGCTGACAGTATAAATAGAAACACACAATTCACAATAATTTGGTCACTGTTAATGACTAATCGGTCAGTCGAACTAACTGGTTGTTTTGTACAACACTAGTTTAAACCACCTACAAAAACGAATTCGGACCCTCCATGTACGATTAGTAAATCTGAATCATTCTTTTAACCTGAAACGAATCTTAAATCTTAACCTGGTATAAATCTCTAAATAGAGTTTATTCGCAAGATAAGTTTAATTGACCTGTAGCACAAGAGTAAATGTGCTATTTATGAAAAAGTAAAACTGCAATTTTCATCGCTATAATCGCCATATTTGACGTTATCATTGACGACACCGTGTCAAGGATGATAGGCTTCTATAGACTCCGGATTTGAATTTGACCCGACTGAGTTTGTTTATATAAATTACACACTGGTTGTGGGGGTGGTGGGGGGTCCAGCAGATAACTTATTAGAAATCCATGTTGTGCAAGCAACTGAACCAATTTAATGCACTGGGACTTTGTGTTAATTGTATATGTAGGTTACTTCATGTTAATTGTACCGAAACGCTATTTCTAGGCCCATATCTTATATCTTACGACTATGCTAGATGTACAATAATGTTCTCTCGTGTGGACAGTATTTTTTTGGCTTCGAATTTAATTCTAAGTTAAATTTTAAAATTTGTTGGATTGATTTCAAGACAAATTCAAATTTTTGAAACTGATTGACTTACCAATGATGTGTTTATGTCAAATTTATAAAATTTTGAAATCAATTTAGTATAAAGTTAAATGGTTAAGTATGATGAAATAAATACATTAAAATTAATTATAAATCTTTTTTTACGGTTTGACTTTATCTAAAATAAGTCTAAAATTTATAAATTTGATATGTAAATAAGTAGATCGATTTTTTTTTTTTAAATCTTGGTAGTGTCTGCAGTATAGTTTTCACTATTCAAACATAAATTACATCCATCGTTCTAAATTCAAAACATCATCCACATCAAATTACATCCAAATCTAAACAATAACATCTAACAATACAAACAACTACAACAATAAATTAAACAAAACCTCTCATTTGATAGTAGACACCGACAAGTTTCAACATCAACTAGCTGGCAACCTGGTAACCGAACGAAATGAGATATCTTTTTTTATGTAGAGACTCCAGAGGTTAGTGGGATGAAGGGAGAAGGGCAGAGGGGCGTGGGATGTGGGTTTGAGGGTGAGGATGCTAGGAAACGGGAGGGTTGGTAGCTAGAGTTTCGTTAACTCTTTCTGATTCTCCTGACAGAAGTGGAGAATGATAGGAAGAGAGACAAGAGAGTTGGTGGCTAGGACTATTGTCGCCAACTTTTTTTTTCTCTACGGGAGTGAAGGATAGCGGGGAGGCGCAGAGGTGGAGGTGCGGCAATGACAAGGAAGGGGAAGAATTTGCGAGAGTTATAAGTAAATAAAAAGTTCATCAAAAAGCTTGGTGAGTTTAAGAACGCACTAATATATACTACTTTTAAAATTAAAACACAACTAAAAGATACGGAATATGATGAAACAAAAAGCACTTAAAATAATCAAATTTAGCATTACAGAGTAACTAATTTACAACCTCGGATGTTTAAAGTTATATAAAGCTCCAATTACGTACCAGTAGTCGTGCTGTAGGCCGGTCTACGGCGTCTTGATATCAAAAGATACTAGAAAAAAAAAATGAACTTCCAATAATAAACTCTGGTATTTTACAGAACAGAATTAACTAATTGCCAGCCTTGGATATTATATAATTTGTATATATAAGACTCCAATTACGTACTGGTAATTGTACTGTATGTTGATCTAGTAAATTCTCTGTCTGGTCCATGAAATTTTCAGATGAAGTTCAATTATGAATTTTTGAGGGAATCATATAATCTGTGAGGTATACCTTATCGGTACCAACCGTTGGAGAATGAAATTGAGCTAGAATGAAAATTTATCATCAAAAGCTACCAAAGGCTAGAAATAGTTGCATGCATTTCGTTTAACATTCATAAAAGGGCCATAAATAAGCAAGAATTAAAAGGAATAGGGTACAATAGATAAATATAAACTAAGTTTAAAGCTTTTTTTAATGGTGTTAAGAGAATAATTAATATAAAAGATAAAGATAAAAAAGAGAGAAACTAATTAATTCTTCAGTAAATTCAAGAAACATGCAAAGATTTTGCTAATAATTAACTGAGAAAATAGACAACAAAGAGAACAATTACCAGCAAATGCATTGCAGATGAACTACATCTCTCTGATCAATCCCTTCTAAGGTACTCATTCATGTAGAACATAAGTTTTAGGTAATTAGGTGGATTGCACGAGATGGAGAAAACGGGCACATGAAGAACTATATAGCCAAAATGAGATTTCTAAATAGTAGTGCACGTGCCCTGCTTCTCCATCCGGTACAGTACACCTCAAAGGAGCAAGAGTCAAGAGAGCAGCTCTAAAAGAAGAAGATTAGGTTAATTCCTTTGGTAGTAGCTTCTAGCTTCCTGTGTACACAAAATAAAAAATGAAATCTGTAATTGACTCGTTCAATTCTTGTCATTCATCGTGTCAATGCCTTATGTAATCCGGTATCTGGTCCCATATGAGATGTACCATTGCCCACTACTGTCATTAATTAAAAGGTACAACGGTAATATGACTAAAGTATGAGAGTTACATCAAGAGGAGAATTGAGGGTTTCATTTTTGGAGTGGGTATATCAAATCAAATTCGGTCCAATGTCTGGTCGGAGACATCCGATCTACATCAAGATCCGCACGCACTTGATCTATACAAATCTTAAAGTTTCCCACACAAATCTTGTTCCAGATTAAACAGCTATGATCTTAAATCAGACCAAATGTGGTCTGATGCCCATCGATCACCACAGATTTGTTAATATTTTTACACTGTTGCCTGCGCAATGTACATGGGTGGATATAACTTTTATTTATTTTTGGTTGTAGGGGTACAGGCCAGCTAGACATTCCAGAGAAGCAGGGCAAGATAACTATGCGGGTTATACTGGCATCACTGTTTTTGCTTTCTCATGATTGTCAAGAAACAACCAAATCCTAACATATATGTTTCCACTAAGTCCAACCATATAGTCGAAACTATATAAAACATATATGACATGCACCATTTGGGGCTCACATACATGTGATGGATCTAAGAAAATTATTCTACTATGGTTAATTTATTTCTTCTTCTTGTTATTTTTTTTTTTTTTATCTTTTCAACATATTTTTAGATGAGAACTAGTCTTCGTCTAGTGACACAAAGTAATGATTTTTTTTTAAATAGAACTCTTTTTAACCATTTTAACGGAAGAATCACGGTGCGCGGGATTGTTATAAAAATAGCCTCCACCGATCTTAGGAATCGGTGGAGCAAGAAAACCATTTTCTTAGAGATTATTGGTGGAACAAGCACCTTATGCGGGATTTTTATAAAAATAGCATTTTCTCCACCGATCCTTAGAACCGGGTGCAAAAATGGCTCCACCGATCTCTAGGATCAGTGAAGAAAAGGCTATTTTTATAAAAACCCGCATAAGGTGCTTGTTCCGTTAAAATGATTAAAAAGAGTTGTATTTAAAAAAAAATTAAGTAACATTCACCGTGTGAAAAATTATGAGTTTGAAATCCGAACAGAGACAATTAAACAAAAATTGATATACTTGATTTCTATCTTTCTATTTCAAATTTTTTTTTTATAAACTTTTAGTACACTAACTTGACATGCATGACGGCATGAGGAGTAACCAGCAAGAGTCACTGCTCAACAACAGGAGTGACATTAAATTTCTCACAGTATTAATAATCAGAACAAAAATAATAGTATCGTTGATTTCAACTAGTCGCAAGAGAAATGTGCATATATGTCCGAGCGACTGATCGGACAATATTTTTCAACTTTAGAAATTAAAAATTAAATTATAGGAAATAAAATGATTATTTTTTTTCAATAAATAGATGTGATCCAACTATACAAAAAACCAATCACAACAACAACTATACAATGCGAAAAAAATCATGAGATTGAACCAATTGTTTGGTTCCATTAATTTCTCGCTAAAATATAAACTAATTTATACACTAAATTCAACCAAATTAATAGTTCGATTCCAGTAAGAAGCGGATCCAAAGAGGCTGATTTATGAAATTTTTTGGAGGTTCACTAGTGTTATATGTTAATACCTGCCCTGAACAATGTTTGTGCTTACCCCTGATACAGTAGAAAAGAAGAAACACTGTCCAACTGAGATCTGTGTCATGATTGAGGAGAAAATTAGGGGAAAAAAAGAAAAATCAAGGAAAAAAAAGGAAGAAATTATTGTCCGTCTATAGAAAGAAAGAGAAGAATGTGATAGGTGGGACCAACATTTTACAATTCAATTGAATGGACCCTTTTGGTTTATATTAGGCCATTTCTATTTTAATGTCTATATTAGGCAATTCAGTTGACACGGACATTGAAGTAGTATAACTAGCTTATATTTTTATTGGATTTGAAAGATCGTCGGCATATTTTGATACAAAAACAGTGCCCACATTACATGTTCTCAATTCTTACAGAAATTGAAGTAAAAGCTCCTCACAAAACTTAAAAGCAAACAACCTGTTCTTGTCTAAAGTTAAATTTTTTTTGGAAATGTATACCTCTTGTAATCGAAATCTTCAAATCTGGTTTTGGGCGGGCAGTTTTTTCAAGGAAAAATTGGTTATTTATCACTTCAAAACCTTTAAATTGTAAAAATGTTATTCCGAAATTTAAAATTGTAAAAATGTCACTCCAAACTTTATTAATTTATAATTTTGTCACTCCAAATAATTAATAACTAAAATACCCTCCCTTCTTCTTCTCCTACCTCCTCTTACTATTTGCTCAAATTTATTAAAAGCCTAATGGAATCAAAAGAAAGCAGGGACAGTTTTCTCATTTCTTCGTCTTTGATGGGCTTGTTGGCTGTTGCAACTTCTTCTTTTGTTTAATTCTCTTTTCCGGGATTCGTTAAATAACATTTTTTTTCATTATATAATTCTGACGATATAACGAACCAAGTATACCAGAAAAGTAAATTTGGATCTCCTTAACTTACTCAAATTTTGAATTTGACAAAATTTAGATATGATTTGTCAATAAAGAATCCACGTGAATATTAAAAGAATTTCTAAACGTGATTGGTCTCGATTCTAATTGGACGGTCGGATTCAAGATCAAAATTTTAGTTAAAATGAACTCCTCCGGGACCCATAGATCTGAACCGTTCGTTTTCTTTGAGATCCATGCTAATTCAATCTCAAGAATCAACAGGGTTTATCTGTTCCACCCACGCCGCCATGCGGAAGATTATATATGCGCATCGATGATGGATGATATATTGCCATTTTGCTATTGCGTAATGGAGGCAGGAGAAGAAGAAGGGAGGGCATTTTAGTTATTAAGTATTTGGAGTGACAAAATAACAAATTAATGAAATTTAGAGTGTCATTTTTACAATTTCAAATTTTGAAATGACATTTTTACAATTTGAAGATTTAGAGTGGCAAATAACCAATTTTCTCTTTTTTCAAACTTAGTAGTAGTTTCAATTTTGACATGGGGTGTGTTAATACTCTATTGAGATTTAGTATTTATTCAAACTTTAAATACTGTAGTTTATCTTTAATTCTATATTATTTATATTAGTGAATATTTAAGTCTCGTCTTTTGTCTTATTAAAGTTTTCTTAAAAATTAAAAATTATAATTTTTTCCTATTTTCTAAAACAAAAAATATATTTTTTTAAAAAAACCGAATCAAACAATTAGTATAAGAGAACAACTACATGGCACTACCTCAGAGAATAAACCGATTTTTTAGGGTAATATTTTGTATTAACATAATTTGTGACAAATTACTTGTATCTTTATTTTTTTTTATTTTTTAAGTATAAAATAAGCTTCTGCAAAACCATGTATATAATATCTCGTTTGTTAAAAAGAAAAATATTAAACTTGTTTTGAACTCTTGATTTTTACAAATAAATGTCAACATAAATAATCACGTTATGTTTTTAAAACTAAAGATAAATAATTGTGTATAATTTTTTCATGCCAGTTTTGTATAGAATGCTATTTTTTTAAAATTTCAAACATTGAAATTCAAAAAAGTGTGTGCATTTTGTGTCTACCACCGGCCGAAATCTTGAATCCGCCCTTAGTTCTAGTATTATCCATATTATTTGATACCAAGACACAATGCAACTGCTGGTTACTAGTAGGATGTCAATGAAACTCTTTTATTCGTTTACCCAACTCGTATCGTATCAGAAAAGAAGGGTAATGGTAAGCTTTTTTGTTAGCATATCGGGTATGTGTAAGGGTAACAATTTTTTTTGTTATCTTACTCATTATCCTATAAGATATTTTTTTAAAATAAAAAAATATATAAATATATATTTGTATGAAGATAATACATGATACAATAAAATTTTGAATTTTACTAAATTTTCATAATACAAATTAGTTGTATTCATATTTTTTTTTCTTTTGTTTTGAAAAATATTTTATCGAAATTACAAATCAAGATGTTAATAGCACTTTTTTATCTGTTTACCCAATCTGTACCGTATTCAAAAAAATTGGTAAGGATAAAGATTTTTTTCATTATTGTAACAAGTACGAGTATGAAAATACCACCACCCGACCTATATCATACCCGTTGACACCCTCTAGTTATTTGGATCCCATAAGATTGAATTATTGGTTTGTTATCATCTATTTTATGGATAAAAAAAATGAGCCTGATAATTGTATCCAAACAAAATCCCCGAGCGTGTCCTCCAAGTTGTTTAACAGAAAAAACTTCTAATGTTGTCTAACTTCCACTTTCAGCGCAAATATCAAAACATTTAATGCTTTGTTTATGACATTTTAAAATGTTACTTGCAAATATTTAAACCTCTATCTAAAATCATTTATATTCTAAATTTAAATAATTTTAATTCTTGACTACTTTTGTCGTTAAGCCAAAAAAATAAATATTTCTTTCACCCACTTTTTTTTTCACTCTGGTCATTATCGTCCATTTTTCCGATGTTCCATGATGAATTTTGCGAATATGAAAATACAAATATTTTTTACTCGATTTTCTCTTTCAAATGAGATTCATGAAGAATAATTTTCGAGTTATATTTGTGTCATCTTTTTTTATCACTTCAAATCTCTGTGACTTTCAATATTTTTTTTTTGCTTCAAAAAAATTTAAACCTCTGTTTACAAGTCTTCAAATCTTTCGTATAAACCTCATTAATAACATTTAATATCTCTAGAATAAAACGTATAAACCTCATGTACAAAGAATTTAAACCTCAACAATAATACTTTAAAGATTTTAATGGTATAAATACTTGCGAGTAACATTTTTAAATGTTATAAACATAGCTTTAAATGTTTAAATATTAGCTCTGAAAATAGATGTTAGACAACATTGAAAGATTTTTTTTATTAAACTACTTGAAAGACGCGCTCGGATATGATGGCTCGGGGGACCATAAAATTTCTCAAAAAAAAAATTCCATTTGTTTTTTTTGATAATTTAATTTTTATAATTTTTAAAATAATAAAGATTGACAGGAAGAAAATTTGATGATTGAGTTGGTACACCCTCCACTCAAGTCTTTTCGGAAAGACTCAAATGTCTCCAAGTGAGAAAGATACTTTGCATTAGTCAGATCTAAGATCTAACATTGTCTAGGCGTAGGAAAATTGCGCTTTTTCCCAAATATCATTTTTGTCTTAGTTGCTGATTTCTGGTGTTAGTTGTCTCTCAAATCATTATTAAATGAAACTCACGTATTAAACGACTCGCTGCAAGATATGGTTGACAGGGGAAGTCCTCCAAAATCCAAAGAATCGACATTCCGATAAACACTCGTACATACTAATTTTTTTTTCTTTTATTTACATGGGGTCATTTACATCTTTTGGAGATACTGGATGAAAATAGAATATAAAAAAAAATTGGGTTAGTTAGAAAACATGATACAGAATCATGAGAAAAGTCCATTGTGTTGATTATGTGTTCAATTTTAAATGCCCACATTTAAGTAAAAGTTGAAAATCAAGCCACCTAACTATTTAATACTTTAGTTATTACAATAAAAAATTTCATCTATTTAGGTTTTGAATATATGGCTTCTTATACAAGGACCATCTACCTTTGTCATTAGACCAAATGCTAGTTTTTTAAATGTTCAGTTTAAATTACTTCTAACAGACATGTTTCATGTTGTACTTTTAGATATTTAGATAATTATTTTTCGTACAAAGCTAGTTATTTTTTATACATAGTCATAGAAAATATGATCAGGTGACTATATATTAATAATAATATTGATTGAGTTAATTATAGTAAATATATTGTTCATATAAACACTTAACTAGATATTTTATAAAAATGATCGAGTTAACTTTAATAATAATATTATTCATGGAAACACTTACTAGATTTTTTAAAATATATATTACAATTATTAACCGGGGCGGAAGCGGGAGAGGCAAAAATGGAATTCAAATAGCTTATTGGGTTCAAATCCATTAGCTATTTAGTACTATATAAAAAACTTCTTAATCAAAACCATTTAACTAAAGAAGAGTTGCTCCATTGTGTCATGTAAATCTGAAATTGAAATATACTTACCATCTCCAATAAGACAATAACTATGTACTGCAAAATGGTCCCTGATGAATTATATATTTTAACTTCTAAGCAAACCCATTCGTTTGGCCTGATATATAATTTTTCATATTTGATTTCTAGATAGATATTGAAGGAAAGGAAAGTTGCTTTTATTATCAAGGAAATTATATATGAAATGGAAAATTAATCAATTATTTTTCAGGGATGTTAATCAACTTTCCTTTTTTCAGAGAAATTAAATATGAAAAGTTATATATGAAATGGTTCCAGAAAAATAGCAAGTTTTTTTCTAAGCAACTTTCTTCTTTATTTCTTCAAATATCTTCCACCAACAACAACTGCCCTCCTCTAAAACAACCTGAGTCGGACCCTGATTATAAATGCATGTCTGCTTGTCTGATGGTGGTACGAAAGTCACATAGTCACTTTTGTACCTTTATAAAACACTTTTCGCTAATAGTTTTACAAGAACAATACTTTTTTTTTTTGTAAGGTCAACGTATATATTAATAACAAGAGAAAATATGTACAACAACTCAGATTTTACGTTGCTAAATTTCTAACTAAATACCCTATTACGCACCCTTTTGCAAATATTGTTGTTAAAAGAGTACAATAAAGAGAAGAAAAATCTCCTATCCGGCCTCGACCTCCCGAAATTTTTATTTATAGTATAAACAAAACAAAAAATATAAACCAAAACCCTTTCGTTCTAGGACAATTTGAGTTCTACCTAGGCCGTAGATTGGTTATGCGGACTCAAATACAGGGGTCCACACAACCAATCTGTAGCCCTTGACTAGAGTCCGTACAGCCAATCTGCAGCTCCACCTTTTTCCTTTCTTTTAAAGAAAATTTCATTAGCTTATAGAGGTGGGTTTTTGTTTCAATAATTTTTTAGCTAAAAAATAAAAGGTGGATTTATGTGCCAATAAATTTCGTTAACTTATAAAACAAAATGTGCACAGAAATTGATAGGTGCCTTTTCTGTATAAAAGAACAAAAAAAAAGGTGGGGCCGCAAAATGGCTCTATGAACATTTGTATTTGGATCCGCACAACCAATTTGCAGCTGAGTAAATTTTGAATTTTGAATTTTTCGGCCGACCCCTCAGGTCTGTATTCTTTCACTGGAAATGAAGTTTAGGGCTCCTGGGGGAGAAATATTTTCTCATTCAAAAATCATGTGGGGAGAAATATTTTCTCATTCAAAAATCATGTAAAACTAGGTGCATCGTTGCGGCTTTGCCGCAACCGTTTATATTTTGTGTATGTTGGTGTACATGAGGGGTATCCTTCTCCCAAACTGTTTATATTTTGTGTATGTTGGTGTACATGAGGGGTATCCTTCTCCCAAACTGCAATGTCTTGATTATTTTCTAATAGCTATAGTTCTTTGATATCGATCATAGAAATTTCTACCACCGAAAAAGACTTGTACAAAATGAACCAAAGATTGAATGCAGTCAGTGAAAAAGCAAAATCCAAATATTTCCTCTTGCTAACAATAGTCCGTGAAAAAGCAATTCGATTAACAAAAGAAACAATAGCACAAAAGAACGGTAATATACATTTAAATGTATAAGATTTTGCTTATAAATGCAGGTGGTCTTTTATTCACTTTAATGGAATATATTTTAATTATAATTGTTAACCAACCATTTATGAATCAAACAGAGCCACAACATAATTGTTATAGAATATGCTGTTACACTTGCATCATCAGAAGAAGATTCCACTTCCATGCTAAATAAAGAAGAACCTTTCTTGCGTAAGATCGTAATCTTCCATTATGTTAAAGAGGACAACCTTTAGGAAAAAAAATAGAAGCAAATAAAGAAGAACACATTCAACCAACTAAAAATAAAACCTTTTCTCCAGATCTTGAAGAGTCGCTGAGCTGCTACATTCTGCATTATTGTTCAAGGAGGAGACATGACTTGCCAACTCAATTAATATTAATCCTAATACCATGCTCAAGTTGTTAGATGCTTGGAATTAGAAGCAAACATAAATTGGAGAAATTTGAGACTAAATACCCTTTATTTTACCCCCTATCCCCCCAGTTCCCCTTTACCATCATAGAAATATTTTTACATTGATTTCCAGAGCAAAAACTGGTTCATGTGGTACTAGCCAGCTCCAAGCCAATGTTGCCATTTTTTAAGACCGAAATATTTATTGTTGTACAGTACTATAATATACCAGAAACATGGTGGTATGATCCTGGTAACCTGACCTGACATTTTCAGTAGGTCAATGGTACTCATTGTCTCGCGAGATAAAGAGTTTCTATTAATAATCAAACCACCATGCCTAATTGGATCACTGACAACTCTATTTAACTGCACAATTAAAAAAATGGGAAAAATTACTTGGGCTCTGTACAGTTAGTTAGGCTTCAACCCTTTGAAGAATGTACTCCTTACAGCTTGCTCCATAAGATATAATATAGACATCTAACCAATCCTTCATCTTCAAATAAAAATTATAACTCATCGTCAGGTGGAACAGGGTCTGTTTCGTCATTTTCTTGTCCTTCTAACCTCCCTAATTATATTCCTTCCTAAATATATTTGCCAAAAAATACAGATATTGGGAGGCAACAAATGTTTGTCTTATGAGGAAAGAGCTACATCGCCATGTGTATCTGGTAGTTCTTCTCATGCCACGTACCATCGCTATATCATCATCATCATCTAAATGATTGCAAATTAGAGAAGAAGAAAAAACCATCAGAAATTAGTATGATCTTCAAACTGCTGGACCATTCAGTTATTTAAAATTTCAACATCAGTGTATAGATCTAACCTTCAATTTTTATTTAGCAAATTAAGCATGGAAGACGTCCATCATTGGATAAGTCAGTAAAGAGTTACTCGATTTTGTGACCAATTCTAATTAGTTGTTCTCTATTTTAATTGACTATAGGTTTGTAATTGTAGATTATCAGCCAATTCAACAACATACATTGCAATTGTATCCCTAAGAAGACAGATTATTGCTGATTACACTCATAATCAAGTTTGTATTACTATAAACCTTGCCTAAGCTAATATGCAAGTATGATTGGTACTGTAGAGAGATGCGGATGTGATTCTTTGATGTTTGCTGATGTTATCCCGATGGAAAATGAAGGGACCCGGGTAGTAACTCGGCATCATACTATTGAAGAAAAATGCTCGTTAGTTTACTGAACTTGTGTTCAATTTGAGTTTATTTGCTTAATTTTTTTTCCTTATTTTTATGACATTTAACGAATCAGCTTTTTCTCTAACAGACCTAGCTATCTATTTCTTGTTATTTACTTATAAACACTTATCAAAATGCATAAATCAAAATATAAAGAATAATTGGATGTATTTCCTACGGAAAAGGACTGGCAGGGCACTATCAGGTTCCAGTTTGACATTTTACTTGCAACCCCATATAGCATGAATTCCCTTATGTCTTAAATATATTATGTCACAGTTTTAAACCTCTATTTGTTGAGGGCACCAATAATGACTTTCATATTTGAATCATGGTACTACTAATTTGTTCATTCCGTTAATTCAAACAATGTATTAATACAACAAAAATTCTTCAGCATATCCATTAGAAATATGTAAAATTTAATTACGGACAGACAAATCCTGATTGTTATCACTCACATTAATTTACCAACAGAGGCAAAACTAAATCCAATAGAGAAAGAAAAAATGAATTTCATTGAGGCATTTCATCAAACACTTACATATGTGTTGAGCTGCCTGACGAAGATGGAGTTCCCATGCTTGAAGTACCTCGACAGGAGTGTGGTAGCGAACAGGCGAGAGTCCCACACCACGAAGCTATTCCCAGATAGTCCCCACTAAGACATACCTCAATAACAGTGAACAGAGTTTGCGATTTCGCTTTTTTATTTGCTGCGCGCGAACTTTCTCGTCTTGAAATTTCAGAGAGAGTAAATGGATGAGAGGCTGGGAGCAGGAGGAGAAAGGGAAAATGGGAAGCGATGTAACTAACGAAGAAGGTTCGCGACAAAGAACAGGAGAGACCGAGAGAACTCTAGAAGACCGCCATGAGCAACACGTAGTAAGGGGAGAATACATGGCAAGGGTGGAAGGAGGAGGAGATGACAGCTGGCAAAATGTCGGACAAATTCGGAAGGCAAAAGATGAATAAATTGGAATAACATCAGCAAACGTCACAAAACACATCTGAATCCATTCATTTTTCATCAGACGGTAGATAAAGGGCGTGACACTGTTCATGCTACAGTACCAAACCATCCAAAATTAATGTATTGATAATGTTCAACAACTATAAGGTCATTTAGTGAGCAACAAAACCATTTTATTAAATTAATTGCAAAAAATAATAACATTTGTTTTTATGAATTTTAAAAAAGAAGTGTAGCAACTAAACAAGATAATTCAACGGAATTTTTTGTCCCAAATCAATGATCAACATATCGAACTACTCTCAAATTTTTGATTGATGAATACTATACATTATACAATGATGCATTATAATGATAATAATTTAACTTTATGGTTTTAGTTATTTAATAAAAAATAGTTGTGAAAAAGATATTCAGGATTACTAATTCAATTATTTGCAATTCCGCTTTTCGTAGGAGTAAATGAATTAAGTTCTTGGTTGCTTCTCGTAGGAGTAAATGAATTAAGATGCTCAAATTTTTAAATGTACTATTGCTCAAAAATAATAAACCAAAAAATTTTGATTTTTTAGAGAATTTGATTTCCATCACGACTGCAGAACACTGATACGGACCTCTATCTGAGACCGTATCGGCATAGTGCGACTCCAACTTTTTTTTTTTTTTTTATGTCTACCCAAACAAGAATCGTCTCTTAAAATTCGCATCATATGAGATATGTCCAAAACATAAAATGGTCCAATGCTTTGGAATTCACGGACATTTGAGATTTGTCAAAAATAATTCAAAATTTTGGGGCCCCATTCATTTTATTTTAAAGCTCAAGAAATGAATCAATACTTTGGTTCATACTTCAAAAAAATGACGTTGATCAACGACTTTGGTACAGACTTTAATTTTTGACTTTGATCAATGATTTTGGTTTTAAAGCTTTGAAACTGTGTAATTGCCAAAAATAAAAAAATAAAAAATAAATAGGGGCTACACTATGTCAATGCGGACTCAAATCTGAAGCCGCATCAGCATAGAGCGCCCCAGTATTTGAGGCCGCACCGATATTCTGTAGCTGTGGTAGAAATCAAATTTTCCAGGAAAGAGACTTTTTTAGTTTATTTTTTCTTTAGAAAATATTAGAAATAAAAAAATTGGTTACACTATCTTAGATAATGTTTAAATTCGATTCATGTCAGAACAAGACGAACCGAATGAGCTCGTTAACCACTTACTCGTGTAGTGAGTCACGTATAGATAAAAAGTTCATTAATTTGGTGCCATGAGTTGCACATGGACTACGAGTCTGAATTTTTTTTTTGCTATTTTACAACGAGTTTCATCCCTTAATAGTGGATACAAAATTAATAATAAAAGAATTGAAAAAGAATTTTATTTCTTTACGACAACAATTTAAAAAATAAATCAAACTAGTCGATCTAAATCAAACTTGAACTTACTCATAATGAGCATAAACTAAAAAATCGAACGAGTTTATTACGAAATTTTTCCGAATCAATCTCGAGCGAAGTACTAGTTACTAATTATCTTACCAACACTTTTTCTATCCTTCCATATTATTCAACATCCGAAGCTCAAATTAAGTCTCATTACATATTCTTCGGATGATGCCGCAGTCCTTACCTGTTGTACCAAACCTTCAAGACTTTATCGAACTTATCCATAAATCTATATTACAAAATCGAAACCAACTTAACGCGGTCAATAATTTGTCTCGGGCCCGAATCCAATCCATTGTAATCAAATAAGCGAAATTACTGTCATGGATTAATTGGCCGATTAGTTGTTGGCAGTGATCAAACTGTCATGGATTTTTTCGACTAATCAACAAATTATTTCCAATTATGATTATTTCCGATTATTCTCGATTAATCGCTTAGCAGTACCATGTCCGTCCGATGATCACATACCATTATTTACAACACTGTTACCAGCATACTCGGCTACTCGAGTATCCAAGTACATAGATGAGGATTTGTACCACTACATTAAGCTCACAGTTTTACTCGAGCGAATTTTTATTTTTTAATATGTGATCAGAAAGATGGTATATACTTTTCAGAATTACCAGGTACTCTGGTGAAGAGTATGTATTTTCTGTTGTTTCAGGTAGTATTACATGATATTGTTTCATTTTTTCTCTGAACTATTAAATCTAAACGAACGCGTCTGATCAAATCTGGAAGTGAATTCTGATGATGTTTACAAATCGATTTGCTTTTTTTTTCATTTGTCTTGGATAGTCTGGACAAAAAAATAATTATCTGATGCATGTTCAGAATTACAGCAGATAATGAACGTACGGGGTTATTTTTGTATTTACGAGAAGATTTGTCAGTGTTTTTCAACAAATATTATTACCATTCAAAAAGGTCAGGGAAATTGTCAAAAGAACATCTTCCAAATTAATGATTAAATGTTACAAATATGAAGGAACATTGCAGATCACATAAAACATTACAATTGCTCATTTTTATAAAAGGGTATCAGATAACAGTAAACATTAATTATTACATTAAGAAATTGCGCATTTACAAAAGTTGGAACGCTAGAACAAATGTTACGCGAACAAAAATCTATTATCTGGGAAGCGCTTGACTAAAAATATATCACAAGCAATCTACAAATTTGGGGAACCAAGTATTCGTTCCAGAAATACCAATTTACACATGTACCAAAAATATGATTTGTGCAGCCTTAATAAATAAATAAGAGTGAGCTTCCGGTACTATGCATAGCGCATACTGGTCCGTATTATGGATCGATATCTTCATTTTTACATGTGAAAATGTATTTGTAGATCAAGCTTCACATTTTTTAGAAATAAAATTACTACCTTTTTAGATAGGTATAAAATCACTTGATCGAAAGATTTTAGATCATTCAAAAGTAGTGATTTTCTATCTAAAAATTAGTAAAAAAAAAATTCTAAGAATGTAAAATTTAGTCTGCAAATACATTTTAATATGAAAATCATGTTGAATTGTTCATATATGTATCCTAAAATGAAAATATCAACTATTTGGACACTGAAAATGGAAATATTGATCCATAGTACAGATCAATATGCGCTATGCATAGCCTCACTCAATAAAAAAATGCTGACTCAATCATTTATGTAGCCTAAATCACCTGATGATGCATGCCACCAAGCTAGCTTTGTATATCTTAACAAGTGATTATCATGAGATCAGTGTTGCTAAACTCCATAAGTGGAGGTAACTGTCTCTCTTACTGAGGTCATAATATTGGAAGCAATTGCAATTGAACTTGTAATCACTGCCAGAACTATCATTGTCCCTGCCAATGCCTTGTCTTTTCTTGTTGCAATCCCATGTACATCCCTGTATAATCTTACAGTTACAATCTTGAAATTGTGCTTTTACAAAATAATTAACAAGAAAGAAAGAGATTGTTGTTCATGTATAATTAAATCATTGTTTTTTTTTCTAATATATCTAGAGAAAATATCTAGCCAACATATTATTGGTTCTAAAAATATCTTGAACTATAAAAAGTATTTAATTTCTAGAAAATGGGCTCAAACTTGAAGTAAATATTATTGTTGGTTTAATTTGAGGTGCAACATTGGCTATATTCAACAATCAACAATCATGAAGCAACAGTCCATACTCATCTGACAATGTTTGATCACCTCTTTTATAATAAAATCAAACCAAGATTTCACATATTTCCAAATTGTACTGATATTGTGCCCCTCCAAATTTATCACAAAGCAGAGCAGCCCTGTCCTACTTCGGTGTAGCAAACCAAAGTTGCCTACACCAAAAAGTGTATTGGACAAAAATTGGGGCAATGTTGGGGACAAACTATAATTTCAAATTTGTAAAAAAAAAATTACCTTAGCACAAGAACAGCAGGAAAGATCAGCGACACACAAACAGCAGAGGTAGAACCAGAGTACTGAAAAATGATCCATATGTTTGGTATAGCAATGGCCGCCACATATAACATTCCCATCAAAACCCCAGTCAGAAAAAGAAACCTCGGATTATCTGAGACAAGCGGCCTTCTTTGCGGGAAAAGAAACTCGTCCATGTTTAGTCTGAGAGAATAGTGCAACAAGGGGAATACTAGGACTAAATGGAGCGCATAGCTGAGTCTAACGATGTCATTGAGGAATGGTGGAACAAGGGTACTGGAGGAGGCAGTGTTCTCGAAATTGGAGAGGATGTCTGCCATGGTCGATTCGCCAAAGAGAAGGTACCCAAAGAAGCCGACAGTAAAGTAGATGAGGGAACACAGAGCAAGGGAGATGCGCACTGCTGATGTCATTTCAGATGACTTGTTTAGTTCGCCATGGATCGGGTGTACTGCAGTTGAAAGAACCGCACGTTTCAGAGAACACTTGAATCGATGATTAAAGGAACTAATAGGTTACCATGTTGCAGCAAATGCTCAAGCTATTAAGAGACTATATATGGTAAATATGTTACGCAAAAAAACAATAGAAATAATTGATGTATGTACTGTGTGTGTATTTATATCTATCTATACGAAAAGTTTGTTAAGGTACATAAGGGAACTATATAATCTTGTATTGATGCAGAGATTGGAAAAGCAATGAGTACAAATTTATGAAGATTTTAGCTCATTAAATTACAAGGACCAGCAGCTGGAGCTAACTTTATGTTATTAACAAAAGATTATTATGTATTTCGACATTTTTAGCTAAGGCAAGGCAAGGTGATTACCATTGAAATGGAAGGTAAATGCTACGACAATGACGGGGACGGCAGTGAACACATCAAAAAATGACGCCAAGTGATCGAAGTCAGGGAAGAGCCTCGGGGTCTTAGTTTTTCCTTGAAACAGAGCATAAATAGCTATTCCCAAGCTTATGCACATGAACAGCACGGCGAGCAGAATCGATACCGCTGATGTGTATCTCAATGAATCTGTAAGGAAAAAAAAATCTTTTCAGATCTTTGGATAATTAAAAAAAAAAATCTGGCTTCAATATCAATGACAAAAATATTGACCTTAAGTTAAACCATCGGATCAAATTAGACTGACTAATTCTTTTTATACATGATTACAATATGGTGGCATTCCAAATAGGGATTACAGTTCCATTTGGAAGTTTAAAATCCCCCTTATTTGATTAGAAAGAAATAAAATTTGTTTTAATGGTACCAGACATGCTTCAGTCAAAGCACTTGGTACCATAATATTGTCTCTTGCAACTTTTTGGTGTCAATCTAGGGTTGATAATTCTTATTTGAAATTGAGTCTCATAATGCTCTCTGATATTAAGGGCCTCTCAGATCATATTTGGGAGGAGGAGGAGATCAGTTCAGACATATCCTAGTCCCAGGCAGTGCAACTGCTTCTGTCTATAGCAGAGGTGGAGGATTCCAGGGAGACTTTATAGGTTTCTACTCAGATGGATTCTGGTGCTGGCAACTCCTTAGATCCAATGTCTGAAAGAGAATTGGATAAGGGAGAATCAGTTGACTGGAGTGCTTTAGAATAATTTTTAGTTGCCCGGATGTTTTGGATTTAGTGTTGTATGCTAGTGTTGGTTTCAACTTTTTTTTCTTTTATTTAGCATCTTTTTGTGTTTGAACTGATGTAGGTCTCTTGTAAGAACAATGTACTTATTTTAGATATAGGTATTAACATATTTTTAATGAAATCGGTAAATAATTTCACTATTTAAAAAAAAATAGACGGACTAAATTTTAGGATTTAGATAAAATAGAAGGCCTTTTGTTGGTAAAATTTAAAATTTATGAAAAGGCTATGCCTCACATGGAAAAAGCATAATAATCCCGGCCCATTTATGTAGTTCGGATATATTACGGTTCTGTTTCGCAGCGGCTTCAATTTTTACTTTTCAAGTGAGAAAATAAAAATTCACTCTAACTAAATTTTTTTTTTTTCAACTCAGTTCAAAATTTTCAGAGTCCATTCTTATTTCTATTCCTTTGAGCCCGCCGAACAGAACCTACATGTCTAGCCCAAGCCCAAAAGAAAGATGATGATCTCAACACGTCCAAACCAAACAGTACAATACAAACAAAACCAGCTCATTTTCATCAATGATCTACTGGGGACCATAGATCGAATCCGCATCACACCAGGCACCTGAGGTCCAAGCTCAAAATCAGAACCGTTCTTTTAGCTTGGCACAAATCTTAAAGCAGCCCCCCTACAGTCACAGCAGCTACCGAATTGACTTTGATTCGAATAGAACTAATTGAACCGTTCAAATTGCACCTCCGGTACCTGGGCGGATACGGACTCCATTAGATCTGGCTTTGGGCTCACTGGAGCAACGCTAGCGATCACTTTGTCTCTTTACATCAACAGATATCAGCCGTCCATAAGAACTCCTCAACATTATTAAATTGGAATAGTGGGACGCGGCAGCAAGTCTATTGTCTATCGTCTATTGCTATGTAGATCTAACCATTTAATTGAACCAACACAGGAGAATTACAATTTACAAAGTTGAAGCTTCAGCCGTGCGATCGGTCAAAATAAATGATCGACGGCCAAGGATTACGGGAGAACTCACCGACACGCTTGGCGAGCACAAGGGGAAGGAGAACAAACACGGCGATGATTAGCAGCGCAACCTCCCGGTCGTTCCACCACTGAGGCCCAAACCACTCCTGCAACACCCCTCCGTGATTCTCATCTCCCACCGTTGTCCCAGACATCACATCCCCTTCATATCACAACGATAAATGATAAATCAACCTCATGTATGATGTATCCATAACATTGTAATTTTTGCAACAAATTGTAAAACATATATAAGAGAGTACAAAAATAGTAACTGATTATTTGATTTAATTATACCTATGATGATGAGGTACATGACCAAAGTGCCAGCTGTGGTGAGCGCGACACAGAGATTGAGCATGGTGGACCCCGCACAGCCGAAGGCATCCCTCATGATTCCTGCATAGGACGGGGGGCCGAGGGTCCACCCGGTGTACCGGAGCATGAACTCAACCGAAACATCAGATAAGAAAGCAACAACCGCGATTAGAAAAAGAGCAGGGATCACACCAAGCACCTTCATGGCAGCTGGGATTGACATGATCCCGGCACCGACTATGCTTGTTGAGACATTAAACACTGCACTAGAGATTGATGCACTAGCACCTGAGGAGCCATCTAGGGGTGATTTCTCAAGGAGAGCCTCTGATGAGTCTGTTGCTTGAGATTTTAGTATTGGCGCCATCTGGACAGAAATACGAAACAATGGAGAAGACTCAGAAAAGATAATAAGTAGAGAATTAATGGCCTTCTGAAGGGGGAAGATGATTGCAATTTTTTCTTTCTTATTTTACTTGCTACGGTGGAGGCGATGGAAGAAAGAAGCTTGGTGAAGAGTCTAAAACAACTAGTGATGGTTTGGTTAATGGTTAGAGACGAGAGAGAAATGATTGGTGTATCTAGACGGGAACACGGGTTAAGCCTTAGTTAATACGGACAAGTCTTAGCGAGGATAAGCAGGGACTGATCCGTGGTAATTCTCTTCTCTTGTCATTTCTAGTCAACATGTCTGTGCTTTGAATTCGTATCCTCTCCATTAACTCAAAAAAGAATCTTTTGAGTTAATGAATATTGACCGTCCGATCCACTTTAAAATCCGTGCTGATTAGATCCGCACTAATATTAAAGGACCCTTAATTATAAGCTGTGGCCGGATTGACTCCGTTTAAAATCAGACGGCCGAGATAGGTTACCTCAAAAGATGCTCGTTTGAGTTAATGCAGCGAACTCTGTGCAAAATGAGTTTAGTTTACTTTTTCTAATAAATTGCTAATTTCTTTTTTTTAAGGAAAAATAAATAAATAATTTACTCATGTTGTTACAATTTATCGTACTCCCGTATCTTAAGGTTCCCGATTTTTTTATAAATACCCAGAAGAAATATAAAATTACGAAATCTACCCACTGTCTAATTGAAATTCGAAAAATACCCAATCCGGTTAACCAATAACCGAATTTGGGAAAAACTTCTGGTTAACCATTAACCGGTTATCCATTAACCATTCAAAACAATATATCCGGTTAATGGTTAACCGGAAAGTTGTTTTTTTTTTTTTGTATTGAAATATTAGAAATGTTGAATATATTTCTTTGAAAATAGATGAAATACAATATAATTTGATTTATTAGAAAGACTGCAACAAATAACCCGGATCAATATTTTTCAGGCCGAATTTTTCACGGCTGTAAGAAAAATTAATATATTTCTTTATGTGTTATTGGAAAAAAAATAAAAATGCATAGATTCTGAGTTATTGATCCCGGTTCAAAAGTCACTTCTATGTAATCCAGAAAATATTGTGATCCTTCTAGGACATTTAATTTATGAAAAGTTGTATCTATTTTTGAAAAAAAAATATAAACTTTAAGTTATTTAATAATTGTTATTAAAAAAGAATTATCAAAATAGATACAACTTTTTATAAATTAAATGCCCTAGAAGGATTACAATATTTTCTGGATTACATAGAAGTGACTTTTGAACCGGAATCAATAACTCAGAATTTAAGCATTTTTATTTTTTTTCCAATAACACATAAAGAAATATATTAATTTTTCTTACAGCCGCGAAAAATCCGGCCTGAAAAATATTGATCCGGTTATTTGCTGCAGTCTTTCTAATAAATCAAATTATATTGTATTTCATCTATTTTCAAAGAAATATATTCAACATTTCTAATATTTCAATACAAAAAATAAAAAAAAAATTTTAATTTTCTGTTTAAAAAAAAAAAAAAAAAAAATTTCCGGTTAACCATTAACCGGATATATTGTTTTGAATGGTTAATGGTTAACCGGAAGTTTTTCCCAAATCCGGTTATTGGTTAACCGGATTGGGTATTTTTCGAATTACAATCAGACAGTGGGTAGATTTCGTAATTTTATATTTTTTTTGGATATTTATGAAAAAATCGGTAAGGTTCTATATATTTTATGCAACCAAATTAAAATATAAGAGTAAATTATACGGACAGTCTTTACACTTTACAGTGTCAAAATTCTCAATTTTTAATTCATACCAAATTTGTCCTACCATCAACTAAAATCAACTTCCGCTAGAAAATCAGATAAAATTCCACGTCAGCGTTAGTTCAGTAAAGCTGTCCTTGATTTTTTTTTTTAAATGGTTCCTCGTGCAAAGCGTTGCTTCTCCTTTTTTTTTTTTTTTTTTTTTGAAATTCTACAGTGAGATACCATCTATTTAACAAAATTCATCTAAAATAATATTGTTCTTAATGGTAGAAACATAATATATTTCAGACTATTTCCGTCTCCTTTATTGCATTATTCAACCGTAGCCCGTAGGATCAACTTTGTATGAATTGAAAACATTAAAAAGCAATATTTTTTTATAACTTAAAGTCTAAATTAGTGAAACCATAATAAGGATCATTCATATAATTTAGTCAAAATATAAAAATTCATCTTCTTAACTGAAAATAAGCTACTCTGATTGAGCATTATATTTATGTCGTTTCTGCGGATCTAACAAATTGAAGTGACTGAAAAGAAAATGCAAGGTTTTTAATGCAAGGTGTTGTGTCTCATACTCTCATTAGTCCCGAAATTTTTAAATTTACCATTGTTTGAAAATAAATAAACCAAAACACCATTCGTGGTTGGAAATTAGAAAAACGACATGGCCGCTGTGTAGGCAAGCGGGCATATAGAAGTGGGCCACAGCTGAGGGAAGCGGTTAAGTTTTTGGGCCGCATCTATACACAGCGGGCGGGCCGCTTCTGGGGCCAGCGGCCACTTGTGCAGCTTCGGGGGCCAGCGGCCACTTGTGCCGCTTCGGGGGCCAGCGGCCACTTGTGCCGCTTCGGGGGCCAGCGGCCACTTGTGCCGCTTTGGGGCATAGCGGTCATATGCGACTTTATTTTATATAAGCAGATAGCAAAGAAGCAGAGAGAGATTCATTTGACGCACAGAGGTCATATGCCACTAGTGCCGCTTCAGCTGTAAGTATTTTATTTTCTTTCTTTTTAAAAAAAAATTTAGTATTTATAATTAATTTAATTAATTTTTAATTTTAGGTTTTCTTATACTCATACCAAATGGCTGTTATGGTATCTATTTACACTGGTGGTGAGATTTTAACATGCCATAATGGGGTTTATTACAGTATCGGGCCTGTTTCTGTGATACCTGTAATCTCGGGTACTGATTTGTTGGTTCTGAAATCGATTATTTCTCAGAACCTCGGATTGAATCAGGATCGATATGACCTTAATATTCAGGCCAAAATTAGCATGCCCACTGGTTCAGGCCAAACTTGGTTCCAACTTTTTCCTGTTCAGAATGATGGAGTCTGGCAGGTACTGTACAACCAGACAATTAATTTTTCTGGGGGTGGATACAAGATAATTGAACTCTTTGTGGAGATTAACCGAGTCCAGCGTCCTAACCCCCTTGCAAGGTTAATCTGGGGTGCTATTCGGGCTAATGCCTCAACCTCCTCAAGTCCAGTGTCCCAACCCCCTTTTCAGATTGACATGCCTGAAAGTAGTAATACCCCAGTTCAGGAGGGCCGACGGTCTACTAGTCGGCCCTCCCGTCGGTCCCGAATCCCTTTGCCGATTGACATGCCTGAGAGTAGTCAAGCCCCAGTTCAGAGGGACCGACTGTCTAATAGTTAGCACTCCCATCGATCCCGAGCCCAGCCTTGTGATCCGGAGGAGACTGAGGAGACGGTGGATCTGGAAATACAAGAGGCAGAGAAAAATTGGGGGGATGTTGATCCTGATTGCATGAGCGATCACAGTGACACAGCAGATACGAGGTCTGTGCTCGGGCAGACAAAAAAATTCAAGGTTGATAAAGGGTTTCGGATAATGGGTCGCGGGGTTGAGCACCCGATTGCAGCTTTCAATGACCTGTCAGGTTTTCAGGAAGCAAATGTGGGGTTATTTGGTAGACATGCAGAGTTTGAAAATGAATTGTCAGAGGGACAAACCTATGATTCAAAGGAGGAAATGAAAGCTGCAATTTACAAGTTTCACATTCTTTGTAATAAAGAGATTAAGAATACGCACAGTGACAAACAACGGATTAGGTTCAAGTGCAAGGACCCCAGATGTGGTTGGTACATTAATGCAAGGGTCACTGGTTTTGGTACACAATGGAAAGTATCCAAGTGCCCAACAAAACATGTTTGTCATGCGGATGCCACAAGAATAGATCATGCACAGTTGACCGCTGCTATGGTTGCCGATTGCATCTCGGCGCACATGAGAAATAACGTAGATTTAAGTATCACTTCTGTCAGAATAGCTTGTGCACAAACGTACAACGGTCAGGTACCAGCGTACAATAAATTGTGGCGTGGAAGGGAGTTGGCAATTGCCAGCCAATTTGGTAATTGGGAGGGGTCATATGCGCTTATAGTCCCCTTATTGGAGGCAATTAAGCGAAAAAATCCAGGTACATTGTTTGATGTTACCTCATATCCAACTGGTGAGCCTGGACCTTACAGGTACTTTAATAGGGCGGTTTGGGCATTTGGACCATGCATAGAGGCTTTCCAACACCTGAGACCTGTCATCACTGTTGATGCCTGTTTCTTAGCAGGCCGGTACAAAGGTAAAATGTTGATTGCAACCGGGTACGATGCAGAAAATCAGCTCCTCCCGTTGGCTTTTTCATTGGTAGATACAGAGAATTTTGAAGATTGTGCATGGTTCATGCAATGGTTGAGGCGCAATGTAATTCGCTCCAGGTTTGTGTGTGTCATCACTGATAGGGGTAAGGGCATAAAAAAGGTGTTTCGACAGGATGATCTGGGATGGAATGAGGAAGATGAGGATGAGTGCGTTCACCGTCTTTGTGCTACTCACATAGCAGAAAATATGAAAAAGAATCATTGCAATGAAGAAGCAATCAAGTACTTCAGGATATGTGTGGCGAAGAGAAAGATGAGGAGATATGAGCAAGGAATGCAAGCAATGGGAGATGTATGTGATCGGGCTCTGAATTGGTTGGATGGTGTGGGTAAGTATCTATATCAAGATGAGAACAAATGTCCTAAACCATGGAAGATATTCCAGGCGTTGGATGGGGGTTTCCGTTGGGGAATTATGACGACGAACGGGTCCGAGTCGCTCAATAATGTTTTTAGATCTTCTCGTAGGTTGCCGGTAGCAGCAATAATTGAGGACACGTTTTACAAATGTCAGCAATGGTTTGCTCAAAGGAGGGCAAAAGCGCAATTTGAAGCAAGTCAGGGTCAACAGTTCTCATGCCGTGTGCACGAGGTATGTTATTTTCATTAAATTATTTTATTTTTGTAATTTTTATTAATTTCAAGCAATGTATTTTTCGTAGTTGATTAACAAACGGTGCGGGAGGTCACAATCTATGACGACGCTCGGTGGATTTGGCAACTGGAACGAGTTTGAGATAACATCCACACAAGAGAAAGTTAATGCATACATGAAAGACGCTTCTGGCCGGTTTACCAAAGCGAATTATAAATACACTGTGGTAATCATGGATGAGAACACGGTTACATGCACATGTCAGAAGCCGCAATTAAATAGAATACCGTGTTCTCATGTTCTGGCAGTGTGCCGTCTCCGAGGCATTGACCCTGGAAGGTTTGTACATTACTACTACCACATACAAACACTTATCAACACATGGCTGGGTGAATGGCATGTGTATGACAATCAATCTGATTGGCCGGAAAATGAAGGCCCAATCCTTGTTCCAAATGACAAAAATATTACCTTGGGTCGAAGGAGAGTTAATAGGATTCTGATGTGGCTTGATTTACTTCATAATAGAAGGAGAGGACATCAGACTCGCCGGGATACACAAGAACAACAAAACAGAGCTGCTCGAGATGCACGAGGTAGTTAACTCATACATTTTTGTTATTCAATTTTCAAGTTGAGAAAGAGGAGTAACAATACATTTTTGTTATTAAATTTTCAGGTTGAGAAAGAGGTAAGCAATATATTTTTATCCGACGGTCAAGTTTAGATTTGTATTAACATGCAGACACCTATTTAGGCAAGCATTACTCGTTTATTGTATTAACATGCAGACACCTATTTAGGCGCACTATTATTGTTTGTTTTGATTTATTTGTGATTTATTTGTTGTTTTATTGTTTGTTTTACAAATCGTTACGTTCGGATTTACTGTGACGAAAAATAATGAAAGATAAAAGCAAAATAGTACAATAAATAACAACATAAAAGAAAGATAAGCATCCTGATATAACAAATCATAGTATATGACAACACTAGAGTAAAAAAAAATACAAAAACAAACAACAACCTAAAAGTCAGAAGGAGTGAATGGGCGCCTCGCCTTCCTAGTCCTCAAACCCTTAATCCGCACTGCGAGTGGCGTGTGGTCGAGAGAATCATCTGACTCAACGGCCTCGACCTCCTCAATCTCAGCTGAGTGCTGGACTGCAGGACCAAATGCTACTGTGTGTCCAAACTCCTGAGTCGGAAACATACCGTAGGCAGCTCTCACGATAGGATCATCCATGGAGATGTCAGGAAGGTACGTACCGGGATGATACTGTGTGGAGGTGCCAGCAAAGTCCGGTATGGGAGGATACTGCGTAGGCTGTGAGCTGCCAGGAAAGTGTGGAAAGGGATGCGGCATAGTGAACCCTGGTAGATATGCAGGAGGAATCGACTGGGTCGGAACATAACCCGGAGAATACAAACCATCAGGGTTTGGGTCGATATTGAAGCCGAGTCCCTCCTCCTACAAATTTACAAACAAGTTATGCATCATTTTTAAAAAAAAAAATGCACAAGTTGTATATATTAAAAAAATAACTTACCTGCGTAGAGAAAAACTGAGTAGGGATCTGCTCCTGAGTAGGGACGGCCTGCTCCTGAGTAGGGATAGCCTGCTCTGCAGCGCGCCTCCTAAGCGTCTCTTGTCCTCTATCGAACGCCTGACCGACAGTCTGAGCATCCTGGACTGAAGCCCACAATGCCTCGTCACCACCGTATCGGATGTATATATCAGGCTCATCCGATATGTCATCAATCTGATCACATCCAGGCAATCCTGCACATCTCAGGAGAGAGTCTAGGCGCGTCTTGTACCCACATTGGCAGACGGCAGGTACATTGTGCTTTAGAATAGTTTTTCCGAGTCTCTTCCAGCCCCGCACTGTGGCCATTGTCGCCGCTATGACACAGCTCTTCACCAGATATAAAGCCTGCAAAATTATAAGTACAATATATAAATGTTGTACATATGTAAATATTACAAGTTTTTTAAAGTAAACATACCGTAGATGCAAACGGTGCGCCGGCTGGAATGATACCATGAACTCGTCCTCGCCGATCCCTCGGCCTCGGTGCACGCTCGTGAGGGTTGTCGGTGATACACCCCTCTAAGTACACTGTGTACGCGCCACACTCCTGATACCAATCTCTATAAGGCCTGTATTTTTTTGAAAAAAAGTCATCAATGCGACGTATCATCCATTAACCAGAGATATTAAAAAGAGATATTCTTACACTGGCGGTACATCCATGTGACGGTGCTCATCATCTATAGGTGGGTCGATAGCGGATGCCAGCTGTATGTATGATCTGTACCAGTACGCCCAGTCTCTGCCCGGAGAGATGTCTCTGGCCAAATGAAGCTGTCGCCAAACATCCTCACTGATCGGCTCTGGGGGAGGAGCTGTCTGCCTCAATCCAAACTGTCTCATGACCCGACCGGGGTAATGATGCTCGATAATTTGAATTTAGTAGGTTTTTTAATAAATGTTGTTATAGCTAAAATTTGTAAAATAAATTCAAATACAGTACCTGAAAACATATGAGGGGCAATCATGGAAGTTAAGTGGACCAATCATATAAAAATGAGAATTTATTTTAGAGTACTCATAACTTTTTACTCTAAATTATATAGAAAACCATACACAATTACAATTTTTTTATAAACAAATGGGATCAGTTGACTCTCATTCATAGTTAATGGATCCGCCCCTAGTACTATGCATATTGATCCATAATACGAATCAATATTTTCATAATAGTTGATCTAAACCGTTCAAAAATAAAATAAAATTTTAAAAAATAACCAAAGAGGGGCTGTATTTTTAAAAGCACCCAAACCGGAAAAAAAAACTTCCGGTTTTAGCACCTTACCGAAAATTCATGTCTAAAACCGGGAAAAAAATTTCCGGTATCCAATTCCAGAATTTATTTTCTGGTTTTTAGTCCCAAAACCGGAAAAAAAATTTCCAGAAATAAGATTTCCCAATTTTTTTTTAACTCATTTACATATATATATATATATATATACACACACATATATATACATGTATATACATGTATTATATTATATATACATATATATGTTGTTCGAGCAATAATCTTTTTCGTCTATTTGACTAATTTGCAAAACATAAAATTATTGAATTTTATTATTTCTTTTATTTTAGAATTATGTAGGTTCAAGCCGAATTGGAATTGCAATGTAGATTGCTTGAACTGAAGAAATCATGAAGATATTTATCAGGAATTTAATTTGTAATATTTTAAAGTTGGTAAAGTGTTTTTGATGTTGTTTCAACAAGATAAAAATGTTGGTAACGTTTGTAAAACGTTATAACGATTATATCTTAAGAAAACGCTGTGAAACAACTCCATCAAAGTCAAAAAAAGTCAAAAACGTTGCTGTAACGTTTTAAAAAGTTATAACGTTTTCTGTAACGTTTTAAAATATTGCTGTAACATTTTAAAAAGTTATAACATTTTCTGTAACGTTTAAAAAGTTAGTAACGTTTTAATTAATTTCCAAACTTCAGAAATTCCTGATTTTGATCAAGTTTTTACAGTGCAAAACGTTATGTAACGTTTTACAAATGTTGTAACGTTTTACTGAGCTTTCAGGCAATTTGAAAACCTAAAGGGAAAACGTTGTAACGTTTTAGCTCAATTAGCTCATTTTTGAGCTGACTCTATAAATAGGGGATTGGGCTTTATTCCCAAACCAACCTAGCCGTCCCTAAACTTCAAAAGAGGCGATTTTCTGAGAGCTTGGTTCCACCATTGTTGATTGAGCTTAAAACTTCAATATCTCTCAATCAATCTCAAACAACCTCAAACCCACTTCACTAATCTCTAATTAGATTAGGTTAGAGTGATCTATTGAGTGTTTCTCTTGTTCTTGAGTAGCTTGTATGACTTTCCTTGTTTGTAAGGGATCGCCGGCTCAAACCTCGAGTTGCTCGTGTGACTTCCCTTGGTTGTAAGGGCTCGCCGGCGCTCATCTCTCGTTGGTCGTGACTTCCCATTTTGTAAGGGCTCACAGTTCACAATTGTAATCCTTTCATATTGGGTAATAGAAAGGCGCACCTAGAAAGAGGTTGCGACGCCCCGGAGACGTAGGCCTTTGTTTTGCCGAACTCCGTTATCATCCCCCGTGTCAAATTTCTCTAAACTAATTTATTTACTTTCAATTGCAATTTAATTTCAGTTTTGTTCAATTAGAGGTGCACTTAGTTTAACAAAGTGGTATCATAGCAAGTTACTCAAATTAAGGCACACTTAATTAGAGTTAGATTAACTTGACAAATGGCACCCTATAGACCCGTGAAGGAACCCCTAATTTTTGGCAATTCAACCAAAAATTTTATGCATTGGAAGAAAACCATGATCAATTATTTAAACATTCTTGAGTTATGGGATGTAGTTGATAAGGGGTATACACCAATATTCACTACCACTACTACCGACATTAAAATCGAGACTCCCGAATCCAAACAAACCAAGAAAGACAATGATCTTGCAATTAATGCCATAATTAACTTGGTTAGTGAATCGGTTGCCTTAATCTTTGGTACCTCTTCAACCGCAAAAGAAATGTGGGATGCCCTTGTAAACAGGTATGAGGGAAATACTCAAATTAAACGAACCAAATTAACCGGTTTAGAAGCCAAATTTGAAACCTTTAAGGTTGAAGATGGCGAAAGCATTGAGGATATGTATAATAGACTTATGCATATCCATAATGAATTTACCGAATTGGGAGAACCGCTTTCTAACAATAAAATTGTAGGGAAGCTATTGAGAATCATGCTCATGAGAGACAAATGGTATGGCTTGGTGAGTGCGCTAGAAGCAATTCAAGGCACACACGACTCACTCACCCCAGATGATCTCTATGCACACTTACGAAGCTTCGAAGAGAAACTTCGGCAATCCGGAAACCCAAAGCAAAGTTCAAAATTCAAAACCATAGCCTTTCTGGCTCAAAACCGAAAACTTTCTAGCTCCTCAAACACTTGTCTCTCAAATGATCAATTTATAAACAAAATTGATCATGAAACCTCCAAAAACACCCTTCTCCTATCCAAAATGTTTCAAGACATGCTAGATCTCGAAAGAAATTACAACAAGGAACGAGAAGAGAAGAACAAAAGAGTGATGTGCTTCGCATGTCATAGAAAAGGGCACAACACTCAAACTTGCTTCCAATTGGACGGGTACAAGACCAAGAAAAAGGCTAAAGCCTTGCAAGCCTTATTCTCGAATGAGAGCGAGGCGGAGCAATCCGACACAGAGTCGGAAAATGAACAGGAGACAAACCTTGCATTGATGGAAAGTGTAGATGAAGGTCTCTCAACAATTGATGTCGACTCGATTATTGCAAGCAAGAATATCACCGATGAGACCACCATAGAATTCCTTAAAGACCTTGTCAAATCAAGGAACATCAACAAGGAAGGTGATGAAATTGAAGTCTCAACTAGCTCCGCTAATGAGGTACATTTAAATTTTGGTCTTAATGATCTTGATACCGAAGATGAATTGACCGATGAGGAAGACGGTGGTGAAGAATATAATGATTCAATTGATGAGACCAAACATGACTTGTGTACCAATCGGTTAGAAACCAATGACACAAGCAATTTCACAAATGAGATTCTAACATGGTATGATGATGAACCTAGGTGGCAATCTCTCATTGATGAGTCCAATAGAATTTTGGTTGAAAAAGGAAGGTATTATTCAAAAATTGATTGCTAAAAATGAGATGTTAGAATGTGAACTTAGGAATTTAAAAACATTGCACATAGGTGAAATAGGCATATTAAAGGTTAAAGTTCAAACCTTAGAGACCGAAAATAAGGCATTAAGGTTTCCTAGTGAATTTTCAAATGTCACTAGTCTAGATTCTTACTATGTGGATAGTTTGATCAATGGCCAATCTTATCGCAAAATGGATAAAATTGGTCTTGGATTCGTGAAGGGTCAATCCTCATTTGAATCTAACCACATACAAGGCCCGAAAGGAAAAGGGGAACATACTCAAACTTCAAACACCAAAAATTTTAAACTTAGATTTAATTGTGATAAGTATTCTACTTATCAATTTTTTACCAAAAAGGATAATACTTCCTTGCAAAAGGAGTCAAATAAAGGGAATACCTCTCAAACCTCAAATGCTAAACCAAATCATGCATTTAGGTATAAGTATAATCATAAAATTTATAAGAACAAAAATTTTCTAAATAGTGATAGGAACACATTTAATCCAAAAGGGTCAAACAAAACTTATTTCAAAGGACCGGATGGATGGTTTTATGAACTCAAAAATAAAAATATTTTACAAAATCAAACTCAAAGAAATGATTTAACAAAATATGTTCTCCAACATCACAATAGAATTGAGTCTAACAACACCAAAAGTGTCTCATCTAGAGTTTCAAATAAGTCGATTAGTAATCATAAGAGTAATTTGCATGAAGTGAAATACAAATACCGATCCACTTTCAAGCAAGGTTCTATTGCTCAAAAGCCATGAATTACATTTTGTAATTATTGTTGCAAAATTGGTCATACCTCATTAGAGTGTAGGTTTAGGAATGAAGACAACAACTCAAATGTTGTTTGGGTTCCTAAAGTTAAACTAGTTTGAGTTCATACAAAATCTCCCCTAGTTTATTCAAATTGCCAAAAACAAAGGGGGAGATTAAACAAGGTATATGTTAGTTATTAATCCAAAAATAATTAATATATACTCTTGGAGATGTGTTTGATTGCAACTCATAAAGAAAATACTTGGATCATTGATAGTTGTTGCACACAAATATTATGGATATTCCAAACTCTGCATAATTATGAAATACGCTTCCGCAACGTACGAATTATGTGTGACAACACTAGTGCTATAATAATTTCCAAAAATCCTTGATTTGCGATGGTATTGGCAATGTATGAATTGTGGCATGCAAAAGTTAGAATATAAATTGACAATCCTTGAATAAAACTTGCAATTGTTAATTGGATTTGTTAATTTTCATGATAAGATGTTAGATTAATTCCTCAATTTTCTTGTTAGTGTTAATATATTACTAAATTGAGGGGGAGTGCATATTTTGAGGGGGAGCATTTTGAAAATGTGCTAATTTTTCTCCCTTTCGTTGATTTTCAAAAGGGGGAGAAATTGTTAGACATGCAAAAATCACAATTGGGTAAACCAAATAAAAAAAAATCGATTTATGCACTTACTCGCATTGTATGTTTTTGCAAATCGTCAAAAGGGGGAGATTGTTGTTCGAGCAATAATCTTTTTCGTCTATTTGACTAATTTGCAAAACATACAATTATTGAATTTTATTATTTCTTTTATTTTAGAATTATATAGGTTCAAGCCGAATTGGAATTGCAATGTAGATTGCTTGAACTGAAGAAATCATGAAGATATTTATCAGGAATTTAATTTGTAATATTTTAAAGTTGGTAAAGTATTTTTGATGTTGTTTCAACAAGATAAAAACGTTGGTAATGTTTGTAAAACGTTATAACGATTATATCTTAAGAAAACGCTGTGAAACAACTCGATCAAAGTAAAAAAAAGTCAAAAACGTTGCTGTAACGTTTTAAAAAGTTATAACGTTTTCTGTAACGTTTTAAAATGTTAGAATTTCCAGAAATGAGATTTCCCAAAAAAATTTTAACTCATTTACATATATATATATATATATATATATATATACATGTATATACATGTATATACATGTATTATATTATATATACATATATATACATGTATATTATATATACATATATATACATACATATATATATACACACACATATATATATACACACATATATATATGTGTGTGTGTATATTATATATACATATACATATATTATAAAAAAAAATAAGTTCATAAAAAAAAACCCAAACGACGTTTATAAACAATATACCGATCGTTGTATGCCTACCTACCATTGAACAAAAACTTAAACTGAATTTTTGAGGCACTAAATTTATCCGATAATTGGTGTTAAGACCGAAAATATTTTTGCCGGTTTGGGTACTTTTGAAATTCCAGCCCATGTTTGGTTATTTTTAATTTTTTTTTCAATATAAATAAAAAATTTATATGTATAATATATGTATATGTATATTAAATTTGACCTCTGCTGGTACATCAGCAAGTCTGGACTGATACAGGGATCAAACTGCAAAAGTGATTACACCAGCATGTAAAGCATTCAAAAATACACAGAATTGACACAAATTTCAATTTATTTGAATTTTTTTACAGTTAGTTATGAATTTTCAAAGTTCAGTTTTCGAAAAAACTTTAAACGGCCATAACTTTGGCTAGGAAAGTCGGATTTGGGCATATGACCACTTTTCTGAAAGGGGGGGATGAGACGAATCTGAATATTGCCCGGGGGTGAACTCCGGGTATTCAAAGCATCAGGATTTAAAAAATACGTCGTTTAGTGTCTCAAAAATCCAGTTTAAGTTTTCAGTAGGTATACAACAATCGGTATTTTGTTTATAAATGTCGTCTGGATTTTTTTTTTTTATAAACTCAATTTTTTTTATAATATATGTATATGTATATATGTAAATGAGTTTATAAAAAAAAATAAAAAAAGGCAAATACCATTTGCGGAAATTTTTTTTTCGGTTTTGGGACTAAAAACCGGAAATTTTTTCCGAAATTGGATACCGGAATTATTTTTTTCCGGTTTTAGGCATGAATTTTTGGAAAAAACATTTCCAGTAATTGGTGCTAAAACTGGAAAAAAAAATTTCCGGTTTGGGTAGTATTTGAAATACACCAACGGTTTGGTTATTTTTTAAAATTTTATTTATTTTTTGGATATAAATAAAAAAATGGGATTTTCTACCTATCTAAAAAATAGTACAAAAATGATAAGAAATTGTAAAATTTGATCTACAAATGTATTTTCATATAGTGATGATTAAGAAATCAGAACAATTCA
Organism: Carex rostrata; assembly: GCF_964058835.1. Classification (NCBI taxonomy): domain Eukaryota; kingdom Viridiplantae; phylum Streptophyta; class Magnoliopsida; order Poales; family Cyperaceae; genus Carex; species Carex rostrata. The sequence goes on from NC_135919.1 coordinate 12,087,790, forward strand.
AATTGATTATTTAAATTTAAAAAATGAAAATATTGACCCATAACCCATACGAATATACAATATACATAGTATCATAACCTCGCAATCTCCATATAAAAATGTACTTGACTTCAGTTGTTTTTAGTATTCCAGTAGTTATGTGAAATTAAATTCAGATTACTTGAACTAGGGCCTAGAAAAGGTTAATGCTAGGTAGAATAATAATTGAATCTTAAAAATGGGTTTCCCTGCCCGATTATGTTTTTTTACCAATTTTTTTTTAAAATAAACTATTTAATCAGTTTTTTCTGAAATTTTTATTTTTATCAGATTCGCAATATTTGCACAATCAGTACTGCGAGATCAAAGTACTTGTGCAGGTTAAACATATATTATTTGTGAATCTGGTAAAAATCAAAATTTTAGAAAAATCAAAATTATTAAAATCTCCATTTAAAAAATCATATAGCCGTGCAATTTTTTTGTTGGTTGAACATATATTATTTGTGAATCTGGTAAAAATCAAAATTTTAGAAAAAAACTGGCTAAATGATTTTTTTTAAACATGGTAAAAAAAATTATTGCCCTGGTTAATGATGCAAAATGAGTTGTTGAACCTTTGTTGATGCATTTATAACCGAGATTTTTATATTTACCCAAAAAAAAATATTTTTTATTAAAAATAACCACGGTTCGGCGAAATTTTTAAAAATACCCAACTCGTGGAAAAAATTCGCGGCCCGGAAATTTTAATAATTTTTTTTTTTCTAGAGATTATGATGTTCAGTTTATTTGGAATTTAGATTAGTTTGAATTGTTAAGTTGGAGGTTTGTATAAATTTTATTTGTATGAATTGTCAAGTCAGAGTGCTTCTGAATTCAATTTTGCACCTCTGGTTAACATAGCAAAGCATCTTCAAAAATTATGAAAATTGACCGACATGCAGTCTTGATATCGTAAAACACGACTTTGAAGTTTCACAAAAAATCTCAAAACAGATTGCGAGATATCATATCTCAAAAATTGCTCGAATTGCTGAAGGAGTGCTTTTGAGTCCAACTTTGCACCTCTGGTTAACATAGCAAAGCATCTTCAAAAATCATGAAAATTGACCGACATGCAGTCTGGACATCGTAAAATACGACTGCGAAGTTTCAAAAAAAATCTCAAAACAGATAGCGAGATATCATATCTCAAAAATTGCCCGAATTGCTGAAGGAGTGTTTTTGAGTCCAACTTTGCACATCTGGTTAACATAGGAAAGCATCTTCAAAAATCATGAAAATTGACCGACATGTAGTCTTAACATCGTAGAATATGACTCTGAAGTTTCATACAAAATCTCAAAACAGATCGCGAGATATCATATCTCAAAAATTGCCCGAATTGTTGAAGAAGTGCTTTTGAGCCCAACTTTGCACCTCTGGTTAACATACCAAAGCATCTTCCAAAATCATGAAAATTGACTGACATACAGTCTTGACATCGTAGAACAAGACTGCATGTCGGTCAATTTTCATAATTTTTGAAGATGTTTACCTATGTTAACCAGAGGTGTAAATTTAGGCTCAGAATAACTCCTTCAACAGTTCGGAAAATTTTTGAAAGATAATATCTCGCGATCTGTTTTGGGATTTTTTGTGAAACCTCACAATCATGTTCTACGATATCAAGACTGCATGTCAGTCAATTTTCATGATTTTGGAAGATGCTTTGCTATGTTAACCAGATGTGCAAAGTTGGGCTCAGAAGCACTCTGACTTGACAATTCATATAAATAAAATTCATACAAATCTCCAACTTAACAATTCAAACTAATATAAATTCCAAATAAACTGAATAGCATAATCTCCAGAAAAAAAAAATTTTAATTTCCGGGCCACGGATTTTTTCCACGGGGCGGAATTAAAAATTCCGGGCCGCGGATTTTTTCCACGGGTTGGGTATTTTTAAAAATTTCGCTGAACCGTGGTTATTTTTAATAAAAAATATATTTTTTGGGGTAAATATAAAAATCTCGGCATTTATAATGTCCAGTAGTTTGTTGAATCCGTATCCTCCGAGGTAACATAAATATTACGTTTGGATCACGATCGTCTAATAGGAATTCAGAACAATTTAGTCTGAGGTAGAAAGCATGAAACTACTTTAATAGTCGTGTATATTATGATTGCACGGTCCAGATCCAAACAGAAATATTAGAAATATTCTGTTACCTAAGGTGATACAAATTCGTAGTTAATTAAGGATGCGGAGTGTTTTTAGCTAAAGCAAATCTGGACAAAATTCGCACCAGCAGCATTATTAATTATATGGTTTTTAAGAGGTTTTAGTCTTGTAAAAAGCTATGATAGTAATCCAATTATGGGCTTTAAAGCCTTTCATTTGCAAAACAAAATAAAAAAATAAAAATAAACAGGCCGTGAACATGATTTGACAAAACAAAATAATAAATCAAGTCTTAGTATTAAGTTGTATGAATTGCAGAAGAGAAGGTCGAATACCTCATATTTTTCATATTTAATCATATTTTATATTTTATATTTTTATTTTTGAAATCTAAATTGTTGATTGGAATCACTTAACATAATAATAGTACTAAAATATATCTTAGAATGAAATTTTATAATTTTTGAATTTCTTTATTATTTTTTAAGACAGAGACAAAATTACTATTTCTGTACTGTTCAAAAATAATGTTTTCTACCAATTTTAAAAAATAGTAAAAAAAAAATATAAAATTTCATCCCAACTATATTTTAGTATGGGTACTGTGTTGAGTGGTTTGAAACTTTGGATTGATAATTTAGCTTTTGAAAATAAAGATATAAAATATGAGGTATGATAAAATATGAAAAGGGTGATGTATTGGAATTCAAACTAGTCAAAATAATATATAATTTTATTTAGCACTGTATAAAATATTGTGAATAAATCTAGAACAGGCAGGAACTAGGCAAAATAAATAACAACTCATTTTTTTAATTTAAAAAAAAATTACAGGGAAAAAGTCATAGTTTCAGAAAAAATATAAATTGATATGGTCTGACTTAATTTGAAAATATTAAACAATAAAGATAAAACATACTTGTCCGATTATCTGGTGAGGGGTCGTGCTCTTGGGAGCAAAGCTGGTAACAACTAATACGAGATATTTTTCCCTACACAGAAAATATATATTAAAAAGTGACGAGGCTTTCCCTCTTAAATTTAACAGAGCATTAAGCAGACTATTTTCAAATTTTTTTTGTTTTTTTAGAATCTAACAAAATCAAATTATATGAAAAATAGATGGATTATTTGATTTATTTCGATCAAATAGATGAGACTGAGCGGTTTGGCTCCATTGGGCACCAAATCAATTTTTAGATATCAGTGGCTTCAGAAGTTGCAGCATTTATTGTTCAAAGAAAATTTGAGAAGGACAGATCAAATAATTGATTCGATCTCACTAGAAATTGTATTAATTGAGTTAGTTAGAAATCAATGGAATTGAACTAATGACTTGATCCCATTAATTTTGTACTGTGTGTGAGACTAAATTATTAGTTCGATTTTATCCATCTATCAAAAGACCATTCGATCTTGTTGCAGATAATTTAATTATTTAGTTTCTAAAAAAAGGGAAAAAAAGTTGCTCTGTTAATATGTTATGGTACAAACCAGTGTTGTAAAAAACATCCGTTTAGACCGATTAATCATTGGTAGTGATCAAATTATTACGGATTTTTTCGATTAATCAATTAATTATCTCAATTATAACTAATTACTTTTTATTATTTCTAATTAATTATTTGACAGTACCTGTTGGTCCAATAATTACATACCGTTATTTAATACAAACCCAGGCCGAGCCATAAGAACTTTTTGATGCGCTGCCTAAGTACCCTTCTTTCACTCCTATTTCACACGAGATAGCTCATGCAAGCGCCACAGTGGAACTAAAACACTTCCTGCGGGGTCCGCCTCCGAATTCACATCCTCTGAGATATCTCATATTTCGCGCGACTTTTTGGAAAATCTCAACCGTTCAAATACGTTCAGCACGAATCTCGAAGTTCAAATAATACTGGCCCTGCGGTTTCTCCGAATAGACACCGGACATGTCGGTCACGCAAAATATGAGATATCTCAGAGTTTACGCACTCATAACGAGTTAATAATTTGATCGAATATCTGTGAAACACTATTCGTTGTACTAGTAACTACAGAGAAAATAGTATAGAATAACCAAAAAAGTGCAACGGACTGGGACCTTGATGAACTCGTATCCTCTGAGATACCTCATGTTTTGCGTGTTTTATTTGAAAATCTCAACAGTTCAAATATGTTATACACGAATCTCAAAACACCAATAATACAGGTCTACGCGCTAACCCCGAATATAGGCACCGGACACGTCGGTCACGCAAAATATGAGATATCTCAGAGGATACGCAATCGACATGGATGGAATACGTGCATTGGACAGGAATCTGTCTTTTTAAGTTTTTAGGTCCCATATTTCGAGACGTTTATTCGGACAATTTCACATATACCCTTAAAAAATTTTGAATTGTATTTCTGATTGTAAAATTCATAATATCATATTTACCTTGTGAATTTCAAAAACTCACAAACTGAAAATTTGCACACTAAACATTTTTAAGGATAAATTTGTGAGTTTTTTAAATTTAGAAGGGTAAATATAATATTACAATCTTTAGAAAAGAAATACATAATTTCAGTCTTTGAAGGGTATATATATGAAATTCCCGCTTATTTATTTTGTAAAATTATAAAGAAAGAAAAAGCACAAATTCAAGCGGTGTGTGATATTCTCAAAAGCCTGTAATCCGATTATCCGAAGCTTTTCTGAGTGGAAAGTGGAAACTCGAATCCTCCGTTTGACATCAGAGTGATGTGAAGTACCAGAAATGCCCTCACGCGACCTTCCCATTTGCATTTTACAGTTACTTCTGCACTTTAGGTCTGCCGTATTGGTTATCTAGAAGAGAAGTATCTATTGCTGTTTCTGTCGCCCGGAAAATCTTAATTAATTGGTGAGTTTTCCTCAACAATTCTGATATTTCTGCTTGTATATTATTTCTCGCTTCAAATTATCTTCAATTTCAGAGAGAACCCCTGTAAGATTTCATATTCTCCTTTTTTTGGGTAGAATTAGTTGTTTTGTTGCAAAAGTTGAAATGTTTTTTACTTCCTATGAATCAAATTGGCTATTATAGAAAGCTCATCTATGAACTTGTCATTTAGTGGATTGTGTCATACTATTGTGCAATTACCAAATTGTTTTGTTTTAATTTGTAGCCTTTTCTCTTAAATGCGTAATCTAGGTGTTTTAGTCCAGAACAAATTATCTCATTTTCTGTATAGTTTGTCTCATTTCTCGTGCCAGCATGTGTCCTATTGAATGATCACTTGAAATCTTATACTTCTTATCATATCTCAAATAAATATGTTCTATTGCAAGATTGTAATTAGTTGATTCTTTCAGATTACTTGGTGGGCTGGTTTTTTAGCATAACAGAAGAGATAAAAACATCTTATATCTCGGTTAGTTCAAGCAAAATGGATTCAAAAGGAGAAGAAAAATTAAAATCTGAAATTCAAGATGAAGCCTACACAGCGAAATCAACTAACTCTTGCAGTACCATAGACGAAATCTTCATAGAGAACCAATCAACCAAAACAAAGCATCAAAATCCATTCTGTAATTTCATAAATTCTGTTTCTGCACCTACTAGGACCCGTTTCAAGAAATTCGGGCCATCACCCTCAGCCAAGTTCAAACAAATTGCATTGGAGAGAGATGATATGTCCCGTTCTGTCCAATCTGAAAATCATAATTTGCCCCAAAATCAGCACCACCTGCCCCGGTTGCACTTCAAAGAAATCGACTGGGCCCACATATGGGCCTTGACCAAAGTATGGATCAGAGATCCTTTAAACATGGCTCTATTTGTATGGATTCTGTGTGTTGCAATTTCAGGTGCAATCCTCTTTATGGTTATGACTGGCATGCTAAACCAGGCATTGCCCAAAAAATCACAAAGGGATACTTGGTTTGAGGTAAATAACCAGATATTGAATGCATTATTTACATTGATGTGCTTGTACCAGCACCCAAAGAGGTTATATCACCTGGTGCTTTTACTCCGATGGCAACCAAAAGACATCCTAAGCTTAAGGAAGTTATATTGCAAGAATGGCACATACAAGCCACATGAATGGATGCACATGATGGTTGTAGTTGTTCTCCTTAATTTAAACTGCTTTGCACAGTATGCGCTGTGCGGTTTGAATTTAGGTTACCGTAGATCAAACCGACCTGCAATTGGGGTTGCCATATGTATCTCTGTGGCCATTGGTGCACCGGCTTTCGCGGGATTGTATAATGTGCTTAGCCCTCTTGGAAAGGATTATGACCTAGAAGTGGATGAAGAAGCACAGCAATCTGTGTCAACTGTGACTAGTACTGGTACTGGTACTGCTGTTACAGGTACACAATCAACCCCTGGAAAGCTAAAGTCATTTGAGAGGAGATACTCTTTCGTAAGTGAAGAGAGGACGATTATAGACACTCAACCTGAATGGATTGGTGGTATACTCGATTTCTGGGATGACATTTCATTGGCGTACCTGTCGATTTTTTGTATTTTTTGTGTTTTTGGCTGGAACATGCAGAGGCTAGGGTTTGGTAACATGTTTGTTCACATTGTCACTTTCGTACTCTTCTGTTCAGCTCCTTTTTTCATTTTCAACCTTGCTGCAGTGAATATTGACAATGAGACCCTTCGCGAGGCATTGGGTCTCACTGGCATAATTCTCTGCTTCCTGGGTTTGCTATATGGTGGTTTTTGGAGGATCCAGATGCGAAAAAGATATAACCTCCCGGGAAGTAAATTTTTGTGTTTCAGCCCCTCAGTTACTGATTGTGTTGATTGGTTGTGTTGTTGCTGGTGCGCCCTCGCACAGGAGGTGAGAACTGCTGATTATTATGAAATCACCAAAGATAATAGGTCATATGCTGGTCATAGAATTCAAACAGTTGATGGATCTCCATATTTGATTTCTCCTTTGCCAAGAGAAGACGGTACACCCCTTTTTACTTCTGGATCTAGTTCTCCTTTTGCGGGTAGATCTAGCCCAAGCCCAGCAAGGGCAATGATGGCTCCTATGCCTTCTGTCATAGAAAAAGATGATTTCTCAGCACAATAGGTTAGTAGGGAAATTTTTTCCCATGTGTATACTTTCAAGTTTCTTCCATGGCCGAAGCATGATACATTTGCATAATGTGTGAGAGTGAAAAATCTGGTGCAGATACTTTGTTTTAAGATTCCAATTATATATATTTTCATTTCCATCTGATTTGCTACCTAAACATCGTAGGAAATGATTTCTTGTGTTTTCATACCACATATTGTTGTTTGTTTTAATTGTGGTTTTAATATGTTATGAGGTATAGTTATATGTTTAGAGATACCTTGTAACTGAACGTTTTGAACTTTAATACATCTCTTACTTTTTATCCTGATCAAAATTAACACAATTCTGGTTCGGAACAGTGTTTTCTGCTACGGATCAGTTCTTTCTGGTACGGAACTGGTAGAGCAAGAGTTTGCTACCAGTGTTGTCAGGTACAGATCAGATTAGTGTTTATTGATAGAGATGATACATCCTAAATTCAACTGGTAACTGGTAGAAATCCGGTACCAATGCCTTCTGATCCTGGTGGTAGAGATGTAAAATTTTCTTGTTTTACTTTCTTCCCTTTTCATCTACACTTTGGCATTTTTATCTTTCTTTTTCTTTGTTATAGTTTACATTTATTTTATTTTACTTCCATCTGTATTTTCATTTTATTTTTGTAGTTTAATTTTGTTGTTTTCTTTGTTAGGACCTTATGTAAATAATGACATTGCTTGTGTCTCTTATAAATGAAAAAGGAATTTGAGGGTTTGACTCTTGTCTTTCATTAAAAAAGAAATTAATTAACACAATTGAAACAAAGTATGCACAAACAGGTTTCTATATGAAAACAAATTCTTTGGTTTGAAGGCCCATATCCAAAATCCATTTGAAGGGCAATGTTTAGAAATCTACTTTTCAAATAATTAGCTATTTGGTAGCTACTGCCATGCTTATAAAAAAAAATTAGCTATTTTAGTCGGGTTTTTTTTCACGTTGTTCACTTATTATTGTTAAATAGAGTTGTTTCTCTGAGTTTTGTTCACTTATTATTGTTAAGTAGAGTTGTTTCACTGCATGGTCTTACTCAACAAGGATAATTTTCTGTTTGGGGCTCTGGTTAATGGGTTTTCATCACTACTCACCTTCCGTATATTTTTGGGTTGTAAATATACTCAGGGAGGGCTTTAAAGGTTTTAAAGTTTTTTGTAATTTTCATAACTCAAGGGGGGGTTTTGGTAAATTGTCAGAGACCACACACCACTGACATGTATCATAGCATAGAGCTTTCTGGGGGTGTGGAACTACTACTGGTAAATGATCTAGGTTTGGTTCTCTGTGTCTATTGAAATATGCCTTCGGGTTTGGCTCTTCGCATTGGGCAAACTGTCTATTGGATAAATGTTCTGGACTCTCTGATCTCATACTGCGCCTTCACTTTTGAGTATGGCCTACTTCCGTTATGCACTGATTTCACCTGGACCATGTCTTCAGGAGGTATATATGTGCTGGTTCTCTATGTTTTTTTGTATATATGCTGTTTTGCCTGGTTTTGTATGCTTTAGATTTAGACACAACAATTAGATAGTTTTTATTACTGTGTACTGGGCATATCGAATGTATAGCAAGGTTTTTCGTCTTTTCACCATGGCACAACTGAATTCACTATAATCAGCACTTGTTATATAAAAGCCCACGGGCATGTTTCATTTCAAAAAAGAAGAGAGAACTATTGAAAGAAAAATTTGAATTTTTAAAATGAAATGATTTCTATTAAAAAAAATTGCATGCAGTAACTTTTTGAAATGAATAAATATTTTCTTTTTTAAAACGGTAAAATTTTGTATAATGGAATAAAAATAAAGAGTTCCATGAGTTTTTTTGTGGAATAATAGAAAATAGTTGAATCACGTTAAGTGTTTCATTTTATATTTTTATGTTAGACATAACGAACACACATTCATTTTTAAATGAGAAAAAAATGAATAAATGAACTGTTCAATCATTAGGATGGTTGGCAGTGCGCGTATCGTGTTACCGTTAAATTTTTGCAAACCCAGTCAACTTTGTGCTTTTAGGTCGATTATTACTTTATTAGTAACGAAGTGGGTAAACAATTATACATCATGTTTACTTAAATCTAAGATGAAGTTTTATTACTATCAGTACATCAAAAACTTTATTACTTTCTTCTGCCGATCCATTTAAATGAACAATGATTTTCTGTAGCAATATTGACATGTATGTGTGATGTGTCACATACATTCCCCAATTCGGAAGGGAGCAAAACAAAAAGTAGAATATTTGCTACAATACACCATATGAGGATTTGCACAAAGATGTGAAGTCTTTTGTAAAGGTCAATGATGTTGTTGTCATATTGTGAACTTTGGAAGTTTGGCCATTAGGTGACAGAACCATTCCTTACCTACTTCTTTTTTTTTTTTTCCGGTTCTCACAGGTCATAGCTTGGTTTATGATGTACTAGAAGATTATTCTCTTTTCCCATTTGGTGAAGTGGAGCGAATATAATTATAAATCTCCAGCTCAAAATGAATTTTCCTCTGCTCTCTTTCTCAGAAAACAGAAGTACCAACTCCACTGAGGCTTTCAAAGGTATCACTTAATACAATTGTATATTTTTTTTTTCGGTTTAATTCTTTAAATACTCTCTCCATAACTGTATTTTCATTTTCAGAACCAATTAGGGGCATCATTTTAGTTGCATAGCTTATTGTTGGTATTGTTCTAAGAGACCAATCAGTTGAAAATTTTGTTTATAGCTTTGGATTTGTGGAGTTTATTTACCAGGTTGGTTTTCATTTTGCTACAGACTGCAGCAATATTTTTACCATATGGGTATTTCACTGTGGAGCGGGGGCGGTCCGATTGGCATTGGTATGTCCGGTCGGAGCCATCCGATCCGCATCAAAATTCGTGTGCACTTGATCCACACAAACTTAAAAGTTGTGTGCGAATCTTGTTGCAGATCAGATGGCTCTAACCTGACATGGGACCGTATTTGCATTGGACTGCCCCCAATTCCTTTCACCGTAGTACTTTTAGGACCCTTGTTTGTCAAATAGATATAAACTTCATGCCTCCAAATGTGAATGGAGTATAATATTCCATTATCTTTGGACATTCATTAATTAGTACTGCATCTTTAAAATTTTGACCTCCCTTAACTATATTTATTTTCTTCCCATCATTGTCATAAGAATAAGTCTGTTCATTCAATAAAAATGTCAAACATGAAAGATGAATCTCTCATTTATTAGTAATTTTCATTCTTGATTAATTTCTGTTATATTAATACAACATAGACTTGCTGCTTTGAAGAAAAAGGTCTTTTAACAATTATTTCCAATTGCAGGGAAACTGTCACAACATACGGTATAAGGAAATTTGCATCCGAAAAAAGGACTAAAATGTCCATTAATGAAAATAGTGAAATAATAGATGTGCAACAAGAACAACAGCACAAAACTTATCCATGTATTCCACCTGAATTGGAATATTGTGCCGTAAGTATTCCATCCACAGAGGAGTGCTTGTTGCAGGAAGAATCTGAAAAAAGAAGCAATCTCAATCTATTGAACAAATTTCATGATACTGTCAACAGAAAAGAGGAAATTTCAATTTCAGTTCCCTCCTCATCAGGTACCTGTCTATATTTTGGGACCCACTTTGTAAGAAAGTTCAACTGGAAATTAATTTTTTCCAAATTCAAGAATTGGTTAAAACATCCTATGAACATTGGACTTCTCATTTGGTTTCTATGCGTCGGTGCTTCTCTAGTGATGCTGGGATTACTTCTAATTGGTGCACTAAACCAAGCATTCCCCACAAAATCATTAAGAAACCGTTGGATCGAAATAAACAACCAAGTTTTAAATGGCCTTTTTACCCTTATGAGTCTACTTGAACACCCAGACCTATTCCATCATTTGTTCCTACTTTTCAGGTGGGGATCTGAAGATGTAATAGAATTAAGAAAAACATATTGCAAAAATGGCATGTACCGACCACATGAATGGTTCCACATTACAGTTGTGGTAGTTTCCCTACATGTCACCTGTTTCTTTCAGTATGCACTTTGTGGCCTCTACTGGGGATATAACAGTAAAACCCGTCCAGAGTTTTGGGAGAATTTTTTCTTTATTCTGGGGGTAACAGCACCAGTTTTTGCTGGGTTGTATATGGTCTTTAGCCCTCTTGGAAGAGAATTTGAATCCGATTCAATTGAAGACACTAATCAGCCTGACAAAGCCAATTTAAAGGAAGTACCAGTTAACCCAAATTGGAATGGAGGTTTGTTCGAGTGCACCAGTGATCCTACTATTTGGAGCCTCTCCTTTTTTTGCACTTGTTGCATGTTTGGTTGGAACATGAAGAGGCTTGGGTTTGGTAACATGTATGTGCACATGTTCACATTTCTTCTACTATGCATAGCTCCGTTTTGGGTACTTAATATCGCGGCACTTAACATAAGTGATATGGTACTTTCAGATGTCATTGGCTATGCAGGAATTTTCTTTTGTTTTTATGGGTTACTATACGGAGGATATTGGAGAATTCAGATGAGAAAGAAAATTAAATTGCCTGGTAATAAATTTTGCTGTCGCTCTGCATCATTGACCGATTATGTACAATGGCTGTTTTGTTGGTCTTGTGCTCTTGCTCAAGAGATCCGCACGGGTAATCTATATGTAGAGGATGAAAACTTGTATGAGAAGTTGACAGATGCTGAGTCTGTTGATGTCATGATTGCACCGGTTCAGCCGGTAATAGCAATTCAAGGTGGTGGTGAGGCATTAGCCGATATAAGAGAGACTATTTCAACTGGTACTGACAATGAAGGAAAAGTACAGTCTCAACTGTCCTCATCTTGATTTTTTATTTTCGATGTTTTTCTATTTTGCAATTGTCGTGTTTTTGTATTCTACAAGGATAAATTAGTGAGTCAATTGTTAAATACTTGAGGCTTGGGTGCTATGGATAGCACAAGGCCATCCCGTGCTACGGCCTCAAAAACCTATCGTATAACCTTCAAACTTCAATTTAAATAGCTCAATAAATTAGTTATATAATAAAATAATAGGTTAATTTCTCATGCATCCTTAAAGAGTTCTTCAATTTCTTATTTACCCCTCAACTCTTTATTATATTCAATATACCCTTCAACTCTTTTTATGTCTTTTTATTTACCCATAAAATTAATTACTCTAATTTAAATCATATTAAAATCTATCTTTTCCCATTATACCCTTGCTCTTATTTAGAGTTAATATGTCTCTTCTTTTATTCATTCTCGTTCTTTTTCTTCTTCTCCGCTCTTGTTTTTCTTGCGTTGACCTTTGCTCCAGCTCTTTTGTTCCTGTGCAGTGGGAAAATGTTTTTCCATTTTCTGGATTTGAGAAGACTTCATTCACGGATGTGGAAATGTATATAAGGTTGGTAGGTGGAGTGTAGTAACAGTGGGTAAGTAACAACTATTTTAACTTTGGTACTATATATAGGTAGAATAACTTTTTAGATACAATAAGGAATTAAAATAGACAGAGAGGTAAGAAAAGAGAGAAAGGTACTTTGTTGTATTGAAACTTGAGAGAACTAAATTGAATAGACAGGAATGAAGATGACTAAGCCAGGAGGAAGCTGACTTCTCTTAGGCATTCCATCATACAGGTTTTGTGCATGGGTATAGTTAGAGATTTGCAGAGGTAAGATAATATATAATAAATACTCAATAGAAGTGGGAAAAACTCAGAGATATAAGTTATCGAGATAATACACGCAAAGATGAAGCTTACTGGCAATTCATGGTGGATGTGAAGCTTACTGGTAAAGAGAGGTTCAAACATGGAGGCGTTATCCCATCTCCATTCGATTCCCCACTTTACATTTAATTGTATTAGATAGGTGGTCTATAAATACACCATATATGCTGTAATAGAACAAGCTAATGAAAATACAACGACAATTCATTAAGATTACTGCCTTATAGATCTTTTTGACTATGATGATCATATCAAACAATTAAATTAAGGAAGCAAACAAATTTGAATAAAATATTCTTTAGATGATGATAATTTTTGGAGTTTCAAGTGAATTAACGTTTTAGGACTCTTCGTTCAATATTGTTTTCTCAATTTTGAATTAAGACTTTACGGATTTACCTCATATGTTTAAAATTATTTCAAATGAATCTCTATTGTAGATCTGTCACCACCGCACAGTAACAAAAGAGCTAGAACAGAGGTAGTGGTTTGCTAACGGGTTACCCGTGACCCGTTCCGGGTAACCCGTTAGGGGTAACGGGTAGGACGGGTACGGGTACAACCCGCAACGGGTAGACGGATAGTTTTCCCAAAACCACTACCCTACCCGTTTATTACCCGTACCCGTTGCGGGTTGACGGGTACGGGTATCCCGGGTACGGGCGGGTTTTTTTTTTTTTTTTTTCTTTTCTGTTTTTTTCTGAATTTTTATGCTTTGAGATTCGTGCCAAGTTAAAGGACATATCCTGGATGGAGTTTAGATATAGGGGTCCGTTTTGAGATTCATGCCAAATTAAAATTGATGACTCAAATCTCATTCTACTCAGTCAAGTATTGCACTGGATCTGAATTCTATAGGGTGCCGCCAAAAAAATTTTGAAATTCAAATTTTGTAACGGGTCAGGTACGGGTACGGATAGACGGGTACGGGTAGGCGGGTACGGGTTGGCGGGTAGACGGGTACGGGTACAACGGTTTTTTTCAAAATTATGTTGTCCGGTCCGTTTATTACCCGTACCCGTCTACCCGTTTGTACCCGGGCAACGGGTACGGGCTGGGCAAAACGGGTTCAACCCCTAACGGGTTTAGCAAACCACTAAACAGAGGTCACGAAAAAAAAAAAAAAAAACAAGAGCGGTGAAGAAGGAAAAGAACGAGAGTGCAAAAAAGAAGAGACAAATGAACTCTAAAAAAGAGCAAGGGTAGAATGGGAAAAAATAAATCTTGATACTATTTAAATTAGAGCAATTAATTTTATGGGTAAATAGAAAGTCATAAAAAGAGTTGAAGGGGATATTGAATATAATAAAGAGTAGAGGGGTAAATAAGAAATTGAAGAACTCTTTGAGGGTACATGAGAAATTAACCCTAGAATAATTATATTGATCCCCTCACCCCTGTCCCTCCATTTAACCCCGCACTCTCTCTCTCCAAATTAACTCCCTAAACTGTCTTTTATCCCCGCATTAATTCCTCTAAGAATTTTCATTTATCCCCGCATTAATTACTGCCCTTTAATAACAATCCCCGCATTAATTAACGATTCTCACATTAATTATATTATCCTCTAATAACAATCCCTCATTAATTATACTATCATTTAATAACAATTCCCGCTAATAAATATTTATCTGTTTATTGATGTTCAAAAAAGTATTTATCATTGTTCTGACAAGTATTTATCCTTATGTCTTAGAAGTATTTATCATTGTCCCTGACATGATAATACTTTGATTTGATTAAACATTACTTATTGACAAGTTCAAGAACAAAGTTCAAGAAAATATTTATCGTTGTTCTGACAAGTATTTACGATTATATATGGAAAGTATTTATCATTGTCACAGATGTTTTACTGTAAGTTGCAATTATGTCTGAGAAGTATTTATCTATGTAACATAAAGTATTTATCATGTAACATAAAGTATTTATCATTATGTCTGAGAAATATTTATAATTGATATTTTACTGAAAGTTGTAATTATGTCTGATAAGTATTTATTCATGTAACATATAGTATTTATCAATGTATCATAAAGTATTTATCCTTATGTCTGAGAAGTATTTATCATTCATATTGTACTGAAAGTTGTAATTATGTCTGATAAGTTTTTATCCATGTAACATAAAGTATTTATCAATGTATCATAAAGTATTTATCCTTATGTCTGAGAAGTATTTATCATTGGGTGAGGGGATAGTTTATTTAATGGTCCCCAGTTGTGCGGGGACAATCCAGAAAAAAATGGAAAATTTGTGCAGGGATAAATGACAAGTATTTATGAGGGGATTGTTTATTTAATGATTCCCAGTTGTGCGGGGATGATTCAAAAAAAAAGGAAATTTTGTGCGGGGACAACTAATGGATTGATTTATTTTTTCCTAAATAGAGATCATTGCATAGGGATTAACACTTTGCAAATTCACGATAAATACTTTGATGCTTCAAGTTAAATACTAATAGTTTCTGCGGAATATTAATTATTGAGCGGTCCCCCCATGATATTTTTGGCAGTTTGTGCGGGGTTTTTTGCGGGGATAGACCTGCGGGGATTGTTATTAGGATCCTATATAATAAACTTGTATAATACTAATTTTTACTATTTATTATGATTTATGAAAGATTGCCAATTCATTTTTGGCTATCTTTCGTAAATCATAATAAATAGTAAAAAAGTTTCAAAAATAGTAAAAATTAGTATTCTACAAGTTTATTATATAACTAATTTATTGAGTTATTTAAATCGAAGTTTGAAGGTTATACGATAGATTTTTGAGGCTGCAGCACGGGATGGCCTTATGTTATCCACAGCACCCAAACCTTACTCATACTTAAATATAGTAAACATGAACCATTCAAAGAAAACTATATTGTTAGAGTTTCATCCCTTTTACCTGGATTTGCTTCCAAAATAATTAGTAATAAAAATACATTTTGTAACTCTTTGAGCGAGCATTTATTTACCTCCCAAATTTAGTTCATAGTTCAAATTAAGTTCAACTCTGGAGTGCATCTATGCTGATAAATACTCTGCAGCAACCTATGCTATAATAGTAGGTGCATCTTTTTTAATTTCTCGAACGATCACAAGATTGAGACAGCATCGGTAGCCAACGATTTTCCGGCCATGTCTCCAGCTCACTCCCATTTTTCTTCAAATATAATAATTGATTTATGCGAAATAGACCGAGAGAAAGTTGTAAAAAATAATAGGTGTTAGATTAAAGAGAGATTCTTCTTCCTCAAAGTAGCCCAAAAGCTCCTTTACTGTATGAAATGCCTGACTTAAATGCCTTTCATATCTAAAGAGGAAGTAGAGAAGTGAAATAACATCACCTTTTTGTATAACATACAAGAAAGGAATCTATACTACTCTATATATAAATACATCCATTGCCCACCATCTCTCCTTCAATTAGAACAGATCAAATTTACAAATCCACAGTGACATCAATGGCTGTAAGTACTCTTTGCTTATTCTTCAGAAGTAAAATAAAAAAGAAAGAGAAAAAATAGCTTCTTTTTTTTTTTTTTTTGGTTTCCCTTATTCCTTGAAAACCTACTCTTGAAAATTAAAAAAAAAATCAGTGTACTTGAATTTAGTATTGCTACAGAGATTCAGGACTGCAAATGAATCAAATTACTTCAATAAGGCACCATTATTCCATTTACTTTTCAAACAACTTTGCTATTTTTGCATTATACCAACAGGTGGTGGAGCTAAAGGTCGGAATGCATTGCGACAAGTGTATCAAGGCAATCAAGAAAGCTATCAAAAAAATAGATGGTAAAGATTTGAATAACTTCTGTACTCCTCTTAATTAGTTTATTTATTTCCCAATAAATAAAATTATCTTTTTTCCTCTAAAATCTTGTTAAAAAAACTTGGCAGAAATGGAGAGCTACCAAGTTGATTCCGAAACTAACAAGATCACAGTTACTGGCAACATCACAACAGAAGAGGTCATAAAAGCCCTTCAAAAGGTTGGCAAAACAGCTTCATCTGTGAGTGAGGAATAAGCATCATTCTGCATAAATTATGAAGCCAAGGGGAGAAAATCTGGAAGTGTTCACAATTTCACTATTTAATGGGCTTAACTGAAAAAGATTAATTTTACCGAGGAAGCGGATTATATATATATATATATTTTTAGCCTATTTACAAAGCTAGGTATGTCAAGAAATTAAAGGTCTAATTAAGATATGGGGATATTACTGGCAGGTGACCAGTCATAGACATTATTAATGGTTTTATAATAACATTAATTTGTAATTGTTATTCATTTATATAGATACTAATAACAAAACCAAATATCATAAAATTTTCTTCAAATTTCTTTGATAAATTATGCTGGAAGAAACAGTCGTGTGGTAGAATTTTATTAGCTTTTTAACAAGTCCTTTTAGATAATGATTTCTTTGAATAAATCTCTGACAGGAAACTTAATTTCTCAGCTAGTTATGTCACATGCCAAATTAATGTCGATGGCTAAGCTGATAAATGTCACTTGTGTCGGTTTTCCCATGTTTCCTTTTTTTTTTTTCTTTTTTTTTTTTTTTGATTCCTTCAACGCCCGTGGGCCTAGTTTTCCCATGTTTCCTTATTTCCTGCATGAAGGAGAAAATAGGTACAATGTATTTATGTTACTATCAGTTGCAGTAGGTCAATGCTTGGTCAAACTGCTGACATCAAATTGTCTTTAGTAAATAACTAAATATGTGTTCACACCTCACGCGAGTATACTGAGTCCGGATTTTTTTTTTTTTTAATAGTATTCTTTAAATTATTTCAACGGAACAAGTTTCTTTGGACGGATTTTCGAAAACTAGCTTCCACCAATTCCTAGGACTAGTGTAGAAAAAAAAAAAACTCACCTACACCGGTCCTAGAAACTGATGGAGCCAACATTTATTCCGCCACAAATATACTGCACTAAAGACCACACAAAAACCTACACCGATCCACAGGATTAATATAGTTTCAAAAAACATCTCCACTAATCATATGAACCGGTATAGGTTTGAATTCGCATCTCAACCGTTTAAATAATACTGGCACACTGTGTGACTTTTTGAACCTTTGCGTGATTTTTTTGGAAATTTGCCATGTTGGTCTAGGGTGATGGTGGGGTCCATGAGTTTTATTCAAATAATTTATAGATTGTAGTGACAACAAACTTAATTTCACAAGCATAACAAGTGACAAAATAGTTGTGTATCAAATATGGTGCAATTCTAATCTGATTGTTCATCTATCGAAGCTTATCTACAATTTTATTATTAATTTTGTAACCATTTTGTTGGTAGTCACAGTTGTCAAATAGGTTTGATTTGTCGATATAAACCCTCCTTTAAATTAAAAAGAGTCCTATCAGTCACTGCATAAAAAAATGCAGACTCGGTTCAAATGTTGAACTCAGAATAAAACTGTTATGTTTTTTTGTGGTTTTGAATGGCCTGGGTTTTCCTCCTGACAGTTTATGCTTACATTAAATGCGACACTTTGATAGTTCTGAACCAAAAGAAAAATAGCTTTCTCTAGCATATAAAAGCTGTGGTATTAAAATTCAAAATCAAGGCTCCACCGGTCCTAGAGATCGGTGGAGGTATAGATGAGAGATCTTCTGTGGCGAGACTATCTGTTGGTGCAAAACTGGCTCCACTGGTCCCTAGAACCGGTGTAGGTGGGTTTTTTTTTTCTACACCGATCTTAGGGATCAGTGGATGCTAATTTTCGAAAATCTGTCCAAAGAAGACTTATTCCGTTGAAATAATTTAAAGGAATACTATTTAAAAAAAATCCTGAGTCCGTGTGGCGTATCCCCCGTTACTGAGGTGCAATATATATAATATATATAAACGGACGGTCCAGATTAATTTCAATCAGATCGAACTCAATTCAGTACCTATGATTCATAGTTGAAAACAATAGGGATTCATTTTTAGATTCATGCTAAGTTAAAAGGATGATTCATATTTAATTATTGCACATCAGATACCTGGGGGATCCGAATTCCGCGAGTACTATTGCATCTCATGTTCTCTTTGGTACCTTGTTAGCAATTTGGCATAGAAATTTTCAATGATGAAGTTCAAAATTTAGCGGCTTAGTGCATTGGGTCGAGTCATGTTTCTGCGTTTATTAAAAGAGAAAAGGTTTCTGTCCACTGGGTTTTATCCACCATTTGTCCACAACTTTATTCACTACCATCTAACTGTCTTTTTATAGTATACAAGATTCAATTGAAAATTTACAGTATTATTTGAAAAATTTTACAGTATACGAGATTCAATTTTACAGTATATATTTTACAGTATGCAAGATTCAATTGAAAATTATACTGTATACAAGATTTAATTTTTACAGTATACAAGATTCAATTGAAAATTCTACTGTATACAAGATTCAATTTTACAGTATACAAGATTCAATTGTAAATTTTACTGTGTAGAATATTCAATTTTACAGTGTACAAGATTCAATTGAAAATTTTAATGTATACAAGATTCAGTTTTACAGTATACAAGATTCAATTTTACAGTATACAAGATTCAACCCAGTGCGGACGCTAATAATTAACTCTAACTGCCAATAACCGCTAATAACTAACTCTAACTGCCAATAACTTCCTATAACTGTAATTTCCGAAAGTACAGTTTGAAAGTACAGTTTGAAAGTACATTTATTTTGTCATGTTGTGCAAGTTGCAATCTTTTTCTAACTATCATGGGACCACTTCAAATAGTTGCTAGATGTTTTGTGATTAACTAATATATTTTATGTGATATATTGTATAATTATACAGTATGTAGAAGTAATTTTACAGTATTCGCGTTAGTCAAAGCTGTGGACAAATGGTGGACAAAAAGCTGTGGACAATTAGACGCTTCCTTATTAAAAAGAAGTTTCAAAATTTAGCTAGAAATTTCTGATAATTATTTTAGTTAATAAATAAAATTTTGAATGATGCTCCGGTACACGAGTCCCCTCTGTTTCAAACTTACTGTGATCTTGTTCCTAAAATAATATCATAAGAATTAAGAAAGCACTTTAATTTGATGTTTGGCTGATTTAGTGTATTGCTGCCAATTTTTGCTCCTGTATATTGACAAACAATTGTTTAATGCATATGAGTAGATAATTTACAACTAGCTACAAACGTAATATTTTGATTTAATTAATGCATCAAATTCTCGTGAATGAGGTAAATATATTGACAGATGTATATTAACTTTACATAGCACACGATTAATAGAGACAAAATAAAAAAAAATAATTATTGTTGGGTTACGTGAAATTAAAACATTATGTCAATATCGTTACCCCGAAAATAGACTTAAAATCTGATTGTTAAACAAAAAAGGAAAATTAAAGATTTACTTTCGTACTGTACCAATACTACGAATTTTTATAACTATCAATTCACGTCTGTAATTATGCTATAGTTTTATATCAAATGTAAATTTTCTTTTTTGATTAAAAAGGCCGAAGCCCATTTTCATTGAAGAAAATAGTTAACTTACATAGTCCTAAAATTCATATCGAAACAACAACCAACTGGTACCCAAAAACTCTCAGCATACCTGCTGGAGACAACCTGACCGTAACTTGCATACCAACATAATAGTCAAACTGCAGCAAAGTCACCTGACACACTTCATATACCCAAATTACCACAGCAACAGTATGAAAACAAAAAGCTGCATTTATAGGCCACACCATGGGGCTAAGGCTAAGAAAAAAAAACAAAAAATTCGGCTGACAAGCCGTGTTCTAGCTACTGGTCTTATCCTGAATAAGGCATGATATGTATCCCTGTGTCCTCTTCTGCTGGCTGCTCTGCAACATCTTCATCTGGATGCCAACTTGATATGGGTAGAATGTTCAGGTCTTCTGGTAACCACATGGCTGTCATGGATGAAACTGGGTGCTTGACTTTGCCTGACCAGTAATGAACAAGGGAGAGGATTAGTAAAATAATTTGTCTCACTATTTTTTTCTTACTTTGCGAGAAGCAAAGATCATTTCTGTACTTCTAGATTGTCCAAACTGCAGCACTGAAAACTAATAGGAAGGCTGATCTGTGATTTTTTGGCAGTTGATTAGAAAAGTTAATAATATCGGCAAACCTGCTCCATCCTATGCTAACCTCTTGACATGACCCTAGATAAAACCAGATCTATTTGGTAAATGAACATGATACAAAGAGATGGTTTGTTGTTTCAGGATTACTACAAAAATGGCACATATCAGATCCTTTCCACCCTTTCTTTTTTAAATTGTCTTTGGTCAATATTTTATTTTTATGAGTTAGCCACATGAAAATCCTAATCTTAATAGGGATAGGTACTGTCCACCATAATAGTGCATGTTTGGGAGTAATTAAGTTCAGAAATTTATATAAAGACTTGACTGAAAAGTTGTCATTTATTTCCCATCTCCAACTGAGCCTATCCTGCAAATGAGTATAAGATAATTGACTAATAATTTTCAGGATTTCTAACCATTCTACATATTGAATCTCATCTAAAGACCTACAAGATTTTAGGATCCCTCCTTAGGAGTTAATAACAGCTTGCAAGGGGATGTTTGGATTGGAACTAATATGAAAAAGAAAGGAGAATCGAGAAGCCATAGGACAGTTCTTATACCATATGTCAATCCAGAATAGGACTTGTGTGTTGGCTCTCGGTTCATATGTCACACTAATTGCCCCCAAAGAATTTAATGTTAAAATTTGAGACCAAAACTCAGATTTGTGTGAAGAGAAAATATTATATTTGTAGAGAATCATATCTTTCCAAGGACTACTATAAAGGGGGTCTTTGAATTTCCAACACTATTTCATAAGTCAAGCTAAGTTCATTTGTTTAAGATCAATGATTCTGAGCCCTCCATATTCCTTGACAAAGCAAGCTCTCTGCCAACTTATCAAGGAATATTTTATTTTTCCTGTATTAGTCCCTTGCCACAAAAATTGACGACGAATTTGGTCAATTTTTTTTATGACAGTATCAGGAATTTTGTATATAGACAAGAAATATAAAGGAACTGACGAGATGACTGAATTCAGTAGCGTTAATCGCCCACCTATGACAAAAGACTACCCTTCCAGTTTTGTAGTTTCTTTTCTACTTTATCAATAAGAAAAGTCCATTCCAAGGTAGTCAATTTATGTGTATGCAATGGCAAACCTAAATATTGTATTGGAAATGAGACAGTAGTACATATGAAATATGAGGAGTATTTGGTGACATCAAGTATATTTATTTGATACATGCAAGTTTTTGTATAGTTGACCTTGATACCTGATAATGCTTCAAAGGCTATGAGAGCCCACCATGCATTTTCTACGTTAGCTTCATCAGCTTTAAGAAAAATGATTGTATCATCGGCATAGTGACAGTTTGTATGAGCATGAGTATCTAAAACTGGTTGTATCCCTACCTTTCTTAAAAATTTTACTAAGAGTATCAGCTGCTATGATATATAAGAATGGGGACAAGGGATCACCTTGCCTTACCCTCATTTACAAAAGAAATAATTAGTAAGTTCCCCATTTATATTTATACAGGATTGGGAGCTAACTAACTATTCCGTTATCCATTTTATCCATTTGGGTCCAAAACCTATACTATGGAGTATATCTAAAAGGTATTGCCAATTTATCTTGTCCTATGTTTTTTCGAAGTCTACTTTGATAATTACACCTTTCTCGTTATTATTCTGACAAGAGTGCAAAATTTCTTGACTTAGCACCACATTATCTAAAATGTATCGTCCTTTAATAAAAGCGGCTTGGCTATTATCAATTATCCTATGCATAATAGATTCTAATCGAAAGGTCAATATTTTAGATATTATCTTGAAACTATAATTTACCAAGCTAATTGATCTAAATTTGGATATGAGGTTGGTATCTTTTTTCTTTGGGTATGAGACATATAATGGATTTGTTCATATTAGTTAGCTTGGTATTATGGTCATGAAAATGCTGACAGAGTATAATAATATCCTTGCTAATCAGCTCCCAAAAAAATTGATAGAATTTGAAAGTGAAACCATCGAGGCCCGGAGCTCCATTTGGTTCACAAGCAAAAATAACATTTTTGATTTCATCAGACGTAAAAGGGAGTTCTAAAGATTGATGTTCTACATAAGTAAGTTTATCACAGGAGTCCCAGAAATCAGTGTTTAATGAGGCACAAGTCTGACCAGATTGTCCTAAATGGTTTTTGTAGAATTGTTGTATGTGTTGTGATATCAAAGGTTTAGATGTAGTGGTGACCCCCTCAATTTCTAGTGATAGTATCATATTTTTCTTGGATCGATGTGTGGCTATTGTGTGAAAATACTTGGTATTGTTATCCCCTTCTTTTAACCGTTGTTGCTTAGATCTAGCCTGCCAATGTTGTTCTTCTTCTAAATAAATGTTATCAAAGGTACTCTTAGTGGAAATCCATTCTTCAGACTCTTGGTCTGTTAGGTCTCGATCCTCTAAAATCAATTCTAACTCTTTCAGTTTGGATAGAAGTTGATGTTTTTCTTTCTTTTTCCTACTAATTTTTTGCCTAAGAAATTTTAATTTGGCATTCCAACTTTTAGCTATGTCATGATGATCTAAAGGAAACTGATCTCACCACTAATGAATTAAAAGAATAAAATCTGGTTGTTCCAACCAGATGGGATCAAACCGGAATATAGGATTGGGAGAATCAAGTTTTGAGGATATCTGAAATATAAGGGGGCAGTGATCCGATTCATATTTGCCTAAGTCAAGGATAGAGCTAGTTGGGTGTTCGCTTACAAAAGTATGCTACAAAGTTTCAGGTACAGCTAACTGTACCAGTTTAAAACCTTGAGTTACTCTCGATTAAGGCTGCAAGTGCACAGCCCTGCTCGTATAGTAAAATCAGGTATCGATCCTCAGGGACGGTACAATTCGAGTCTAAATTCTTACAAATCTGAGTTAGGTACTAGAAGTGTGAAAAGTTGGGTTTGGTTTGTTTATATTTCCTAATTTCGAGTGACAATTCAATTAACAGTAAATGAAAGCAATTAAAGGTTTTGGTTTTGAACAATGATAAAAGGCGCTCCCAGGGTTTCAGGTTTCATCCCAAACTTTGCATTCTCTAGACCAATCATGCGACCTGTATGATGCGACTCGCATCATCTCTGATGCGGGTCGCATAGCCCTCGAGCAGAGCTGACATGTGTTCGTATCTAAGTTGATTTCTTGTGCGAGGCTTCAACCTGTAGCTCTCACCTACTGGTATCTAACCTAAGTTGATTGTCTGGTTTGCTAGAAGTATCCACAACCTTTCGATAATGGAAAGTTCACCTCTCGGCTACTATTGATCTTAGATCTACTTCAAATACTCAATCACAATTGCAAGAAACATCAAGGCCAAATTACTAGAAGAGATGCTATAGACATCTAACAGTAGACAATCAAGAATCAATCAAGCAATCAAAATCAAGTAAACAATGAATACTCAAACAAAAAATCACACAAGTTCAAACTTAGATCAAAACAACATGCAACTCAAAGACAAAGTTTAGAGACTACATCCTAACCCTAGGAACTAAAGATCTACTCAAGCATGGTGAAAGAAAGCATAAAAGAGAGATAGAATAGGCAGATCATGATGAAGCTCGAAGATCCAAGGTGGATTGGAGAGGATCTTGCAATCTTCTCTTCTCCTCTTCTTCAAGCAAGCTCCAATCTCCTTCTTCTCTCTTGATCTCTGCTCTCTAAGTGATCTGGAATGTAAAGGGGGAAAAAAGCTCCTGAAATTCTGGCATAGGACCTGCTTATATAGGCAACGGATCTGTCTTGGGGCTTTGCTGTCTGCTCTGGAAGCTCGCGATGCGACCTGCATCAGGTCTGATGAGGGTCGCGTCGGCTCTGATGAGGGTCGCGTCGGATGTCTCAGAATTCAGTAACTTCCCTGATTTTGCCCGTTTTCGCCTGATTCCTGCAAAGTAAGAACCAAAACATAGCAGTACCACATTCTATGGATATTCAATGTAAAAGACACCATTTGTTGGTTCAAAACATAGATTTTTGTATGGAAACAAGTCGAAATAATAGGTCTAATAAAGTGATATCATTGGGTAAAATGAATCCCAAGCTACATTAGTAAAGAATCTATCGAGCAAAGCAAATATGTTCTCACTATGCCATGTATGTCACCTACCATGAAGTTTCTGTTATATCAGATGGTGTTGACTAACAAATTTATTAAATCTAGAGCTTGATGTAATATCAAACAGGTTGCCAGATTTTTCATGTTTATGCTTAATTGAGTTAAAATCTCCACACATAATTCATGGTTCTGTGTTGGATCCCCTAATTTGATTCAGTTCACACCAAAGGCCCTTTTTGAGTGCTCAAATGTAAAATAATTTAGAAGTCTTAGAAGATCTTCATATATATTATTATTAGAGTTTCTAATATGGAGTGACAGTTTTTATTTCGATTTAACGAATGTATGGGAGTTTTTTTATTTAGAAACTATGTAGGAAAGTTTCTTATTAATAAATTATTTATAAACTTTACACTGGCGAAATTATTGGCTGAAGTTTCTTTCTCCATAAGTCAATTTTCAATTAATTGCTGACATGGACTTGATAGAAACTCTAATTTTAATTTTAGGGATGTAAATGTTTATAAATTAAAAGATGCTTAATTTCTATTTAGTAATTAATAGTTATTTAGAAATCAATTAGAGTTGCTGGATGAGATGCTCTTACCTAAATTTTAATTAAGATAACACCACAACAGGGGGGGTCCGAGGGAGTAATAATTTGGCAAACGTAAGAGTGATTCCTTTCAGATAGTTATTTAAGAGGGTAGCTTATTGCAAAAAGGAACCTCTGAAAAATGTCTGTCGCGGTTGATACTTTTCACAAGGGCCCCTCGCGAATAGTTTCTTAGCAAAGTGTGTTTTCCATGTGGCGATGTTTGGAATCAGGTAGATTGTGTTATACTTTTACCATTGAATAGTTCACAGGAATGATGTATGTATTATCGTGCATATTGTGCTATACTGTTACCATAGAATAGTCCATAGTAATAGTCTAATTATTATCGTGGTTATTGTACTGGACT
Source organism: Carex rostrata (assembly GCF_964058835.1). Classification (NCBI taxonomy): domain Eukaryota; kingdom Viridiplantae; phylum Streptophyta; class Magnoliopsida; order Poales; family Cyperaceae; genus Carex; species Carex rostrata. Next base: position 12,113,857 of record NC_135919.1, read on the forward strand.
TCTACCATCAAGGCATCCACAAGAATGTATTGTTATTATCACCTTGAAGGAGTCCACGAGAATGATATGGTTATTATCGTCGGTATTGAGCTGGTAATATTCACTCGTGTATCTCAATGATTGATCCCCAATCATATTTGCAATAAATCAAATTATTAAGAACACAAACAATTAACATATAGAAATTGAGGACAAGTAAGGATTAATTAAACCTAACAAAGACTTATTTCAACATACAAGTTACACAGTTCAAACAAAAGTTAAATGTCATACTAACTAAAGACTTGTCCAACATACTAGTTATATATAGTTCAACAATAAAAGTTAAATGTGATAATTAAATCAAAATATACCTAACCCCAACTAGTTTAAATTGAATGATATCGAACATTGTAAATATGAGTATAGGTAGCTGTTGGAACTATAAAAAACTCATTATCGGAACCATTATAGTTTTTCCCATCAAATTGTTGATCGACCGGAGGAAGATCAGCGGTTGCATCCTCTTCAAATTGTTGATCGGGAAGAGAATCAGACGTGGTTGCATCCTCCTAAAATATGTAGAAAAAATTATAAGGTGCTTGTAATTATATTTATTTAATTTTAAGTACAAGTATATAGGTAATAGAAATAACAATTAATCAAGAGCCTTGCTGGGACTATTTGTAAGGGCACATAAATAGAGATAAGTCGACCAATAAATCACACTTACATACAAGTCTGACATAACACTAAGAATATGGGCGGGAACAAAAATAAGCATAAATAGGTGGTTTGGGGGCTATGTATCTGAGTAAAGTCAACACTGCTTTCTAAGTTACTCGAAAATGAGATTTATTATCCATGTAACAAAATCAATGCTGCTTTCTAAGTAACTAGAAAAGTTAAATAATATTTTAATGTTGATTTATTATTGTTTAGTGATCAGGTTAAAGGCATAAAATATACGACCTTCCCTAAAATGGCTAACTTGTTTAAGAGCCTTCACTTGGCGGTTACTCTAGAGATATTATGTTACTTTTATTTTCTTAAATTCCTTAGTTTTTCTCCAATTCAGTTACTGAATTTTTCTTCAACTGGCCAGGATACAAATCCAAATAACTTGGTTGCTTGTGGTGCCTTCTACTCGGAAAGGGTCATAGATTTTACATTTCATAACTTAGTGATTGCATCCTCCTAATAGAATTTTGACCACACTCTAAATACATAACAAAAATAAGCACTTTCGTATTTGCATAGAGAAGTCAGTAACAAATTCTAGCTGATAATAAATTTCACCTTAGTTGTACATTGCTATTGGGCATAATATTTAGCATGTACATTGTCATTAGCAAAAATATTGTAATTAGCAAAAACATAGTACACCGATACATTTGTCGGGTGTTGCAAACCCGTGTCTTATAAAATTCTTGGATCTGGATATTCACTCCATCCTTGATCTCTTCACTGATGCTTGCCAACATCTCTTTGTAACACCTATTAGCAATCTCAAGAAAGGCATCGACCTCATCGTTGTTGTACAATTTTTGAGTATCTGTAGTAGTGGTAGTACAATTTGACCCAAGATATATGGTTGATCTTCCATGAGGTGTTGTCATTCTTTGCTTCATAGAGGTGTTGCCTAACCCATAAGTTTTAGCGTGAGAATTTCGTCCACTGACTTGTTGAAATACTAGGTCATCGGTCACACCATTATATTCCAGATCATCTCGTCACACGAGATATTCTTTTTGTATTTGAAGTTAGAAAATGATAATTACGACATAATGGTTATCAAACCCTATGTAATCTTTACTTACTGTCAGTGTTATAAAATGAAGTTTTCATGCAGTATGCGGAAGGCCACCGCATACTGCATATATGGCATACTGCATAAATATACTAGAGCAGAACATATAGTTCCACAATCATCAAACAAATAATTCAAAACGCTGAATCTCCTATAAAAGAATGGGAGATGCTAGACCAATTACTTGGACATTCAGACTCAAACAATGAGTTTGGAGGTTATTTTTGGGTCTGGACCTAGATAATGGGTTTGAATCAATGGAATTGCATAATGATTTTTTATGCGGAATTCAACCCCAAACGCATTTGCGGCCGCATAGAATCGCATTTTACTACACTACTTACTGTGATATTTTAAATGAATCATAAATTTAAAAGAAATTACCAAAACTGCGGGGGATTTCTCATCAAGAAATTACATGGCATCAACGTCATTGCATGAAATTGTGCTAGGTGTTTGCACTTGATCATCACTTGATTCATCATCGACTTGTGAGATACCTTCCAATTCCTGACATGCCCACTCACCTAGCCTACCACGGAGAAAGAGGCGTAGTGCGGATGGGAACCGTCCACCATTTTTTTCCTATATAATAGTTTGAGTTGAAGAAAGAACCATGTCGGCTGCGGTGAGTTTATAGGACTTACTGTCCAAATGATGGACCACCTCTGACTTTGAGGGTTAGTTTTGTTTTGATTGTCCCTATGCTGCCAAGCTGGTTGACTCCAAAGGGCAATAAAACCATTCCAACACGCTCTTGGTGGAGGCACCAAGATGGCACGAATTCCCTCCAATCTGCTACGGTATCATCATGCATCTCGATTAGATTTTTTCGAAGATTGCTAAAAAAATCAAACCACAACTTATTAGCACAATCCTTGAGAACCTTGTGAGTTGTAGGTATGTCTTTCACAAATGGAGCCCACTGGTACTGTGTCTACTCAAAAAGAAGAAAACAATTTTAAGTTCATATTGTGTCAAAAATTATATTGATTAATTTAAATTGAACGAGAACAGATTAATAAAGAGTAAATGTTTGTAATGAGACAACACCAAGAATTCTCGGTAAATAGCGTTCTTTTGATTTTGAGGAATTCCATTAAAGGTTAATGCGGCAACATCACCCATGTGCTGTTGTATAACACATCGCAAGGTCGCCATGAGTTGGCCTTTTCCCCCTGAATAGTGGATTTCTTCGGGTCCAGCGGGCCACACAAATGGTTCGACTTTATCACCCGAAGGGGGCTGTTTAGCTTTGGTACTCCCTTGCCCTTTGAGTTTGCCTCTTGGTGCTTACTCGACTACAGTAAAGGGGATGACTTCAGCATTATCCTCCTGAAACTGTACGTCAGCACTCATACTGCGTTGGTACTTGGTGCCACGTGACCTAGTCATCTTGTTGTTTCCAGCCATGTAATCTATTACTATACAGTAAATGGTAATTAATATCTATATTGAAAGCCTTCAAACTCATCCAATAAAACTAAACTGTAAATGTATTTCTATACATTTGATAAATGAGTTAATTTTCTATGTACCCTCCTAAACTTCTTCAATTTTCTATTTATCTCTACACTATTTATTATATTGAATATATCCCTTAACTCTTCTTATTCTGTTCTATTTACCCATAGAGTTCATTACTCACATTTAAATGTTTTTAAGATCTATATTTTCTCATTATACCCTTACCTTTACTTATAGAGTTTTGTATGCTTTTATCCACAGCTTGAATAAACTTATTGTCTATGAATAAACTTGTAGAAGATTAAATAATTTTTTGGAACCGATTTCTTTTTTTCAGATCTAAATTGACTTTTTTTTTTGTTCTTTCTGTGGACACAGCAGCAAAATATGACAAATTTTGAAGCTGGGAGATGATGCTTCTGTCAAATAATAAGAATTACTAAAATAATAAAAAACTTCTTAGAAGCTGGGAGATGATGCTTTTGTCCAATTTCATAACTTGAAAGGTAATTCTAGCGATCTAACTTTTATGATACATTAATTTAATATCCAATAAAATATTACTTAAATTAAAAATAGTAGATGCATTATTAATTATTTATACAAGGTGGATATCAAATTCGAGTAAATAAAGAATTTAATTGGTTGCATCCATCACAAAGCTATTAAACTTACATCGTTAAAATTGTAAATTTGATTTAAAATGCTAAACAACTATCAAATCGGTACAAACAAGTGCTACTTTAAATTTGAACAACATTTTTATATGAAATACATGTATGTTAGACTATCTTAAACTTAAATATTAACAATAACAATGACAATAACAATAACAATAACAATAACAATAACAATAATTAAAATAAATTTTTTGAACTACCACACAACTAAATTTAATAGAGCTTCAATTTCCATAGTAGCATAAAGAAGACCGAACTCAGGAGAATTACAAATCTTAGTTTCTTAGTTATAGAATATTAAAAAAATGTAACAAATATTAGATGTGATTTATATCACTTTTTTGTGTTTGTAAAAGAAGTATTATTTATGCTTCTTCTTGTGAGCATCATCATGAGGTTTGTAAAAATCACCAATACTAAGATTCTATTTCTAAGCATTTTTTTTTTCATACAGTCAATACCTCTCAAATATATAACATGTCAGTGGCAGAGCGAAGTAAGAACAGAGGTGCCAGTTCTTGGCTAAAAAAAATCCGAATATATCTATTTTAGTTTGACCTTTCTAGATGTAATTGGAAGATTATGCTTGTAATTTATAACAATTATCATAATGCATTCCATTCTAAACTTCTGTCCGGTCCTATCTTTTATTTTGGCTATGTACTCGTAAATCGTAATATGCCACCAAAAATTTTCACATATGTAGAAAATTTAAAATATATCAAACGTTTTTATTTTATTATTTGCATCTTAGAAATTTTGTTAATAAAATTTAAAATCTAGAGGCATAAAAATTGAAGTTCTTTTTCACTCTGAGAATAATTTGTTTATGAAATATTACTAGGTATTATGGATAGCATAAGGCCTGCTACGATTTCAAAAATCAATTATATAAACTTCAAATTTTGATCTAAGTAGTTCAGTAAATTTGTTATGAGTGAGTCTATGGTACTATGCATATCACGGGTTGTTACCGTGCTACGGCTCTATATTTGAGTTTTCAAATTCTAACGGTCGATCTGAACCGTTCATCTTGTTCTCCGTATTAATATGTATTTGGAGACCAAATTTTACATTTTTTGAAATTTTTTTACTATTTTTTTAGATATTTAGAAAATCACTTGATCTGAAAATTCTGGACCATCCAAAAACAGTGATTTTCAATAAATCTAAAAAAATAGTAAAACAATTTCAAAAAATGTAAAATTTGGTCTCCAAACACATATTAATATGGAGAACAAGATGAACGGTTTGGATCGACCGTTAGGATTTGAAAACTCGAATATAGAGCCGTAGCACGGTGCCAAATCGTAATATGCATATTACCATAGACTCACTCATTTGTTATTTAATGAATTTGTAGAATACCAATGTTTATTATCTTTGAATTTTTTTAACTATTTTTTATGATTTATGAAAGATAACAATGGCAATTTTTTTTTTATTTTTAAGTCATTTTTTGCTCATAAATTATAAAAAAATAGTAAAACAAAATCAAAAACAGAAAAAATTGACATTTTACAAGTTCATTATATAACAATTTTACTGAATCACTTAGATCGAAGTTTGAAGTTTATTGAATTGATTCTTTAGACCATAACACGGAAGACTTTATACTGTCCATAACACTCGGCCCTTACTCAAAATATTATATTCCGGAAAAAGAAACTACCAAAAACTAATTACAAATACCATGAAAAATGAGACATTGTCTTGGTCAACCCTGCTGCCATTCCAGTTTTAGAGGCAACAAAGCTTCTGGACATTGCTTGGTATCCCCTTTTGTATGTAGTAGTGTGACGTAATACACTACGTAGTACAGTACGTAGTACACTAGCAGCAGCTGGACAAAACATAGCAACAGCGGATCTACTGTTGCATAATCTAATAAACAAATTAAACCATATCTTAGTACTAAACTATTAATCTCATGGAACAAGTCAAATAAATTGCCACGACTAAGCTAAAACCCTCTATTTAAATATTCACATCGAATGATCTACGATTTCTCACGAAACCCACTCGCATACCTACCACATCATTCTTAACCAGGAACATGCGTCTGCCAATTAGAGATGTAACTTCTACGTGCCATCCAATAAGTGCGAAAGAAAATTCTCTTTTCAGACAAGAGGGACAGCCGCCAGTCAAAACACGAGCTTTGACCAGTCAATGGTCAAATATTCAAACCTCCTATATAACCCTCCCTTGAAGTTGTCTTTGCTTGCCTCATACCATCTTCAATTTCTCGTACTTCCTCCTTTCCATGCTTCAATAAAACAGAGACTAGCAACACATCTGACACCGATCATTCAAAACCTGAAACCCGCTTCTCTTTCTCTAGTTCCTCTTTCTCTCTCAATGACTTCTCCGGGGGGTAGCCTCAATACCTCGGCCAATTCTCGGCCGACATCGTTCTCTGATTTCTTTTCCGGGAGTAGCGGAGGTGATTATGCATCGAAGTTTAGACAATTACCTACTTCAGTTCCAATTTCACCTCCTCCTGTTTCTCCTTCATCATTCTTTGCTCTGACACCTGGGCCCCACCAAGCTGATTTCTTAGACTCGTCTATCCTGCTATCCTCTGGTGTAAGTAGATATTGCATCCTCCTCCTTTTGTGTATCCTAATTGTATGATCATCTATTAACAAGTGAAACATTTTTTTTATCTTCACCTCAGGCATTTCCATCTCCTACAACTGGAACTATGTCATCTCAAGTATTCAATTGGAGAGAAGAGCAACAAGTCAAAGATGAACAGAGATGTTACCCGGATTTCTCATTTCAGACCCAACCGACAAATCAAATTATGCAATCATCCATGTTTCAGGCTTCTGCTTCCGTACCGCCATCGGTAAATTTTAGCAAATTATCCATTCCAATATGTAATCTTTACCTTGTCAACAACATTTATGATAATAAATCTATGATTACAATGAAACAGGTAAGTGCCCCATGGAATTATCAAGAATCAAACGCTAATAACACGACCGGACCAATTCAAACAGATTCTTCAGAACTTCCTACAGTACAAGCTCCAATCCAATCCACACAAACTTTAAATAAAAGATCTGACGACGGTTACAACTGGAGAAAGTATGGGCAAAAGCAAGTAAAAGGAAGCGAGAATCCGCGTAGTTACTACAAGTGCACCTTCCCGAACTGCCCGACAAAGAAAAAAGTAGAGAGATCCTTGGATGGGCAGATAACTGAAATAGTCTACAAAGGTGCACACAACCATCCTAAACCACAGTCGACGAGACGCAACTCGAGTTCCATACAAATGCTTCAGCAAGCATCAGCTGCAGGGGAAGCATCAGATTCTTTCGGTGCCCCATCTGCAACTCAAGTTGCAACACCTGAGAATTCATCGGCATCTTTTGGGGATGATGAGATGGAGCTCAGCTCCCAGAGGAATGTCGGGGATGAACTCGATGAGGATGAACCTGATTCTAAGAAATGGTAAGCTGCTGTGTTAATTTATTTCATTTTATGTTTAAAAAAAAAATTCAGATGATGATTACGATGATGTTTAATTATTATGCGAACTTAATTATTTCATTTATAATTTCAGGAGAAGAGAAGGCGACGGTGATCAGGGAATAACAATTTCAGGAAATAGAACAGTTAGAGAGCCGAGAGTAGTAGTTCAGACTATGAGCGATATCGATATACTGGACGATGGGTATCGATGGAGGAAATACGGTCAGAAAGTCGTCAAGGGAAATCCGAATCCGAGGTTAGATTTTTTAAATTATCTTTCATAATAACAAATAATCAAGAAAACGGATAAACCTTTTAAATTAATTGAAAAGTTAATGCTCTCAAATAGGTTCATTAATTGTTTTGTGTTACTTCTATTACATGTAGGAGTTACTACAAGTGCACAACGGCCGGTTGCCCGGTGAGAAAGCATGTGGAGAGAGCATCACAAGATCTGAGGGCCGTGATCACAACTTACGAGGGAAAACATAACCACGATGTACCCGCAGCCCGTGGAAGCACGGCACATGCGCTCTACCGACCATCGGCAGAGAACACGAATATAAATTTAAACAACAATTACTTAGGCATGGCAATTAGACCATCGGCAATGCCAAACTATCCTAACCCATTCATTGCCAACTCAATTTTTGGTGCCAGAACAGACCCATCAGCAGGTACAAGTCAAGCTCAATTCGGGCTTGAAATGATGCAGAATGCGGGCATGTACGGCTATTCCGGGTTCAGTTACCCGGCAAGCTCTTATATGAACCAACAACAGCAGCAATCACAAGAGTTAAGAGAAAGGGATGACAGTGGCACAGCATCAAAAGCTAAAGAAGAACCAAGGGATGACATGCTTTTTGATGATGATACTTTACTATATTGACTTTCGTCAACCTAGGGTTGACTTCAAGTTCTAGGTCTTCTCTGTTTTTGGATGGTATGTAAATTGAGAGAGAGAGAGAGAGAGAGAGAGGTATGAGGGGAAAAGATTCGCACTAATTTATTAATTTGTTTTAGGGCCCAGTAAGGCTCTTTTTTTGATAGAGGTAGCAGTACTTCGGCTGGAGCCTCTGATGGGATTTCAAAAAGCCCTAGTTTGTTTTGATTAGAATAGAGGTAGCAGTACTTCAAGTTCTAGGTCTTCTCTGTTCATATATTTTTTTTCCCTTTTTTTCTCATTTAATCTTTTTGGAGTTTATTTTCTTGGGATAAACTTTTCTAAATCAGATTACCGTATAATCGATTTGAAACAACGATATTAACGATTGATTTTTATATATTTTATAAATTTCAACGATGTCCTTTTTCTATAAAATAATAGTAGTGAAAACTGAAAAGGTACTCTTTCCAGAAAGATCCAGTGCGAATATTTAATTTCGGTTGAATCTAATTATTCTCCTAAAAACAACAATAAATCTTTGGATGCGTAGTGATTTATTGTAGAATATATAGAAAGATGACGAATTGTTAAATTTGCATTTTGCACCCTGCCTGCATCTTTGCCAATATTACCTCCGTGGCTTCCGTGTAATGTTTCTGATAATTAAAGAAATAAAAGGACATTAACAGTGACCTTCTCTATGAAGTAAATATTGAAACAATGATTGATGTTGTACTTCTTACAAATATTGAAACTTCTATTTTTTTAGTAAAACCGGTCAGGCGCTGCCAGGTATACAAATATTTTTTTAGTAAAATTGAGAGGTAAGAGGATTTTTTTTCTTCAAATACCGGTTGTACCCTTCTCCTCTCTTCCACTCTTAAATATCTTAATTAATATAAAAGTTACATAAATAAAGGTTCTTCTCCAAAAACAAATATGTTTCAAACCCATATCTCATTTCTCCCTTCCTGTATCTTTCATATTTTCTTTCTCCTTTCGTGTATCTCCTTTCTCTTAATCTTTTCAACCTATACGTACAAAAAAAAAAAAAAAAAAATCAATTGTATAGCTAATCTGAGCTCTTATAGTTTTATACATTAGAACCTATACATTAGGGAGATGTGACCCAAATTCTTATAAAATTTTAGAACATATAGTAATTGAAATGATATTGTTTTCTTTAAAAAAAAGTAGTTGCATTATATATCATTGTGAACAATTAATACTAGTAAATTAAAGTGTCAGCTAAATTATTAGTGATTAATCTCTAAACATTAAGATAGGGGTCTGAGCTTATTGTCAATTTGTGCGTTTTTTCTTTGATTAAGTTTTGATTGCATATAGATCCAAGATGAGAATCAAAAAGCTAATTATGCTATTTAGAAATTGACAATATATCATACTCTTACAATATGTTTTTATACCTAAACTAAATTGATATTTGTTTATTATTTTGGTAAATCAAAAGGCACTCAAGATGATTTTTGTTTTATTTGTTATTCTGGCACAAGTTCTTTTGTCTTGTGGTTTATACAAAAATTTTGAACAGTAAGGATTTGTCGGTAAATTAGTGCAATTTCTACAAACTTTTTCCTGTGCATTGCATGCTTCAAATCACATTTTTCAATTTCCTCGACGATGGTACAATGTACAATTATATGTAACTAGACATGCTATATGCCGTAGGCTATCGCAAGAAGAAATCAGATATTTCAACCAATATGAACAAATATGAAATACCGGCATACCGCCAAGGCAAATTCTCTAGATAAGTGAACTCCTAAATCCATTTGATGTTATCTTCAAACCTAATGTTCGACCTTCTAAAGGCCGTCCACCAAAGTTGATTATAAGAGAAAGGCAATAAGTTCTACACGACGAGATCTTTTTAGTTTTAAGTTTGTCGAAGCTTCCGTCAATGCATTTCGCCGGAAATGACTAAATTATAGAAATCACACAAACGGAGATGATTATGAAGCAAGCAATGAATATTTGATTTAATTTGTAGAAACTTTTTTTTGACAAACTATAGATGTTGTTCTAAATTTTTTTTTTTAATATTTGATGATTTTTTCTTATTGATGTTGTTTTGAATAGGTATTTAATTTTTTATATATTTGAGGATTTTTCATCATTGTTATGGTATAAGTGAGATAGGAAAAATAAAAGTGTACTTTGCTCAAATTAGTTACTTTGTGGAATTTGCATTATTTCAAGCATTTGGAATTGGGTATTTACTCAGTACATTTGTTTTATTCTCTTTGACTTAAAAGAAAGAAGCTTATAATAAGTGTCAACTAATTATATTATGAACAATTATAAAGTATGTAATGAATTTACTAATTCTACTACTTTCCAGGATAAAATTGCAAATATTTGTTCTAAATATTATGCATGAATTATTTAATTCATCAAGTTTAGGTCACGGTTAGATTTGCATTTAGATATTGCGCATGAAGCAGAAAATTCATCGAAGAAATACCTTCCTTTATTAATTTTTCCTTTATTAATATTTGTATTAATTGAGACATTTAAGAAAGAGATAGAATAAAAGGGTAAAACCGGTATATAGCTAGAAAAAATTTTCTTATCTGTCTCCATATTGAAACTTCAAGAGAATCTTTGAAATTATAAAATAATTGGCTGAGATATGGTTAGTATTCTCCAATTAATGAGACCGAATCATCTGCCTTCCTGGGGGCATGAAATTCCTGACTCCAGAATCATTGTCGGTGGACCTCCAATTCAAAAATTAATAGTGACCGGCCCCATCCGACAGTGACCAAGGGGGCAGGTGATCTCCTTCCCCAATTAATACCATGTGGTTGAAGGTCAGGATTGTCTTGTTCAACGATCAAACCTTCATTCAGCAGTCAACATAGGGAACATGCTAATTTTCAAAGCCTAGGGCTAAAATCGGTACAATTTTTTTGGTAACAATTTTGTGCGGTTGAGTTATCAGATCACTCTATCAGACTTTTCAAAAAAAAAAAAAAAAGAGTTATCAGATCGATCGGAACTAACTTGTCAAGAGTTCGGTTCAATTCAATAGAATAAAATGTAAATATTTTAATAAAAAAAAATATAATGTAAATTAGAGGTAGAGCTAGATTTTCGAACAATGGGGATCAAACACGTATGGATCAATTATATAAAAAATTTAGACTATGGGGGTTAATTATATACAAATTTTATGCGAGAATGGGAATTAATTTTACCATATCATGATATTTTATGTTAAATTATATAGAAAATTAAACATAAATATAAAATTTTGAAAATTAAATGGGTCAACCCCATTGGATCTACTTAGATCTGTCTCTGATGTAAATAATTCGGATTTATTTATTTATTTATCGGAAACAATTATCTATCAATAAGAATTCATCTGCAATGAATTAAAAACAATCAATGTTGTTCTTCTAATTTATAACATTTGGCACTATAAGCCTAGTTAGAGTTTGCTTACGCTAAGCCTAAACTAGTAAACAGAGATAAAATGAACTCTCAATTCTTCTATCACTCTCAACTTCCGATCAGATTTTTCACTAAAGTTTTATTCCCATTTTGCTTTGCTCCCCGATCACATCTAGTTTTACAACTGTAGGGTTCAACAAGTATACGCATACGCCTGATTTTCTTCCTCCAGGAAGAAAACACGCCTGTACGCGTGTGTTGATATCTCTTCAGAGATATCAATACACACATGTATACTCACGATTTGGAATCCTGTTAACATATAAAATTATCATTTGATTCTATTATGGAAATGATGATGAAAAAAATATGATTTCATTAATCATTTAATTAAATATGTTACGGAAAGGTGATGTTTCCTGGCAGCTTAACAAAAAGATAAGCTTGACAAATTGTTGAAATTTTGAATGTTTGCTTCTTCTAGATCTAGAATCTCTTCTCTTTCCATTTTGGAATTTGGAAGTCAAGATAGAAGTGTTTGTTGGGGCACCTTCGTAGCATTGACATTCCCCATTTGCTATTTTGGGGGCAAATCAGGCCTGATTTTCTCCTAGTGCAATCTAACTAAATCAGGTTGACTATTCATATTAATATATTTATTTTATTATCATATACTCCTCTATGTGAGTGTGGGTTTGTTCACTATTTATATTGATATATTCTTTTTGGAGTGATTAGCAGTCTGATAGACATCAAATCAAATTATTTGCAGCCGTTTGATCTGTATCAAAATTTATATGCACTTATCCGTTAAAACTTTAATATATTCACACAAATCTTGATGCGACTTGAACGATTATAATCTCACATGAATTTGATATTATGCCTATCGAACTGTCACGATTCCTTCGCAAAGTACCAGTACATTCTTCCATAAGTTGACCGATTCATTTCCCACCAACCTTTCATTTTTAATATCTTTTTTTATTTAAATGCTTCCTTTTACTGCTATCTTGTCCTCTGGTCTATAATATTTGACCGGAATGGTCAACTGAAGTGGCTCCTCTCGAAATTCAAGTGTTGACTGCTGAATCAAGATTTGACCAGCCAAGTCAAATCTTTTTGTTAGACAATTAAGTTTCTACGCCCTTGGTTTTTGGGTGCTTGGGAATTAATGAATAACAGGGAGAGTTCTGGTAAAATGAAAACAAAATGAGAAATATGAGTCGACTAAAATTCTTGGAAGAAAAATATATATATATATATATATTTTTAAAGAGGAAAAATGACTGGGGGTCAATGGATTATTTAGTGTTATTAAAATCTCAGAAATCCCTTTACCGAAGCTGAAAAAATACTGCTGAGACATTCAAATTTAAGCAAGTAAAAAACAATTTTTAAATAGGAATCGTCCCAAATACGCTCAGTTTTGGATTGGTAAGTGCAGAAGTTCTTTCAATGGGGTCTCATAAATCAGCTCCCATTCATTTAATATATTCAGAGGGGGGAACATAAAAAGGGCTTCAATCGATCGGTACGGTTCAGTTCGGTTCTTGAACGCTTCATGGTTTTAAGCAGTACAGTTCCTGGTATTACTGGACTCCCCGGTTCAGCAAAAAATGATATAGGAAGGTTCGTTTTAAGATTGTATCAGACTAAAACTGACGACTCAGATCTTATTCTATGGATTTGAATTCCATCCAGGCGGCTTTGTATGGATCAGCAAAGCTTCATGATTCATATCATCTACGTCGTAGTTTCTAATTGCTGCACATATTTGAATTTTCTAATTGCAGCACATATTTGAATGAATCGACAAGTCGTAGTTTCTAATTGCAGCACATATTTTCTAATTACAACCCTTTCGAATTGTAGACTAGGCTTTTGTGAAAAGGGCCAGCCAGTATCTTGCATCCATTATGATTGGATTACAAGATTCATTGAGTTTAGTGGGCTTCTATCCTTCTAAAGATTATTATAATGGGCTAACACAATATAAAATCAGCAAAAGACGAAAAGGAGAAATATTATAAATTTGAAAATAACACCGTCAGATTTTTATTAGTTGTATATTAAAATTGCTGCAATTTGTTCCTTAATTTGAGAATTCTTCCAATTCACCTGACTTTGCAATGATTCACGCAAATACTTAGTGTTATTTAATAAAGACAATAAAATATAATGGCTCTTTTTGATAAAGAACATGTTTAATTTTTTTAAGAAACAAAAAAACTGTTTTATTGTTTAATTATGTTGGAGGTGTTGCAAATGCCCAAAAGTGTAATATTATTGTTACGTAAATGTAGGTCTTGCATAAAAGTTCAAATATTTTTTGACAATAATAACTTAATTAAAATTAAAAAAATTCATGACAATAATCAAAAGAGACAAAAGGAAAAGAAACACAAAATAAATAAATACTAAACTTTTCTTTTGTTTATCATATTCTTCACTCTTTATTTATTCACAATTTATAAGTACTACTATTTGTAAGAAAAGAAAAATGTAACAATAGTAACCTTAAATATCACTCCAAACATAAAAAAAATATTAGTTCATAAGTGCTAAGATCAATAAATCAAAATTATGATATAAATTCCTAAACCGAGCCACAACATCTTATTCAAAATCCATACCCATATGAGTTTTCAAATTATATTAGAAATATATCATATATATAATCAAATTATAAGACATGCACAATAATTGAATATAAATTATAAGACATGTCAACTATTTATTTTTTGATTGTTATAGTTTAATTTTCTCTGATATTCAAAATAAATAAAATAATAATAGAATTTATATCTTAACCTCATATATAATTCACATATTAATTTTATCAGTACATTTTTGAAAGAGGAGGGTTCAAATGCCTCCAATTTTTGTGCCTCCACTATGCCTCCATTTTTTAAAACTTTAATAATTCAAAATTTAAAACTTAAAAGTTAAAATAAAACCGTTGGATATGATCTACATCATTTTATCTATGGACATGTAAAAAATTATGACATTCCAATTTTATTTGAGTTGTCATCAAGAGCTTGTAAAAAACGTACTAATGTGGATAATTTCTAGACGTTGATTTTTGAACTTATTGATTCACATAAAAAAAAAATGAAGTGTGATAATTTTTTATAAACACAGAGAGAAAATAACATAGATCACATCTAACGGTTTTATTTTAACTTTTAAGTTTTAAATTTTGAGTTATTAAAGTTTTTAAAAATTGAGGCATGGTGGAGGCACCAAAAATAGAGGCATTTGAACCCTCTCTTTTTGAAAATGAATTCTTAAAGGAATGAGGATATAAATATTGGAGAACAACTTTAGTACTAGTTAAATAAGTCATACTACTAGCATGAACAAGCATCTAAAAAGACAAAATGTGTGAAACAAAAATATTAAAATATTATAAAATATAATAACTGACTTCATGTATACTTGAATAGTTGAATGTTGTGGGATTTAAGTTCATAATCGGCCCAAAAGCCTAGCCCACGAAGAAGACCTCTCTTGTTGTCATCATGGAATCTGTATTCCCCTCAGGTTACTAAAATACAATAGAGAAAATAACGCAACGAATCTTAAAGCCATCTTTCTATGTTTAAATTATTAAATAGATACCGAATTTTTTGGCCCCGGCCATTCGTACTTTCTCTATTGCATCCTCAGGTACCACCAGTATTTTGGACCCATCACCATGTGCTACACGCTCTCATCAATAAACACTAACAGAGATATTTTATGTTGATTTCTCTTCTATTCTACATAACTCGAGAGAACCTCACGAATAAACACCAACAACCATAACTCAAATCATCTAAGATATCTCAGCGCATGCATGACTGACGTGTACGGTGCCTATTCGGGGATGATGCAGGGGCCAATATTATTTGTGCTTTGAGATTCGTACATAACGTTGGACGGTTGTGATTTTCTAAAACGTCACGCAAAGTTTGAGATATCTCAGAGGATTCGATCGAATTCCCACCTCCTCCGTCCCCCGAAATTATTTTATCTACCATCTTATTATTTCAATTTTTAAATTTTATTATTAATTTCTGAAAAATTTTAATGTTGCCATATACACAAACATTGTCTGCGCATAACACGTGAGTTCTATGCATACCATATAAAAAAAAAGGTGAACTCATATTACTCAAATGCCGAAATATTGTTCTAACATCAACGTCACATTAATATTCCGTAATGAAATATCGATGGTGCCGGAATTAATCAGAGTATAAAATATGAGCGCATCATCGATGTTTTTACAATAATACATCGATACATTGTTTTTAAATTTTAAATGTTCATAACTTTTGGTAGGAAACTCTGATTTTAGTGTATGACTCAAATTCTAAAAGCTCGCAAAGAGATGGAGGGCGTGGAGTATCAAGAACAACCCGAAAGTTGTATGGTTAAAAGTTAAAAAAAAAGAGTCACTTGGTGCCTAAAAATTTCAGTACAAGTTTATGATCCTCAGCAATCATGTATATTCCTTTTATTTCAAACAAAAACAACCAATTTTTCATTAGAAAATTTAATTTGACCATAGCCAACATTCTAAAATTAAGTACTAATATTTCGATTTTTCTATCTAATTGTATGTGTTATTTTTTTAAAATAAAAGGACATTGTTTGTGTAGAGTACAAGCGCTAGGAATTTGAAAATAAAACGGCTATAAATTTATTATCTAAAAAAAACTCTATGCAGGTATTACCATTTTAAAAAAAAATTACAATTTCTTCGTGCATGCTAATATTGAAAATTTCAGTAATCGATGGTAAGATTAAAAGTTAGAATAATAAGATGGTATATAAAAAAAATGTCGTTAAGCCTCAGAACTTAAAAGGAAAACAAGCATGACAAACTAATCTAATGCCAAAAATATTTATCTCAGCACTGTTAGCAAACCAACCTACTTAACACTGATACCTTTCTCAGTTTCTCACAAAAAGGAACAATCTGTAACCACATATCGTACCAACTCTTTAATTACCCTTCATTTCTGTAAATATACAACTCAAAAAAATATATATATGCAGACGTAGACTTTTGCAAAAGAGACCATACCAGTACAGAACATCTGTTAAGTGTTAAGCATCAATGTAATGCTATACCAGAAATCCAGAAATTGTCAGTGAAATGAGTTTAGCTGCAATTAGTTAAGCTACAATTTACTCAAAAGAAGAGGATGAGGCTATCGGGCAGTGGGGTAGTTTAGGAAATATTTAAATTAGGTTAATGTATAATTGTTATCTGTAACTTAAAAGACACAGTATGATCATTTAAATTTCCTCTAAAAATTGATCTTTTTCTGTTGTTGGCTTTACATAATAAGATTATAAGGGGCTGGAATGGATCACCATTGTGTATATTCTGTGGTAATAGGGAATCTGTTAATCATTTATTTTTTAACGTTGTCCTTATTCCATGATATTTTGGGATTTTGAGAATCTTGTTTACATATGTCTAAGACTATACAATGAGACTTATTGACAACATTTACATGGATAATATGTGGAGAAAAGAATAAACGAATTTTTTAGGTTGTGTAAAAAAAACACCTTATACATTTTAGCCAAATAATACACAATAAAGCACATATTATTATTTCAACTAAGATCTTTAAATTTGAAACATCACTTGCCTAAAGGTGCTTTATTCATGTCTTGTAATTAAGTTTATTACGATTATAACCCTGAGTTTCTCATTTACAAACAGTTTGCCATCTAATTAAGGGATAATTGATTCTTTTTATAATGTGTCTTGGCATAAATATTCCCTCCAAATTTTGTCTAGCCTCTTAATCCCACATCTAGAAATTTTGAATAAAAAGGTCATGTATATTGTAAAGGGATATTACACCTAAACATTATTAAGAAGCATAATTCTGCTTTCAAAAAAGAGCATTTACTTTTCGACATTTGTAACCCTTTTTATTTCCAAATAAAGTAATGCCATATTCGTTGACAGCCAAGTCATGATAGAATAATATTATTCTTTTATAATATATTTTCAGAAATAAAAGTTACGCAAAAAAATTAAGTGATGAAAGCATTGTATAAATATGTCAACCAACAATTGTAAAACTCCTGCATCTCTTTTCAGCACGATTTTTGAGCATTGACTTTGTATAATTTCAAATTTCATGAAGGATTCGTACTTCTTGTAACGTTTCGTGCATCATAATTACTGTTTGCGTGTGATGGAAGCTTGACAATAAGAATTATGTCTCAGAATTTTATAGTGTTATCTCCACTAAAAATTCTAAGCAACTTGTATTAATTTAAACATTAATAATTCAACTCCCTTCCAAAATCTACATTAATTTATTTTATCATCAGACGAATTACAATGTACAGAATGGAGACGAAAAGAATAATGTGGAGAAAAATACTTCATTGCATTATGATTTTGTACAATTTTTTGAAACAACACGACACAACAAAAGCAAAGCCCCTGCCTTCTTCCCACATTGACCCTGATCTTTCCCATAATTATCAAGAAAGATCTCCATCAAATTGGCCTTCTACCAATTGCAACAACAACAGAGAAATAGAGAGAAGAACCCCTCAAATATCAACAGGAGGAGAAAAAAAAGATGAAAACAAAGAAAGAAATATTGAAGACCAACAAAAAATGGGTTAATCCTCACTAACAGAACCAGTCAGCATGTTAAAACAAACTTCACAAATTATAAACCAAATTATGATTCCTCCACTATACTTTCGAGTTGCGGCCGCCATACCGCAACTCTTGCACTACTCCTCCTTCGCCGTTGACTTGATCGCTTCTCTGAAAGCAACTCTCTCAAATAATTATCATCATCCAAGGAACTCGCCACTTTAGGTGTTGGTTTGAAGTGTTTTTTCTTTAATTCCTTCTTCTTCTTCTTTTTCTCTGGTATGGATGAATTCGGTATGAGGAAATAAATATGCCCCCGCTTGAGTTCTGAATCGGGTGACATAATCCCAATCCTCTTTGCACCGCTATTCGAGCACGGCTTCGTTATGACATGATTCGGGTTTGCTTCGAGGATTTGCGCTGCCGTGATTTGGCAACTGAACTCTTCTACTTGACCATTTAAATGTACAATTCTCACAACATCTAGTGCTCCACAAGGTAAAACGCAAGCTAAACAACATCTCAGACTATTTCCCATGTTCTCTCTGTTTCTCTATCTTTCTCTCTCTCTGTTTTTATTCACCTTTTCTCTTTCTCTTGTTTCCGTTTGGAATGCCAAAGAATGGAAGGGTGGGGGCTTATATAGTTGGTGCTTTCAGAATCCCAACTAATAATAATTAAAAAACGATTTTAGAAAAAATAGAACTCAAAAATATTGTTTTTGTTGTGTTTTAAATCTTATCTAGCTCGTGATGAACAAGGAGCACCCCTCCATCATGTTCTTAAAATTTAAATTTCTCTGTGGAGCGCATAGTGTTTGTTGTTATGCAACGAGTCGATTCGGATAAATAAAAGATATTATAATAAATAAATTCGACATAAAAAAAAAAATATATATATATATATATATCATTATATGCTCAATTCTATGTACAAATATACCTTAAATAATAACTGATTTTTTTTTGTAAAGTACTATTGTGGATAAAGGTATAATAAAGAATAAAATTCCACATTAATACATAAATAATAAAATAGGAATACAAAAATAAAAAAGTAAGCATGTTTATTGGTTAGACGCTCCATAATATATATAAAAAAAATCATATTATAGACTAATGACTTGTTGCATAGTAGTTATCTTCCTATGTGCCACAGAAAATCCTGATCAATATTTATAATAGAGAGTAGTAGGCCGGTTACTATTTTATTCCTTTGCTGCACTGGCGGAGGGTTTTGTAATTAATTCTTACAGGGTGGCCACCTGCTAGATAATTAGGAGGGAATATACAGAGTTCGGATCTATGACCGTATAACAATTAATTTTATACTGTTTTCTGCAATGTTGATTAAGGAAGTAAGTTAAGGTGGTTATGAACTTGGGATGTTTCCAGGAAGCTGCCTTTCTCAATCATTTGCAGAATTTAGCAATTATTATTAGTACCGGACAGTACGGAATGATTACTGTAATACGGTACACTGTTACCACCTATTTTGACTCCTATTGATATATGAAAAATTAATAAGTTATTAAGGTCTCGCCGCTCAAAAAATTGTTAAATGTCAGTTATGATCTTAGGGTTTTTATGAAGTTGTGCCCACATTAATTTCACGGCAAAATTTCAGATATAAATACAGTTGACAAACTTTAGTTGGATAATTATTGCTCGTCTAATTCTACCAATGAAGTGGGACAGTCTGATCCAAATACATTTGGGGTAGGAAATGGGGAATTCGGATTACTATGTTACTGTATCTAAAATTACTAAATTCAGACGGTTCTTTAGATGTGACACGAATTTCAGAAGCTGCCCCTCTATGTTTAAATATGACACAAATTTCAAAAAACAACAGTGAATGGCTCCACCGATCAGTGAAGCAAATGCATTTCTGTCTCCACCAATTTTAATCAATGGTACTTGTTTCGTTGAAATATTTAAAATTAGTTTTATTTTAAAAGGAAAAGTCTTCAATTATTCGGCTGGGAGTTAATCTCAAGTCACTGGACCGAGTGTGGTACCATAGAGGATACAGACTCGGGAAACCCTTCATAACCTTCTTCTTAATTAAACATTAACAAATCGAGTTTGAAGGATAGAAATGATAATTTTGTAGCATAATCATAGTGTAAATATTCAAACTTGTAAAATAACATAATTATATTTTTAATTCAATGTGTTTAATTTCTTATGTACGAAATACATCATTTTATTACAATGTGTTTAAATTGCTTTCTTAACCTATTTTATGACTGAAACTGATTAAAGTGCAAAAAGAAATATGCAACTAAATAATGAATTAGTGTAACAATTTGAGCGCCCAAAAATTGTGGGTTTAAACGCACGGTTTGTCTCCGGAAAAGCTAGCATTTGATAACCTCTACCTACACACTACATCAATTGTCATCTAAAAGAAATAACAACAATAAGACCCACTAAACAGGTTGGTAATTATAGGGAGACAAAAAGGAAGAAGCGCCCAACTTTTCTTGAGTTATAAGCAAAAAATTATCAAACAAAAAGAAAAGGGGCCAATCATGACTAGTTCTGTAAATAGTCATGCATGCTAGTGGGTCTCAGCTCTCAAGCGCTCATTCAGTCCGTACAAACGCTGCCGGAGCGTAAGGGGTCTAAAGCTGTGCGTTACGGCTGGGTGCGTCCCCTGTTTGCACATCCTGCAATGTAAAGGCAAACACTCTGCAAACACTTTTCACTGGTTTCGGTACTGTTGCCTGCTCATCATTTGATGGAGTCAGATTCTCTGTTACGTATTTTGTAAACAAACTGCGTTGCAAGTCACTGACAGAATGCTTCACGAATAGTTGCTGTTCTTTAATCTGAGTCCGTAATCCCCCCAGGTACCTGAGGTGAAATTAATGAAAATGGACGGCCCAGATTAATTCCATTCAGGCTAAACTCAATCCGGTAGCTGTTGAGGCGAAGGGGGCCTTCTTTGAGATTCGTGCCAAGTGAAATGAATAGTCCAAATTCACCACTTGCACCTCAGGTACCTGGGGTGATGCGGATTCCTTTAATCTTTAGTCAGATCTCAGATGGAATCCAGTCTATCTGACTTGACACATAGAAGATTGGAATTGTACCAATGGTGGACAATTAATTAAGAATCCACGTAACAATTTTCTTTTTTTCCATAAAAAGTGTACTGTATTTTAGTGTAAATTCTTAGGGATGTCAATGGCATTATTTTATTTTATTTTTTGTTAGTATACCAGGTACGGATAAAGATAACAATTTTTTTTCCGTCACCTAACCCGTTTTCATATAAGATAATTTTTAAAAATAAGATTATATATATAAATATATATTTATATAAAGATGATACATGATATAATAAAGTTTTGTATTTTATTAAATTTTCATAATACAAATTAGTTGTATTCATTATTATTTTTTTATTTTTTTCTTGTTTTGAAAAAATATTTTATCGAAAGTAAAAATTGAAATGTCAATGGTACTTTTTTATTCATTTACCTGATCTGCACTGTATTCGAAAAGACGGGTAAGAATAAAAAAAAATTCCGTTATCATAACGGATATATATCATACTTGTTGACACCCCTATTAAATTCGAAATCCAGAAATGATTCAAAGTACTTAAAATTTTAAAAATTTGAACGTAAGATAATAAAATTTGGATACAGTTCGTTTATATTACGACATTATGTATTAAAATGCTAATATTTATACTGTAGAGTAAATAAGAAATTATTGAAATTATATAATGACATTATGATAAAACGTTATCTTTGATGGATAGTCCTTTTCTAGTAGCACACTTCAGCGAGGCTACTTTTGTTGGGTGATATTATTTTGCTCCATAGCAAAAGTTTTTTTTTTTTTTTATGATATATTTTGTTCATAGCAAAAGCAAAGGTACATCAAATTTCGCGAAGGGAGATGAGACGGGTCTGTGCAAGAACAACAATTCCCAACTCATATGTGCCAAATCTCACCAGCATTCCAAAGTTATCTAACTTGGTTTTGTATTGTTTTCTCGGTAATTAGCATATATTGAAATAAGGAATATTGCCGACAATTGGTGGGATTTTTGTTTAACGGCTAAATGGATTTAAATTAAGCAAATCAAGGCACTGAATTCCGTTGCAACGGCTAGGTGTCAACAAAGCCGCTGAGTTAGGGGATGAAACGTGCCAAAAAATTAAGCTCTCTTGTCTTATTTGTTGGAGAAATGCGTCATTACTGAATAGAGTTTGCTTCCATCGGTTTAAGCTTAATATTTTGTTTTAGATTACATTGGAACTTGAACACAATCCCCAGAGAAGATTTGCTATATACGAGTAAAGGAGGAGAGTTCAAATGCCTTGATTTTATGTGTTTCCATCGTATTTTTATTTTTAAAAACATTAATAATTCAAAATTTAAATTATAAATATCAAAATAAAATTGTTAGATGTGATATATGTTATTTTCTCTATACACTCGTAAAATATTATTACATTTTAATTTTATTTTTATGTGAATTAATAAGTTGAAAAATCAATGTCTAAAAATTATCCACATTAGTACATTTTTTTTACAATATCTTGATGACAACTAAAACAAAGTTGAAATGTCATAATATTTCACATGTAAATAGATAAAATGATGTAGAACATATCCATAGAGGTGCTACTTTTACCCGATTACCCGAATCCGATCCGGAACCGAACTGGATCCGACCCTGATCCAATTAAATTTGGATAGGGTATGGTTTAAAAAAATATAACCAGT
Organism: Carex rostrata; assembly: GCF_964058835.1. Classification (NCBI taxonomy): domain Eukaryota; kingdom Viridiplantae; phylum Streptophyta; class Magnoliopsida; order Poales; family Cyperaceae; genus Carex; species Carex rostrata. The sequence goes on from NC_135919.1 coordinate 12,136,967, forward strand.
TAAATTATGGGTACGGTTACAAAATTAATAATTTAATATCCGATCGAGATCCAGACTGGAACTGATACTGTAATGGATAGGATATGAGTTTCACTTAATTATCCGACCTATAACCAAACTCGTCCCGATACCCGTATAATACCCGATAAAACATATATTAATAACTATTAATATATAAAAATATAACTTTACATATTAATTTTTGCATAAGCTGTGGTGAGCTCAGTACTTATGTGAGAAAATATAATGCAGTCACATATTCGCTATGTCTATACACACAAATGGATGCCAAATTTATTCTTTCCGTAACAGCCGCATTAATTTATTTAAATACAATTTATTGCTATGAATACATCATTCAATATTTGTCTTAATATCCTCTGCATAATAATGAAAATTTATTGTTCTCATTGATATGTCCTTTTTACAAATTATTAGTGTTCCATTCATAAAATTTTTGAACCATAAAAAAGAAAATCGTCATCTCCAATATTTTAATTTTTAAAGACTATATCTCTTCTTCAATAGAGTTATTATTTTTATTGTGTTATGTAGTATGATATATTTTATTATTTATGAACAAGATCAATAGTATAATTTTTATTTTGCGGTAGTTTTTAATTTATATTATAATGATTTATGATATGAGATGTTTCAAAAATTATTATATTTAAATGTAAATGATTTTTCAAATACTTTGGAGTTGTGACATATACCCGCTTCGGATCCAGAACCGCCCTGTATCCGAAACAGATCCGATAATCTACAAACAAGTTATGGATATCTATCTACCCGGAACCGAAAGACTAGACCTGAAATATCTTCGGGTAGATAGGTATTCAGATCCGGACCCAACCCGATTTGAAACAAATAAGTATATGAATCGAAATTTGGACCCAAACACTTTTAGGATACGGATCCAAATATAATAGTATCCAGATCTGACCCGACCCGATAGCACCTCTACATTGTTATACTTGGGGGCACCACTAATTAGCTAAAAAAACTGAAAATAAATGCGATTAAAAGTAAAAGAGATGAGTTTAGAGAAATTGACACGCGGGATGATAACGGAGTTCGGCAAAACAAAGGCCTACGTCTCCGGGGCGTCGCAACCTCTTTCTAGGTGCGCCTTTCTATTACCCAATATGAAAGGATTACAATTGTGAACCGAGAGCCCTTACAAAACGAGAAGTCACCGCCAACGAGAGATGAGCGCCGACGAGCCCTTACAACCAAGGGAAGTCACACAAGCTACTCAAGAACAAGAGAAACACTCAATATATTACTCTAACCTAATCTAATTAGAGATTAGTGAAGTGGGTTTGAGGTTGTTTGAGATTGATTGAGAGATATTGAAGTTTATATTGAAGTTTTAAGCTCAATCAACAATGGTGAAACCAAGCTCTCAGAAAATCGCCTATTTTGAAGTTTAGGGATGGCTAGGTTAGTTTGGGAAGAAAGCCCAATCCCCCATTTATAGAGTCAGCTAAAAAATGAGCTAATTGAGCTAAAACGTTACAACGTTTTTTCCCTTTAGGTTTTCAAATTGTCTGAAAGCTCAGTAAAACGTTACAACGTTTGTAAAACGTTACATAACGTTTTGCATTGTAAAAACTTGATCAAAATCAGGAATTTCTGAAGTTTGGAAATTAACTAAAACGTTATAGAAAACGTTATAACTTTTTAAAACGTTACAGCAACATTTTAAAACGTTACAAAAAACGTTATAACTTTTTAAAACTTTACAGCAACATTTTAAAATGTTACAGAAAACGTTATAACTTTTTAAAACGTTACAGCAACGTTTTTGACTTTGATCGAGTTGTTTCACAGCGTTTTCTTAAGATATAATCGTTATAACGTTTTACAAACGTTACCAACGTTTTTATCATGTTGAAACAACATCAAAAACACTTTACCAACTTTAAAATATTACAAATTAAATTCTTGATAAATATCTTCATGATTTCTTCGGTTCAAGCATTCTACACTGCAATTCCAATTCGGCTTGAACCTACATAATTCTAAAATAAAAGAAATCGTAAAATTCAATAATTGTATGTTTTGCAAATTAGTCAAATAGGCGAAAAAGATTATTGCGCGAACAACATACATATCCAATGGTTTTTTTTGTTTTTTTATTTTTAAGTTTCAAATTTTTAGTTATTAAAGTTTTTAAAAATGGAGGCATAATGGAGTTACCAAAAATAGAGGCATTTGAACCTAAGAAATATTTTTTCTAAACAATTTGTATAGGTAAAAAAATAAAAAGCAAGAGAGAATATATTCTACATATGGAGATGCAAACTTAAAAAATAAAGTATACACATCCTATTAGTTTTGGATAAATGGGTGGTCACCACTCCTGTCTACCAAGCTTTTTATTTCTGGAGCACGAATTTTAAGTTTATATGAAAATAAAAAGGGCACTAACTTACGAGTTATAATATATACATTAGGAATTAGACTAACATACAGATATTTATATTTATGTCAAAATACAAATGATTTAAATTATATATTTTTCTAAACATAATAATATTGTAGGATAGCTAACTATACTATTTTTAAAACTATTTTATTATTTTCTTAATTTTTAAAAGATAATCCTATTTTTTATGCAAACATTGTACCTTTCTTTTACCACCTTAGAGTCATTTCACACGTGTTCATTTATTGGACAACTATTAAATCATGCATATTTTTCACAAGTATTTCAAGTTGTACACCCACAATGTTTAAATCAAATTTAAAAATAAATAAAATTAATATGAGTTTAAATTTATCAAAGTAATTTATGAGTTTAACTTCAAACTTCAGTAGTTAGGTTTCAAACAATGATGTTGAACTATTGATTTTCATCTATTCTTAAATTTATACAATTTGAGCTTTAATATGAAAATTAGAAACATAAATATTTGAGTAGAACTAGGGTGTTTTTAAGTTCACTAAGCTTTTTGGTGAACTCAAGTCTAAAACCCATCAAATCAGCTTTAAATTAAGAATCCTAACCGTTGAAACCCGCCTACCTTACGAGTGATGCGTCTACATGTGAAAATTTTAAACATTCGAATTAATTTAATATAAAGTCAATTGGTCAAAATTAGTATAAAGTGACCGCTTGACTTTATACTAAATTAATTCGAATGTTTAAAATTTTAATATGTAGACAGATCACTTGTAAGATAGGCGGATTTTAACGGTTCAAATTCGTCATTTAAAGCCAATTTGACAGGTTTTAGACTTGAGTTCACCAAAAGGCTTGGTGAACTTAAGAGCACCCTAGTTCTACTCTAAATATTTAATTAATTTATCAAGAGGAGGGTTTACAATGTCTAAATTTTATGTGTCTCGATTATGTTTTTATTTTTTATTTTATTATAATATTTTTTTAAATTTATATGTTAAAATAAAACCGTTATATTTTATCTATATAATTTTCTCTATGTGTACATAAAATAGAAAAATCAATGTCCATAAATTATTTACATTGATGTATTTTTGTAAATATTGATACCAATCAAAACAAACTTAAAATATTGTCATCTTTTATACGTGTATAGAGCAAATGATACAAATCAAATTTATCACTTTTACTTTAGTATTAAAATTTTAAGTTTTAAGTTATTAAAATTTTAAAAATATAGACACACCGAAAAAACAAAATATTAAGGTATTAGAACCCTTCTCATATATCAATGAAACTAAAATCAGCGTTGTAAATTTGTTTTTTGTTTTTCTTTTGCAATAAAAATAGCGGGCAAGTTCCGATTTATTATATTGAAAAATGAAAAAGATACGAGGACCTGACAATTTTTATAATTAATTTAAACCTTAAGTTATAAATCACTTCTTGTTATGAATAAAATATTAATGTGGATGTCCATAACTCCCAATATTCATTCTCCACTATCCCCACTACTCCATGCACTACAATTGGAATTGATGGCCACTACTATTGGAATTCATTTCTCCATTTATTATTTGTTTGGTTTTCATTTACAATTTGTAGCCTATAAATAGAGGCATTGTAATCTTGTATTGTATACACATATGAGAAATATATGAATAAAGAGATTGCCATATTTTTCCTCTCTATTTTGTTTATTCTTCTTATGCTTGTTTATATTTATTTTATAACACGTTATCAGCACGAGAGTTCTACTAGTTGAAGATTCGAGGTAATTTTAATAACTTTTATTTCAATTTTATTTATATAAATAATACTTCCTAGTAATTGCTAAATGAAATAAGTTATCAATTTATTTATATTTATTTTGAGATGTTTAGTATGATTCATAGAATTTTACATGAAGTGCATTTTTTAATTTAATCTTCCTGAAGAAGATTTAAAAGAAAAATCTTCTTGAAGAAGATTTAAAAGAAAAATCTTCTTGAAGAAGATTTATATGATGTACAAATATTATATAGTGGTTCATATTTTTTTTTGCCTCAATAATTGAATCTTCTTGAAGAAGATTTTAAAATATATTAAGAAAATCTTCCTGAAGAAGATTTAAAGAAAAATTATGTGATGCACAAATTTAACATGATGTTCATATCTCAATAATTTAATTTTTCTTGAAGAAAATTTCAAAAGATATTAAGGTCTTCTTGAAGAAGATTTTAAGAAATTTTATATGATATGCAAAAAAAAAAAAAAAAAAAAATTCAAGTAATCTTCCTGAAGAAAATTTATGTTGTTCATAAAAATTAATATGAGAAGATTTCAATATATCTTCTTGAAGAAGATTTCAATAAGGTTTAAATGATGTGAAATTTTTTGATGTAATCTTCCCGAAGAAGATTCAAAAAATATTTCAAGTTTATATATTATCTTTTTTTTAGGGTAAAATGCATTTTACGTTTTTTCATTGATAAGAAAATTATTTACAGGAAGTTTATATATTATCTTTTACATTACAGTATGTTAATAAAATGGTCCGAATCCATCTGATTATATTGTTATGTTAATTAATGGCCCGAAGCCATATGAATATAAATTATGAAATTGGCCCGAAGCTATTTCATCAATTTTATCAATTGACTTGAAGTTCAATTATAAGATTAAATTATTGAAGCCACATGCTAATCATAAATTTATAATGTGAAATTTTGTTTTCATAATATGCAATTTTATATTTAGCAACATAACTAGCTCTATGATTAAACGTTGTTGTAATGGTTCTTGAAAATATTCCTTTTGATTTGTTTTGTTTTCGCTCTCTTGAATAAGTTGATTCGCATTAGTTAACTACATAATAAAAAAAAAATGGATGATTCGTATTAAAAACAATGAGTTAAAACGAAGCATTCGGAGAAAAAGAAATTTTCATTCCGTATTATTTTTTTTTGTCTTTTGTGCAATATATATATTTTTCAATAATTCAATCTTCTGGAAGAAGATTCTAAGAACAATGCTATGATTTTGATCTTCCCGAAGAAGATTTCAACAAATATTAAGAAAATTTTAAGAAATTTTTCTGAAAAAAATTTTAAGAAATTTTTCTGAAGAAAATTTATATAGAATTAATGTAATGTTCATTTTTTTTTTTAATTTAATCTTCCAGAGGAAGATTTCTAGAAATATTTTGAGTATATTTCTTGTCTTGTTATGGTTGAACAAAATAATAATTTCACCAGAAGTGGAAAATAATATGATAGACAAACTATTAGATATGAACGTGGTAATGAAAAAAAGACGCATCATTTCACTAGAAGTGGAAAAAATAAATGAACAAAAGGAATTACCACTAGAAGTGGAAAAATAATGAATAAAAAGAATGAAAAAAGTGACAGAATAGCGAACAAGAGAATTCATGATGATGGTAAAGTCACGTACATGTCGTACACCGATGTACTTGTCGTATCCAAAATATATTGTTGACATATATCAAACACAACTAAAAAAAAAAAAATAGAAGTAAAATGTTTAAAATAAATTAATCTTGTTGAAGTGATATTTATTACATTTTTTTATACAAGTGTAACTATATTGATGGAGAGTTATTTATTTATTTTTTTCGTTGAAGAATGAATATTTGATATTTCTTTTATCAACAATGATATAAATAATGAAGATATATGTCTCGCCGACAGTGCAACAACTCATACCATCATCAAATATATTTCTCTTATTTAGTAATGCAAGGAGCCAATGTTGACACTATTGCCGGTAGTAAAAAAAAAAATATTGAAGGCTCCGGAAGAGCTACATTGTTGTGATATGGAGGAACACAATTTATATTGATGATACATTATGTTATTCTAAGTCTCAAAGAAATTTATGAAGTTTTAAGAATATCCGTCGAAATGGATATTATATTGAGACAACTAATGAAAAATATTGAATATATGAAAAACAATGCATATTGAAAATAAATTGCATATGTTTTTTCTCCGACTTGTACTACATATATATTAGTGCAATTGAAATACATATTATTGTAAATCAGAAGTTTACATACAATAATATGTTTATAGTTTGGCATGACCGGTTGGACCATTCCGGATCAATAGCGATGCGAAAAATAATAGATAATTATGAACATTCATCAAAGAACTAGAAGATTCTTTAATCTGATGAAATTTTTTTGTGTTGGTTTTATTTCTAGAACGTATACAATATGATATTTGTGGAACATTATATCCAACATGTGAACCATTTGAAAATATTATGATTTTAATTGATGCATCAACAAGATGGTCACATGTATGTTTATTATCAAATCGCAACATGGCGTTTGCGAAATTACTTGCTCAATAGATTTGATTAAAGAGCATAATTTTATGATTATTCAATTATGAAAATACGTCTAGACAATATCGAAATTAATGTTGAACATCCTGTAGATGTTCGTATATAAAAAGAAGATATGATATTTTACATACAACAAAATTAATTCGCATCATGCCAACTAGTTATTATAAAGCTTTCCCTTATAATTGGTTTTTGGTCACATACCTAATATTTCCCATATAAGAATTTTTGAATGTGCGGTATATGTTATAATTGCTCCACCACAATGCACTAAAATGGAATATCAAAGAAAGTTGGGAATTTATATTGAATTTGAATCTCCATATATAATAGACTATCTAGAACCATTGATGGGAGATTAATTAATGGCTAATTTTGCCGGTTGTGATTTTGATGAATAAAAATTTCCAATCTTAGGGGGAGAAAACTATCAGCTGGAAAAAAAAATATATTAGTATGAATTATCATTGTCTTATTTTGATCCTCGTACTAAAGAATGTGAACTAAATGTTCAAAAGATAATTCATTTGCAAAGGTTAGTGAATCAATTGCCAGACACATTCACAAACTCAAAGAACGTGACCAAATCACATGTACCAGCTGCTAATGCTCCAATTAAAGTCGGTGTCCCTGTTGGACAGACTAATTATAACACGCATGAAGCGTGGAAAAGCAATCGGTTCCAAAGATTAAAAATATAAAAATCCTCGAAAAAGAAAAGGAGCAAAGAATGAAAATGGTCAAGTCGAGGATATGATAATTTCAGATAAAACTCCAGAAGAGAATAAAATTATAAGTAATATTGGAGTTCCAGCAGAAACTCAGGTATCTGAAATTCATGAAAATAAAGAGATCTCGATAAATTATATCATGAATGAAATAAGATGGAACCGAGATGAAATTGATATCAATAATATTTTTGTATATAATATAGCGCTAAACATAATAAATATTGAGGATCATCACTAGAAGTCTATTAAAGAATGTCGACAAAAGAATGATTGGCCAAAATAGAAAGGTGCAATTGAGGTAGAGGTAAACTCTCTTGAAAAATGAGAAGTTTTTGGACCTGTAGTCTTTGTATCTCAAGGTATAAAACCAGTATGATATAAATGAATATTTATGAGAAAATAAAATGAGAAAGGTGAAATTTTGAGATATACTCATATGTGGTGGATGCAACAAATTTTTGATATATAATTAGTCTGGCAGTCCATGAAGGACTTAATCTGCACCTAATGGATATTGTTACAGCCTATGGCTCGCTTGATAATGATATTTATATGAAAATCTCTGAAAGATTTAAGATGCCTGAAGCATGTAATTTAGGTTCTCGAGAACATTATTCAGTTAAATTGAATAAATTTTTATATCGATTAAAGCAATATGGACGCATATGCTATAATCGTTTAAGTGAATATTTATTGAAACATGGATAAAAGAATGATATGACCTATCCATGTATTTTCATGAAAAGATATAGAAATAATTTTATTGCAGTTTATGTTGACGATCTAAGTATTATTGGAACTCCTGAAGAGCTTCCAAAAGAATAAAATTTAAAGGAAGAATTTAAGATGAAAGATCTCGGAAGAACAAAGTTTTGCATTGGATTGCAAATTGAACATTTAAAAATGATATTTTTATGCATCAAGAAAATTATATTGCAAGAGTGCGGAAATAATTTTATATGGATAAATAACATTCATTAAGCAATCCGATGGTTGTAAGATCATTAGATGTAAATAAATATTATTTAAACCTCGAGAAAATGATGAAGAACTATTTGGTCCTGAAGTACCATATCTTAGTGCAATATGAGCACTTATCTTGATGAGCATACAATACATGATATATTATTTATAGTAAATTTATTAACAAGATATGGTTCTTCTCTCACGCGAAGATATTGACATATAATTAAACATATATTTCACTACCTATGAGAAAATTTAGCAATACACAAAAACAAGTCAAGTATGTGTTTGGTTAAGATCTGTGATTTAACACACTTGTCAGACATGTAGATTGTCTTTTAGAGAAATGATCCTGAATATCATATATGAATATAATATTATATGTATTGCTCAATGAAAGAAATGATACATTAAAGGAGATATAACAAAACATATTTCACCAAAAATTTTTTTCACATATGATTTCCAAAAGAATAATGTTATTAATGTTCAGCAAATCCATTCAAGTGAAAAATCCAGCAGATTTATTCACTAAGGCACTCCCTATAGCAATATTCAAAAAGCTAGTTAGTAATATTGGAGTTCGCCGACTTAAAGATCTTGATTGATGCTGTCATGAGGGGGAGTTAATATGCACTATATTTTCCTTAACCATGGTTTTTTCCACTGGGTTTTCCTGGTAAGGCTGTAGTTGCGTATTTAGAAGAATATTGTACTCTTTTTCCTTCACTATGTTTTTATCCCATAGGGTTTTTCCTAGTAAGGTTTTAATGAGGCATATTCTTATGTAATAGACATCCAAGGGGGAGTGTTATGAATAAAATATTAATGTGGATGTCCATAACTCCCAATATTCATTCTCCACTATCCCCACTACTCCATGCACTACAATTGGAATTGATGGCCACTACTATTGGAATTCATTTCTCCATTTATTATTTGTTTGGTTTTCATTTACAATTTGTAGCCTATAAATAGAGGCATTGTAATCTTGTATTGTAGACACATATGAGAAATATATGAATAAAGAGATTGCCATATTTTTCCTCTCTATTTTGTTTATTCTTCTTATGCTTGTTTATATTTATTTTATAACACTTCTAATTTTTTTTATTTTCATATATTTTACCAGATTTGATGAGAAGATGTTGAAGAAAATAATTCTGGGTACGCGTGCGGCGCACGTGATGAGGGAACGGATGCCAAGCGAGAGGAAGTTTCCTGGCAACTTGGTGCAAGGCCAAGGCACCGACCTATACAGCTCACAACTTGGACTGATCTGCTCCTTATATCTGGGTCCCACTTAATCTAACGGTTCACACGGTTTGGGCCTATGGCTGATTAAATTAGGGCCTCTCAGTCTGACACCAACACAGATGACAACTCAGTTGGGCTTTGTAAGTTTACTATGTGGGCCCGTGTGGGCATGTGGGTCATGTACTATAAGTCTATAATACAGGAAATATCATTTATACCCCTCTAAAAGCTTGAAAACCTACAAATTAGAAAGCTGAACATTTTTCTTCCAAACTACATATTTTTACTTTCTTAATAAAGGATAAAATGATAACTTCATAAATTTAAATTAGTTTTAATAGAAAATTTAGAGGGGTAAATATGATATTATAAATTTTAGGATGGAAGATGTAATTTTGAGATTTTCAGGGGCATGCATGAAATTTTCCCAATAAAATATTAATATTATTTTAAAAAAAATTATTGGGTATTTTATTATTGGAGACCATCTCTCAACTAATTTTTTGATGGCTTGTCCTGTATGTACTTTATGATGCTTTGCTGTCCGTGCGCTTATTTTTCTCGTATCAGAGGCGGTGGTGTTATTATATTAGCTCTGGAGGAGTATCTATTGTCTCTTGGTGGTTGCTCAGCATATTTATATGGTAAACTAATAATGTATATAAATGAATGCGGGGGATTTGTTGAGTTCAAATCATTGAGATCTGTTAGGTACTGCATGATTTGTGTTTTAAAGGATATATTTTCTGATAGTGGATGACCTTATTCGTTGATTTCAAATCATTGCTGTTGTTTTCATAAGAATGAAATGATGAATTACAAACAAAAAAATGAGATAATCAAATATATTAGTGATTATATGATAATGATTTGGTGATGAAATCAGAAAGATTTGGTGATGAAATCAGCATGTTTAACTTTCTCTATTGATTATTATTATATATAGGTTGGATGATAATTTTCAGGTAACAATATATTAGTTGAAAAATAAAGAAAAATAATTACAAAAGAAAAAGCAATTGTCAATAAAATAAAGAAAAAAGAAAAATAAAAAGAGTATCAAAATTCAAAACATAAGTTTCTCATTCCAGAAAAAAGAAGATTCATAATTTGTTTGATTTGAGGCGGCATGCTGTTCCGAATTTCTTTTATTTGAAGTTAATTTGGGATGATTTTGATTTGTTTTTCACTTGGCAACTTGCTCGGAGTGATTAGTTGTTGTAAACTGTATAAAATACTATTTCATACTAATTTTAAAAATTCAAAACATAAGTTTCTCATTCCAGAAAAAAGAAGATTCATAATTTGTTTGATTTGAGGTGGCATGCTGTTCCAAATTTCTTTCATTTGAAGTTAATTTGGGATGATTTTGATTTCTTTTTCACTTGACGACTTGCTCGGAGTGATTAGTTGTTGTAAACTGTATAAAATACTATTTCATACTAATTTTAAAAATTCAAAAATCATATGCCGATTTAAGAGTCGGCGAAACTAAACGCGATTCCGTCAGCACTTCCATCTGAATCCCACTCAATCCTCTCTCTTTTTTTTCTCTCCTCTCCGTTCAAGAAGGCGCTTCTACCTAATAAATCTAACTATTGTTTTTGCTGCTTCTGTTTAGTGGATCTGACCACTGCTCTTTGCTCTGTTCTATATCCAAGCAAGTGCTTTCGTCTAGTGGATCTGACCATTGCTCTTTGATCCGTCTTCTATTTTTTGAGTTCAACTAACGGTGGTGTGAATTCATTCCACCCCGTAATATCTAACTATAGTTATTATATGAATAAGGTATGTGTTTTTAATAATTGTTGCCGGTGATGATGACTTCCACATTGACGTCTCTTGTTTTGAAAGGTGATTGTTACAATCCGATTGATTTAGTTTTTAGTTCGGTTTGATTTAGTGCCTTCTCGGCTGCATATTCCTCATAGCGGTGACTGTTCTGATTCTGATTAATTCAGTTTTCGGTCCAATTTAATTCATTGCATTCTCAACTGTACATAGGGATAGAATCAATAGAGAACCTATGAATCTATATTATTCCATTTTAATCTCTTCCCGATACCTTCCAAGGAAAATCTCAAGAAGGAAGTTTCAGCTTAATGCAGATGGGTAAAATATCTTCGACTTTATAGAATTTTCAATTCCATGAAAACTTATTTTTAGTGTCACTTCTGACATCATCTACAACAAGTGGTGTCAGTTTTGGAATGCTTGACGGTATAATTATTGGTGAACCAGATGCAACCATTGCATTTGCAGGTAAAAGAGTGATTGAAGAAGTTATGGGGATCGAAGTACCCGAGGGTGTACATGAAGATGAGTACTTATTGGAAAAGGGCTTATTGGATTCAATTGTACCACATAATCTTTTTAAAGGTTTACTTAGTGAATTATTCGCGTTCCACAATATTTTTCATTTTTCTAAAAATAAATAGAGGAGGCTTATGAAAAAAGAATTGGTATGTTCCTTTCTATTGTTTATGGAATCATTTTGTTCTATTTTTTATTATGTTTTGATTCGAGTATCGATACGATGTCTACTAGAAGGACCAAGATAAATATACACACAGAGGAAACATTCAATAAACTTCTATCATTATAATTAAACAAAAATGATTAAATTTGTGTCCATAAAATACACATACTCCCTGTGTGTTTTTATTTCTATTTGTGTACAGCTAAATAATTTTAAAGACAATTATTGTTTAATATTTGTTTTTTTTTATTAAAGACACTTATTGTTTTTATTTATTTACAGGTAAATAATTTTAAAAACAATCAGTCTAATTTCATAACAATTAATATGTAACTTTTTACTTATATTAATAGCAGAACAATTCATAACAGTTAGTTTATAACTTTTTCATTATATTAATAGCAGGTCATTACTTCTCTTTTACCTACAAGCACTACAAATGCAATGCAATAGTTGCATCTGGTTCACCAACTTTTTGAATCAATACAATCATCTACAAACTTTCAACCAAAAAAGCGAAAAAAAAATAATTCAAAAGTCAAGTAGCAGCTCAAATATTCGCAATGATATCAGTCAAATGTAAAGTTTTGAAAAATTAAAAAATTAAGGCCCACAGCGCCAACGGGAAAAAAAGCAATTTAGGCCGAAAATCGTGTTTTATTTATAAGACGGAAACGCCCATTACCGAACTACTGTGATTGGTCAAAAATCGTGTTTTATTAATAAGATGGAAACGCTCATTACCGAACTACTGTAATTAAATGTTCACTAACTTAATAAAATTATACATTAACTAGTTTAGTTCGATTTCAAAATTTACGAATTTAAATAATCCAAAGGTTTATTAATATAATTATTTTCTGAACCCACCGATTGATCCCAAGACAGCAACTTCTTATCAATACAAAACGACGAAATATACTCCGAAAAACGGTACAAATTATACTAACTTGTTAAAAAGAAAAAAAAAGAAAGGAAAAACACCATTTTTCTCAAAAAAAAAAAATAAAAAAATAAGAGCACCTTTATTTATGTACCATGACTTCCGTTCAAAACAAAGACCCAATTAAACAAACATTATTAGCATACTGCTCAGGCGAAACATAGATGAATATAACACGCTTAATCCTCATTATCCCACAGCTCAGCAGTGCTCTTGTACGGACCATGAACCTTGTTAACAAAAAGAACCTCTCCATCCAGAACTCTCCTCTGTCAAATAAATAAACACATAAATAACCAAAATAAACAAAATATATAGTGGGACTTTAATATTATGCAGCACATACTAATTAGTCCATATTATCAATTAATATATTCGTTTTCGAATTCCAGTTAATCGATATGAAATGTTCAATGTGATTTTTTTTTAGTATTATTTTACTATCACTACTTTTGAATTGTCATAATCTTTAAATCATGTGCTTAAAATAGTAAATAAATATAGAATGTAAAATTTGAGGTAAATTTCACTATTGAAGACAGAAAAATAAAAATAAAATACCTGATCTTTGATGGTGCTCAAAGCTTGAAAATATTCTTCTGGGATATCCCAATTGAAGACTTGAATGTTTTCATTTATTCTCTCCTCTTTTGATGACTTGGGTATAACACTGGTTCCCCTCTGAATTCCCCATTTTATCAACACTTGTCCAGGAGTTCTGTTCACCTTATTAGCTACCTGCATTATTTGTAAATGCAATTAAAATAAACACAATTTAATCCCAGATTCAAAGATTTAATAAATTAGATTGGATTAGAACAAACCCTGGCGACGACTGGATCGTGTATGAGGTCTCTCTCGCTAGATCCCAAAGGTGAGTACGCCTGACATTTAAACAAAACATGTTTAAGCTATGCAAATTTCAAAAACTTCTTGCTAGCACATATTATAGCCTGCTATCAATGTGGTTATTTTTGGGCCGGGCCAGTTTACGGGCCACTGTCTAATTGCTTTTTGAAGTGGGCCAATGTCAAGGACATGTGGACTATCATTTTTGTGATTCCTATTTATCATTTCAATGAAATAGGTTAACTGAATAACTGTACTGGTACTTTTCTCTTAGCCCTTCAATCTTTTCCATTTTTTTTTTCTCATTTTTTCCCATTTTTAAGGAAGAAAAAGAAAAGAAAATAATAATAAAAGATACGACTTGTTATTATTACTTACAGTTGCATGAATTCCATGCTTCTTGCAAGCTTCAAGCATTTTATCATTCCTCCAACCAGGATGCATCTCCATCTACATGAGAAACAAAAAATCAATCCATGAATTTACAATTATTTCAAACAGTTAAAATACCCTCTAAGTAATGCATATCTAATCTATGGCATGCGCACCTGGCATACAGAAGGTTTGATCTGTGCAAAGCTTAACAGCCTGTTGAGCTTTTTAATTGTGTAGTTACACACACCGATATCTTTTACCAGACCGTCTCTAACTAGATTCTCCATTTCTTTCCACACACCTTCCATGTCAAACTCTAACACCTCCCCTGCTTCTGGAGGCCTATGAGCGCCGTCTTTCAAGCGGAACGGCCAATGTACCTATCAGTTCACATATTCGTTTTAGTCAAAGATGACACCAAAGATAATCGCTATAGACATAGTCATAACAACATATAATTTTAATTTTAGTACCAAGTAGAGATCAAGGTAGTCCAGCTGTAACTCCTTTAGTGTATTCTTCAATGCATATTTTACTCTATCCGGGGACAAATCAGAACACCTAAACATAAAAAAACATTTTCTACAAGTTATGCTATTGATATAACTACTTCCAAATTGGTAATGCTTACTGGAAAGCTATAACATAAAGAGCGCAATTGAGCTTGAATTTACCATAATTTTGAAGTGATGAAGAGATCTTCTCTAGCTATGCCAGCTTGCATTGCAGCTTTGAGTCCTTCACCAATCTGTAGGTTAAAGCAATTACATATGTGCTATGAAGGAAAATGAACATGTCGGTATTCTATCTTCTTTTTTTTTTGGAATTAAAACAAGGCGGGATACTATACCTCTTCCTGTACGCCATATTCTTTTGCTGTATCAACATGCCTATATCCAGCCTGTGATTTCAATTTTGATAAAATAACGTTCATATAAAAGACATTTCATTAGTCTGACAGAATTAAATTGCATGAATTCTCTCTTCCTTCTCTTCTAGTTCGATTAATTTATCTGATCTCAACTTCAGTTCCAAGCATCCAAATTAAAGAACCACCAGCATTGTGCAATTAGAACAAAGTAAAAAGAAAGCATGGATCACTGGATATTTTGTCACGTCCTAGGCGTAAGTCAAAATTTCACTCTTTTGTTTCATTTTCATATGTTTCTTAAATTTGAATATTGAATTTTGCGCTAGTAAATCACCTTCTACCCGAAAAAAATATTAAAGTTTATTGCAGCCACTCAAGTACACAAGAACAACAAGAAAAAAATTAGTATATTTGTATAATATTTTTGTAAGCAATTTTATAAAAAGTTTAATGTAATATTTCCTATATATTTTTTCTTCGTGATACGTGAAAGATTCTGTTTGTGTTCTCGATTGATTTCGTGAATGAATTTTCAAACATATTATATATTTGATTAATATGCGATGAAATACATATAGACCATTCAACTTTAGTGTGCTGATATATAACATATAAATATTTGTTAATGAAATTCAGAAAACACACAGAAACAACAAAAGAGAGATAGAGAACCTTGGTAATAGCAGTGAAGACCAATTTAGCGGCATCCGAACCGGAGCGCCAAGTGCCGAGCCCAACTGAGGGGATCTTGTGGCCGCTGAACAGAGTGAAGTACTCTGCTTCAGCATGTATATGTGGTTCTCTCACCTCCTGTGCCATTGCCATTCCTTCCCAAGTTTCTCTCTAGCGCCCTCTCCCTTTCTTTACAAAAAGCTTCTACAAATATATGCTTGTATAGTTGTATGGGGTTGGCTGGACCTGGATAGGATGAATCATTAGGAGGAAGGGGGTTTTAAAAAGTTGGTATAGGAAAAGGAAATTCAAGGTGGCAGGACAGGTGTTAGCTTGAAGTGGACACGTGGTGGGATGGTTTGTTTAAGAGGATGAATGAGAAGAACCTCCTAGGAGGCCAGGAGTCTGTTTTTAGAAAGGAGAAGCTAATAGGAGCTAATTTTTTATATGGAAGTATTGAACTAGAGAGGAAAAAAAAAAAAAAAAGACGGACCAGAGGATCGTGGCAACAGCGGTTGCTGGTTACGTACTATTAACCGTCTGATTTGATCGGACGGTTTAGCTCAGTTTATTAGATAAAAATGAGACTAAGATCTAAATAAAAGAGCGTTGTTTTTAGTTAGGTTCAGACGTTTAGCTTTATTCTAAATGGATATTTAGATGAAAGTGAATTTTCGAATATTTGAAAGTTATCTCTTTTATAATCATGTTTTAGTCATAATTAGAGTTAGGCTACGGTATTTAGGGGTGTTCAAACGGTTCGGTTTAATCGGTTTTGGACCGAACCGAATTAGTTCGGTTTAAATGGTTCGGTTATTTCGGTTTATTGGATCGGTTCGGTTTGCTTTTCAAAACCGAATTATAACTTCGGTTCGGTTCGGTTTGAAAATTTTCAAAACCGAAATAACCGAACCGACCGAACTATCATATAATATGAATTTGATCGGAACCACTCCGGTTTATTTTTTAATACTCCGGTTTATTTCTTAATCAATTGCTTTAAATACTTGGTTTATTTTTAAATAACTTAATTTATTTCTTAATACTCCGGTTTATTTCTTAATATACTTCCGTTTATTATAAATCAATTGTTTTAAATAAAAAATAATAATATATTTCGGTTTGAACCGAACAAACCGAAATAAAACTTCGGTTCGGTTGCAATGCTAATTCGGTTCGGTTCTATTTTTAAAACCGAATTATAACTTTGGTTTGCCAAGTTTGGTTCGGTTTCAACCGAACCGAACCGATGAACACCCCTAGTCGGTATTATACATAGCGGAATATTCTGTAATATAGATTAATATTTTTGTTTTTAAAATTCAAATATTTCATATGAATCAGTCAATATATTTTCTATGTAAAAATATACTTTAGATTAAATTTAATATTTTTTACAATTCTTTTTATAATTTTTTAAATAGATAGAAAATCACTTGATTTAAAAATAGAAGTAAAACTAGGGTGTTCTTAATCTCACCAAAGTGTTTGGTGAGCTTAACTTCAAAATCCATCAAATCGATTTCAAATGATTAATCCGAACTCTTGAAATCCGCCTACCTTACGAGTGATGCGTTTACATGTGAAAATTTTAAACATTCGAATTAATTTAGTATAAAGTCAAGCGGTAAAAAAATGTTCAAAAAATGAATGCACTAAAATTAATTTATTAACCTTCTGATTTTGACCAATTAACTTTATACTAAATTAATTCGAATGTTTAAAATTTTCACATTTAGACGCATCACTCGTAAGATAGACGGGTTCCAACAGTTCGAATTCGTCATTTGAAACCGATTTGATGAATTTTGGAGTTCAGCTTACCAAATACTTTAGTGAGCTTAAGAATTCTACTCTAAAAATAGTAATATTTTATTTATCTAAACAAAAAAAATATAAAATATAAAATTTAATATACAAATACATTTTCATATAAAGAACAATATTAAACAGTTTAAAATTCATTATTTTAACTTTAAAAAGAAAAATATTAATATGTAGTACGGATCAATCCACACCATGCATGATACATAACTGCACTCCAGAAGAATTATATTAATCAGTCAGACAAAAATCCGAACGGATAATGATTAGCTGTAAGATAACATTAAATCACAAGATTTTAATTTGTTATAATTTTTATGATAGTAAGATTTAAATTAAATATGGAACACAATTTCAAAGGATTGTTATATCTAAGCTAAAATGTGAAATCATAAACTAAGGCCTTCGACAAAATTTTTAAACCGTTATGCAGTTATGATTTTACAGATGGAAATATCAAACATGTTTTGGATGTATAACTTCATATAAACTATATTATACAATCAACAGAACTTAAAAGACGTTAACACACATGTACCTGGTAAATCTTTATCCAAAAATTTCACCAGAATTATTTATTAACCAAAAATGATAGGTACAAGGCTTGCAGAAATAAATGTTCTCTCCATCAAAACTTCAGCCATACAGCAAAGGTCAGTTGCCAAGAATGTATATACATACGGCCTCAAAACCTCAATATTTATATGCAGCACCACAATTCTTCTTTACTCCATCCAGAGTTTGTAAACTATTGTTTTTCTTCTTTATTGGTATATTTTATGAACAATTGTTCTCAGCTTTCTATCCTTGAAGAAATATTCCTCATCAAATTTTTTACTTCTCTCCTGCGGTGTTGTTTCTACAAGTTATGACTGTCATCTGATTGGTTATTGCTGTCTTCTACACTTTGTACTTCTGTAATGGAGTCCTCGATCACTGGCATTTCAGATGAAGCCTGAACTGAGTTCATTTGCACTTCTGTTGCGGTGCACTCTAGCAATGGCCTATCTGGTGAAGCGGAAACCTGGACTGAACTTGGTTCGTCCTTACTCCTCTGTATTCCAGTATACCTTGCCAGATCAACCCATTGCTTCATTGACAATCAAAAGCACACATTTAAATTGTGATTCAAAAAAGAAAGAGGCCCACAAAAAAACTTTGCATGCTCTGATTGGGCCAAAAGTGTTAGTTCTATAAAAGCATGAATATAAATGGAGAAGCGAGCCTAACCTGAGTTCCCCAGTATGAGTTGATTGTGCGTGCAACAAAGGACAAAACATTTGCAAGGAATGGTTGGTTGTAATAAGATATCAGGTATTCAGAAAATCGATGCTCTACTAATCCAGCAATCACCTGCATTCAAGTGCACTATTTAGAAACAGAAAACCCAGAGAAAAATATTTAACAAAAACCCAAAAAGTTGCAACATCAATACACCATATCTAATGGCACCAGATGTCATCAACTATTAATATGCTAACAAACAATTACCTGGTACCGTAGATTGGCCGAAGTACCAAGAAAGCTTCCATAAACAGCCGCAGACTTTAAGATAGGTGTTCTTCTGCGCACATCTTTTGAAGCAAGTGAAGGGTTCAAAAACCTTCTCAACCCATACAAAACATCAGAAGCCACCCCAGCACCTATACTTGAAATTACACCAACACTGGCTAGTTTCGTGCCTCCAACGAGCACTGCCGCAACCCTCTGAGTTAGATTCCAATCAGTACCAACAACATTTTTCTGAAATGCATTGTCAGGGAAGGAACCAATGAAACCTTTGAGCAACTCAAGGTTTTCACTAGGAGAGGAGTCATTTGCATGGGAGAGGAAGGAGATGGTTGGGGCCGGGAGCCACACAGTGAAGAAATCGACTACTATGCCTCTAATTGTGTCAGTTAAGACGTAATCTATCTCCTCCCAGAAACGGCCTTTGCGCCTCTCGTATTGTGCCAGTAGAGTTGTTGTTATGGATATGGCCTCTTCTATGGCTAATCTGTTGAGAAACTTGGGATCTGCTAATAATCTCTCGCGAAAACCCTAAATAATAAAAGAAAGGTTTAGTTATTTTTGTGTCTAAATAATAAATAGGATGGATAACTGTCTCATATTTGGTGTCTTCACTATGCCTCTATTTTTTTCAAATTTAACTAAAATCTAAAAGTCTGATATCAAAATAAACTGTACAAGTGATCTACATCAGTTTTTCTACATGAACCCAAAAACTATGACATTTTGATTCGGTATTGATAAGCATCAAGAGTTTGTAAAAAATCATTGATGCGGGTAATTGTAGACGTTAACTCTCCAAACTCTTAATCCCAATAAAATAAAGTTCAAATGCAACCACTTATGCACATGTAGAGGAAGTAGCATAAATTGCATCTAACAATTTTATTTCTTCATTGAGTTCCAAAAAATTTGTCATGAAGGAATTTTAATGTGGAGATATTATGGAGGCATGAAATAAAGGTATTTGAACCTCCTTATAAAAATAAAAAATAAAATATATGTACATGATCATGTAAAAACATAATGAAAGAAATATTACCTGAAATCGGTGTGTGAGTTCAGAAATGACAGGATACTTTTCAAGGTCGAAAAAGTTTTGCAATATTTCAGGTGAGACCACACCAAGATCCAGTCCTTTTTGTATATCCTGAATAAGTCCATACAAAATAAAATAAAAATAAGAATATAAGAATATCTATTTCTTTCTCTCCAAAGCAAAATAAATCTATAATCAATGATTAAGGCTAAAATATGAATGAAA
The DNA here is from genome assembly GCF_964058835.1 of Carex rostrata. Taxonomy (NCBI): domain Eukaryota; kingdom Viridiplantae; phylum Streptophyta; class Magnoliopsida; order Poales; family Cyperaceae; genus Carex; species Carex rostrata. Next base: position 12,157,470 of record NC_135919.1, read on the forward strand.
CCTGTGGCAGGCCCTCTCTTCTCCTTCCAGCTGCATTCATAACCCGCGCAATTTCAGCCCGATCAAAGCAATTTCTGTTACAGGGCTTAGCAGCAGAGTACCACAGAAAATCAGTGAGAGGAATCTCCCCCTCCCTCCTTATATCTTGCCTCTCTGGATCAAGTAAAACCACCACTTGGCTCTTCTTCTGTATTTTCCTTGAGATCCGTGCTGGCACACCAATCCCACGGGACCCATATATGACGTGGCTTGCACCGGTGATAACTATCAGCATACCAGTGGGCTCCCCATCCATGATGGCTTGTAGAACTGTCTGTGAAATGGTATAGTCATCTACAACCCGTGCCTGTGCAGACAAGTATGCAGTTGGGCCGAAGGGGATTTCACGATTAGGTGAAGAAATTCGGTCAATTAAAGATCGTCCTGATATGGATGTGAAGCCTGAGATAAACCCTGACCCAGCAGGAGGAGTGTAGATTTTGCGGTCGGCCTTGGAGAGGCCATGAATGCCTTCAGCCTGGACTGTTCTCAAGACCTACTCAAGAGAAAAAATAGTTTCTGGATTGAAAACTTAAGCTCGACCTATGCTCAATCTGGACTTGTTAAGCATGTCATAAAAACTTTGTACTGTATTAATTTTCAGATGGATTTTTCAAATGATAATTTTCACAAGGATTCTGCATTATGTGAAGTTGCAAAAGGAGTTCCTTAATTTTTGCCCTGCAGTGACCTATTCAGAAGGTATTGAAGTTCCTGAAGAGATAAGGTACCAGATTAATGTTTTCAATAATTGAGGGGAATTCTGCAAATCTTGCACAAGGACTGTTGTGACTGTTCCTTGAATTTTTTTGCTCCATAAATCTTATATATTAATCTATGATCCAGAGACACTGTTCATCTACAGTATCCGCTACAGTGCCTCTCTGGCAAGTGGGACCCACTTTTTAGTGATATTAAACTTATTCAGTATAGAGACTCAACCTCTCAGATGTTAAATCAACAAAGCCTATTCTGTGGTCTGGATTGGTATAAAGTGAAGCTGACAAATTACCTGAAGGGGAGTGCCGCAAGCAACAAGCTTGATTTTGTTTTCCCGGCAATAATTCAAAAGAGGTTCATACTCCTGCCAGCGTTGTTCAGGCCAGTGAAATGTGTACGATTTCAATCCCTTCCCATCAATTCTGTCAAAAATATTGACTTGTCATGAACAATGTTGCCAAGCATCTCATTATCTCACTAGTTTGGACCAAAATGATTCCTTCAAGCTCATTAGCCAGTAGGCCCAGGACTATGAGCCTACCTCTCTAATTTGCACTGGGAAAATTCATATTACACAAATAATGGACACCATAGTTCATATACTTGCACTTAAAGGAGTTTTTTTCTTAACTGAGAACAGCACCTTGGAGCAAATCCGGGCGCTGTTAGCTAAAGACTGGGAGGTGAAGATATACGAACTGAGAGAAAATGGAATGGTTGTGCTGATCTATTAGCAAAAAATGCACTTTCAAGTGGCATTATTTTTAAATCTTTTCCTCATATAAATAATTTGTGTTGTGCGGATGTATTAGGTGATGTTTAATAAAATTGGAGTTATACTCTTCTGATGGCTATGCCGAAGGAGGGGTGTGCTTTATTCCTTTGTTTGATGAAAAAAAAGAGAGCTATTTTCTTAACTTCACAGATATCAGGCATATTACCAACTTAAAGTAAAACTAACAACTATAATTTTTTTTTAAAAGCTAACAACTATATATAACATAATGTTTCTAACAACTCTTGAGGATAAATGATGCCTGCTTACAAACATTTGCTTCTACCGCTGAACAATTGACTAATAATCTCTCAAATTGAAAGAACTAACCTCCCATCCATAAACTGATTTAATGGCTCTTGCAAATCCCTCGGAAATGCCTCAAGAGCAAGCGACACTGGCCGCTCCAGCTCAGCACACCGGCTCCTCAAATTCTTTACAATCTCCAATTCAAGAACCCGATCGTCTCTATCTGGTACCATCTCAGCCTCCCCCAAGTACACCACTCGAGCCGCCATCAGTTTCTCCCACACTCTACTTCTGTCCTTCCCCACCGCTTGTGGCTCCCCTATCACAGTCGCGTCGTAAACCCTAGAAAGCACCTCCGGCTCCACTTCTTTTTCTTTATTTTTCTCTTTTGAAATGTCTACGTCGGATGAGGGAGTGGATGGCGCGGGGACGGGGGCCGGTGAAGTTGTCTCCTCTGCCCTGGCGGTGGATAAAAGACAGCTGGCGGCGAAAGCCAGGGAGGGGACAAGGAGGAACTGTCGGCGGAGGACGGAGGGGGAGGACTCACGCGTGTCATCATCTCCGGTCGGGGCGTGGCGAAGCGCGGTGGTTCGTAGTGGTCTTTTGCGGCGGAGAGGACGTTGGAGGGAGGTGGAAGTGGAGACGGTGGGTTTTGGTCGGACAGGAGAAGGAAAGTACTTGAGATCCGAAATGGCTTGTGTGTGAAGCATTTTTTACATTAAGCAGCAGCTATTGGTTTAACATTACTAGATTTTACAATGGTTGGCTGTTGTGTTGCCACTGCTTGTAAGCCGGCGGTAATGAGCGGGAGCTGACAAGCGGAGAATCCCGTTTGTAGAGATTTTTTAGATAGTTTATTCCTCCTCGCGGTTTCTTTTTTCGAACTTCTTTATTTTCCTGGGGTCAAGGACTCAAAGTTGCCTCAGCTTTCTAGTGGTAAAGGGTCTAAAGACACATGATCTTTATGTGAGAGGTTATAAGTTTAAAATTCAGATGAAATTTTTTTTGTTGTTGTATTACAAGAGTATTAAATAGTTAGGTGACTTGACTTTCAACTTTTACTCAATAATTTATTCATTTGTTTTATTATAGCTCATTTTAAATTTATAAAATAACTATTTTATTCTTACATTAAAAAATTAAAAATATATAACATGTGTAAATTACATAATTGATCCGTTTATGAGGGTAGGATAGGGGTGAAAACGGAGCCGGATTATCCGGCCGATATCCGCTCCGTATCCGGATATAATCCGAATCCGGATAATCCGGATTCGGATAATTCCCGGATACGGATTCGGATAATTTTCGGAAATCCATAAAAGATTCGGATACGGATACAGATTCGGAGTCCTAAACGGAGCGGATATCCGGATTATCCGGATTCGGATAGTTTGGCCAAACTCATATAAAAGAGGAATAAATATTTGCTATAGGTGGGATTTGAACCCATGTCCTCCCATCTCAATGCCTTAAGACTAAGCTTCAAACCACTACACCACAACATCTTTTGTTACCATACACTTATTTGATATATATATATTATATGAATAGATTATCTTTCATCTCTTATAAGTTCATTAATATTTATATTTAATGTTTTAATTAATATTTGTATTTTAGAAGTTCATATATCTTAATTATCCGACCATTATTCGTTTTATATCCGTATTCGAATCCGTATCCGTGGACTATCCGTTCCGTATCCGTATCCGTTTAAGGAGGATTTGGTTTTGAATTTTGATATCCGTTTACTATCCGTATCCGTATTCGTATCCGCTCATTATCCAACGAATGCGGATATGGTATTAGCATTATCCGCTCCGTATCCGCTCCGTTTTCACCCCTGGGGTAGGAGGTTAATTTATTTACATTAGGCGCATACCCAGTTAATAGACCACTGTACAACTCCTCTTATTATTTCCACTAAATTTGTATCCTTTCAAGGAATACAATAATTAAGTTCCCACAGATTATTCACATCTAAATAGTCAAATATAAAATTATTGTAATTTGCAATCCAACTCCAAATTGAATTAGCCATCTTGACAAGAAACAAAAAGATGATCAAACATATTTCAAAATGTTTGGCCCAAAATGTAATATTTAATTTTATGCAACGTTCTAAATAGAAAAAAAAATATCAGATTGTTTTATCCTTAAAACATTTCTAATTGGTTCCTAAAATTTCATCTGTATCAATTAATCTTGAACTTGCGAAAAAAAAATAGGTTCTGTACTTTTATTTGAATTATATCGGTCCTTCAATGTCAAGTTATAATCTTCCATCTTTATTCTGGAATGATCAATTAGTTTTTTCTTTAAAATTTAAGAACCAACCTGTACGAACCAATTTTGTATTTTTCTAAAGTTAAAGAATAAAATAATTTTATTTTGGAAGTTGTAATAAAAATTTAAGAGTAAGTTAATACTTAAAAAAAAAACTTATTAATAGTCAAAACTTGCTATTCATGAAACTTGAACTGAATAGCTAACTGCATATGATAAGGTTGCATCGTCAGCACTCAGTAGTCGGTCCTCCCCAAACAAAGAAAGAGAGAGAGAGAGAGAGTTGGTCCAAAGCCAAGACATTTTTTTTCTTTGGAAAATCCAAAACCAAGAAATGTGAAGCCTACGTGAAGAGATAAAGATGGAGACCGAAAGAGAGGCTCAAGTTTGAGGTTCAATTTCTCAGCCACACATCCATAAATTTGCAGTCTTTTCATCTCAAGCAACTTTTACAGGCCACATTTTTCTCGCTTAAAATTGCATAGAGACGTGCCTCTCTGCGGTTCACGAGGGGAAAAAAAATTATCGGTTTCATTTTTGAAAGAGGGCCCGATAAATAGGCGCTGGCCACGGACCACCCGATCCGATAAATAAATTTTGATTCTATAAAACTAGTTATGACTCAATAATTTGGTTGAGCTAATTCGTTATTCTAACATAAAAAATGTTATAAGTCAGAACTACTTCTATCTTAAGTTTGAAAGAAAAAACTATTTTATAATTTCGTCACTTATTTTTCCATGAAGCAAGAATCAGAGTCACAACAATAATTACTCAAGACCATAAAAAAAAAAAAATTTAGACCATAAAAAAAAAAACAATAATTACTCAACAACTGCAAGATGTTTTACTCACAAAAAGTACAAACTATGGTAGAAGGGCATGTAAGAATCAAAAGCTACATAGCGTGCTTTCTAAATATATCCAAAACGAAAACGAAAAAAAAAATAACGAAAGTACAAAAATTACAAAAATAAAATTATCACGTTACAAGTTTTAACAAAGAGGGTAATCAACCGGTGCCGGCTCGAGCGACTCCAATTCACCGACGCCATCCTCCACCAAGAAAGCCATGGCAAGTCCCCATGTGATATGCACATCCAAATGGCAATGCATTAACCAAACCCCTGGGTTATCTGCCACGAACCGTATTACCGCCCACCCGTTAACCGGCACACCAACGGTGTTCCTTTGCGGCGGATCAACTAGGTTAAACTTGGATGTGTCCTTCTTCGGGTCAAAATTACCAAAACCTTCTGCTAGTATGTAGAAATCGTAGCCATGGATGTGAATTGGGTGGTTCTCACCGGTGACAATGTTAGTTCCTTGAAGCACGAGCTGCACGACCGATCCAAATTTCAGCGGGTAGACCTTGGTGCCCTTGACGGGTTGATATAACGCCTGGCTGATATTTTGAGCCGTGTAATCAAATTGTACCGGAGGCTTGGATGGGAAATCAGTGGTGTACACTCCTTCAAGGCCGTAATGGTGTGCTTGTAGAATGGAAACTTGTGATGGAAGCACAAAGGAGAAGTTGTTCATGCTTGCAGCGAAACGGGTATTGTTTGGTCCGCCGCACTTTTGGCTCTTCGGACAGTTGATTAACCCAAGACCAACTGTGAAGAAAAGATTTTCATCAACCGGCTCTGGGATTTTAACCTTTGCCGGGCTTCTAAGACTGGTCGTAAAGGCGGTGGCAGTCGCAGTGTCATTAAAGGCTGGAAGATAGGGGAAAATTGGCGGGATTCCACCAGGTCCGGGTTTGGTGCTGCAACCGCAATCATATTCCAAAATGGCAGTGGTGGTGGTATTGTCAAAGGCAACGCCTTGCGCACTGGAATAAGCACGAGCGGCAATATAGTAGGAAGCGATCGCTTGGTCCATTTTGACCAGTACATCAGTTGTCTGGCCGGGTGAAATCAAGATGACAGATGTGGTAAAGGGTTTCGTGTAGAGAGCATCGGCCCCAACAACCGTCATTTTGTGGTTGGCAATAGTAACAAACATCTCAGTGTTGAGAGCTGAGTTAATGAACCGGAACAAGGTGGTCTCGCCGGCCTTTACGGGGATGGTTATTGTGTCTGCATATAAATTTTATTTATAGGTTATTTCTGGATTCAGTATATATGCACAATAATATATATTTGGTATGGTTAATTTCTCTACTGACATGCCTGAATCATGGCATAAAAAACCTGTGTTGGTCAGGTTCATCTTGTCATTTTTTCTTTTCTTTTAATTTAATTACGAATGAAATGAACTGGACTAATCAAAGTGCAATTTACCATCTCTAGAACAGTTGAAGAGATCGCCGGGTTGGCCATTGATGGTCAAGGCATCGGAGACATTTGGGGCAGCGCCGGTGCGTTGTGCCTCATTAATCACATCAATTGGATTCGCATTCCACCATTCTCCTGCATAAATATTTAAACTTACATAAATTGATAGACAATTTTAATACTGCTTATACACTATTAAATTAAACTATTAGTTGCTAATTCGTGTAAGCAACCCGCAGTGCCATTCCAACTGAAAAAAAATTGAAACTTGAGAGAGAAGAGAATTGAAAGAGACCTAGTAGGATAGGAACTTCTCTGATAGGCTTCTCATCAAAGGGGTATGAATTGTTGCCTCGAGGGTATATGATTAGTGCACCGTAGACAGTTGCTCTGAGCCAGGAGCTGTGAGCATGCCACCACAGAGTGCCTTCTTGTTCCTCAATCGTAAACCTGTACTTGTAACTTTCTCCCGGCTTGACGGGGCACTGAGTCACAAACTCGGGTCCATCTGCCCATGCTGTCCTCTTCTGCCTTATCCCATGCCTTGCACATAAAAAAATTGTATCTAATTAAAAGAAGAAGAAAATTTGATACCAGATTTTGTTTTTCTTCTTGGTGAAATAGACAAATTAAACATCTATGTCATGTGTGCAGTAATGTGTAGCTAATTATAAAATGTATCCAAAATTAGTTAATTTACGTGTTGACATTTGATGGTGAAATTAAATACAAATACATATATCAGGTTACAGGAATATCTGTGGAGATATTAATATGTAATTAGATTACTCACCAATGAATTGTAACATTATACTCAGCTTTGTTAACCACATTGATAACAAGAGTGTCTCCCTCTTTAACCTCGATGGTAGGTCCCGGGAACTGCCCGTTCACTGTTATAATGTTGTGTGTATTGCACAGCCTCTTCACTGGTGTTTCTTGAACCTGATCATGGAAAATGCATTAATTCAAGTGTAAATTTGCATACAAGAACCCAAATAGCTAGAGTAGTATATATATACCCCAAACTAGAAATGATGTAAATAAGCAACAAATATAATACGTACAACAAAGTCGTGGTAATGCACTTCTGCATGTGTGTATGATGAGAAGAGAAAAAATAACCCTAACAAGAGAGAAATGAGCCAAGTTGCCATGTTTGAGGTGTTTAGTTTACAACTATTGTATATATGGAAATATAGCTAGCTAGAGGCCGGTGTGCCAAACTAATTAAAGCAAGTTGTACTACAAATGAAACCGAGGGGCCGGGGCAGGTATTTATATAGATTATATTCCAGGTGGGATATCAAGATGCATGATTGTTTATTTGTGGGTAGGTTAGGTTGTTTTGATAATTTGTATATATTTAAAGAATAAAGATTTTAAATTTATTTTCAAAAGAGGTTTGGCTAGAGAGACCTCCTGATCAGTCAGTCCTTCATTGTTCAACTTCATAGTTATAAGTTGGTGCACCCACTTGTCCTTTTCCTTTAGTAGTATAGGCGCGTCTCTCATTAGATTTCCTTTGACAAGTCTTGATCAACTAATTAATGATTAATGATTTTGACAAATTCACTTTTAATTAACCAAACTTTTTTTTTTTCCGTTGTCTACACATATGCACGGAGGTTTACATAACTACTTCAGGGAATTTGTCAACAATTAAGTATAATGCTGCTCATAATTGATTAGCAATAACACTTTTTTCGTTGGGATGTAGATGGAAATTTGTTTCCTGTCCAGCTAACTAGCTAGTAAGAAATCCAATTAGATTTAAGCAATTGCGAGCTCTTTCACATGAGAACATATGAGGAAATTAACTAACAAAATTTAGATGCCGGGTATAATTTAGTGCAACACCAAGAACATGTGGTTGTGAAAATTAACATATTATTTTTTTAATAGTTCTTGGAAAACCAATATAATTGTGTGTATTCCAAATAATCTAAAATATATACTCTATAGATGCCGGGTGTAATTTTACCCCAATAATATATAGAAAACATTATTAAATAATTTCAACAATTAAATTTTATAGAGTTTCAAAGAAAACAAAAATGTATGAGTTTATCATATACATCTAATGTCAAGTAATTTTAATATCGTTAGATAAATACATAAAAGATCGTTAAATTCATACTGTCAAAAAGCTTCAAAATATTCAATGAATGAATATTAAGACATTAACTATATGCATGTCATCATTTTTGTCAGTACAATATGCTATGTAGATCATATTTATGAAGTTTGGATTTTTATCTTAACTTTAGTTCTATGATTTTTTAAGTTGTAGAGTTAAAATATATACTTTTGCTTGTGAGATCAGGCTCTTATCAAGCTTGCTTATCCACCAATGAGCGTGCGTTAAATTGGAAGCAAGTGTCAACTAAATTTGTGTTTAGTATGAACTGTGTATAAATTGTACGTAGAATTGAAAAGAGAGAGGTATATACTACAAATCTTTACCCTATTCAGTGGGAATTTTTTTTGATGTAATTGATTGAATATCAAATTTTTCATACATTAATTTTTATAGAAAATCTGGAAAAATGAGATATTCTAAAAAAAATCATATTACAGAGAAGTCTTGTGCGAATCAAAATGTGCAAGTGAAAATTAAGTTTAGTTGAAGTTCAAGGTCCCTTATGTAACTTTTGGATGATATGAAAAATAACTGGACTCTCTAATTTGGATCGAACGGTCTAGATTGAATATTATTAGCATTAAAAATGAGTAGCATGCACGACATGGTCAACTCATCCAAACCGTTAGATAAATTATGTTTCAGAAGATTCAATAAATAATAGGTTTGCCAGTGGAGACGACCATATATATATATATATATATATAACCTGTTAAAAAGGCATGCAGATATGTAATTTCTTCTAGACACTAAATTCAACCCTGAAGTGTGAGTGGTTTTGAAAAGTAGAAGCACGCAGAGGTCAAATTGTCAAAAGCAAAACGAACCAATCTTTTGCAAATAAGGGTTAGAAGGTCTCTGTTTCTGTTGGGGTTGTTGGATTTGGGTGCATACCTCTACTAGAACAAGGTGTTACTTGACCACGCAATCGAAATATCAAATGAAAACGGTTGCAAATTAAGTCTAAAGGTATTAGCCTTTCGTTCCCATTCATGATTAATTTGCCTTTGTATCTTGTAAGAGAAGAAATTAATGTGAGGTTAATTAAAGGGCAGGTGATGGAGGCTTGCTTTTTAATTATATGTTTGCTTTTTAGCTAGTTAATTAACTGCCAATCAGCTTATAAGCCAATTACCTTTAATTGCTTGGCATTGAAGAATGAATGCTAATTTGACCTCTGTTTTTCTCTATTTTGTGCTACTTTTTGTTAAACTATGTATTGACGCACTAACAGGGCATTCATCGTGGACTCGCCTATCAATAGCATCGGTCATTATAGATTCGTTATTTTATTTTTATTTTTTTCATGGTTCACATTCTATATAAGGAAAAGGAATGTAGTAAAATCATTCAATTTTCTGACAAATGTAGTAAAATCATTCAATTTATTAAATGTTGTTCTCAAGTAAAAATTTGAGACTTGAAGATCAAATAACTCAATTATTTACTATTTATAAAGAATTCCATTCTGATTTTGAACATATAACCTCTAATTTATTAAATGTAAGAATATAGATATATATAGGAGCCTGATAATTAATTGCTTCCTTAATAAATCTCTGAACATGCCCCTCAAGTATTTAAATATCTAACATCCATTTTTAACGCTCATATTCAAGGTTTTAAAGCCCTGTTTATAACCTTGTACAATGCTACTCGTAAGCATTTAAACCTTTATCTCTAAGCATTTAAATCTTAAATCTGTGTGGTTCGCCTAACTACTTTTGTTTTCAAGCCAAAAAAAATGAAAGATTTCTTTCACCCACTCTTTTTATCTCTTGACCATTCTAGTTCACTTTCCTAATGATCCTTGATAAATTTTGCGAATAAAAAAATGCAAACATTTTCTACTCGATTTTATCTTTCAAATGAGATCCATGAAGAAATACTTTTGAGTTTTTTTCAAGTTTTTGTTTTTATTTTTATTTACACCCTGTTTGGATGGAGAGTAGAGGAAGGAATGGGAGGTAAAGAATAGAAGGGAATGGAATGTAATAGAAAGGAAGATTAACATATTTAGCCTCTTCGTGTTTGGATGATTAATGAGAGAAAATAAATTTAACTTTTCTTTCCGTCTTATTTCTTGTTTGGTTGATTAAAATTTAGAAGGTTAATGAGAAATTCGGTGACTGTTGAAGGTTTGAGAAAAAAATCTTGTATGAGAATTATATATATAAGATATATGGTTAGGCATTTGTATTATTTTTTCTAAAAATATTTGTAACAAAATTTATTTCCATCCGTTACATTCCAATTTGGGAGGAAAATCGATTCTATTAATTATAATGATAGAAGGTTAAACCTTTCACCTCCTGTATCCTTCACCTCCAATATAATTTTATCAACCAAACACGATTCAACGAAAAGTTTTTGTTCCTTTTCATTCCCTCCCTTCCTGTACTCTCCGTCCAAACAAGGTGTTAAAGTAAAGTCCATGAGCTCTTTAAATTCTCAAGTTTTTAAACCTCAGTCTACCACCTTTTAAACCTGACATGGAAACTATTTAAAAAATGTCTGACGCAACTACTTTAAATGCTTGACACAACTACTTTAAATGCTTGACACTACTAACGATTATAGACAGAAGTTTAAATGTGTGATATTATATAATCGACATCAGAGGTTTAAATGCTTGAACGTAGTAGTTTGAATGATAGACATCATAAGTTCAAATGGTTGTAGGCTAAGATTTAAAATCTTAAAAATTTAAAGTGCTCATGGGATTTACTTTCAGAAGAAAAAAAACTACTTGAAAATAACTCAAAAGTATTTCTTCATGGATCTTATTTGAAAGAGAAAATCGAGCAGAAAATTTTCGTATTTTTAGATTCGTAAAATTCATCACGGGTCATCGAAAAAATAGACGACAATGATTTAGAGAAAACAAAATAAAAGTAGTTCTAAGTTAAAATTATACGGATTTAAATATTTGTAGATATAGATGTTTAAATGCTTACGAGTAGTATTGTAAAAAGTTATAAACAAAACTTTAAAAAACTGGATATGAGTGCTGAAAATATAAATTAGACAAAATTATAAGATTTTTTTTTCTGTTAAATTAGTTGAGAGACGTATTCGGATATAATGACTCGGAGAGCGAAAACATTTCCCTTTTTCTTTTAAATTAACAAAATCTGCACGACCGTCTAAAATAAATTCAAATGAGATGGTTTTCACTTGAAATTTATACAATTTGCAAAACCCGACTACAATGATTATAATTAACTACAGGACCGTTTACATCTCTAATAAAATCCATGATTAGAAGGAGATTGGAGAAAGCACATGTGTTGAAATAATGCTCCAAAGGAGTATCAACACCATATAGTTGTCAATTTTTTTGAACCAAATAGATCAACTACTTTATTGGAAGTTCAACAAGTCAAATATTTATTGATTGATTCCGATATATCTGATTTGCTTCCATTTTTTACAATTAAGTAATTAACCAGTCGTAAATAGAACTATAATAAATCAATTTATTACCAAAATATTTATCACTTCCGTCGTAACATTTATTTTTCCTTTTTTAAGAAAGGGAACAAAGAAATAACCGTCATTTTCCTTCTTAGGCTCACACAGCGCTGAGGATCAAGAAAAAGGATTTTCAGACTGTAGAGTGGAAAAATCTTGATGTACCGTATAGTGACAAATATGTTATGATTTTAATTTTGTATAATTTTAATTTGTAATGTGTCGTGTTGTAATTAAGTTAATTTTTTAAGAACCATGCCGTGACTAAAAAGTCGAGGAATGGTCACGGCAAGCGAATGATCACACCAATTGAGTCATGTAGTGTTGTGACCAAATGTGTTGTGCCTAAACGTGTCGTAGCCAGTCACGTTTAATCACATTTTATTATTCCTTTTTCATAATTTAAATTTATTTATTGAAAAATTACAAAAAAAAAATCAATAAAAATGTGGAACGATTCTTCAAAATATTGAAATTGATCCGTAGGCGAGCGAGTTCGGCAGACAAACAAATCAAGTGAAAAGAAAGATCAAAGGCAAAGAGTAGAAGAGAAAGCAACAGATCCAGGACTAAATGTACCAATAGATCCAGCAGATAGAGAAAGAACAGAAGATACAAACTCTCCACCAGGCTAAGAGAAAGAAACATAATTGATGTGTCCTGAATAAACGTTTTGTTTATGTACTGTGCTGTGATTAAGATGATTTTTGTGCCATGTTACGTCTTTATTGTCAATAACTGATTACGGCACGGAACACACGAGTCACTATACATAACCGACGTGCATGTCATACCATTCCGTGACAGAACCTTATAATTGAAGCAGCAATTACCAAAGAGAAAAGAAAAACAGAGTTAATTAGCATGACAGAAGTATTCTAGTTAATTAGCATTCAAAAGAGTACTTTTGAATGTGATACAAATAAGTAGAGACTTCTAGAAACATGAAGTTGACTCTTTTGTTGACTGTACAGTCTGTACACATACGTGTCTGAATATCCTTTGACCTACTAATTTTATTTCATCATTGCGAACCTTCTTTCACCTGTAAATGATTTTGTGCATCTTTCTTTTTGAAATCATGGGTTGGAGGTCATTCTGATTCATTCTTTTAGAATTATGGTCTAAGATCATGAACGGAAGTACCTTTCATCCCATTATCTAATCACAATTCATTGGGTCCCAATTGATGCATTCAATGCATCTCATCTCTCGCATGACATTCAATATTTCAATAGCAATTTAATTAACCAAGTTTATGAACATGTAATTTTCATATAAATTAATTGATGTAATTCCCATTATAATAAAAAAGTACATAGATATGTTTTGACAATTTTCCACCATAATTGGAGTTTGACACCATTTAATACTATCATAAATATATTTGGTGAACAATATATGCTTGCCTTTGATACTATCATAAATAATTTCCTTTTTTTTTTTTAATAAAGAAGAGTGTTAAGTCTTCCAATTTAGTTATCTTTCTAATCAAATTTCAAATCTGAATACGTACCAAAATTTAGATCTCATGTCAGAAAAGGAAAAAATAAACAAACAAAAAGCTATTTGGTGGGTTAGGAAGAGATGGTAGGAAGAATAAGGATAGCAAAAACAGAGTCGTCTTTGAAACCTCAGATACTTCAACTCTCATATTAATAATATTGTAACTACTAACAAGTCCAAATCTGAAATCTCTTTGGCATATAAAATTGTTTTTCTCAACCAGAAAGTTAAAGAGGATCGAGCTTAGTTGTGCAAACCTAATTAATTTAGCATTCCATTTTTATGGATAATTGTGCAGGGATTTGGCAGTTCTTTTGTACACGTGATTAAGACACAGCCTCAAATTTATAACCCCGTTATTGGAATAAAAACAGATTAAATTTAACAGAGAAATATAGAAACAAAATTATTGCAAGCATTAATTCACTCTTTTTGATGAAATGAATTGCAGAAAGCCAGAAAGATCAGTGCAGGAATTTCATAAATATATAACAATTAATGTTGTGGTATTAGTCGGGACGATCTAAACAGAGGGTCTTAATGGGCCATGGCCTTCTATTAGTGGGCCGAGTTTGTTTATCTCAAACGGATTTCCAATCCAGGAAATCTTACATGGGCTTTTGTTATTGTCACTCAGCTTAGAATGGCAGGTTTTCAGAAATCAAATATTCTACATGGCCTTATGATAGCCCTTTTACTTTTACAGGCTTAGCATCGACGGTTTGACGGGTATCGGATAAAATTTAGTTCGACGACAAGTATTTTTTTTTTTTCCGTATTAAAATTTGTACTAACAGTTTTATAATTTGTACAAACAAATCAAATTTAATATTTTTTAGAAATATTTTACTATGGTAAAAAATTATTATTTTTGAATGGTCTAGAATCTTTAGATCAAGTGATTTTTTTTATCTATTTTAAAAAATAATAAATATAAAAATGTAAAAGTTGATCTACAAGTATATTTATATATAAAAATTATCTTAAACAGTTTAAATCTACTGTTTAAACTTTAAAAATGAAATTATTGGTCAATATTACTGACTAGTATGCCTTATGCACATTATTGTAGTCTCACTCTATTTTTATGCTTTTAATCGATCTACTATTCAAAAATATATTTTACTAAACAACATTTCATTCTTCAAAACTGTGCAAAAATAATACAATTTAATTCCACCTTTTAAGAGGAGGGTTTTAATGTGAAATGTCTCATATCTTTGATATCTTTTTGTGCTCTGTTCTCTGTATGCTTTATCTTTATTTACAAATTTTAAATAGTCTATCCGAACCAATTAAATATGGATTGATTAGTTTGGATTGACCGTTTGAACTTTAAAAATAATTATATAAAAAAAAAAAGCATTTGAGGCACAATGAGTAATGAAGACATGAAACATTTGAAATCTACAATTTATCTCCTGTTTTACTTAATAGTTAGTACTATTTTATAACTATTTCTAATTTTGTTTAAACAATACCATAATTCAGTGATACAGTACTTCAATAATTTGACGACAATTATATACTAAATCAGCGACACGATTTTATCATCTAGAATGACACATAATATCTTAATCAAGTTATTTGACAAAATAAAAAAAGTTATCTTAATCAAGTCAAAGCCATGAACGAATTATACAAGGACAGTCCGTGGGTCCTCTAGCTCCAATGGGGAGATGCCAAGTAAGCAAAACCACGTTTTCATATCGTAAATATATATAAAATAAACCAAGTCCATTTTAAATCTTCCTCGTATGGTCGGTCCTACAGTTAACTTCCAATATACTACTCGCTCCAATATATCCGATCCCTGAAGCAAAAGCAACTAACAAATTTACTCAAATCATTATACATTTTTTGTTTTTTTGCAACCATTCAATATCATAAATTTACTTGGCGCAGCTAATTTTAAATTTTTTTTTGGTATCTATTTCGGCAATATTGTCTTCGTTATCAAATGTTTGATAATTTTATGTTTATGATTATGAACGAAGGCGTTCACAAACATATTTGACGTGTCATAAATATTTTTTATATATGCATTTACGTCTACTTATAAAATTTTATGATTTTTGTTTAAGTATTAAATGTTAGTTTTCTTAACGTATGAAGTTGCATAATGTTTTTCGAAAACAAACTAGCACTTGGTGTATAATAAAAATATTGTCTGACATTTGACCTTTAGTATTTTAGTGATATTCAACATTTAAGTAAAAAAAAAAGATATTTAGGAGATAAAAAAATATCATTATATGTTTAAATATATCTATGAACGTATTCATTCAGAAAAAATGTATATAAAGTTGAAAATATTAGAAATAAATATATTATTAGTTAGAGATAAATTATGCTTGCACTTCATATTATGCAATCCTTCCCCGCAGTATGAAAGTATAAATTTATACTTAACATACAATTATATTTATAATTAAATTCAAAATATCTATACTTAATATACAAAGTTTTCATCATTTTTTTCTAAATGATCATAACAAAATTGAAGTTAAAAATTTGGTCAAATAACTAGTTACATAAAATTTGTATTTCTTTCTAATAATGTACAGTATAAACAAAATTTATCAACAAGTATAGATAATTAAAGAGGAGGGTTCAAATACCTGTATTTTTTTAATTTCTTTCTAATAACGTGCAATATAAAAAAAAATATCAACAAGTATAAATAATTAAAAGGAGGATTTAAATATCTCTATTTTACTGTGACTTCGTCATGCCTACATTTTTTAAACATTATTAAATTAAAACTTAAAACTCATATATCAATAGATATGATATATATAATTTCTTCTATGTACATACAAAAGATGACTACATTTGTTTAGATCGGTATCAAAAAATTTACAAAAAACATTAAAATGGATAAATTTTGGATGTTAATTTTTTAACATATTAATTTATATAAAAGCTACTGAAAGGTAATAAATTTTATATTTGTATATAGAGAAAATAATATAGATTACATTTAATATTTTATTTAACATATAAGTTTTAAAAAAATAAAAAGTAGAAGGAAACAGAAAAATTAAAAATATTTGAAACCTCATCATGATTACAATAATATATGAATGTATAAGAGGTGCACGTAAGATAAATGCAATTGGATTATCTCATCGTTATTAATATTAATTTAGAAAACCCGGATTGACATGAAAAAAAAAATCGCTAATTTTGTTCCCTCTCGTCTACAAATCGAAACCAGGAGCGGAGCACTTAATAGTGGCCACGTGACGATTGATCGTTCGTCGAGTGTGTAATCCTGCTGCTCATATGCTGACCTGCGGTTCAACAGACCGTACTCGTCTTCTCTCCGATCTCACCCTTCTTGTCCAAAACACCCTGTTGATTTCGTTTCTTCTCTTTGGTCCGACCAGTCGACATGATGGCAGCTGAGTCGCCTCTCAGCCTTTCGCCATCACAAGCTAGAGAAGATCTCGAATCTCTAAACCTAGACGACGACGAGGATGAACAAACCAGCTCTTCGTCTTTGTTCGCCCCTCGATTAATCTCGGCAACTCGTTCCGAGCTTAACGGCGGAGATCCCCTCCTCAATCCACCTTTCTCCCCTTCTCCACCATCGTCTCCTGGGCCCTCCACGGGAAGCTTCTCTTCGCCTTCCTCGTCCCCAATATTCAAACCACAGAAGATCCAGAACGGCGGGTCAGAACGCTTGGGGCTGGAGTTTACGCGGATCTCCGTTACAGACCCGTTGAAGGAAATTGACCCAAACCCGTCTTTGGGTGGTTCAAGCACTTATGTCAATTACCTGATAACAGCTAAGTCTGTCAATGATGGGAGAGAATTTCGTGTGAGGCGGCGGTTCCGTGATGTGGTCACACTAGCAGATCGGTTAGCAGAATCTTATCGGGGATATTTCATACCCGCTAGGCCTGACAAGAGTGTAGTGGAGGGACAGGTTTTTACAATTATCTTATTGAATCTCAATAATTAAATATTTTGGTAGGATTAGTTGTATGTATTAGATTACATTATAGTCCTCAATAAGTCGAGCTTCTATGTAATGAAAATTACATAACACAGCTTATGCTATAAATCACTGATTGTAGTTTCAAACATAGGCTTAATAATAAAAAGTTGGTCCCAGTGAAAATTTGAAACTGCAATGACAATGTCCTACTGAAATATATGGGAAACATATTCATAGTAATTGGTGTAATTATCAAACTAATTCCAAATTATGCTCAGAAAGTATACTAAAAAAGTGTATTAAAAATTAAGATTTGATTTAGGTGATGCATAGGCATGAGTTTGTGGAGCAACGGAGGACTTCACTGGAGAAGTACTTGCGCCGCCTCGCAGCTCACCCTATCGTGGGCCGGAGTGAGGAGTTGCGCACCTTCTTGCGAGCCCCAGCGTCAGCCTCATCTCATTCCCAAACAGACAATGAGGCTGATTCAGAGGACGGGTTGCCGGTGCCAAGCCGGCCTCAGGTAGTGAGAGATGGTTTGGTGGGGAGTGTGTCGGTAAAAGGTGGGAGGGACTTTTTTGGCATGTTTAGTAATATTAAACAGACAGTGGTTAACGGGTGGGGAGGAGGTGGATCTGTAGCCGGGTCCCGGGTGCTGGAGGAGGACAAAGAGTTCTTGGTGAAAAAGGCCAAGGTTCTTGACTTGGCGCAACAGCTGACTACCATCTCTCAGCAGGTTTAAATCAATGCACATCTATGAAATTATTTTCTGGCTGTTTTAGTATTTGATGTTCTGATGTTTGTGCTGATGTGTACTGGTACACTTCCTTGGGTATACATCGTCTCTGATAAAAACCAGTTAGATTGATTGAACATTGTTGCCAGTATGAAAATTACAACCTGCGGCTTGAAATACACAAGATTGTGGACAATATAAGACAGTAAACTCATCAGATTATGGAACAATTTAATATCGTGCACAGTCAAGATACAGTCTGAGATTCTATTGCCTTCTTTCTTTAGTTTATTCTCTCTGGTCTAGTTTTTTTTCTTCTAAATATTGGAACTTAGAGTCAAGTCAACTTAACACTGGTTGGTTTACTTCAACAGGCTGAAGCACTGGTTAAAGCACAACAAGACATGGGGGAAACGATGGGGGAAATGGGCATGACCTTTATCAAGCTATCAAAATTTGAAACTGAGCAGTCAAAATGGGAGTCTCAGACCTTGCGTGCTGATGTGACCAGACAGTTTGCACTCACTGCTGTGAAGGTCAGCCGGCTTCAGCGAGCACTTAATTCACAAACCGTCACACATCTGGTTAGTTAACTCTTCTTTGCACTCAATTTATAAAGCCCTTTTTTTAAAAAAAAAGGCATAAAACCTGTTTCATTAATATGAAACTATTAATTGCATAACAACTACTCTACTTAAACCTAAAAGCCTAACCCTTTACCCTAAAAAAACCCTTGGAATCGAGATCTCAACCACTCACACCCTTCTTCATTACTTAAGTATTCATCATATCACAACACTCTGTACCCGTAAACCGGTACAGAGCCCTTTTGTTATCAGAGTATTGTAGCAATGCCCTCCCTTTACAAACACATTAAGTTGCAGGTCCCGAACTTTTAGTCGAGACTTGTATTGTGGTACTAATATGTGAATAGGTATAACAAAATTCAAAACTATTAAATGAAAAATGAACCATAGACCTAGTTTTAATTTTGATGAGCAAGGCTATGGTACTATACCAGGCGCGGATTGGTCCATCCTATGTATCAATATCTTCGTTTTAAAAGTTCATATAGTTGATCTGAACCGTCAACATGATCTCCATATGAAAATATATTTGGAAACTAAATTTTACATTTTTTAGGATCTTTTTACTATTTTGTTTAGATAGGTAGAAAATCACTACTTTTGAACGGTCTAAAAAAAAATTTAGATCAAGTGATTTTCTACCTATCTAAAAAAATAGTAAAAAATTTGTAACAAATGTAAAATTTGATCTACAAGTACACTTTCATATGGAGATCATGATGAACAGTTCAAATAAGACTTTTGATTTTAAAAATGGAGATATTGATCCATAGTACGGACCAATCCACGCTATGCATAGTACCATAGCCTCACTTCAGTTTTGAAATTATAAATTAATTGGTTCGTCTTTTGAGATTAAGAGAAGATGGTCTTCTGTGCATTGTCATTACAATTTTTTTGTTAATTTCTTACAAGGGTGTCTAGTTGACAGGTTCTATTTGATGCTTTTATTTTTCTTTTAGGATACGCTGCATGAATATTTGGGGCTGATGATCCCGATCAATAATGCATTTTCGGATCGTGCCCACGCTTTGAATACCGTGCAAACGCTCTCAGGAGATATATTGTCCTTACATGCAAGGTTGGATAAAATTGAGGCTGCCTCAGTAAAAGTATTTGGCCAGGACAGGATGAAAACTTCTAAAATAGAAGAACTGAGGGAGACTATAAGATTCACTGCAGATACAAAAAACAATGCTATTAGACAATATGAGCGCATCAAGGTATTTTTTTTTTTTAATAGTGTATACTAATTTACACATTTCTCTTGTTTTCTGGCTTATATTTTTATTTGGCATTATGCAGGAAAACAACAAATCTGAAATGCAGAGGATTGAGAAGGAGAGGCGTAGTGATTTTATGGCCATGTTAAAGGGATTTGTAAATAGTCAGGTAATGATCACATAAAAATAAAAAATAAAAACATAAAAGATACTCTTGGGATTTCCTGTGAATTGATTGTGCTCATATTTTTATACATTATTGAATGAATTTTTTTCTTTAACTGCAGGTTGGTTATTCACAGAGGATGGCAGTTGAGTGGGAAAAACTAGCAGATGAAACCAAACAATATGTGAGACCAGGTCATTAAAAAGACCTGGTAATTATACAATAGAGATATCGTTTTGCTCACCCATTTATTCATGTTCTAAAGCTACTTCACAATAAATAGTCCTTCATAGCTTACTGTTTGTGGATGTTGAGTGTTAATCTCTGTTCCATTTTTTTGTTTCACATCTTTTGTTTTTATTAAAAAAGAAGTGTTTCTGTACAATTTACTGAAAATCTTAGCAAACTTTCTACTATAACAGTATGAAAGCAACTTTTTAAGTCATTTTTGGTGGGAATAATTGATAAAGGATTGGCAACTGGTAATGGTCTCTCTGATGTACAAGTACAACCAAAGTTAAATACATGGATGGCGAGTTTCTTTAAAGAGTTGTTAAAATTCAATAATATTCTTTTCTTTTAACTTGCCCTAAAAATCAACATGATTGGAAA
The DNA here is from genome assembly GCF_964058835.1 of Carex rostrata. NCBI lineage: Eukaryota > Viridiplantae > Streptophyta > Magnoliopsida > Poales > Cyperaceae > Carex > Carex rostrata. The sequence continues at coordinate 12,178,214 of NC_135919.1, forward strand.
GCTAGATATGCGCTTAAATTTTCTGTACGAACTGTATGCAAAATGTCTAAAAAACAATATAAACTGCGACTTTGGAGCGAATTTGCTTCAGCAAAGTTGCTAAACGAGTTTTGGTTCATTGAACTCGACCATTGATTAGAAAATCGACTATTTCTGAATCGTAATTTTTTTAAGAGAGGATATGCACACAGCATTAACGAAGATAAAAGATTTTGTTAAATGAAATATCAATTTTGAGGTGTATTCTTAGACTCTAAGTGTCAACTTCATAAAATTTAGTCCCGCATTTGGTATATTGTTTCTAAATGTTAAGACTGGCAAATTTTAGACTTTCTGATATTAGTGCCTAAAAATATATGTTAGGTGCCTCCCATATCACAATTTACTAGTGACAGATTGTATTTGACAAGCTTTTTGTTAGTGGGCTAATTTAAAGAGCAGACTAGAAGATGACAGCTTAATTAAAAAAGAAGTGGGTTTTGTATTCTGTACGTAAACTAGTTTTAAGAATTTATTTTTGTTATTCTCTATTTGGAGAATATCTTTTGTTATGAATAACTGAATAAGTCATATCTCTTGTTAGCTCAATCAAGGTGAATACAAATTTGTTTCCTTATAAATTTGTCATTCTGTATTTCTATTTAATTTCTGCTTCTCTGTCAATATTCTAACAAACTGGTATCAAAGCTAGAATTATTATTACAAACTGGTTCTATAGCCAATTTAGTTGCTGATCTATTGTGTTGCTACAGCTTTTTACAGCTTTAATAATTGGTGGTTTTTTTGCTCATTACTCAAGGCTCCGACTGACTTGCGTAGGATACACTTCTAGATCCTTTCATCGCAGCAAGACCACCTCTGTTTTATCTGCTCTGCGCCATGCACTCATACACCGTGATAACACTGCTTTTGTAAACCGCACCAACACCTCTATTGCACTGATTGTACATCAAACCATTGTTCAAAGACAGCTGTTGCTTTTGATCAAGAATTGTGGTAATTTCAATTTTTGTTGAATAGCTATGAATCATACAAATTAACTTTCTTTGTGTTTCTCATTCATATACTATCATCGAATGATCAAATAGTATTGAGTGCTTCGATTTTGATTGTCTAATATTCTATTTACTGAGCAATATAAAACCTTAATTTTGAAGGATGAGATGACGGGGTGTTGGGAATGCAAGTTGGTGAAGTTGCTCATCTTGAGGTACCTCTTATTAAAATTTTCCAATTTTATATTTTTGGAAGGGTTTTTTTTCAAGTTCCTAAATATAATCCTTCTGATCATATCTGAGTTGGATGATTAATTCAATATGATTAATCTTGAAGGATGTGTTGGAATTTAAACATTAAAACTCAAAATTTCAAGTTAATATGTTTGCATATTATCTCCAATTGATTGACTAGCCGTTATGTATTAATCATTTCCGTTGATATGAAGATTTGAAATTAAAACTGAGATATATTTCTTTAATTGTAAATCATTTATGTTAGTGACAATTGATTTCATATTTATTACTCTTTAATAGTAAATATATTTACAGCAATCATGCATATACGTTTCCTATTTTGGTATTCAAGGCATATGGCAGTTTTGTCTCTTTCTCTTCCCTAATTCATGCAAAAACGTTTTTGACTTTCTAAATATAAGTCCTTCTTCTCATTCTTAGGATTCATCCTGAAACAGAAAAATAAATACAATCTTTCCGTATCATCTTAACCTATTCATATTATTCCTCTAGATTTCCAATTCACTACTACAATAATATTATTCGATAAATTGCTGGGTATCAAGGAGTTGTCATCTGTCACTTCCACGGTCGTGTCCCAAGAAGTTGACTATCCCGGATTATCTTGGTTGTGATTCCAAATCTTGCACGGTAGAGACGGAATTCGCTTAAGGACAGTGCTTCGCACAATCCGGGTAACTCAATTTTAATTATAATTTATTTTCTGAAAATTATCCGATATCTTTTATTATATTTTTAAAGTTAAGAAAAAAATAACAATCTTAAGCGAATTTTCTCTTTAATCGGACAAGACAAGAAATAATAGTTTATTAGTATACTTTCTGAGATTACATAATTTTACTGTTTTTGATTAAGGAATATTTCTTATATCATTAGACAGAATTACTTAGGCAAGCTTTTACTCTAAATATTTCTTATATTTTTATGCTGTTGATTAAATTGCAGTTATTTTCTATCATTATATCTTCTTTACTCAAAATGGGTCTAGATGATGTTCATACACTCAAACCTGAAAAATTTAATGGATTTGGATTTAATAGGTGGATAGAACAAATGGAAGCATGGTTAATTGCATTAGGTTTAATATCTGTATTAGGAAAAACTGCACCATATACAAAAGAAACTATCAAAGAGGGCAATCATGAAACTCCCACACTGGTCATTCAAGAAACTCCCACAGAGGGTAAAAAAGAAACTGTTAAAGAGGACACTTCCAAATCAAAACCTAGTCCTGAGGAAGTAGAGTTTCACTGTCGTTTTCAAATTTTAAGTTGTCTTTCTGATGACCTTTATGAAATTTATAGAAAATATGAAAAGGCTATAGACATATGGAATGCATTAGAGGATGCATATAGTAGGGATAATGAATGATTAATAAGGTTTACAATTTCTGATTTTCATAGTTATAAAATGGTTGACGAAATTCCTATCAATGATCAGATTCATAAATTTCAAAATATGATTCAAGAAATACATAGAGGTGGAGAGACAAAATTAGATGAAAATTATCAAGTTACTTGTCTCATAGATAAATTACCACCTTCTTGGTCAAAGTTTGCTCAAGATCTTAGAAAATCACAAAATAAACTTGAAATGAGGTCTGTCATTCAATCAATTAGAATTGAAGATCAATTTAAACTTCGACTAAGAAAAGAAGATCAAATGTCATCCAAAGTTCATTTAACTGAAAAGTAAAATAATATTAAAAATCAACACTTTCAAAATAAGAATAAGAATCACAAGTTTCACGGAAGAAATTTCAAGAAAAGTGGAAATATTCACAAAAACAAGTTTAATAAATCAAAGAAATTTTCTAGACCCAATCATGAGAAAAAGAATGATAGTGATCAATTCTGCTATGTTTGCGGCCGAGACAACCATTATGCAAAATATTGTTTCTATCGAAAAAAAGAGAAGATTGAAACCAACAAGAAGATCAGCTCAAGTCAAAACAAATCTCAAGTGAACATGATCGAAACAAAACCCGTTGACTCATCTTTCAGGTTGATATCTATAAATCCATCTATTAATCTTACTTATACAAATTTAGATTGGTGGTTAGATAGTGGAGCAAATACACATGTATGTACTAATAAATTTTATTTCTCATCCTATCAGATCTCAAGTGGAAGAAGTGTAACAGTAGCTAATGGAACATCTGTCAAAGTATTAGGCGTTGGAGAAATAAAATTAAAATTTACTTCCGAAAAATCTATTATTCTTAGAGATGTACAACATGTTCCTGATATTGGAAAAAATTTGATTAGTGTATCTTTGTTAGTACAATTAGGATATAAAATAGTTCTTGAATCTAATAAAGTTGTAATTTCTAAGAATGATGTTTTTATTGGAAAAGGATATGTAACAGATGGCTTATTTAAATTAAATATTGTTTCTCATTTAGTTAATGAGGTGTCAATGATTTCTACTGATGAGTCAACTTCAAATGTTATCGAAAATAACAATATAAGTAATTCACTTGATAATTGGCATGGTCGTTTAGGACATGTTCATTATAAAAAACTTGAAAAAATGTCTCGGCTAAATCTGATACCTAAATTTAAATTAGATATTAATTCAAATTGTGAAACTTGTGTCCAATCAAAAATGCTAAGGAAGTCATTTAAACCAATTCAATTCAGAGATACCCAAAAATTAGAATTAATTCATAGTGATGTATGTGATTCTAATAGAGGCCCTACTCGAGGTGGAAGTAGATATTTTGTAATATTTATAGATGATTACTCTAAATTTTGTTATATATATCTCATAAAAACTAAAGACGAGGTACTAAATAAATTTGAGAAATTTAAATCAGAAGCAGAAAATCAACAAGAAAAAAAAATAAAAATTTTAAGATCAGATCGAGGTGGAGAATACACCTCAAATGAAGTAGCATTATTTTGTGAAAAACATAGAATTATACATGAAGTTACTGCTCCTTACTCACCCCAATCTAATGGTGTTGCAGACATAAAAATTGAACATTACTAGACATGGTGAATGCCATGATAATAAGTTCAGGTGTAACACAAAATTTGTGGGGGGAAGCACTTCTATCAGCATGTTATATTCTTAATAGAATTCCAGTTAAAGATAAAAATAAAACACCATATGAATTTTGGAAAGGATATCCTCCTAGACTTAATTATTTTCGAGTTTGGGGATGTTTAGCAAAAGTAAGAATTCCAGAACCAAAAAGAAAGAAAATAGGACCAAAAACAGTAGATGTTATATTTATAGGATATTCACTAAATAGTAATACATATAGATTTCTAGTTACTAAATCTGAAATAAGTGAAATATCAAATGATACAATTATAGAATCTAGAGACGCTGTTTTCTTTGAAAATATTTTTCCATTTAAAAATGATAATTGTACGAACTTACCATCTACATCAAAATCTATTTCAATTTCAAATCATGATTATTCACTGGAACCAAGAAGAAGTAAAAGAGAGAAAATAGGAAAGAATTTTGGTGAAGAATATATAACTTATTTAATTGAAGATAATCCAAAATCTTATGAAGATGCAATGAGATCTCCAGAAGCATCATTTTGGAAGGAAGCAATTAATAGTGAAAGTGAATCTATTATAAGTAATAATACTTGGATATTAACTGATTTACCTCCAGGTACTAAAGTTTTAGGTTGTAAATGGATTTTTAAAAAGAAACTCAAAACAGATGGAACAATAGAAAGATTTAAAGCTAGATTAGTAGTACAAGGTTATACACAAAAAGCCGGTATAGATTATTTTGATACGTATGCACCAGTTGCAAGAATAACTACAATAAGAATTTTACTTGCATTAGCATCAATATATAAACTTTTAATACATCAAATGGACGTAAAAACTGCATTTTTACATGGAGATCTTGAAGAAGAAATTTATATGCAACAACCAAAAGGATATATAGCCAAAGGACAAGAGAACAAAGTTTGTAGATTAGTTCGATCCTTATATGGTTTAAAACAAGCTCCAAAACAATGGCATGAAAAATTTGATAATGCAATGTTATCACATGACTTTCAAATTAATGAATCAGATAATTGCCTTTATTATAAAAAGGAAAATAATGAATTTATCATATTGTGTCTTTACGTAGATGACATATTAATTCTTGCTCCAAATATAGAATTAATAAATAAAGCAAAATCAATGTTATCACAGAATTTCGATATGAAAGATCTAGGAGAAGCTGACGTTATCTTAGGAATGAAAATTATTAGATCTCCTAATTCAATTATATTATCTCAATCCCATTATACTCAATCAATCATTGATAAATTTGGATTTTCTGATTTAAATCCAGTAAATACACCATATGATCCTAATTCACATTTGTATAAAAATAAAGGTGATCCAGTAGAACAAGAAAAATATGCACAAATTATAGGTTCTCTTATGTATCTAACTAATAGAACTAGACCCGATATATCATATGCAGTTTCAAGATTAAGTAGATATACAAATAATCCAAATAAAAAACATTGGATAGCATTACAAAGAGTTTTTAAGTACCTTAAAGGAACTACATCATATGGTCTTAAATTTATGGGTTATCCATCAGTTTTAGAAGGATTTACTGATGCAAATTGGATATCAGATTCTTTAGATATTAAATCCACAACAGGATATGTATTCCTTTTAGGAGGTAGCGCAATTTCATGGCAATCAACTAAACAAACCATTATTGCTAAAAGCACAATGGAAGCTGAATTAATAGCTCTAGATACCACTTGTATCGAAGCAGAGTGGTTAAAAGAATTATTATCTGATATACCTTTAATACCTCAACCAATTCCATCTATATTAATTAATTGTGATTCTAGAGCTGCTATTGAATTTTGCAAGAAAAAGTTAATAAATTCAAAGTTAAACAGACATATAAAAAGAAGACAAAAATCAATTAAACAAAATATAAAAAATGAAATTGTTACTATTCAACATGTAAGATCATAAAACAATCTTGCTGATTGCTTTACTAAAGGATTAAATAAGACAAAAATCCAAAATTCATCGAGGGGGATGGGATTATGCCCATAATGGGTCTTCTTGCAGTGGCAACCCAATCTCTAATAGGCGATCCCTTGAAAGAGATTCAATGGGTAATAACAAACCGATAAGTTGACCAAAAGAGTACACATTTTTTTTGGAGTATCAACTCCAACCCCATCCCTATGGTGAGTGTGCTCTATGTAGATGGTAGGATGAGCATATTAGCTCTTAATGAGAACCGAGACGGTAATTTCCGCAGGATATGTCTCTACACATATCCTTGGTAGGTAACTCACCTATATGAGAGTGTCTGTATACGGCCGCGGTGCGAGGCATGGGTAAGCCTTCAAGACTCTCATGAAAAATCCAAGGTATTTGCGTAAGGCCATTTAATGCGCTCACTGTGATGAGAATCTCCATATTGTGTGTATGGTAGTGGAATTTGGAACAAAGGAACGAGTTCAAGACATAGTTCTCTCTGTTTCCTCCAAAAATTAAGCTATCAATACTAGATGAAGTTCAAAGTTTGTAAACTACTTCATTGATGCGCAATAGATATCCAGCAATTTAGTTCTATAAATTTCAATCATTCGATATTCTTATATTTTGAGTTTTGTGGGGGATTGTTGGAATTTAAACATTAAAACTCAAAATTTCAAGTTAATATGTTTGCATATTATCTCCAATTGATTGACTAGCCGTTATGTATTAATCATTTCCGTTGATATGAAGATTTGAAATTAAAACTGAGATATATTTCTTTAATTGTAAATCATTTATGTTAGTGACAATTGATTTCATATTTATTTCTCTTTAATAGTAAATATATTTACAGCAATCATGCATATACGTTTCCTATTTTGGTATTCAAGGCATATGGCAGTTTTGTCTCTTTCTCTTTCCTAATTCATGCAAAAACGTTTTTGACTTTCTAAATATAAGTCCTTCTTCTCATTCTTAGGATTCATCCTGAAACAGAAAAATAAATACAATCTTTCCGTATCATCTTAACCTATTCATATTATTCCTCTAGATTTCCAATTCACTACTACAATAATATTATTCGATAAATTGCTGGGTATCAAGGAGTTGTCATTTGTCACTTCCACGGTCGTGTCCCAAGAAGTTGACTATCCCGGATTATCTTGGTTGTGATTCCAAATCTTGCACGGTAGAGACGGAATTCGCTTAAGGACAGTGCTTCGCACAATCCGGGTAACTCAATTTTAATTATAATTTATTTTCTGAAAATTATCCGATATCTTTTATTATATTTTTAAAGTTAAGAAAAAATAACAGGATGATCTTACTGGGCATATAATCTAATCACTGAGAACATTAGGTTAAAGTTTTTTTCTATTGCACACTCGTACCTATTGTGTGGCCTAATCTGCCTCTGCATTATGTTCTTTTGTGCAATTATTTTTGGTAGGTTGATATGTTATTTTTCTCATTTTTTTTAGAATAAGAATGAGAAGATCTAGATTAGTCGGTATTGTATTTTCAACCAACAATGTCTACAATTTTCTGGTTTACCTCTCCTAATACTCATCTGAAATCCTTTATTCTTAATCTTACATTTTCTTTCAATTAGAATGAGATATTGTATTTTGCAGGGCCGGTCCTGAAGATTTTGGGGCCCGGGGCGGAAGAAAATTTGGAACCCTTTATATATACAAAATTTTTATGAGACCGGCCAATACATTTCGATAAGTACTTCAACACTATATGCTTTAAGTTATTTTTGTATTTTTAAAATTCAAATAGTCGATCCGAACCGTTCAATATGATATTCATATTAAAACGTGCTTGGAGATCAAATTTTACATTTTTTTGGGATTTTTTTTACTTTTTTTAAGGTAGATAGAAAATCCATTAATTTAGAAGATTCTAAACCATAAAAAAAATTCTACTTACCTTAAAAAATAATAAAAAAAAAAAAAATGTAAAATTAGGTCTCCAAGCACGTTTTAGTATGGATATTAGGTTGAATGGTTTGGATCGACTATTTGGACTTTTAAAACGCAAAAACTACTTATAAACATATGGTGTTGAAGTACTAATGGAAGCAATTAGGGGTGAATGGTTCAATTCGGTTTCAATTGAACCGAACTAGGCAAACCAAAGTTATAATTTGGTTTTAAAAATAGAACCGAACTGAACCGATCCGAACTAAAGTTTTATTTCGGTTTCTTCATTTTCTTCGGTTCAAATCGAAAGATATTAATTTTTTTATTTAAAGCAATTGATTTATAATAAACCGAAGTATATTAAGAAATAAACTAGGGTATTAAGAAATAAATCAAAGTATTTAAAACAATTGATTAAGAAATAAACTAGGGGTAGTCCGGACCAAATTCATAATATATAAAAATTTGACCGGTTCGGTTTTTTCGATTTTGAAAATTTTCAAACCGAACCGAACCAAAGTTATAATTTGGTTTTATAGAAAATTTTAACCATTTATATGTACAAAATTTGAGCTCTAATAGTTTATTTATTTTTAATATATACAATTGTTTTATATATATACAAACTAATTTTTTTTTTTTGAGGCCCCTAGAATTTTGAGGCCCGGGGCGGTCGCCCTGGCTGCACAGCCCCAGGGCCGGGCCTGGTATTTTGAATACTTGCGTATTGCAGTGCACTTCAGATTATGCTTATGGAGCTAGTGCATTTCCTACTTGGGGTATTATACGCTACTCATTTCTCATCTTTGAAATTGAAGTTCTGAGGGTTCAGTAACATCAAAATAATATGATGCTTTTCTTTTTTCTTTCAATGCTGAAGGAAAAATTTCAGTTATACATATATATGGATATAGAAATGGAGTATAGTGAAGAAGTTTAAATAAATTATTAATAATTATTTAAGCATGCTATATTTGCTATTCCAATATCTCAATGCTGTGTTTCACTTTGCCAATCAATACAGAGCAACGTCAGGGATTTATATTTGCGTCACTGCTTTAACTTATACGGAATATAAATAACGAATACGTACCATTTTCTATTGTTCAACTTCCATGGCAGCAAGAAGAGTGTGAAGATTAGTGACGCGGAGAGCAAGATGCACTCAGCACACAAATATCAGTTAAGAGAAAGATATCCAGCAATTGAAATTAATTACTAAATTAGCAATTATGAAAATTTTAAAAATTAAGCAATCCACTCTTACATTGGTGCAATCAACCAAATAATTGAGAATTAAATATTTGACCAATAAGAATTAAACATTTAGCCAACTCATCTTTAGAAAATGATTTCTTATTAAGCAATTATTTCCAACAATTACTAAATAAGTAATAGCCATGCAATCCAGCAATTACAAAAACAATTGACACATCAGCATAAACAATCTATAAGCAATCACTGTTGGAGATGCTCTCAAGAGGCAAAGAAACAAAAAAATAATGGAAATATACTTTTACTATCGAAATGGTAGCCATCGATTCGGAAACCGATAACAACTTGAGATTTGACCCGACGGTGAAGTATTTTTCTGTAGTAGTAGTGATATTTCTTCCTTTTCACTTATAAAGATACATGCATGTATTGAACTCGCTTTATATCGCATTCTTTATTCTCCTATGAGATTTAGTTATAAAGATATCTGCATTGTCAGATCATTTCTATAATTTAATTATTGTAACAAATATCATGTAACTCAACAATTTTAACGGTTATTTTTTAACATTTCTAAATAATTTTTTTATTCTTTTTATTTATATATAAGTGTTTTAGTAATTTCTTATAATATAACAGTAATAAAATATTTTTTAATTGTAATGCCAAGTATTTATACATATACAATGAAATATTTATTTCTACTCTTTCTTTCTCCTTTTTAAAAAAAAAAAAAAAAAACTCTCTCTGTATCTCTTGTGTGTTCTTCAGCCTTCTCCATGGGCTGCACGGTCACATAGGAGCTTCCATAGACTGCTGCCCCAACTTGTTCATTCATATATCTCAACCAGCTGGCCTTGCTACTTTCCTTTCTTCTGCATTGGCTGCCGAACTTGGTGAGAATCTTCAACGGAGAAGATGCACTGAAGTCTGAAGCACCGGAGTCTGCAATTCTGTTGCAACTGAAGATGATTCTTGGGCCGCAATTGGGCTTTTATGGTGTACGAGAGCTGGATTTTTTAATTTCCAATCCTTTTTTTCATGCAGAGGCCTAGAATGCTGCACTCAAGGGGCATGGAAACCTAAGTGAGCTGGAAGCCTGCCAACGGAAGTGGCATACCAATCTGTACTAGTTTCAGGTCTGTTATTTGTTTCTCTTCTCGCAAACTCCAAGGGGGTGACTGTCCTGGTCCGGTTGATTCAATTTCTGATCCGGTTTGATTCAGTGCCTTCTCGGTTGCATATTCCTCTGAGTGGTGACTGTCCTGATTCGGTTGATTCAGTTCCCGATCTAGTTTGATTCAGTGCCTTCTATCAGAGGAACAAGACAAAATATGCGCACAGAGGAAACAATCACTAGGTTTCTCTCATTATAATCAAGCAAGGATAATCAAATTCGTGTCCATATATAGGATATACATAACTCCTGTGCGTTTTAGTTTCTTTACAGCTGAATGCTTTCAAAGACACACGTCTCATATTATGTAATAGCTTGTTTGTAACTCTTTGAATAAATATAATTGCCTACGGGCTTTTGGCCAAAAAAAAATATATATTTATTTATTTATTTCTATGAGGGTAACTATTTTTGTTAGAAAAAGATTAATGCGAGGATGATTGGGGAAGGTCTATGCGGGGATACGGGATCCCCACTATATCAGAGGAAGTTTGATGCAGAGATTATTGGGGAACTAAAAAATAGATGATCATAACAAGTTACGCATCAAAGTATTACTATCTTATTTTTCAAGTATTAATATCTTATCTTTAAAATATTTATACTTATGAATGTTGACGTGGGGACGAATGCATGACTGAAAAAGAGAAACCATATAATTAGTGGGACTATAATACAACCTTCCTCTATTGTCCTCTATTGTTGCTACAGGGGGGGCCTGAAAATGAGAGATCCATATAATTATTCTAGTTACTTATGTTCCTAGTATAGTGAAAAGAACATACAAATTTGCAAGTAAATAAGATAAATAGCACAAAATTTTAGCATGTAATTTTTTTAAATTGCAAATATCATATTTATTCTCTACGTAAAACATAAAAAAAATACTTATTAAATTATATTTTTATTTTCATTATAGCTGTAAACATCAACTTTTGCTGTGATTGGAAAATTAGTACGTTGCCCATAAGCATCGATTGGAATCGGTCGCATCGTGCACATTGAGAGATTGAGAGGTATACTCTCCTATAGTCCTATAGCTATATGTCCCTTTCACACATTTATTCAGTTAGACTCAGTAGTTGATAGAAAGGTACTGGCAAGACAAATGAAAAGGGAGCATTCAATAGGTGCATACATCTCAAAGTTCATGAATATATCATTGCAAAAATAAATGGGATACTACTATATATAAATACAATCAATAATTTGTGTGAACTGGAAGATAATTAAGAAAAAAGAATGTTAAGTCAATATGTTAATTATATGCAAAACTAAAGAGCACAAACAGGGATCCAGATGATAGCAGATTATCAATCTAATGTAGCTAATTAGGAGACAACTATTTTGTGATGGAGAATTTTGTTTGGCTTTGTCAAAGAAAAATTAGTTTATAAAATCCCCCAGATAAAATGGAAATGGCAAGCTAGTATAAAAAAATGGTTATCCCTTTGAAATGTGCGTGAATTTTGTGAATAAAAAACATACAATCAATATTCACATTCACTTTCACAATCAAATTTAAGTCACAAGTAAATACTAACATCTCGGCAATACATTTACCAGTGCCGCTAGTCCAAAATAGGGAGATGGTAGCCAATGTCCTCAGATAACACACCACCTGCGTCATTTACGTATTCAAGCTACTCCTGATAAATAGCATATAAGCAGCTTCACTTGCCGTTCCTTTCCAGGATCCATCACTGAAACTATGAAAGCATGCAATTTGCAGTGCTCTTGCACTGCTGATCTTTCATTCAGTTTCATCTTTGCTAATTTGAGTTCCAAGCAACTCTGTTGAACTTAACTGAATAACATAGATGAGAATGTCAGCAGGCTCTCTTTGTTTTGTTGTAAATACAGCTCATTGCAGATGTGTGCCATGGCCCATGAGGCTTCCATGGGGTTTCAAAGCAAATCACAGAAAAGTAAACTAGAGAATTCCAAATGCTTGCTTGAAATGTTGTCAGTAACGCACAAATGTCAGGAAGTACCTAAGAGTGAACCAGCCAAGAGTGCAAGATTGTGTGGAGATTGGAGAGGGAAATTGAGGGGATATGACACTCACCACTCACCAGAGAAGCAGAAACCACTTCGGTTCGAATTCATATCACCCGAGTTAACTCAAATTTTGAGTTTAGATCCATACCATCTGATCTGTTGCAGCATGAACATTTAAGTTGCCCTGTGGATTCTGCCTTGGACTGGATTGCCCAGATTCAGATCGATGGTCCTTGTCTAAACTCAAAATTTGAGTTTCTCTAGAGGATCCGGAACTCCTTGGGTTCCACTTGTTGGCACTGCTTGATCAACATCTCCCTGGGCAAGCCCTTTAGAATTGCAACATTTCTCAATTCCAGGAGTTTTACAGAGGACAGCTACTAAGTACTAATCACATGAGTAATGTCATACTCCGGTGTTACTATTTTTATTTTTTTCATATACTATCATAATATTAATGTCTAAAAAACATAAAAGTAATAAGCAAGACAACCACATACTTAGAAAGAATAATTGCTCTATTAAATTTATCATTTAAGTTCTTAGCTCAAACAAAACTAAAACAAAAATTAAATATTTTGATCAAAATATGAATTACACTACACTTAAGTCTCAAGATCGTAATTAAATCTCAAAAATACAATCACATCAAGCCCTAAACCAAAGAATCAGATTTTTCCTTGTCTGTTGACTTCAAAAAAAATAACGAATACCCTACTAATATCAGATCAGATCCGACCTGTTGATCCGGCACCACCAAGGAAAGAAAGCAGTCCTCCAGCGGCACCACCTGTGACAGAATCAACCTCATCAAGAAACAAATCCTCCGGCATTCGGAACGCCCCATGGAGGCAAACCAATGCCGACCCGATCACAAGGGCAGAAATAATCAAAGATCCAACCGATGTGAGGAAAACCGCAAGAAATGTGACAACCACAAGCCCCAAAAGAGTCTCCCGATCAGAGAAAGTGCGTCCAAAGAGAACGAGGGGCGGATCTGAAGGCCTCAAGAGATATAGGAAGCACCATGCAGCGAGGAGGGCTAGGAGCACGGCGAGAGAGAAGGGATGAGAGAGGAGAGAGGCGGCAAGGCACAGCGCTATGACGGCGGCGTAGTTGACTCGAAAGTAGCCAAGATTCTTCCGGACGCGTGAGGTGGCGTCTGAGAGGGAATCAGGGCGGGAGAAGGCGGAACGATCGATGAGCTCCGACCAGGGGCGGCGGTCGGAGAGGGATCTCCGGATCGAATCAGAGAAGCGCGAGAGGAAGAAGCGGAGACCTGGCGCGGTGGCCGGATCGGTGGTGGAGGGAGTTTGCGAGGCGGGAGTTGTGGTGGAGATCGGCAGCAGAGGCGGGTTTGTGGTCGCCATTTTTCTGGAAGAGGTAAGAAGAGAGATGAAGTTGTTTGACTATGACTTATGGATGAGAGGTTGAAGAGTCAATCCTGTTGTTCAGTTCAACGAAGGATTTTCAACTAAAATTTCTTGGCAGCGACTATTATTAGAACTTAGAAGAGAGCGTGGGGAATTGGAATTTCAGAAGGGGTTTCGTGGTAGATTCATTGGTGGAAAGGTCGGCGGAGCGCGTTTTAGTATCTGGTTTTTTCTTTTGATCACTAGTATCTGGTTGACTAATTGGATTGTGAATTGTGATGCTTTGGTTTAGATGTTTTCTGAAGAAGCACGCAACATGTCTATTTACAAAACGAGGAGGGTTCGTCTACACTCCATCATAGGTGTGTAAAGGATCGGATCGGATAGTGATCAAACTTATCCGTTATAATTTTTGAGAATTTGACAAAAATTCATATTAGATATCGAATGAATACTAATACTGATATAAATATAATTCAGATGATTAAAATTAAATTACTAATTTATATTCTAATAAAAATAATATTTAATATAATTTTCATAATAATTTTTTATAAATATATATATTAATATAAATATAATATTTAATATTTAATATATTTTTATAAATAATATTTTATATAAATATAATATAAATATAATTTTTTATTTATAAATTAGAACTAATATTTTTCATAATAAATTTGTTAGTTACAAAATATATATTATTTACTAAAACGATAGTCACTAATTATATTAAGTGTTATATTATTTATCGGAATATACTAATTCAAGCTTAATAATATTTCTTTTTTCTAAACATATAGAATAAATAGAAACCAAGCTTCTAAATAGCGTTTATAGCGGTATAGCGGGGAGACAAAAAAAAAAATTTTAGCGAATAGCGGAGCTATAGCGAAAGCTATTATAAATAGCATTTTTTTTATTTCAAAAATTATATTTTATATTTCTACTAAAAGTAAAAATGTCTCATCAAGAAAAAAAATATCAAATTAATTAAGAAGTTTTAATATTCATATTAAACCAATACAAAGTTCAAATTGTCATTCAAAATATCCCTAATTCAAAAACTATCGATATATTTTATATTCAAAATATACCACTACCATATATTAATGCATGATACAAAATTTAATTGATATAGCGGTATAGCCCGCACATGTTCCATTGTATTGATATAGCTTAATAAAGTAAAAAAAAACCAATCTAGATATTAAGGCCCATTAAAATTGCAAAATCATGTTTTCAGAAAAAAAAATTGCAAAATCATAACCCATGTAGCATAGCGCACCGCTATTGCCGCTACGCGCTATAGCAGTCGTAGCTTGATTAGCGCAGTTTTAGCCCGTAGCTTAGCTTTCTGGGTCCAAAACCGCTATAGCTAGCTATTTAGAAGCTTGATAGAAACTAAAAGAGCCTTAACCAACTGCATCTCTTATTTCTACTTCCTCAACAAAATTATATATCAATATAAGTAATAAATCATTGATATAACAAAAAAAAATACAAGTAATAAATCATTGGTATGTATATACAATTTAATAAATTATTTTAAGAGCAGAGAGTACATTTATTATGGTTTAGAGGTGTAAACCGGTCAGATACGAATATTTACGAATAGTTAGAGATCAAACTGTATCCTTATTCATTGCATTTTTTCGGATACAGATAGATATTTGATAATTCAAGTAATTTTTTGGATTCGAATCCAGATGAAATCAGATAATATTGGATAATATCCGATCCTTTTACACCCCTACTCCATTGTCATATTGATGAGAACCTAAACATTTAATTTCTAACCCATTTAGGACATGTTTGGATGGGAGCTAAAATAGTTAAAATAGCGAAATTTCAGATTAGTAAATAAGAATATAGAAAAAATAGTGATTTTTATATTAGTGTGAAAATAATGATATTTGAATCAGTAAAAATATTGTTTGGATTGTATATTTGGATTAGTTAATAGCTATGACCGAAAAAATAGTATTAACAAGGTGCTAGTTAAAAGATAATATAGGCAAGTGGGGGTCTCAAACGAATTGTCACGACGTAGAAATTGTTAGTGTAATAATCTAGAAGTCAATAATACGATAATTTATCATAAAGCTTTGTTCATGAATTGGATGATTAATATCATTTTGTTGCCTTGAGTATTATTGCATTTATGGATCATTTCGAGTTCATGACTGAAATTGTGAAACTCCATAATATAGATGATATATACTCTTAAAAGGTCACTGACCAAGGTAATTAGCAGGAACACTAATTACCGCTGTAAGGTTAGTATGTGGATTAAATGATGGTCAAGTTTTACAGACCATAGAAAAGGAGTTGTCATTTTAATCACATAGATATATGTTCCAGGAACATGATATCTGACAGACCCCGAATGAAACATTATACGGAATTGTGTTCGTGTCATTAATGCTTTCATTCAGTGTTAAGTTCTAAAGTATGAGGTATTCATCTTTGCTACTAAGAAATGTATATGTGTGATTGTTATCGAACGCTGTCGGTAAAATGCAGTTATAACGGTAGCTCTTCGGTATACATGGCTTAGCTGAGGTAGTGATGGTTTACCAAAAGTACTATTGTCCCTCGTATCTCTATACGAGCTATAGCATCACTGGGCCCCTTGATAGAGTAAGATTATCAGCGCGCGGTATGATTACAAGAGTAATCATATTTGATAATCTGCTCAAGATTAAGAAAAGATTAAGTTTACAAGGATGACACACACCTACCTTGAAACTAATCTGATAGCTATGTGACAAAAGAACTGACACAAGTAAATTGTTTACTGGATCGTGATATTGTACTGTACAGCATCATCTGTGTAATTGGATGGTCATGATGTGTTGTCAGATGCCGCTCATGATTATAGAAGTTAAAACAGTTTTAACTCTATTTACCAACATAACACAGATCCTATTGGGTCACACCATATAGGAGTTAATCGGAGAATCTTATTGTGATTGATTATAAATTGGTTATGATCAATAGTAAGATGGTTATAATTAATTATACGTGTTATAATTAAATTATAAATGTTATGTAAAAATAACAAGCAAAAACATTGGTTAATTTATAAACGCGTGTGACACGTTGTATAAAAGTTAACCGGTTAATTTATAAATGTGCAGGACACGTTGTATAAATTACCGAAACAACAACCGCAAGAAAAATATATATAATTGTTCAGAATAATTATACAAACATTATTTGTATTCGGGCCGAGGGCATTCGGGTCTTTTCAGATTCGTCTTATCCGCATGACATGTCATCGATCCTATCCAGATGACACGTCATCGATACCGAAACAAACAACCGCAGAAAAATATATATAATTGTTCAGAATAATTATACAAATATTATTTGTGTTCGGGCCGAGGGCATTCGGGTCTTTTCAGATTCGTGCTTATCCGCATGACGTGTCATCGATCTTATCCACATGTCATCATCCTTATCCATTCGATGGCATATCTTGTAAATAGGCCGAACTTGGAGGGCATTTTGGTCATTTGGCAACCGACCCTAAACCCTATAAATAGGGGTGGAGGGGTAGAGAGAAAAATCACTAATTCACTTGTATCGTTTCGTGCAGAATCGAATCGGTATTTTCTCTCTTTCTCGGTTTCTCTCCCAAATAGTGTTTCGGTTGAGAAAAGAAAGTTATACGTAGTTGACGTATAATCTTGCGGGTTGTTGTGGAGAATATTTACGGGATTGATGAATAGTGTTTTACCGAATTTCGCGGTATGTCAGTTTTGCTCATTTGATGAAACTGAGTAACCAAAAATTTGTGTTTACGGGTTTTCGTCTTTTTCCCCGTGAATAGTGTTTTTGCAGAATTCCGCGGTTTATAGTATTTCTGGCAAAAGAAATAAACCGCTCTCTGGTTAGTCCTGGTGGATAACCGATAAAGGTATCACACGTGTGATACTCCGAGTCGATTCCTTTCCTGGTGAGGCTCTACTCGCTCGGTCTGCATTCCAACTGTGATTTGGAAACAAGGTATAAACATGTTATATTAATCTATTTAATTGGTAAGTAGATTAAAGTTTTAGAAATCAATCATGGAGTAGATCTGTAAAAGGATTAAATTGGGTTTTGATGCCAAAGGAATACTGAAGGTGGACCGCCTTGGAAAGTTTCCTGACATACCCCGTTTAATCCTGAGCTTAAGTTGGCTGTAGAAATTTTTGTTCTACGGTCATTCCGCACCTTAAGCCTAAACGGGTTTTGGTTACAGCACCGCCGAAACCCCAACAGTGGTATCAGAGCACAAGGCTCTCCCGCTGATTGATTTTCTAAAAGTTATAACTTATGCAAATTAGGTGCATATACCGCATATCAGTTTAATTCTTACATTTGCAGCTTAAGTCCAAAACCGATTAGAAATGAGATTTTCTTGGATCGGTTCTACCGACTAAGAAAGTTAAATTAGATTTAAGTTTTCTTTATGCTTTCTTATGAAATGTAAACTTTTACATTTCTTGGATCGGTTTTCCGACCGAGAAAGATAAAATAGGATTTTATGCTTTCTTTATGTTTTTGTTTGCAAAACTTTCAACTGCGTTTGAGTATATCTAAGAATGGGATGAAGCAATAAAGTACCCAAGTAAGAACTGCTAATCTCCACCCGTAAACGACAAGGTTAATGACAAGAAAAGTCTCGACTTTTCGTCTAACCCTCGTTTACGCGTCCTGATAGCTGGCCCAAAGGGGACTTTGTCACGTTACCAAATTACTGTATGCTTTTGAAATGGCAAAATTTAGTGTAAGTTTTTCGCCTTTTCGAAAACCTTCGGATAAGTAAAGTTCATCGAAGAATGTGATGAAGCAATAAAGTACCTGAGTAAGAGCTGTCATTTCCACACAAGAAAGAGATGGTTCTGTCTAGGAAAAATTGAGTCTAAGCGGTGCTCGTGACCCCAATCTTTCCTGGGAGCCCCTTTCACGTGTCCTAATGGCTGGCCCAAAAGGAACTTTGTCACGTTACCAAATTGCTTTATGGACCGAAAAGAATATCTATTTTAAAACATATAAATTGTTTATGTGCTTTAATTGGTATAAATAAGAACTGAGCATAGCTGCAAAATAAAGAATTGGTAACTGATAGATTATATATACCCGACTTGGTCCTGTATATAAGTAAATTAGATTTACAGCTTAGAGTAAATTAGATTTACTGCTTTAAAATGAAAATGGGTAAAACTAGATTTATCGTCTTTCCAAGAAACCGTGAAAGAAAATTTTCTTTGAAGAAAAATACGAATGTAGGATCACATTTGGCATTATTTTCTTTCTGACTTCCTTTCCATGACTGCTTATTGAAGCATATGAAACAGGTCTTCGAGGAAGATAGGAATTGGATCACAATCGGTATTTTTCTGACAAGCAACTTTCACTTGTCCGTAACGCTGACCAAGGTCAACATTACGAACTGAAAGAAATATACGTGACTCGGTCACATATATAGGTAAATCAGATTTACTGCTATCATATAAAAACGTATAGATTAGATTTACCGTTTTTATAAGAAACCATATAAACTACCTCTACAAGATAGACGGTAGCTAAAGTCAGTTACAAGAACTGACTGCTTAACAAAGCTAAGCGTATCAAAGAGGTACTAATAAGAACAGAAACTAATGGAGATCACATTTCGTATTCAAGACTTCCTTTCCACGACTGCTTAATGAAGCATATGAAAGAGGTCGTTATAAAGATACGAATAGAATCACATTTAGTCATTCTTACATATGCTGAGAAAAGAAAGTAATGGGGATCACATTCGATATTTTAGACTTCATTTCCACGACTGCTTAATGAAGCATATGAAAGAGGTCGCTATAAAAATACGAATAGAATCACATTAGTCGTTCTTTCTGACATAAAGCTAAGAAAAGAAATGGAGATCACATTCCGTATTCAAGACTTCCTTTCTATAATTGCTTAATGAAGCATATGAAAGAAGTCGCTATAAAGATACGAATAGAATCACATTAGTCGTTCTTTTTCACATACCCCTTTGAAGATTGCTGACACTGTTAAGCATAAACACCAACCCATTAAATATTAAGTAGTATGCCCTTCCCACTCTATCCTCCTCACATCATTGTTCATTGGTTGTATGATTGAAACCTACTCAGTAGGCATCGCCTTTTACCTTTGGTGGTCGAGGGTTATGTGGGACATAACAAAACAAAATAGAGTGAGGTTACTTACCAATGATTTCTAAAAGAGTTTTAGGCTCGGGGCAAAGTCTTCGTTAAATACACGTGATGTTTTAACGAAACTAAGAATCACAAAGAGTTGTGATTAGCAAGTTTGCTTACCTAAGATAACTGATAGCCATGATATGCATACACTGCCTTGGTTATTGGTGAAAATATGGATCTTGGTCCTACTGCAAACGGGAATAAAACAAATTTGCAGTGAGAGTTTTATTATTGAATAAAACATTACATGAACAAAGCTAAAAATATTTACTTTAAACGTTGTAGAAATATGGCTAAAGAAACGTCTTTCTCTTTACGCTACCTACTCGAAAAGGTAGACATACGTGAGAAAAAAGAATATATCCTAAATACACCGGTCCCTGCTTAAATAGTAGAGAGCAGCTCTGTCAGTACTCACACGCTTCGTATGACAAGTGATGATCAGAAACTAGAGAAGCTTAACTGTCCGTTGAGCCACGAGTTGGCCACGGAAGTTATCCTGAACTCATTTCCTCCCAGCTATTCGGAGTTCATTGTGAACTCCCATAAGCAAGAGTTGGATAAGAGCTTGCAGGAGCTCCAAGGGATGCTGAGGATCACTGATAAAGACATTGAGAATAGCTCTCATGTCCTCATGATCCAAGAAAGTGGGAGGAAGATCAAGAAAGCAAAAGGGAAAAACGGCGATTAAGTACAAAGGCAAAGGGAAGTTGGTTCCGGGAACGAACTCTCCCAAGACAAATGTTTCTGCTAACTCTGACTGCTATTTTAGCAATAGCAAAGGTCACTGGAAGAGAAACTGCCCGGAGTATCTTGGAGATATGAAGTTTGAGAATGTCTCAAAAGTCTCAGTCTCAAGTATTTATGTTATTGAAATTAATGTTGCGACCTCTCTTAATGATTGGGTACTGGATACCGGATCATGTGCTCATATTTGCACGAATATGCACGCACTAAGAGGAAGTTACGCAATAAGGAAGTACAACTCCGAGTTGGAAACGGAGCACATGTTGCAGCCGTTACAGTCGGTAGGATAGAATTGTACTTGCCTAGTGGGTTTATTCTGGAACTAGAAAATATCTATTTTGTTCCTGCCATTTCTAGAAATATCATATCAATCTCGTGTTAAGAGATGAATGGTTTCTCGTTTGTTATAAAGGACAATAGATGTTCTATTTATAAAAATGAGACATATTATGGATCATCTTACTTGTTAAATGGTCTTTATATGCTAGAAATGGAAAACCCCGTGTTTAACATCAATAACAAAAGACTCAAAACGTTTCATGAAAGTATTGACTTACATGAGACATAAGTCTGAATCCTTTGACGAGTTCAAGGAATTTAAGACTAAAGTAGAAAATCAACTGAACAAAAGTATTAAGGCATTACGGTAGGATCGTGGAGGCGAATGCTTGAGTTATGGTTTTCAAAACGTACTTAAAGGAATGTGAGATAGTCTCACAACTCACACCTCTAGGGACACCGCTATGTTACGGTGTTGCCAAGAAAATGAAACAAACCATGCTGGACATGATTCGTTCCATGATGAGTAACGCCACCCTTCCCAAAATCATTTTGGGGACACGCACTAGATACTGTCGCACTAACGATAAATATGGTTCCATCCAAGTCAGTTGAAAAGACTCCATACGAGTTATGGTTTGGGAAATCCCAAATATGTCTTATCTTAAAAATGGGATTGCGAAGTATTTGTCAAACGCCTGACGTCTGACAAACTTGGTCCCAAATCTGACAAGTGCTTTTTCGTAGAGTATCCTAAGGAAACGAAAGGATATTACTTCTATTACCAGTCCGAGAACAAATTAGTTGTTGCTCGTCATGGTATACTTTTGGAGAACAAGTTTCTTGCAAAAGGAAGTAGTGGGAGTAATGTAATACTTGAAGAAATTCAAGATACATCACACAATACAATATCTGAACTAGATCAGATTAACCCACCTCTTGATTTTTTGGCTGATGAGCATCTGGAAGTACCAAGTCCACAAGTAGTTGTGGATGAGGTTCTAATCTCGAGCTCAAGTGCTTCAACGCAAGTTGAAGTAGAACTGGATCCGCAGACAGTTGTGGATCAAGTTCGACAGCCTGAAGAACAAGTGCTACATAGGTCAATGAGAACGGTCCATGCACCCGAGAGGTACTTGGGACTGCACGAGGTCTCAGTTTTTGACACTGAAGATCCTCTGACCTATGCGGAAGCAATGGATAGGCCTGACTCTGATAAATGGCTGGAGGCCATCAGATCCGAAATACAGTCCATGTATGACAACACGGTTTGGAACCTAGTTGTACCACTTGATGGGGTGAAGCCCATAGCTAACAAGTGGGTTTTCAACGGAAAACAAACATGGATGACAATATGACTATTTACAAAGCACGGCTAGTAGCGAAAATGTTTCAAACAAATTATGGGAATTGATAAAACTTTTTCACCCGTGGCTATGTTTAAGTCAATTCGGATACTTCTAGCAATTGCCGCATTTCATGAAGATGAAATATGGCAAATGGATGTCAAAACCACCTTCTTAAATGGAAATTTAAGAAGAGGATGTGTACATGACACAGCCTACGGGTTTTGAAGATCCAGAGAATGCTGGGAAGGTATGCAAGCTTCTTGAATCCATTTATGGATTGAAGCATGCATCACGGAGTTGGAATCTTCGATTTGGCGAAGAAGTCAAAAGCTTGACTTCGTCAGATGCGAAGGAGAATCTTAAGTGTACAGGAAAACTAGTGGGAGTGCCATCGCCTTTCTTAATCTTATATGTAAATGACATACTCTTAATAGGAAACGATATTCCTCTATTGCAATTAGCCAAGTCTTCATTAAAGAAAAGTTTTCTCGATGAAAGACTTGGGCGAGGATGTCTATATACTAGGCATAAAGATCTACTGAGGTAGATCAAAGAGACTTATAGGATTAAGTCAAAGCACATACATTGACAAAGTGCTGAATCGGTTCAGCATGCAGGATTCTAAGAGAGGATTCCTGCCAATGAATCATGGTACACAGCTTAGCAAGACTCAGTGTCTTTCGACAACTGATGAGCAAAGCACTATGAGTAGAGTACCATACGCTTCGGCTATTGGCTCTATCATATACGCCATATTGTGCACTCGCCCTGATGACTCGTACGCTTCAAGTGTGATGAGTAGATATCAGGCTAATCCAGGCATAAAGCACTGGAATGCAGTAAAGAATATCCTTAAGTTCTTGAGGAGAACTAAGGATATGTTTCTCGTCTACAACGTTATCACCTAATACGAGAGATCGTAAACATAATAAGGTGTTTATAATTAATTATAAAAGATATAATTAATATAAAATTGATGTAAAGGTTTGCAAAAATAAAATTGACACAAACAGCAACACAGCTGATCCACTCACAAAATCTCTTCCTCAAGCCAAGCACGAGATGCTTAATGCTTCTATGAGTCTGGAACACATAGAAGATTGGCTGTGTGATTTTTTCAGGATCTGCGAGATCTTAGAGAATATAGAGTTTTGTATATAAGTAGGGCCTATGATGATTGGCTCCTAGCTTAAGTGGGAGATTGTTAGTGTAATAATCTAGAAGTCAATAATACGATAATTTATCATAAAGCTTTGTTCATGAATTGGATGATTAATATCATTTTGTTGCCTTGAGTATTATTGCATTTATGGATCATTTCGAGTTCATGACTGAAATTGTGAAACTCCATAATATAGATGATATATACTCTTAAAAGGTCACTGACCAAGGTAATTAGCAGGAACACTAATTACCGCTGTAAGGTTAGTATGTGGATTAAATGATGGTCAAGTTTTACAGACCATAGAAAAGGAGTTGTCATTTTAATCACATAGATATATGTTCCAGGAACATGATATCTGACAGACCCCGAATGAAACATTATACGGAATTGTGTTCGTGTCATTAATGCTTTCATTCAGTGTTAAGTTCTAAAGTATGAGGTATTCATCTTTGCTACTAAGAAATGTATATGTGTGATTGTTATCGAACGCTGTCGGTAAAATGCAGTTATAACGGTAGCTCTTCGGTATACATGGCTTAGCTGAGGTAGTGATGGTTTACCAAAAGTACTATTGTCCCTCGTATCTCTATACGAGCTATAGCATCACTGGGCCCCTTGATAGAGTAAGATTATCAGCGCGCGGTATGATTACAAGAGTAATCATATTTGATAATCTGCTCAAGATTAAGAAAAGATTAAGTTTACAAGGATGACACACACCTACCTTGAAACTAATCTGATAGCTATGTGACAAAAGAACTGACACAAGTAAATTGTTTACTGGATCGTGATATTGTACTGTACAGCATCATCTGTGTAATTGGATGGTCATGATGTGTTGTCAGATGCCGCTCATGATTATAGAAGTTAAAACAGTTTTAACTCTATTTACCAACATAACACAGATCCTATTGGGTCACACCATATAGGAGTTAATCGGAGAATCTTATTGTGATTGATTATAAATTGGTTATGATCAATAGTAAGATGGTTATAATTAATTATACGTGTTATAATTAAATTATAAATGTTATGTAAAAATAACAAGCAAAAACATTGGTTAATTTATAAACGCGTGTGACACGTTGTATAAAAGTTAACCGGTTAATTTATAAATGTGCAGGACACGTTGTATAAATTACCGAAACAACAACCGCAAGAAAAATATATATAATTGTTCAGAATAATTATACAAACATTATTTGTATTCGGGCCGAGGGCATTCGGGTCTTTTCAGATTCGTCTTATCCGCATGACATGTCATCGATCCTATCCAGATGACACGTCATCGATACCGAAACAAACAACCGCAGAAAAATATATATAATTGTTCAGAATAATTATACAAATATTATTTGTGTTCGGGCCGAGGGCATTCGGGTCTTTTCAGATTCGTGCTTATCCGCATGACGTGTCATCGATCTTATCCACATGTCATCATCCTTATCCATTCGATGGCATATCTTGTAAATAGGCCGAACTTGGAGGGCATTTTGGTCATTTGGCAACCGACCCTAAACCCTATAAATAGGGGTGGAGGGGTAGAGAGAAAAATCACTAATTCACTTGTATCGTTTCGTGCAGAATCGAATCGGTATTTTCTCTCTTTCTCGGTTTCTCTCCCAAATAGTGTTTCGGTTGAGAAAAGAAAGTTATACGTAGTTGACGTATAATCTTGCGGGTTGTTGTGGAGAATATTTACGGGATTGATGAATAGTGTTTTACCGAATTTCGCGGTATGTCAGTTTTGCTCATTTGATGAAACTGAGTAACCGAAAATTTGTGTTTACGGGTTTTCGTCTTTTTCCCCGTGAATAGTGTTTTTGCAGAATTCCGCGGTTTATAGTATTTCTGGCAAAAGAAATAAACCGCTCTCTGGTTAGTCCTGGTGGATAACCGATAAAGGTATCACACGTGTGATACTCCGAGTCGATTCCTTTCCTGGTGAGGCTCTACTCGCTCGGTCTGCATTCCAACTGTGATTTGGAAACAAGGTATAAACATGTTATATTAATCTATTTAATTGGTAAGTAGATTAAAGTTTTAGAAATCAATCATAGAGTAGATCTGTAAAAGGATTAAATTGGGTTTTGATGCTAAAGGAATACTGAAGGTGGACCGCCTTGGAAAGTTTCCTGACATACCCCGTTTAATCCTGAGCTTAAGTTGGCTGTAGAAATTTTTGTTCTACGGTCATTCCGCACCTTAAGCCTAAACGGGTTTTGGTTACAGCACCGCCGAAACCCCAACAGAAATAACATAACTAGTATCAATTTTGTCACTTTGAGACTGTTGACGAAAATCCGAGAAGGAAACATTTTTCTCTCTCTCTTCACACTTCCGAATAATAGCTATTTTAATATTTACAGAGAATAGAAAATAACAGCTATTCTAACTATTTCGAATAGTAGAAATATTATTTTTATTTCTTTGAATGCACATTGCTATTCTGAATAGTAGCATTTCCGATAAGTTTTTACCGCTTTTAAAACAATTGATTGTCATTGGCGAGGAGTTACATGAAGATTCGTCTTTTGAGAGGAATGTGCATCCTCTGCATTAACTCAAAAGAGAATCTTTTGAGTTAATGAATCTCAACCATCTGATGTTAAACGAAGCTAATTCGGTCTCTGCCTAAAATATATGGAATCTTTAATATTAGTGCAGATCTAGTCCGCACGAATCTTAAAGTAAATCGGATGATCATAATTCATTAACTCAAAAGATTTTCTTTTAAGTTAATGCAGAGGATACGAATTCCTTTTGAGAGGTATATTGAGGATTCATGGGATGTTGAGATTGATTGAGTTTGCAATTTCTTACCACGGTATAGAAAGGAACATGCAGAGCTTGTGGTAACAATTTGGTTTAAATTTCATCTTATTGTTCCTGCGTGAATTGATTAGAAAAGAAAGGAGAGACAAATTTTATAAAAATAAATTGGAGGTTTTGATGAATGAAGGAAGTCAACCTGATAATGAAAAACAAAAACAAAAAAGATGGACAGTGTTTTGGTTTGAATTGAAAGAGAAGTTGTGAGGTTGAGAAAATAAGATGATAATTATTTCAAAGGAACAGACATATATAAGAAATGATTCTTGTATTGAGAAAAGCTTTTCATCCTTATATAGGGGTGGCAAAAAAGCTTATAGCTCGTGGCTCGATTGTAATTTGTATATGACTTGCTCGCTAATAGCTTGTTTGTTATTAAATTGAGCTGTTAACAAGCTAACTTGTTACTAGCTCGGTTCAAAATTAACGAGTTCAAGTTGAGCGTAACTTGTTCGTCAGCTACCTTGATTATGCATCAATTTGTGAATTTATATGAATTTGTGTGCATTTATACTGTTCAGCTTGGTCCAGCTCGGTTTAACTCGGCTCAAAAAGTTTGTAGAATAAAAAAATACAGTCAGACTCAACGAGCCAGCTCATGAGCTAGCACGGTCCCGCTCATGACGATTTCAAATTAAGATTTTAGCTCAGACTTCTAAAGTTAGTTTGTTCATAACTCGAGCAAACTAGTTCGTGACGAATTCAAACCGACCTCAGCTTGTTACCACCCCCTATCCGTAATGAAGTGTAAGCTTGGGGAAGAGACCCCCAAAAAGAAAGGAAGAAATAATATATTGTATGGGTAAGAAACCAAGAAGTTAAGAATCTTGGAACCTTATTGTTACACATAAACAATTCAATTCTATATGCCACTATTGATCTACCTATGCCAAAATGGTCATCATGCAAAATTCATCAATTCTTAGGTAGCAGACGCAATACCTGACTCCATTAGCATATTTATGCAAAGCTTCTCTCAAAAGCGGTTGATGAACTTGTAAGACAGCGGCAAGAAAAACTTCGTGCCGATGTAGAGGTTGAAGCGTCGGCGGCCTCCTTAGTGGTAGGATAAAGCCTTCCAAAGCTACAAGACTGCCCTTGTGAGATCGTGTTCACAATTTCTTAATGATCTCACATCTCTATTCTTTAATGGGGAGAAGTAGAGAAGGCCACAGAATTGACTAGATGACGGCTAGAAAATTCTGCAACTTTTCGTATATTCTTGTGCTT
This sequence comes from Carex rostrata, assembly GCF_964058835.1. Lineage (NCBI taxonomy): Eukaryota > Viridiplantae > Streptophyta > Magnoliopsida > Poales > Cyperaceae > Carex > Carex rostrata. The sequence goes on from NC_135919.1 coordinate 12,205,975, forward strand.
TGGGGACCAACCTATTTATAGAGAGGAGTTGGCATATTGTCAAACCCTAACCCTAAACAGATTTTCTGGCCTTACGCCAACTTAAAAAAGGTATTTTGTGCTATTGCATCAAAAACCGTGCAGTCGCATCAAAATCCGTGCAGCTGCTGAAAAATCTGTTTCCTTAATTGCAAATCTCAGAATCAGTCCATCAATTATTTGATTTTTGCCTAAATTGTTCTACACATTTGTGGACCACATCCTAATGAATATATTGATTGTCTATTTCTTTATTTGATCACTTTAATTGATAATCATATATGACAGTAAACAATGCATAATTAGATTACATATATGCTCAATGTTGGCATTAAATACAACGAGGTTGGCAATAAATCCAACAATCTCCCACTTGAGCAATATGTCATGACTTTTTAATTATGCATTGTGTTCCTTATGTGCGCACATTTCTTTACTGTCTTCCTTATATATTCCCAAACCAATTCGGTCTATCAATTATACTAGTAAAGGACTAAAGCGGCATTCGTCGCATTTATTCGCAACTAAACCCTCAATAATCACATTACTAATACAGCTGAATGACATGAATCATGATGTGGATGTGTAGCATAGAAATTACATGTAATTGTGATCTTCACATGCCTATTTCTAACTTGGTCTCCCACTTAAATCTTGAAACTGAATTTCATAAATTAACTGAATATTCAAACATAAATGAGAAACAAAATGTCAAAACTTCATAATATATATAACACTTGTTACATGTCACAAGTTATATATCCAAAATTACAATGAAAAATAGAACATTAAATATCAAATAATAGACTCCCACTAAAACTGAATATTCTCGATAGAGATACATCCATATGAGCAACATGCTCTTCAAACTTAGAAGGTGTCAATCTCTTAGTAAGAGGATATTCTAACATAGAGTCTGTTTCTACATGTTCTATTCTCAATTCACCATTCTGAACTCTTTCCTTTATTTTAGCATTGTTCCATTAACTGAATAATACTTGAGCACTTGTTGAGACTAGATTTGTCTCCTTTCCCTATTGAGATTTATTTTCTGGTTTATTGTTTTGCTTGTCATACTTAAGGATAACCTTGGGATAAACTTAGAATACTTTTGGATTTTATCCCTTAGTATTTCAATCCCTAGGCTAAATGATGCATCACTAAAACCTTCCAACTCTAAATTCTTTATCATAAAGTTTTTAGTTTATTGCAACATATTTATATCGTTATCGGCAAGCAATATGATATCCACATATAAAACCAGAAATACAAACTCACTCCCACAGAACTTAAAGTATACAAAATCATTCAATAAATTTATCTCAAAACCAAACGAGATAATCTCGCTATGATTTTGTAATACCATTGTTGAGACACTTTCTTTAGTTCATAGATGGATTTCTTAAGTTTGCACACTATAGACTTTGCGTCTCTTGACACATAGGTTTCTAGTTGCACCATATACATTGTTTCATTAATGTCACTATTTAGAAACGCTGTCTTAATATCCATCTACTAAATCTCCAAATTAAAATGCATAACCAATGCCAATATGATTTTTAAAGAGACTTCTAAAAATAGAGTATTGATGATTCAAATAACATATCAATCAATATGCCTTCCTTTGGGCCGACAATATTAATTATATGTAAACATAATAATTATCACTATACTCTATGTGCACATAATTTCAACAATAATTAACCTTCCTTTGGGCGGGTTAATGCTTGCATTCATTAAATGAAATCAAATAAAAAATCTCTTAAATCTTTGACGACAAGACGAGCTTTATATTTTTCTTTATTGGCACTTCTGAATTTTATTGAGGGCTTCCAGTATTGTCTGAAACAATCTGGCCTAAAACAACATCTTCCAAAACTTCATGCAGCCTTGAGTGGCCTGCACCCGTCTCTGGATTTTTATTTTATGTTGTTTCATCTTGTTGAGTTTGAATTTCAATAATGATTTCGTCCGTATAGGTGTTTTGAGTAAAACTCGGATCTATATCCACAAAACTCGCAACACCTAACGGAATATTTGCATATTCCTATTCGAAATCAATTATTTTCTCACCCCCCACAAACTCAACATCCTAAAAAAAATAATTTGCATTTTCTGTCTCAAAAACTGGATGTTCTGTAGGATTATAAAATTTATAACCCCTTGAGTGCTCATTAATGCCTCTCCATGAACCTCTTCATTATCATAAGACATATGCGATTAGACCTGTTTCACTTTTCCTTTTCCTTCTTTTGATTAGAAGTACTTGTATCCGTAATAGTGGGACAAGTTTTTCTAAACGCAAGGTCCAGATTCATGACACTGAGAACTATTACTATGTTCTCATGTCAAAATTTGAAGTTAGTTCCATTCAACATAAAAAAAATGTTGTTTAGGCCTTTAACAATACTAACTGAAAAATCGCAAACTAAAAATCACAAAGAACAACACGAATAAAAAATCTGAATTTATAAATTACATTCAAATAAAGGCCCAACTTGCTCAAAATATATGAGATGATTTTCCCTTTTGTTACTATACACACGAATTTCACAACCAGGTAAGTTCCCAGGTAAGTCAGGGATCCCTAAGGATACACTTCGAATTCCGACTTGCCTAGACAGAACTTTCCTCGACATTGTTACATTCATAGTATCGTAACTTATCTCAATAAATCACCAAATATTTTATGAGTCTTAATATCATCATAAAACCAAAGTATCGTTTTCCATTAAGCGGCTACCTTTGAGTAACGGGTCAATTTCTTATGATACTTTGGCGCAATAATAAAGTATTGATAACCTAAAACATACTGAACAACATGCCTTCCTTTGAGCCGACAATGTTGACATATGTGTAAAATATTTGATCATCACTATACTTTATTATTACTCACTTGCACAAATAATTTTTGTAACCATTACCTTCATTTGGGCCGATAATGATTACATCCATTAATTGCACCTTAACTTCATTCGTAAAATGCATTTGAATTAACCTCATCAAAAGAGGTACCTTTGGGTACAATTAGGAATCAATTAATTCAAATCCAAATTACATATCCCTTTGCCTTTAAAAGAATAATAATTTATACCCTAATTATATAATCTAAATGTGCAATCAAACTAACGCAAAAGGATAAAATTTAATTGCTTCGCAATAATCTGCAGTTTCCAAAATTTGGCTTTATTCTGTAATCAAATTATTGCATACTCTTGTGGTCTAAAAAATAGCAGCGGAATACCAAAATAATTTGCAAACTAGCGATATGGACTTATACTAATTGATATCAACCAATTAAAACATAGTAATATTTCAAGGCATAGTAACGTAGCCTTGATCCATTAATTCTAATTTTTTTTTTTTTTATTTCTCAAATCTTGATCAACACACAACAGAGAGCAATTTCCGAAAATTTCAGAAAATGTAAATACAAATGGCCAAATCAAAACAGAAATTATATTTGGACCATTAATAAAAATTATATTTAAATTTTCGAAAAATTTGAATACAAATGATCAAATCAAAACAGAATAGAGCCATTTAGGAAATACATGCAATATACAATTTTGGACATAATAGCAATCATTCATGGAGGCAATTCAAGGCAATTGAAAAATCAACAATCAATTTCTTATTCTCTAAATCAATTCTAAACAAATAATCCAAATTGGCATAGGAGTGGCTCTGATACCACTTGTTGGAACCTTATTGTTACACATAAACAATTCAATTCTATATGCCACTATTGATCTACCTATGCCAAAATGGTCATCATGCAAAATTCATCAATTCTTAGGGAGCAGACGCAATACCTGACTCCATTAGCGTATTTATGCAAAGCTTCTCTCAAAAGCGATTGATGAACTTGTAAGATAGCGGCAAGAAAAACTTCGTGCCGATGTAGAGGTTGAAGCGTCGGCGGCCTCCTTAGTGGTAGGATAAAGCCTTCCAAAGTTACAAGACTGCCCTTGTGAGATCGTGTTCACAATTTCTTAATGATCTCACATCTCTATTCTTTAATGGGGAGAAGTAGAGAAGGCCACAGAATTGACTAGATGACGGTTAGAAAATTCTGCAACTTTTCGTATATTCTTGTGCTTTGGGGACCAACCTATTTATAGAGAGGAGGAGTTGGCATATTGCCAAACCCTAATCCTAAACAGATTTTCTGGCCTTATGCCAACTTAAAAAAGGTATTTTGTGCTATTGCATCAAAAACCGTGCAGTCCCATCAAAATCCGTGCAGCTGCTGAAAAATCTGTTTCTTTAATTGCAAATCTCAGAATCAGTCTATCAATGATTTGATTTTTACCTAAATTGTTCTACACATTTGTGGACCACATCCTAATGAATATATTGATTGTCTATTTCTTTATTTGATCACTTTAATTGACAATCATATATGACAATAAACAATGCATAATTAGATTACATATATGTTCAATGTTGGCATTAAATTCAACGAGGTTGACAATAAATCCAACAAAGAATGAATTAGATTATTAGTATTTCACCGATAACATGACACTTTTTTTTGGATCTTTTGGATATCTTGAAGGAAGCTGCAAGCATGACTTTTTCCTTTTGTTTTAAATTTTATTCTACATTGGATTGGGTGTTCTCTTTTGACTTTTTTTTTTTTTTCAATAAAAAAAAGGTTAGACTAAAGTAGCGGATTTAAACAGTCCGAATGCAATATCGTTTGCTAGCTCAATAAAGAGAAAATAAAAATTGTAACTTCATGTTTTAAACTTTAAAATTACAAAAAAGTTTCACAAATAATTCAAATATCATATTTTCTTTTTATCAATCCCAGAAAAGCTCCCCAATGTATTTTTTTTTCTTCTCATGTATGTATATTGCTAAATAAGAAATATTTGGTACTAGGGAAAAATGATAATCACGAGGAAAAATTATAGATTAAAATTATAATATTTTCTTGTAAATTAAATCCTTGTTGACAAAAAAAAATATATATATATATTCATTCGTAGTTATTTAACTAACGATTATATGTCGATTTTATAGAAGTCTAACTTTTATAACTTCGTGATTTCTAACAATTGTTAGGATGAATCTGAAATTTTTAAAAGTGTCATTAAACTAAACATAAAAGGAATAAAAAATAAATTTGAAGTTTTCTTAACAGCTATAAATTTGTTGTTCGAAATTTGAAAAAAGCTATATAATAAGTTTTAATACTATTTTTTTTCTGACAGAATCGACGTGGAAAAAAAAAACATTACTTGACCGGTCAACTAAAAGAACCATCCATCACGGCTGTAACGCCTTTTCTATCTTGGATTCTTAGTAATTGCCAGCCGTTTCCTGTCCGTGTCCCGTCGCTGTCGTGTCTCCTCGTTCTATGATGCGATTTCGTCTTTTTCTTATTAGCGAAGCCAGCCCAATTCCGAATTCATATCCGCTCAAGTAATACGAAATTTAAAGTTTGATCTGGACCGTCAAATCAGGATATACAAGAATATTTAAGTAATCCCGTGAATTCTATCCCGGATAGGATTGGCCGGGATTCTGATCTAACGGTTCATATTTAAACTCAAATTTTATGTTACATTAGGGCAATCAGTCCATCCAATCCCGAGTCTTAGAACACGCTGAGTCCGGATTCTCTAAAATAACCCAAATTTTGAATTTACATTGGGACCGTTTTCCGAACAGAGGTTGAATGCACAAGGACCCATTAATATTCGTGCCAGAACAGATCGAACGGTCAGAATCGAAACTCGAAATTTGAGTCACTTGGGAGATCTAAATTCGACCCTGAGGTCTGAGGCACCCGTCTCTAATTCGTATGTCTACAATAACTTAAAATTTGAGTTAATAAGAAATAAATCAGGACCGTCCGATCGGTTCTGGCACGAATATTAATTAAACACCATGCATTTCATCTCGGACCGAATTGGCCCGAATTCTGATCGGACGGCTGAGATGTAGTAACTCAAATTCTGAGTAAATGCAGAGGATACGGATTCATCGTTCGCTGCCCTGCCTCCTGTTCGAATTCGTATCCTCTGAGATATCTCAAACTTTGCGTGACTTTATGGAAAATCCCAACCGTTTAAATACATTCTACACGAATCTCAAAGCACATAATACTGACCCCCTATATCACCCTCGAATAGGCACCGGACACGTCGGTCACGCAAAAGTTGAGATATCTCAGAGGAAACGCACTCCTCCTGTTCTCCCATCTTGGCCGTTAATTCTCTCCATGGCATGGCACCCTTCTGTCCTTATAAATGATGCCATTTCTTCGTCTTAAATAATTGTCAAAAGGCTAATCGCGCCAGCAAGCTTTATTAACTAGTCATAACCGAAACTGTAATTACGAAACTGCCATTAGGCTCGTCATCAGTCGTTTTCTCTCCCACTGTCCTCCGCGTTGTACTCTCTTTCTCCCCCAACCTCTTCTGACCAAAGCATTGTGTCTCACTTATCCCTAATTTTCCTCAAAACCTCCCATCGAACAACGATCCTAGATGGCCTAATAAGGATCTCTGTAAATCCACACCTGATTCTTGATTTGTTCTCAAACCAGAGGCCATGGCTGAGAACGGTGAAGACAAGCTGATCGCGACCGTACAGCATATTATTAAGACCTTGGGAAGTACGGATTCGATGACTGAAGACATACTCAAAGTATTTTCCAACTACGACGGTCGATTGTCGATTGACAAGCTCCATGGGAAGCGTGACGCTGCCGGCGGCGGCGGAGGTAGCGGTTCAAGTGAGGAACAGCAGCACGTGCCGATAACCTCTTTTGAGCGTACTCTACGCACTCTCGACCGTCAGGTAACTCAGGTAATAAACCAGGAACGTCTGATCTGGTCTGATTCGGATGCAGCAGAGGGTTTCCTCGAAGCTGTGGATGATCTAATTGCTACAATCAAAGATCTCGAAGCAGCCCCTCATGGAAACAACCAACCCTTGCTGGATCGAGCTGACGATTTGCTCCAGAAGTGCATGTTTCGACTGGAGCGCGAGTTCAAGTCCCTTATCGAGCGGCCTGATGATGCTGCCCCGGCTGCCCCCTCCCGGCCAACTGGATTTGACTCGGATGAGAGTGATGAGTTCGAGTATGATGAAGACATTGAGGATGCACGAATCCCAATTGCACGACCAGTCACTGACTATGACGTGGTTATTGATGCCCTTCCACCGGGATCTGTCTCAGATCTTCACAAAATTGCACGGCGAATGGTGGCTGCTGGATTTGGCAGGGAGTGCGCTGAGACATACGTAGTAGCTCGTAAGGGATTCCTTGAGGAGAGCGTGGCAAGGCTCGGGCTTCGCCTCCGCACGGCAGAGGAGGTGAAGTCAATCCCTTGGGATGAGCTTGAGCTTGATATTGCACGGTGGATCCCGGCTTTTAATATGGTTTTTAAAATTTTGATTCCAAGTGAGCGCCGGCTCTGTGACCGTCTTTTTGACGGGCTTCTTCCTTATGGTGACATGGCCTTTGCTGGAGCCAGCCGATCACCGGCTTTACAACTTCTCTCCTTTGCTGATGCTGTGGCAGCTGCTAGTCGCACACCTGAGCGGCTTTTTCGTGTAGTTGACATGTATGAGTCTGCACGGGACTTGCTTCCAGAGCTTGAAACCATTTTCTCTGATGAGTACTCTTGTGCTCTTCGAAATGAGGTTGCCACTGTGTGCAGTGCTGTGGGGTCATCCATCAAGGGTATATTTATGGAATTAGAGAACCTGATCAGGCGTGACCCTGTTCGTATGTCTGTACCTGTGCATGGTGGTGGTTTACACCCAATAACCCGTTATGTTATGAATTACCTCCGTGCTGCATGTGGGTCTCGTCAGACTCTTGAAGAAGTGATGGAAGGTGGGGAATTTGGTGCCATGTCAGTAGGACCAGTTGATCCTGACCGTCCAACCTCATCTTTGGCCATCCATATTGCATGGATCATGGATGTTTTGCAGAAAAACCTCGACGCAAAATCAGAGGTTTATCGTGAACCTGCTCTGAGCTGTGTTTTTCTAATGAACAATGGGAAGTACATTCTCCAGAAGGTAAAGGATAGTGAACTTGGGGTTTTGTTAGGTGAGGAATGGAGCAAGCAAATGAACAGTAAGGTCAGACGATGGACCCGGGAGTACCACCGTGTGTGGGCCAAGATCGTCAGTGTGTTACAGATAAATGATGGTGGGGTCAGACCAGAGAAGTTGCGGGTGTTCAATAACTACTTGGAGGAGAATTGCAAGACACAAACTGAGTGGGTGATTGCAGATGAGCAAATGCGACTTGATTTGCGAATGTCCATAATGGATTCTGTGGTTCCAGCATATAGAACATTCCTGTCGAGGTTGAAAGCCATTTCAGATAGCCGAGATATGTATGTCAAGTATACACCAGAGGATGTGGAGGCATGGATTGGAGAGTTATTCCAAGGCGCTGAGAAGAGATAAGCTTCCCTTTTTCTCTCATTGTTTGGTCCCCTATTGGTTTTCTTACTATGTTGCTTGAAATGTAGTTGTATCATCTAGGAATGTGTGTAATATTGTGTACTTTTTATGTTAGTTGTTTGAGCTAAAGCCGTCGGTTTCAGGTGTTTTGTATATTGAGTTTAGGCTTTCCCCATATATCTTATTACTAGCTGGAACAATTTTATGTTATGTTTATTTTGTTTCTGCGATACTGAAGAATTTAACTCATGTGCTTTCTCTATATCTTAAATGCATCTTTACTAATCAGTTCAGAACTCTCTTGGGCCAGCTTTTTGTTTAATGCTTCAATTTTGTAAATGTGTTTGGTACTGTCTTATCATTTCATATTTTACCTTAACTAACTTAATACATGCTTGTTTTGGGTCCCGGGTCTTTGGGGTTTGGGTTATCCATAATCTGGGGTTGTTTTGGATTCTAGGCTGTTGATCCTGGACTGTTGGGTTTCGGTCAAATTTTTTTTGGGGGTTATCTTTTTGATAAAATTAACTATGAAACAGTGGTTGGGTCCTTTTTTTTTGGGTCAAATCGGGTCATTCAAATTATGTTGAGTTTTTGTGTAGTGCGCTCAGTTGTGGAGTTTTGGTCTATGCAGAGTACACGTCAGCTTGGGTCTAGCTGGTTCTGATGTAGGTTGCTCAGGTAAAATTTGGGTAGTTGATTTTAATAGAAGATCTGGTTAAGTTCGTGCTGCAAGCAAGTCCTTTCGTCAGGCTATACTTTGCTCTCTCTACTGCAAAGGATCAAATTGAAGTTTTTTCTTTTCTTTGTAGATTAAAAATATCCATGGTATTAACCACTTTTTGTGGTCCAAAACTAGAATAAAATGCTTTATTTTAGCAAGATTGACTGCATATTAAAGGCATTTAACCTTGCATATTGAGTATTATTTTAAAGGTTGACCAACTATCTCCAGCTTTGGTCGAGTGGTGTTCGCTTAAAAAAGCAATAAATAAACTATGTGCAACATTTTGCTAAAAAGAGATAACCATGACCAAACTTTTATAACACCGACAGCTAATGCTTACTACTTACTAGATCCATCTCCTTCTTTTTGTGGTGACTAATATAGGAGGTTGACTGGAACCATTCATTAAGAAAAAAGAAAGACAAACCTTCATTTCAGTATAAGCTGAGGTCTTTAAAGGCTTATGCTTAATCTTATTATGAACTACTGCGGATGCATCTTGGCAGGCCTATATCTAGGGTATAACTTGAAAATGGAATCTGGTAAGATAACTATGACAGTTTTTTTAATCAACAATATTTCACATGCAGAGAGAAACAAATGATCAGGTTATCAAAATATCATTGTTTCTTTAAGAACTAGAAGAAAGCTTTAAACTCCCGCATTCCATTTTATTGAGAAACAGCAATGTCCTCATTTCTGTGTAAAAAGGAAATACTCAATCAAACAAGGGGCTAGAGTAGTTGCATAATAGTCTTCATGACTGAATCAGTTAATAACTGGTAAACTCGTTGGGTTGGATGAACGGCATCATAAAATATGTAGGACGAAACATTTTTGCAGATTGGAGTCAGGATGTTGCAAAGCGGCCCCACCTCTGCCAGTCCAGTACCACAGCATCCTCTTTTGGTCTCTTGAAAACCTGTGAGTAGTCTGTGTCTTTTATTTTCTTAAAAAGTCGATTTGAAAAAGGAAAGAGCTGTTGGTTGCTACTTTTTTCATGTAGAAAGCAAGTTGTTAACTAAAGATGGAAACCGATAATGCTCAAGTAGCTATATAGATCTGACTTCTTCGTTTGCACATCATTACCCTCGGGACATCTGAATATTCACAATAGGAATTTCTCATGGTGATACTTATGCTACTGATGACATTTCATTTGGACAGTAAATTTCACTTTCATATATCAGTATTGAACTGATCAGGTTCTGTACCGAGACATGTCAGGGCAGACAACTGGGCAGCCTGCTTTTATCAGTAACTTAACTCGGTGCAAGATAGAATGTATTACTTATATATTTGTTTTTGTTTGGCAACTGTTTATGAGTGGCCGGAAGTTAAGTTGTGGGGTTTAACAAATAGAATACCCATGAGTCCTTTAGCTAGGAAGAGCCGAGTTCTTATATAAATTGGTGCCTGGCATAGACAAAGAATCTCTAGGATTTAGTTCAGTGAGGCTCGCTATTAAAAAAGAAAAGTAGTCCCAAAAATACTGGTACATCTCTTACAGAAACTCCACCACAACCACTTTCCTTTTGTTAGGTTGGTTTATTTAGTTTAATTTGTTATAAGGCCTTGTATGTAATAAATAATAATAAATGCATGAAAAGCAGAAGTGCAAGATTTTTAATTTGGAATACAGTAATATGCACAAACTGAAAATCATGTCTGTTAAACTTACCATGAAGAGATGAATGCTCAAGAATATCCATGAAAGCACTGTATGCATCGATGTAAATAAACTTGCTTCCATCGAGCTTCTCTTGCAAATCATGCAATAGGTTTCCTAGCTTAGAGTTGTAAAGTGTTGCATCATTGTTCAAATAACTATCACATTCTCGCTCTTCTATGCCCTTGAAGCTCAGTGTTATCTGGAGAGGAGTGCAACCGAATGGAGGGAGGTTCGCAACGGAAAATGACCTACCTCCAAGATAATAGAGCTCCTGTTGTATAATAGTTTCAGTTCCTTTTTCTTAGAGTACATTTGATTTTACCCCTTTAAAGTAGGGAAATAGCCTTTCAAGATACAATGATTTGGATAAATGCATCAAGCAGTTAAGGATACTATTCACTATACAAGAAACACGGAAACGATGCAAAATATTGCTTAAAAGGATTGATTTCTTAATTGTCGAACTGGTCATGCATTTCTTTACTCGGCGAAAGTGGACAATTTTTCAATAATAGCTTAACGAACAAAGTTAGAGTGTGATGTGTTTACCAAGAGAATTTGGTGAGCACAACTTCAAAAGTATATTAGATTGACTTTAAAAGTTGAATCTAAACCGTTGGAATTTATGTACTTCATGAGTGATACATGTACATAGAAAATTTTGAAAATTTTGAGTTTATTTGCTATAAGATCAAGTGGTCAAAGAAATAATAAAAGATCAAGTGGTCAAAGAAATAAAAGTGATCAAAGAAATAATAAAAGATCAATATATAAAATAATTTATAAATTAACTTATAAAATGTTTATTTCTTTGTGAAGTACAGAGATTTCAATATTTATTTCTTTGTAAAACAACGGTTTAGATATTCAGCATTTGAAATCAATTCAATATACTTTTGAAATTATACTCATCAAATCTTCATGGTGAGCACATCACACCCTAGCTTTGCTCTAGCTTAACAGTGTTGAAAATCCGGTCGGTAAATGTCGGTCAGAAATGATACACAATCTTCATTGTGAAACTGAGCAGTCTAGCTCAGCATGAAAATTTTTGGATAGTGACAATTCAAATTATAAATAATAGTGTAATTTTGGAAGTTAGTTCTCCTAGCTCTTCTTGTGAGCTGCTTTATGTTGCCTTTTTGACTATTCTGTCGAACCACCATTGGCAATTGACTCAAGATTTTGGCACGAGGGATAAACACCACTGACATTGTTATTCCGAGTCGTACTAAATAAGGATAGTTGTAAAAATGGCTTAATTTTCTGTTAATAAAAGCTAACTATAATTATAGTGAACTAAACCACAGTAAGAGAAGAATTTACCTTGAGAGTCGTCTCCACCTTTTGGAGTACAAAATCCTGGTACTCCCCTAAGCTTTTCCTGCTTTTATTGAATGCACAATAATAATTGCTTGTAAAATCATTGGCACCAGCACTGATGAGAATCAACGAATTGGCGATAATACTAGAGGCCTCCTCTTTCCCCACAAATATTTCAAGCCTTGTGAGGTAGGATTTAAACATCTTCACTTGCCCTGACATAGGAACTGTGTTCCACAGGTGGGACGTGGCTTCGTCAAAACCTGACCCAGCTGATGCAAAATTGGCCCCTAATTTCATATCATCTTTTGACAAGCTAGGATCCAAGAAAGGAGAGGAAAAATTTGCTAAGCCAAGCTTTGTGCCTAGGAGATCCGGTACAAGAAGCCCGTTTGAGAACCTACCGGTCGGTTTGTTTCCAGGGAAGTCCTGACCATATGGGAAGTGATTTGCGTTGATAATTGTGGGGATGTAACCATTGTTACCAGTGTCTAGAGCGGAGTCACCGAAGTAGAACAAGGCCGTAAATTTACGTGCTTTAGTCTCTGGTTTATTGCTACTGACAGTAATAACAAGTGAAAAAAGAAGGATTGATATGAAAAGAGGACCAGTTGCCATTGGAAGGGATTGGCCTTTTTTTTCTTGTATAGGCGATGCAGTTGGGTCCCTTTATAATGTGGTCCAACCGTGCAGAGATTTGAGTAACTAATAGGATTTCTTTAGGTTGGAATTTTTAGTGCACCATTGTTAATTAGTAAATTAGTGATATACATTAGGACAATAAAGGGTTCCAGTGCTCTGTTTCTTGTTGCAGCTCCCAAAAAAAAAAAGTTGATTGGATGCCTCCATATTTGCCGTAATTTTAGTGAACATTTCTGTCATAAAGAAATAGATGTAGGATTAACTGCCAATTGCATTTTAATTATTTTGAATATAAAATGAAAATGTAAACGTTTTCAACTTGTGAGTAGTTTCTGTGACCTAAAGAAAGAAAAAACCAGCCAAGGAACAACAAAATTTTCATATTCATATATAGCAAGAAAAAGAATGTTCTAGCATTGTACTGTCTACAATAGTAACTTAAAAAAATATTTATGTCCCTTTTGTCCTACATTAAAAGAACATATTCTTTAATAACAATAATGCTATTTTCATTTACAATAATAATCTACATTAAATAAACGGAAAAACCTCTCTAGCTCATAATATCAATAATGTGAATAAAAAATAAATCCTGTTAATGTGTAGGTGGTTCCTCTGCATTCACCGGCACATTATATGCAGTCACTGACAGCATTCCACCCTGATCCTGCTGCTTCAATATTAAAATTGAAAACATTGAGTCGAATTCTGCGGTTGCCAAGAAATCTCCTACCACCCCTAATTCAGGGCACTCGCTCCAGTCCGACAACCTATCAGCCAACATGACCGCATTCCATGTGTGCCTCATCCCTACCATGACCAAATCATAGGATTCCTGATCCAATGCTCTTATCACTTGAACTATATTCTCCATGTCGCCTACCAATTCTTCCCTGTATTTCACTTTCCTGGTTCTCAACCCTATTGCTTTCATGTCATCTAGAATGCGGTTATCCAGTTTCCGTTCAGCCTGATCATCTTTGATCCCCCGGCTAGGCAAAAACCGGATCACTGTCAAGTTGATACCCGGATGCCTCGACATGCGTTCACCATATGCTAGTGCCTCACGGTCATCTCCACCACCAAAGAATAGTACTACCACTTGGTGCATGAATTCGGTAGTGACAGTTGTTGTGTCAGTTGCTTGCCTGTCTATTAGCACCGCAACAGAGCAGGGTGCACTGGATATGACCTGTGAATCAATTGTTAATCATACCAGGCAGAGTAATGATAATAGTTATACATGTTCGAGGAGGGTTCAAATGCCTCAATTTTTGTGCCTCCATCGTGTCTCCACTTTTTAATTTTCTAATAATGAAATTTCTAAAACTTATACGACAAAATAAATCCGTTAGATGTGATTTATACTATTTTCTCTACAAGCACATAAAAAAATGATCACTTTGATTTTGTTGTTATATGAATCAATAAGTTGAAAAATCAACGTCCAGAATTTATCCACATATCAATGTATTATATATTTTGCAAGCTCTTGATACTGGTCAAAACAAAGTCAAAATGTTGTAAATCTTTATATGTGCATAAAGAAAATGATATACATCAAATCTAACGATTTTATATTGATATATGAGTTTTAAATTTAAGTTATTAACATTTAAAAATTGGAGGCATGATAGAGGCACAAAAAATGGAGTCATTTGAACCCTCCTCTACCTGTTTTCTCTTTTTCTTTTGAATTTTATGCATGTTTCTGATTGACTTGATAAGAGAAGTTTTATTGTTACCTTGCGATTAACGTTGCGGAGACCGGTATTTGCCCTGACATGTCCAGCTATATCTTTCCTTTGGTGGAAATGTAGCAAAATCAGTGACACCCTTTTATCGACGGCCAACCTGCAGACCTCATCATGCATTGATGCGTAGGGTGATATTGTTGTATATGGAGCTACTGACAGCACGCCTTGGTTGGTTTGTTCATGCAATAGAAATGCATTTATGATTGGGTCAGCCTCAAAACCAGTACTACCATCCGCCATATTGGCCCGGTCAATTTTGTGCGGGATGAATACTGGAACCAAACGACCCACAAGCTCTACAAGTTGCAAGAGGTACACACATATGGGGCTCTGTATGGTAGGATAAGATGCCTCAAGGAGGTTAAGCATGCCTGGCACATGTGATTGGTCAGATACACATGCAAGGATGCGTAGCTCTGCTTCTGTTTTGAGGTGCTGTATTGTTCGCCGCTTGTACACAGCGTAGCATCGTGCCGGGTCATAGAGTGTGCTTGCTATGGGTACGCACACAGCTGGGACCAGGATGACTGAGAGCATCAGGATGCTGTAGGTATTCTTCTCAATAAGCTAATAATTTGAATTAAAAACAAGAGAGGTAAGTTAGATATGACATTTCTAGTCATTTGAGAAATCATTTCTAAATTGAAGAGAAATTTTTTCTTAAGCAACAAGACTTGTAACAAATAAGCAAGGTATGGAAGTTCAATGAAAAGTAAGAGCAACAACTTAATTAATTTTTTGGAGTTACATATACCTTATTGCTCATCCAAAAGTTATAAGTCATAACCTCTATAATCCCTTTGCTGGTCATAAAGAGGCTAAGAGCAAGTGCATCAAGAAAGGGGATCTTGTAGTAGAGAGAAGGTAGAAGAGTTCCTGCAATTTTCCCGAGCACCCCCAAGAAGATGATGCCGGGCAACTTTGCAAAAGTCAGGTGCCATAAGTTTATTTTACTCCCTGCCACGGTGTAGTACAATGGCACGATAAGCCCTTTCATGATGATTTCAATCTTCGTGGTCAATGCAGATCCAAGTGGTGGTCCGTCCGGTATCACCAAGCCTAGAACAAGAGCACCAGTCATTGAGTTGGTGCCTATAATGTCAGTATAGAAGGCCACTAGGAGTATTAGGAGTAGGAAAGCAAAGATATACCCCTCCTCAATTGGCTTCCCCTGGGGTGTTTTCTCAATAACCCACAATGCAAATGGCCGCACAGCAATCACAATAAACAAAACCAATGCAACGATGGAGAAAGCCGCCCAAATAGCTGTCTGAGCAGAGACAGCTGAAGCATCACCAATGATAATGCTAGCTAACATAGTCCATCCAACAAAATCATTTGTCACAGACCCAGACAAGGCAATCCGGCCTAGGTCAGAATTGAGTAAATTGAGGTCGGAAAGGATGGGCACGATCACAACAAAAGAGTTCATGGAAAGAGAAACAGACATAGAGAACATGAATGCGGGGACTTTGAGTATATCCGGCTCAAGTGATTTCATATTCATCAGGCAACTTGGAAATATGATTGCAAGAGCACCAATCAAGCCAGACATGCCCAAAATTGGAGCCCTTTTACCAGCATGAAAGAGGATGCGGAGATCGGTCTTGACCCCAATGAGGAAAATGAGGAACATCACGCCAAATGTTGCAAGTGTCTCAAGAATCTGTTCGCCCCGTGCCGGGTAGAAAATCTTCTTGAATGTCTTATTACTTCCCAAAAATGATGGGCCTAATATAATGCCTGCCTGATGGGAGAAAGACATTTGTCAAATAAACCAACTTATCTGAAAGAACAAAACTGAATAGTGCGCGCACTCCTGGTATTATTTGAATTAAATTGAGAAGACATTTAAAAAAAAAGAAAATAAGGAACGAGTTGAATAAGAATCTTGGGTTAGTGTGTATGCATTTTTAGAAATCCAGAAAATAAATTGCAGGCTAAAACCAAAACTGCACCACAGAAAATGGTACAAATTTGATCCAAAAAAAAAATTCAAGTTTGAAGCACAAATTCAACAACGTTGAAAAATTGTTTGTTCTAATAAATTTAAGATGAGACAAATGGAATATGTACCAATATCTCAGCGACAACCCGGGGTTGCTTGACAGGCTTGAGGACGTAGAAGAGAAGTTGAGTAAGAACAATGATGAAAACAAGCTGCATGGATAGAAGCGAGAGCGATGAGGTGAGCGGGTTCGCTCCTTCCCAAATGCCAACATTGAATGTGCTCTCATCTTGGCTTCTATAGCATTGCAAATCCATTTTCCCGGAGAATTTTGAGTTCTTGTTTAATCACCTCTCTTAGCCAACGTGGGAATTCTAAAGCTTATTTTTATTCTAAAGATTTGCTTTTGTTCTGTATTCTTCCATGGTGATTTTCCAAACGAGATCTCTCTATCTTCAAGTGGAAAATATTCATCACCTAATAAAATGACGATGGAGAGAATCCAAGAAAAATGGAGAAATACACAATGTAGAAAAAATTGCTCTTTGTAGGCATGAATAATAGTGGCGGTTTCGTAAAGTTGCATAATAATCCCTCGAGACTTGGTATTTTTACATTTTGTACTCCTAATTAAATAAGTATCCTTAAATGTTTTCAATTATACATGATTTGCTTAGAAAACTAATAATCTCTTCAAAATAACTAGTTTAATATAACAAACTTTATTTTACAGGAACAGAAGTAGCCATAGATTGCTTAGGATAAGTACAGATGTAATTCATGAATAATGATGCACTTTAACCGCTGAAATTACCTATGTACATTAATCATCTAAGATTAGACTTTTCGGAGGGTAGTTGTGCAAAAGAACACGAAAGATCTGAAAACGCAAATCTTTTTTCTGAATCCAATTATTTCCTCAGATTTTAAACTAATAATAGTAAACATATCTGTCAATGCTTTAGTCTTTTAGGAGTTTCTCCTCAATTGTTCAGGTTAATGGGAAATAAAATTCAACATCTACTTTCAATTGAGGTAGCAAATACTTTGCTTTTTGAAGAAATTCCTGGTACCTTCTTATCAACTTCTTAGGAACTACAATTCAAAACTAAGAAAGTAATGATCTCAGGGTGGCAGTATTGCATAAAGAACAATACAATTAGGCTTAGGACATATATTTCCTGTCTTAAATTGACAGAGTTATTTACCAGAACTCCAGAAGGTAGCATTCGTACTATTTCTCCTTATTTAATTATGTTTCTAAAGAAATGTTGCATTTGTTAGAACAAATGGATGTTTTTTCATTTCAGCAAAAAAATAAATTAATTTGTCTACTTCGTCTAACAATACAGAGGCCTTTTTCTTATGAATGCTCTTTACACAAAATTAATATTCTATAACTTGATCCAATCAAATAGTCAGTATCTGCTGGTTTAACAAAAACACAAAGCAATGCAGAAACTCCTGTTCTAAGCATCTACTTCTAAATACTATAAACCCCAAGTTTCTACTACGTTAGTGACCCAAAGAACACTTGAATTTACAACAGAATTTCCCTAAACTAATCGCAAAATGCCCATTAATCAACATTAATTAGATCATCAACATTAAATAGATCAAATCCACTGTCAAAATCGATGTATTCAACTATATCATGGCCATCATCAAAACTTTTGCCCAACATATAAGACGGCAAGTCACATGCCTTGAATATATCATCATCCTGCAACTCCACTTTTGGCAACTTGATTTCCGCCTCCTCCATGCCGGAAACACTAGCTGTAGTTGCACTAGCATCAGTTACTGGGAAGTTGACACGTGCACTATCTCCGTACATAGCTCTAGCCGCCTCATCATAGGCCAAAGCGGCATCATCTGAGGTGTTAAAGGTCCCCAGCCAAAGGCGGGCCCCATTATTGGGTTCGCGGATTTCAGCAACCCACTTGCCCCAAGTGCGTTGCCTCACGCCACGGTAATTGCATTTGATGTTTTCCGGGCCACCTTTTCCTCTCATGCAACCTTTTCTTGATCCCTTTGCAGGGGCTTTTTTGGGTTTTTGCATATTTGTCACATTCTTGGAATGGTGGATATCTCGCCACTTGGCCAGGATCTCTGCTACAGTTTTGTTGCATGGTCGCAATTTCTTCTTACTGGAAAACAAAAAAATAGTTAGTAAGATTTTAATTGTAAAATTATTTCAAAAACTATGGACACAACCAAGAAGTTTATTCATAACACAAAAATTATTTGAACTACCACAATGGAACTTGACATTATTCACGAACAAAAGCACATCTCAACACCTGGAGCTGTATCATTTGAAAATAAAAACTAATTCTTCATAAATAATATTGGTTGGGAGTTGGGACCATCTAATTTAATATGTATGAAGGAAATAACAGCATGGTCAATGGGATCCAAGACGACACTTTCTATCATAGGAAATTAGGATTCTGCCAGGTAATCATCTCTGTGATGCAAACCCAAGGAACTACAAAATTCTCCCTGCAATTTAAGGGACTTGCACAAAAAAAAACTCACAGAATAATCAATAAATCTAATCCGAAATCCTTTACTTCCGATAGCCTTGTTAGATATCCTGTACCATGTGGTACAAACCATCTTGGGGTGTCCTTAACAAGGTCTTGCTATTAAATATCTGGGACTATCACTAACAATATGAAAACCTAACAAACAGGACTACATTCCTATCATTTAACAAACTGCATTAGCATCTAGCGGGTTGGAAAGCCAAGTACCTATTTTTACACATGATGCAGCAATGACTAATGAGGATCAAGCACTGCTAAGCCAATTTAGGTTAATTATTTTGGGAACCTGGGGATTTTACTATTTCATGCATCCTCGTTTGCTATTTTCTTATATCAAATACCTCTGATTTCTTTTTAGCATTTCTTTGTAAAAAATTGGAATACCAGAGATGGCAGTTATCCTTATTGGTCAATTTCAAAATTGCATGAAATATGCCATAGTAGGTTGTAGAAGCATCCACATGACATATATTTAATCACGTTGATCTTTATTCTAATTCAAACAAATGACCCTGACAAAACTTGACAAAACTTGGGAACTTTTGTAAAGAGTTTGAACACAGCCATATTATGCATCACAAACCTATGGTACATGATGAGCAATATTAAAAAATCGGAACACCAGAGATACCAGCTATCCTAATTGCATGAAACATGCCATAGTAGGTTGTAGAAGCATCCACATGGTACATGTTAATCCCGTTATGGTCTCTATTCTAATTCAAACACATGACTTTGTTAAAGTTGGGAACTTTTTTCTTGTTTTTCTGGCTACCAACTTTTGTAAAGACTTTAAATTAGCTTAACAGGGCCAATTAGCGCAATCTCTCCCAGCAAACCAAAAAAAAAAATAAAAATCCCTCTTCTTCCTCCTGCTTAATTATCTTAATTTACTCTAAAGAAGGGAATTTACCTTGATGTGTCTGCATTGCCACCTTCGTCACGATTTGAAGTTTTCGGTGCCATGGAACTAGAGAAGAGCGAAACTCTAAAGAAACTTTCTGAGTTTTCTTGTTTCTTCCTTTTTGCACAAGTCTCAATCGGAGAAATTTCCTTATCGGCCTTCCGTACCTCCTTATAAATAGGCAGCCTGTTTCTATATCGAGCGCAATCTTGGGGACCAAGCCGAAACAGCGCTTTATTTATTTTTATGTTTATCTCGATATTTCTGGCCGCAAAAAGTTGCTTAATAAGGAAGGAATATGACGTACGTAGTAATAAATAGGTATAGCAAACAATTTCTAAGTTATTCCCTCAAAGTTCCGTAAATCTTAGAAGGCAAAAAATATCTTTTTTATTTTAGACTTTCCTAAAAAGTATATATATAGTTCTTGAACTTTGAATAAAAAAATATGTTAGATTTTAAGCTGTAAAAAGATATATACTATTTTTTGAACTTTCAGTTGTACGAATTGATTCTTAAACTTTAAAAATAAATATAAAATTGGAGGATTAGTTTTATTATTTACAGAAAAATTAATAATCAATTAAAATTTTACAATTTAGCATCACTTTGATGTAAATAGTAGTTTATTGAAAGATTGACTTGACTTCTTTGGAAAAGCTTAAAGCCAAATTTTAAAATATATTATTTGTAAACATCCATATTATTACCTTGTTATAGGCCCGTATCTACCCGTTATTCTCTCAATAAATGCCATTAGTTCCAGTTTAAAAATGTACAAGCCCGAAGAAAAATGTACCACATATTTAATAGTATTTAAAAAATATATATATATTATTAGATACACAGTAACACAAGTCATTTATTAGACATATAAAATTGATGACAATATTATCATTTAATTAATCAGATTATATTAATATTTTTCTATATATATTTTATTTGGATTAAAATTCTCTATTTTTTATTTCGTTCATAAATTTTGAAAAAGACTAATTATACATCCGTATATCTTATCGCACATATATTATTTTTATAAATATATATTAAATTGATAAAGGAAGAGTGTTTCTGAACAAAACAAATTTGTGACGAAGTAGTAAAAATAAAGTTGAACTTTTGAAGCTCTGTCCTGACTGTCTCCGGGAGATATTTTGTAACACGTGGGATGGATGCTACTGATGATGTGGCTTTTTTAAGGACTACCCTGACACGTGGCAGAAGTTTAGGCAGTCAAAATTCCTTTTGTGCCCCTGGTATCGTATTCTTATTAGCGCCGAAGTTGAACCACCTTGGTCAAAGAGTTGTTCAAATTTGACTGTTGTCAGTGCGGTAAAGACTGGACAGAAGTATTTATCTGAATTTATTACCAATTGTTATTATTTTTGTATTCAATTTTTATTTGTTAAAAATTATTTTATTTATATTTTATTTTTATCCATTATAGTTATCGGATAACGATTTGATAACAAAACAATAACGAGTAAATAACGGGTAATACTGATATAATAATTATTTTTATTATTTATTGAATAAAATATTAAAATAAATACGCTATTCCATGTTTCTGTAGGAATAGCGAGAACAGCGAGAACAGCGCTATTCTCATCCATCCAAACGTACTCAGGAATAGCGAGAATAGCGCTGTTCTCGCTGTTCTCGCTATTCCTACAGAAACATGGAATAGCAAATGAACTCTCTCAAACCCTCAATCCCTACAATAGCTATTCTAAATGTTCAATCCAAACAACTTCCGAATAGCTTTGAGTTAGCGCTATTCTTAAATAGTAGCTGTTCTCGCTATTTTTAATTTACTATTCTCAACAGTAGCTATTCTCGCTATTCTCTACAGTATTATTTTTAATACTTATTAATATATATTTTATTTATAATTTTTTTTATAATTATCCAATCGAGTATTGAATATGAAATAGTTTTTATCTGTATCTTTATCCGTTTAGTTAATAATTTTTTTTTTTACTCTTATTCATATTCAATAAGTTTATGAAATTTTCTTTTATTCGTATTCGTGTTATCAAATACAGTATAGATCGGCGGATAAAAGGGTGCCATTGACACTTCTAAATTTGGGTGCGCAAATATTTGTTATTTCTTTTTGTGAAATCTTGATAAAAATTGGAAAAGTTTTGGAAAAAGATAGTGTGTTATTCTATGGACAATAATTTCAATAATGAAAGCTGACAAAATATTTCTTATTCTGATACCTACTTTGTCCTTCTCAGATATATGTTTCATCTTTTTTGTCTCATACATGAATCTCATATAAAGTTATTTTTTTGTATGAAATTATAATACGAATCTCATATAAGTTCGTGGTTTAGATATAATTTCAAACTTAAGACATATAAAGTTTATAGATACTTTTCATACCATTAAACAAAATGTTTTATAAAGTTTATAAAAAATTATAATGAGATCGTTAATTAAAATAAAATTATAATGAGATTGGTTTCTATTTTTTTCCGAAATTTTTATTAATACCCAATAATATAATGAAATTACCAAATCTACTCAGTTTTTGAATGGATTTCAAAAAATGCCCCTTCCGGTTACTAAATAACCAGACTCAGAATATCTTTCCGCTGAGCTAGTCTCCGGATGCGTGAAAAATACCCGGTTACTAGGTAACCGGAAATTACCCCTATGTCCGGTAACCGGACTCACTATTTTAATTGAAATGCTGTGTCGGTTATTAAAAATCAGATGCAATTTTTGCCTTTTTTTTTTTTTTTTACAAAACATAAATTTTTTAAATTTTTTTATTTTTTGTATTGAAATATTAAAATGTTGAATATATTTCTTTGAAAATAGATGAAATACAATATAATTTGATTTATTAGAAAGACTACAACAAATAATTCGGATCAACATTTTTTAGGCCGAATTTTTCACGGCTGTAAGAAAAATTAATATATTTTTTTATGTGTTATTGGAAAAAATAAATAAATATGCTTTGAATATGAGTTATTGATTGTAGTTCAAAAGTCACTTCTAGGTAATACATAAAATATTGTAATCCTTCTAGTACATTTAGTTTCTAAAAAGTTGTATCTATTTTGAGAATTCTTTTTAATAACAATCATTAAATAATTTAAAGTTTTTTTTTCAAAAATAGATACAACTTTTTAGAAATTAAATATACTAGAAGGATGACAATATTTTCTGTATTTACCTAGAAGTGACTTTTGAACCGGGATCAATAACTCAGAATCTAAGCATTTTTTTTTTCCAATAACACAAATAAATATATTAATTTTTCTTACAGCCGCGAGAAATTCGGCCTGAAAAATGTTGATCCGGATTATTTGTTGTGTTCTTTCTAATAAATCAAATTATATTGTATTCCATCTATTTTCAAAGAAATATATTCAACATTTTTAATATTTCAATACAAATTTTTTTTTTTTAATTTCTATTTTGTAAAAAAAAAAAGCCAAAAATTGCATCTGCTTTTTAATAACTAGCACAACTTTCCATCTGCTTTGTAATTAAAATAGTGAGTTCGGTTACTTAGTAACCAGACATAGAGATAATTTCCGATTACTTAGTAACTGGGTATTTTTCATGCATCCGGGGACTAGCTCAGAGGAAAGGTATTTTGAGTCCGGTTATCTAGTAATCGGAAGGGCTATTTTTTGAAATCCATTCAAAAATTAGGTAGATTCAGTAATTTCATTATATTTTTGGGTATTAATAAAAATTTCGAATTTTTTTTTAACAACTCAATTGCCCTTAGGTTTCATTTCATATATAAAATCAGTGATTATAATTGATCTGTTCTGATACATCCACTCTTCTAGGAAGTGGTATAATTCATGAGTCAAATAATATAATCAGATATGTGAATGTTGTAAATGACATGACAGATATACCGGCTAGGAAGAATTAGTTTCCATTCTATATGAACAAAAAGAGATGAAAGATATTTGAGATTTATATAATTTTCTTATTAGTTATTTATTAATTACATACTTAGATATAGTATTAAAAAAGGAGGGCAAATTAGTTATTTATATAATAATTTTTTTCTCAGTTCTTATTATTGAAATTATTGCTCTTAAAATAGCACCCTTCTTTGAAAAATTGCACTTTACTTTTTCCCTTCGGACTTCCTTTTTCATTAATTATTTATTTATTTCCTAAATTAAAAGCAAGCCGAATAAAGAGCTTCTAAATTGGAAAACTTAGATTTTCCCTTCCGACTTTTTCTTTTTCAGTTATTTATTTATTTCCTAAATTGGAAGCAAGCTGAAAATAAACGGGCTTCTAATTAAGCCGGTAGCTCACTCCTTTAATTTTTCATTTTTTATGGTCCCTTTTATCAATGTTTGTTATTTTGAGGTGACAAAAGAGTAGAACTAGAGTGTTCTTTAAGTTCATCAAATTTTCCTGCAATTCAACTTTAAAATTTATCGAATTGACTTTAAATAACCATCTATCTTACAAGTGATATATCTGCATGCAAAAATTTTAAAATTTTGAATTAATTTAGTATAAAGCCGATAGTCAAAATTAGGAGATGCATAAATTAATTTAAAGCATTAATTTTTTGAACCTTTTTTACCACTTAACTTTATAAAATTAATATGAAATTTTTAAATTTTTATATGTAGACGCATCACTCGTAAGGTAGATGGATTTTAACAGTTCGGATT
Organism: Carex rostrata; assembly: GCF_964058835.1. Classification (NCBI taxonomy): domain Eukaryota; kingdom Viridiplantae; phylum Streptophyta; class Magnoliopsida; order Poales; family Cyperaceae; genus Carex; species Carex rostrata. Next base: position 12,230,636 of record NC_135919.1, read on the forward strand.
TGTAATTTGGTAGATTTTAGAATTGAGTTCATATTAAAGAACACCCTAGTTCTACTCGTGACTAAATTATACAAGTTGTTGTACATTTAAAACATATAATATTTGAAGAATATGCATAAATAGATATAAGGATTATGGTCTATTGACAATTATATAATAAGTTTAGAGAAATTCGTATGTGTGATATGAAATATTTAGCTAGCCTATTTTATATGTGATAAGAATATGCATCAAGGGCTTATTTAACTATAGTTGTGTAACGATTATCTTTGTATAACTCTCCAACTTGAGCTTCTATATATAGGCTCAACTTTGTACAAGAATTAGGTTGTGACATCTCACCTTTGTTTGAGCTCACGTGTCACGAGTTGTATTTTTTTTTTCATTGGGTAAATGGAAAGCGCCGACGAGGTTGCCTTGCCTCGGAGACGTACATATTTTAAGCCTAACTCCGTTGACATCCCGCGTGTCAACCTCTCTTACTCTATCTATTTACTTTACATTGTTGATTGATTGCAATTGTTTGTTTGTTTTACCTACATTTACGAAAAACGTTTAATGTTCTTAAGTCATCGTATTCACCCCCTCTAGGTGTTAGTTTTTTCTTATTTCGAGGGCCCTGAAACTCAGCCCGGGTATTCTAGATGCCGAAGTAGTACTAAAATAGACTGAAACTAGAATTTTACTTGGGAGCATCTCTTTGTTGTGTTCATCTAGTGTATTGTTGGGGTTTATTGAAGAGGTATTAATGCGCATTAGATTTGAACATGCCATTTATTTCTGTACTTAATGTCAGTTTCGTAAGCAGATTATTCTCAGAAGTTACATTGATCAGGAATAGCAGGTTATTCATCACTAGATGAGGTTATAATTATATGAGGAGGGTTCAAATGCCTCTATGTTTTTGTGCCTCCATCTCTCTCCATCATTTTCAAAGTTCAAATAGTCGATCTGAACTGCTCAACCGAACCTCCATACTAAAATATGTTTGGAGACCAAATTTTATATTTTTAGGAATTTTTTTACTATTTTTTTAGATAGGTAAAAAAAAACTGTTTTTAGATGGTTCAGATTTACTGATTTTGTATCTATCTAAAAAAATAGTATAAAAATTCCTAAAAATATAAAATTTGGTCTCCAAACATATTTTAGTATGGAGGTTCGGTTGAGCGGTTCGGATCGACTATTTGAACTTTAAAAATGATGGAGAGAGATGAAGACATGATGGAGGCACAAAAACATGAAGGCATTTGAACCCTCCTCTAATTATATATGGCTTTTGTCATAAATTCCTTTTCCAAATTTTGAATTCTTAAAAGAAGTGTGCTTCTTGTCGTTGAGGATAACTTACATCCTTACTAGCAGGCAAATGATAGAGCTTGTTACTTTTTCCTAAAGATGTGAATACACTTGCGATGACTTGGAAATGTGGTCTAGTAGATATGGGCTCCTCCGACAAATTTACAAATTTTAAATAAAATGAATGGCTTATGCGTCATATTTTTTAATATGGAATTTATTATCACAACCTTATTTTCTTATTAATATATATTCAAATTTGAAGTCTAAGACAGAGAGTTCTTAGTTTACCGTTTGCGTAATACCTGCCTCATCTTAAAATGTTGCTAACAACACTCAAACTTATTGCCTTGAAAATCCTACCAGTTTACCATCAAAACATATATATCTCAGACAAAACCAGACCACAAGCATCACAATGAATCAGCACACAAGCTGTCAACTTATTAAAGCAACTAAATAAAAGTGTTAAAACAACCAATGTAGATTGTAAAATCAGTCTTATGTTAGCAGTGGTACTACTGGTACACTGGTATCCTCCATCTTTCCTTCTGATAATGTCCTAACAGGAGACAAGCTCTGAAAAGGGATCATATCAAGATTTTATGGCATTCGTCTGGCAAGGCGTTTTTCAACTTGCTCTTTTAGCTCTCCTGTCCAATAATTTTTCTTAATAGTTAGGATGGCAGACCTAATAGCAATAATTTTTTAATGAAAATATATTAAATTTCTTGTCTTCCAAATACTCCAACTAAATGTCCTAAAAATAATATAAAATACTTGACTTTGATTGTTTAGTTTGGACAAGGCATAGCTTACATCATCATCCAAGCTGTTTCAGGTTTGATACACATACTGTCACCTAGTCAACACCAAATTTGGCTCACAAACTGCCATTTAAGAAATAAATGGTCATTTGATTCTTCAGTATTGGCTGGAGAACATATTGGAGCAAGCCAATTTTATCAAATAGTCATTTGATTCTTCAGTATTGGCTGGAGAACATATTGGAGCAAGCCAATTTTATCAAATAGTATACATCCAATTAAATTGAATTCCAATCTATGCTCTCAAAATTGTGAAATAAGAACATCAAATTTTTTTTTGAAAACTTGGTAGTAGCTACCAAGGTTCGTGAGGGGGAATCGAACTCTCGACCTTTGGGTATAACAACTCTAGGACATTTTCCTAGCCAATTGTGCTACCTCCCCTTTCTCAAATAAGAACATCAAATTAGAATATGTTTTGCTTTATGCCTGGTTTTAAGTTTTGGTACTTCTTTTCCGTGGCTACATATACCTCATGATTGCTCAAGCATGTACCTCAGTATCCAAGTCGCTGACAATTCAATCCCACAACAATGAAGAAGGGACCCTCTTGTCAGCAACTTGGGTGAGTTCACTTTAGGGATTACCTACAGTTCACATGTCCTCTCTTGTACATAGATGATAGATCTTTCAAATACTTCGAGATCAGTGTGCACACGTATCTCGAAGTGTTCAAATGAATGGATCATACTGGTTAGGTATTGGTCATGGACCTGAGAGGAATTCAGACCTGTTCTAAAGTTCTTCCTATGCCCTTGTGACATACTTATTAGAAAAAAAGAAAACTGGTGATTTGATTGCAGAGGGAGAGAGAGAATCATTGAAAAGATCATACTAGATTTCACAAGTTTGATTATCTTACAATGAACATGTAGTGAAATAATTAAAGAACTTACTCATGCAGGTATGCTTTCTCCTATAAAGGGCTTTGGAAGGAGCTTGAACAAGATGCAAGGATGAGGGGAGATCACGATAAAGGAGGAAAGCCCACAAGGCAGGGTCATGCGTCAGCTGATTAAAGTAGCTGTTTACAATTGCGAGAGAGCAGAGGTCGATGTGGTCCAATCTTTTCGCTTGGATGCCGATTTGCAGGATCTGGTACCAAACGTCACCTGGTAGAGACTCCATTTTTGGTCTTCCAAGTTACTTCTTTGGGGAAACGAAAATGAATTTGGGCGATTATATTGCTGTTGTTTTCAAACCTACTTTTCGACTTTGACCCATAGCAGCTAGAAGAAGTCGTAGTCAATCATAGCAATAATTGTTTTTAATAAATGGTTTTCTATTATTCCTTTTTTTTATATTTTAAATAGTTTGTTTGAGTTGATTTTTTTTTTTTTTTTTTTTTCCCGGGGGGGGGGGGGGGGGGGGGGGGGGTCGGTCAATTAGCATTGCCATAAACTACTCTTGAGGCAGAAGAAACAGAAGTACCTAGTACCTTTTGTCTATTCAAATCCAATTGTTTAGTTAGAGTGCTTATTTCTAGACTTCAAAGTAGTATTAGAATGGACTGAAAGCAGAATTAACTTGTGAGCATCTCTTTATTGTGTTGATCTGGTGTATTGTTGGGTTTGTTGAGGAGGTATGTATGTGCATTAAACTCAATTATAATATGTCATTAATTCTTTACTTAGAGAGTTTCGCAAGTATATGTTAATTAATTAGATAAAGGTAGAAAAATCCAATTTATATGCCTGTGATGGAACATTTAGCTAGCTTATTACTGAATTTTATAAAATTTGAGTGTTGGTTTCATTAGGTACCAAAGTTGGCAAATTTATACTGCCAAAAAAATTCACATCTGATCATTCTTTACATGCATGGATATTTATTATTTATTATATATGTTATGTCAAAAAAATACTGATTTCAGAATTGATGTAATCATGTAAAGATTTCACAAAAGAAAATTGCAAAATCAAATTTTATTCCGAACACACATAGTGACATTCAGAAATCTTATCAAGACTTGCAAAATGAAAATTTGTAACCGGTGCCATATATAAAATGTTCAGAACCAAATTAATTGGAATTTACATCAATGATGATTTATTTTCTTTATTTACACATCAAAGGAAGATTTATAAACATAGTATTCCAATGTACGCACACAAATCTGAAAGATGATCAGACGGAAGCTGAGTCCATCAAACTCAAATTTGAGTGTGATGGGCTTAAGAAGCAATCCATCATAATTGAGTGAATCAGTGTAAATTAGCTGAATAAGATCAAAACCTTTTTTAAAAAAAACTTGTTTTGTATTAAAAAAATTGTAAAAATTTTTGTCAAAAAAACGATCTTATCTTAAAAGATTACATTCAAATAATCATTGATAAGACAAAATAGAAATATTTGCATGGAGGTTTGAGTTCATTTGGAAAATGTCGGTACCACCAAAGGTTAAAGTTTTTACCTTCTTCCTTTTGAAAAGAAGAATTCTCATTCGTGATGTCATGACTAGAAGAGGCATGCAGTGCGAAATCCGATGCGTTATGTGCGAGTCGGTACAACTAGAGTCAACGATACACTTATTTTACCAGTGCCGGTATGCAAAGCAAGTGTGGGAGGAGGTTGCAAGGAGGCTGGGTAGAAGGATCATGGTAAGGGGCATTTCTGTCCAACAAACATGGGACAAGTCATGGGACAGGATTAGCCATGAAGGTTCAATGCCAAAGAAGAGATGGGCTGTCTTATTCATGTGCGTTTCGTGACATCTCTAGAAACAGAGAAATGATAAAATTTTTAGAGGCAAGTTCAAACCACCATTTTTGGTGGCTGACTCAATTTTAGAAGACTCTGCCATGTGGTTCAAGTATTGTAGTGGAGCGGGTAATAGGCAGGGAATTGGCTAGGACTAATTGTGAGATACTGGTAAACAAATGGGTTGTTTTGAAACTTCTCTAAGTGGCGGTATATTTATGGACCTGGATGTAAACATTGGTAGCCTCTACCAATTATTTAAAAAAAAAAGACAAAATAGAAATATTCAAAACTATAGATGTAGCCTGAAGGATTCTCACACCGAGTAGAAAAAAGCAAACAAAAACAAAACATTACATTTTTTTTTATTAAAGTTAAACTTAAAATGCATATCAATAAATTTTATTGAAACTAGATTATATAAAATTACAACTAGATCGCACTTGCTTATTCCATTTAATTTTACACAAAAAAATATAAATATATATTTCATATATGATACAAAAATAAGAGTGAGTCTATGGTACTATGCATATCACGGGTTGTTACCGTGCTACGGCTCTATATTCGAGTTTTCAAATCCTAACAGTCGATCCAAACCGTTCATCTTGTTCTCCATATTAATATGTGTTTGGAGACCAAATTTTACATTTTTTGAAATTTTTTTACTATTTTTTTAGATATTTAGAAAATCACTTGATCTGAAAATTCTGGACCATCCAAAAACAGTGATTTTCAATAAATCTAAAAAAATAGTAAAACAATTTCAAAAAATGTAAAATTTGGTCTCCAAACACATATTAATATGGAGAACAAGATGAACGGTTCGGATCGACCGTTAGGATTTGAAAATTCGAATATAGAGCCGTAACACGGTGCCAAATCGTAATATGCATAGTACCATAGACTCACTCAAAAAATAATACGTAAGAGAACAGAAGTAACATTTTTTTTTTTTGCAATAAAATAAAACTTTTATTTTATAGATAAAAAAAGAAGAATTAATCTTTTTTTTATTATATTAAATACTAGCCATTTGCTCATATGATTTTTTTTTTTTTTTTTTGCATCAGTGCGATCCATAGTGTAATTTTGTTCAAAAGGATAATAATAAGCAAGTTTTCAGTCCGTTATCAAAGCCGGTGCTCACTCTCATCAATTAGACGGTAATAGATGTCAAACAGTGGGAGCAACACTGTTAAGAGATGAGTTAAGACCAGTGTTTTAAATAGCGCGCTATAGCGGCGCTATAGCGTTTTCCGACCAAAAAAGCTATGGCGCTATGCTCAAATAGCGCCGCTATTTGAGCATAGCGCGATTTTTTTAATCCGTACGCTATTTCGCGATAAACGCTATTTAAACCATTGGTTAAGACAGTTTTCTTACTTTGAGACTTTGAGTGCTCATTTGTTACTTGTGATACTATTTGGAGAGCAAAGATTTCATTTAAGATTAAATTTTTTTTTTGCCTTGTTAAGCAAAAAAAGATACGGACTAGAGTGAATTTGAGCGAGCGAGGTTGGTTAGGAGATGTAGTTTGTCTGTTTTGTGGGACATCTGAAACAATAGATCACTTGTTTTCACAATGTACTTTTTTTAGAACAATTTGGAATGGGATAGCTAATTATAACAACTATCCAATAAGCTTGTTTTTGCAATGTACTTTGATATTATGACTATAAAAGAATTGTGGTTTATTGATGTTTTAATATTCCTTTTAAATATATGTATTTGATAGGACTCATGAGAGGGACAGTACTTTGGGTCATGTGGTTAACAAGGAATAAGCTTTGTTTTCAGGGATTCATACTTATATTAGATTTATAGGATCTCAAATTATTTCTTTAGCACAATTTTGGATGAAATCCAAAGAAAGGGGTTACATTATCCTTAGTTCTACCTACTTATTTGATGCAATTGTCTGTTTTCTTTGATAATTTTCTATTGTAAGAGGAGAAAGTAGCTGAAACAAGTGGTTTAGAGCATTAGACTGATGACGGTAATTTCCAGGAACAAGTGTTTTCTTTTGATGTTAAGTAGTTTCGTGATAGATATCATTAGGAAATGTGTTGGTTGTTCATTTGGTTGTGTAATGTTGGGTTGTATGTAAGTAGATCTATAGCAAAGACTGGTACCAGCTTGGTACCAATATTCTAACTTTGTAGGTTTTGTTATGGTAATGAAATCGGTGGTGTTAAGCCACTTTTATTCATAAAAAAAGAGTGCTCACTTGTTAGAATTACTGGATAGCGGATATAAATTGAACTTTATTTAAACCCAATAGTCCTATTGTAATTAACTTTTTCATCAATGAAAATGTAGGATGACAAGTTTGCCTCCTACCCTCAAAATTTTCAGTCCCTTAATTGGGCCGATGACTCTGTTTACATTAAAATATTATATAACATCTGTTTAAATCAATGTTTTAAATAGCGTTTATCGCGTTATAGCGACCGGGTTAAAAAAATTGCGCTATACCCAAATAGCGGCGCTATAGCGCGAAATAGCGCACTATAGCGGCGCTATTTGGACATAGCGCCATAGCTTTTATGGAAGAAAAACGCTATAGCGGCGCTATAGCGCCGCTATAGCGCGCTATTTAGAACATTGGTTTAAATTGATGATCCCAGTGTCGAAAGCTCCTTCGTTTCTTCCCCTTTCTCACTTCCGTATTTCCGATATGTGATATGTTTTTTTGATATCTAAAATTGAGATAATTATTAACCATAATTTCGCCAAAATCGGTCAAATATGAGATAAATTGGTCAAAATCGCAACATAATTTGGCCGATTATTTTGATTCAGCCTCAATTTTACCTGTTTCTTTACATAAATTGACCAGTCGAGTCAACTAGAGAAAAATCTGTTTGACTCCGTCGGGGCTGATTTTTCATATCTGACGCAATCTCACACGTTAAATTTGAATTGTCGGTGTTTGTCATATGTTTGCCTCACAAATTTGACTATCTTACAATGAACTTGCAATGAAAGAATCAAAGAACTTATCAATGCTCGTCTATAGAGGGATTTTGAAGGAATTTAAAAAAAATTGAAGGATGAGGGGAAATCACGAGAAAGGAGAGTGATCCACAAGACAGGGTCCTGCATAATTTGACCAATTATTTTGATTCAACCTCAATTTTATCGGTTTCTGTTTCGGTAAAATTGACCAGTCGAGTCAATTAGGGAATAATGAATAATCTTTTTTTTGAAATTGCTTGGTAGTGGCTACCAAGTTGGAATAATGAATAATCAGTTTGCTATTCTAAGTGCTCAAATTGTAATTTTAATTGCAAAGAAATACTTTTGTTTGATTATACCATACTTGCCCTTATTTAATACCTGCTTATTTTGTTTAAACGGTACACAATTTGAAATATTTAATGCATTAATACATGGAAGAGCTGGACTTATTTAGTTTTTATGGAACAGATTTTAATTTTTACCATGACTCTTTTTAATAAAAGAGGAAATTAAGATATCATCTTGATCACCCATAAAATTCTCAAATATTAAATATTTTTTTTTATAAAATTTTGTCTCATCTATTCTGCTGATCAGTCCAGTTGTTGCTGGTTAGCTGATTTTTGAAATTATTATATTTCAGCAATGAAATGGGCTTGTGCATTTTTTTTTTGAAAACAAAAAAAATGTAATCTCTTGAGGGATGTTCTGTATTTCTTTTATGTTTTATCACACATATAAAAAACTGTAGAGTTTCTGAAACTAACTGTAACTAACTAACTATAGATATTTTGTTATTTACAGCTTCAAAATTTGTGTTGTTCAGAACACAAGAATGATGCCAACTGACCTTTGTCAAAAACATGCTAATAATTAATAATCAATACTGATTTCTGAAGCGATTCGATATAACCAAAAAATTGGATGAAGCACAATAGTACCATAGCCCACAAGGTGGAATACCGAATACAAGCATCCAGGGAGTTGTCAATCAGAACAGCTATAGAACTATTCTTGAGTCCCAGAAAACAGAGTACCTTTGGTCCATTCAAGTCCAAGAATAGACTGAAACTAAACAGAGTTTCGAGGACCCTGATACTAAACCCGGGTATCTCGGGAGTAGTATTAAAATAGACTGAAACTAGAATTTTACTCTCGTGCTTCTCTTTATTGTGTTCATCTAGTATTCTAGTGTATTGCGGGGTTTATTGAAGAGGTATTGATGTGCATTAGATTATAATATGCCATTTATTTCTGTACTTAGTTAATGTCAGTTATGAAGCAGAGTACTCTAAAAACTTACATTGACCTGGAATTAGTACAAGAATCAGATAATTAGAAGGAGAAATATCTATAATTTGCAGTGCATAGCCCGTTATTCATCACTAGATGAGGTTAGAATTATATATGGCTTTTGTCATAAATTCCTTGCCCAAATTTTGCATTCTTCAAAGAAGTGTGCTGCTTGTCGTTGAAGATAACTTCATCCTTGACATGCTCATTAATGGATGCAACCCATGTTGCTTGCAAGGGTCAAACCACTTTTGTGAAGTATAAATAATTCACAATTTACAAATTTCAATTGGTGAATGAAATTTGCAGGGATCAGTTTTGCTCACTGCCAAGTCGACTCTTGCAAGCACTCTGGTGGTAATGCCTTTTGGGTAATAAAATAGTGGAAATGGTAGTCCAATAGGACTCTGGATAGGCACGGTTAGATCTATTTCTGTCAGACGTATCCGCATTAGTCAAATGAGCTTGATCTTCAGATGGTTCTTTGCCAAAATCTGTATGCTCCCTAAAAGCGTCATCTTCCATGAAAGTCTCCTCTTGATCTAGAAAATTATTATCTAGCCACATCACAAACTCCATCACCTCGTCAAACATTTCTTCCATTTCTCGCTCGTTCTTTTTCATCTTCCTGATTAACCCAGATAAAAAGGCTGCAGCTTAGTATAATAAAATTTTATATTAGAAAAGATGAATGTTATATATATCCTGCATCCACAGTTTGTGCTCAAACAAGTTTGAATCCTTAACTAGATGTTGTAGCACCTCACTGCTGGAGATATGAAGCCATTGGCTTTGTGTAATGTGAATAAATTAAGCATATATGCTCATTAATAATGAGATAAGGGCAAACTCAGTTCCAGGATTAAATTTTGTACAAAATTAGGGAGAAAAAAGTTGAAAGATAAAATGAACCAACAAAACAGACGTTGGTAGTGTTTCTATAGACTAACGAAGAATGCCTAACACAATCATGACAATAATTAACCACAAACCATGTATATAACCAAAAGCACCATAATTAATTTCTTTAAAGAGGAACAAAAGGATTTACAAGAATGCGCGCTTACTTATACTCAGTCCTGAAAAGGGCTTTTGAAGCATGCTGATCAAATAAAACACCGGAAAGGAAATTCTGCGCAAGAAGTGCAGCCCACAAATCAGGTTCCTGTGTTATCTGATCGAAATGGTGGCATGTTATTGCAACGGAACAAATGTCGGTTTGGTCCAATATGTTGTTGTCTATTCCAAGTTTAAATATTCGGAGCCACAAATCATCTGGCAATATCTTCATGAGTACCTTAACAAAATTTCAAGGTGATCAATTGAAATTGGGCTTACAATTAAATAGGTTTGTGGTGAAGCAATTTGGTGATATAAATAAGAACTTTAAGAATCGTCTCATCCCACTGCAATATACTATTGGCGATCGTATATACATATGAAATATATAATATGAAAGAATCTGGGAAGCTTTCTTAGGAATTTTAGTTGAATTTTTTTATAAAATATTTAGTAGAGCAACACTTTATAGATAATCTAGAAGAGCTCAGAGCATCAATTTCATTTTTGGAGTTGCAATTGGAAGAAAGAAATCATTATAAGATACTTACACGAAAGGAGAAGGAAAGAGACAGCAACGTGGAAAGCTGTGTGCTGTTCGGATTGTTTTTATTTTTTATTTCTCCCATAAAATTAGATAAACTTTAATTGAAAATTAGTTGAAGAGTTATTTTTAATTTATAAACAGGATGTCTGTCTATTTTTTTTTTTTTTTTCTTTCTTTCTTTGATGTTGTAGCTCCTTTTAGTTATTCAAAATATAGCTCAATGGATCATATTAATCGAATCATAAAATCAAGTCTAAATTTCGAGACTACGTTTTCATTGGGTTTTTTTTTTTTTTTGTTAGGAACTCTGTTACGTTTAAAGTTGCTTTCTGTATACAATTTTTGAATTCTCTTTGAATTGATTTAGCCGCTGGACCATGACCATGCTAATTGCGCAAGCAACACCAAAGCCAGATGCTTGATTTATTAACCTGAGACACGAGAATGACATGACAGAATCTTACTTAGCTATTAACTTAATTTCCTTGTTAATTAATAAAGTTTCATGAAATTATTATTTAGAAAAGATCCATATAAGACAACACAATGTATACAATATAGTGCATATAATGGGCAAATCGGCTAATTAGTCGATCTCATCTGCAAACAATTAATGAACTAAACAATCATATTTTAAAACATTGATCTTGAGACTGTGCAAACAATTAATGAAGTGAAGACAAACAAAACTGACTTCCCTTTCCTTTCTTCCTTCCCAAAATTTACAAGTTAATAAAGCGAAGTAATTCACCATTAACACTACTCTAATATAAAGTCAAGCAGTTAAAGTTATAAGTTAATTAGTCTATTTATTTTTAAATTTTTTGTATTGCTTGACTTTATACTAAATTAATTCGAAACTTTATATATTTGACATGTAAACACGTCACTAATGAAGTAGATCAGTTTCAACAGTTTAGATTTGTTATTGAAATCATTTTGATAAATTTTGAAGTTATACTCATCAAAGAATTGGTGAGTTTAAGAACACTGTAGTTTGATTTTTTTTTTTAAATGGAATCAATTTTAATTATTTTAATGAAACAAGCATCATTAATTTAGTTTTTTTTTTGTTTTTATAAAAAAAAACAGCTCCACTGATCCTAGGATCGATAGAGGGAGAATTTAAATTTAGTTTTAAGGAATATGCGATCGTCATTTGTATTTATCCTCCCCCCCCCCCCCCCCCCCCCCGCCCGGTCTCTAGAATCGGTGGAGATGTTTTTTTTAAAACCAAATTAATGATACGTGTTTCATTAAAATAATTAAAATTAATTATATTTAAAAAAAAAATCCTCTAGTTCTACCCTTGGTAAATATATGGGAAAGAAACTAAGTAATAAGCATGAAAAAACTTGGCTTACCACAAGGGTTGAGTTGTTAATTTCAATGCTAATATATTATCTTTCTCGGTCGGTACGGTAAGGTCCAATGATCCAGGCTCATACATGACTGAGCCTAGAAGGCATGAATGGGCCTATGAGGCTTTATTTATCTCTTCATCAGGCCCATACAGCCCTTGGATCTATTAGCTTCAAAATTACTTCCAAGCTCATTTTTAAATTATATTGAGTAAGGCTATGGTGCTATGGATTGCATAGAGGACTACGGTGCTACGGCTCAATATTTGAGTTTTCAAAATCCTAACGATCGATTCAAATTGTTCATCTTGTTCTTCATATTAATATGTGTTTGGAGACCAAATTTTACATTTTTTGGAAATTTTTTACTATTTTTTTAGATAGGTAGAAAATCACTTGATCTAAAAAATTCTGCACCATTCAGATATTTGATTTTCTACCTATCTAAAAAAAATAGTAAAAAAATAAAAAATATAAAATTTGATCTCCAAACACATATTAATATGGAGAACAAGATGAACGGTTCGAATTGACCGTTAGGATTTTGAAAAATCAAATATTGAGCTGTAGCAGCTTATCCCTCTATGCAACCCATAGCACTGTAGCCTTACTCTTTTAAATTTGAAACTGAAAATTGAAAAGGAAAATAAACAACAGAACTGGTACAGGTAAACATTACAAAAACTGACCTAGTACAGTTATAGGATTATGATTACCAATTAACGACTAGTAATAAATGTTTCTATTCATTGAGCAACTAATCCGCCTACTCTCAGACATCATACAACCCCATAAAACAGAATATGCAGCATAGAGCAATACACAAACAGTTACATAACACTTAAATACATAAGACTTCAGATCTTCTGTGGCATTGCCTGACGTTGAGGCTTATGCAATGGTACATAATACCTTGAATTGGGGATGACTTTAGGTTTTAGTCCTATGTTGCCGCTCTTGTTGAATTTATGTTCAAGATGTAAAGTACGCTGATCGGTGATGCAATCTTGCGGAGGTTTGCATTTCACTCTACTTTCCACGGGGTGATGAAATCTCTGTGGCAAGGAATAAAAGAGCATGTATTGTAAGATAGATTCAGTAGTCAAAAGGTTGATTCAAGCATCTGGTTAATATCAAATGCATAGCATATTGATTATTTAGTTAATTAACATGTCATGGGTTAAAGAAAGATGGAAAGTAGACTGCTAAAAATATCGTGTTACTTCGAGTAGAGCCGACTGCCCCTGAGTTGGGCCAATTGGTCTCTTTATTGAGCTTGATAGCATCGATTTAATATATAAACAAACTTAATATATTTTAATAGTGGAAGAGAAGACATTATATGACAGAAAATTAACTTCTATTATCAATATTCTCTTACTCTCTTATAAATTACAAATGACAAATGACAACATATCAATTTATAGGCTATATGTATCATTTAGATATACTAAAACATAAATATCATTAAACATGATACAAATACCAAGTACATAAATTGCACAACCCAATATGACTCTAAAAAAAAATCTAAACATTTAATCTATCTAGAAAATTCAAATACATTTCATTAAACATGATACAAATACCAAGTACATAAATTGCACAACCCAATATGACTCTAAAAAAAAAATCTAAACATTTAATCTATCCAGAAAATTCAAATACATTCACCTTAACCATTTGACTAATTGACCAACTAATTAAGTTTACTATCTCCCACATCCCTTCTTAAAAATATAATTCTTCTTTTAGAGCATCTTTCTCAAACTCGATTATTATCATGGGGTTACATCAGTGAGTCGTCCGCTCATCATACTTGATCTCTCATCAAGTATTTTCGCAGTCACTTTTTTCACAAGACTTACTATTTCCGTGAGCATCATACCTGAATCACCTATCAAGCATACTCGTAGTCACTACTCCGTGCTACTTGCTCGGCCATGAGCCCACTCATCATCGCACAACTCCCACTCGAACATTAATCACATAATTCGCCACATCTACAATTGTCTAATATTGCACCTTGGGCTCCTGTGATCAAATCAGCATAATTCATCATTTATCGAGTTGCACCCACGATCATATTCGCAGTTGTGCATTAGGCCTTACCTTGGACCTCACCTCATCCTCTCACATCTTCCACAACAACCACTTTAGTAAAATAATCTCCAACATAATCACTCTCCTTCAACACAATAGACCTAAACTCAACCCTTCGAGTTTGAGCCCACCTTCTTCGCTTTATAAAATCCAAACCACGTCTCGTTTCATTGGTAATCTTCTCGAACATGTCGTTATCCAACCCTTGACGGATGATACTTAGCGTGCTTTGATATCCATTCTTTTTTTAAAGCATATAACTCGCCTACCATGAGTTTGTTATCATCTTCGAAATCTTCAATCACATTCTCGACAATCTTCCACAAACCATGAGTATCAACAATAGCCTTGATTCGCAACGACCATTCATCACGACTATGGCCTCTACGAGGACTATAATTGCGACATCCATGACCGTCCTGACCTTGTTTACCACTACCCAATTTCTCTTCTTTTAGTGTTGCCTTTGCTTGCAACTCTTCTTCAAGCAACTTGTGCTTCTTTATTCTTTTCAGTGATTACCACGTGGAAATCCCACCTAATTTGCATAACCTTTTTTTTTTATTTTTTTATTCTTAGTCATGGTTAAACCCTCATTTATCTTATTAGAGCTCTGATACCAATTTGATAGGATCAATTTCATATAGAGACAAACTTAATAATTTTTAATAGTGTAAGAGAGAATACTCTATGGAAGAAAATTAACTTCTATTATCAAGATTCTTTTACTCTTACAAATTACAAATGACAACATATCAATTTATATGCTACATGTATCATTTAGATAACCCAATTACAAATGTAATTAAACATGACACAAATATCAAGTGCATGAATTGCACAACCCAATATAACCTAAACATTTAATCTATTTAGAAAATCCAAATACATTCACCCTGACTACTAAACATGTATACAACATGTAGTAGACGAAATACCACATTTACTAATTGTCTTTCATGTCCTACTGACTGTCCTTCATCTACGTACTACTGGTCGTATATCTTCCTCTAGTCGTATTTCATCTTTTTTTTGTCTTTCATCTTCTACAAGTTGTATTTTAACTTCTTATAGTTGTCTTTCATATACTACAGGTTGTATTTTATCTTCTACTAGCTGTCTTTTATATTCTTCTATTTGTCTTTTATATTCAACTAGTTTTTGTTCTTCTTATTTTTGTCTTTCATATTCTATTTGTTGTATTTCATCTTCTTCTATTCGTATTTAATCATCTTCTAGTTGTCTTTCATTTTATACTAGTTGTTTTTCATATTCTACTAGTTGTCTTTCATCTACTACAAATTGTATTTCATCTTATTGAAGCTGCATATCATCTTCTTCAAGTAGTCTTTCATCTACTACAAATTGTATTTTATATAGGTAGTAAATGCCCTATTCTCTTGTCATCTGGAGACACTACTAGAGTGCTCCAAACACCATCAATTGGAGTGTTGTAGGGTTGTAAATGCCCTATTATCTTGCTATATAGAGTCTCTACAAAAGTGGTCCAAACATCTTCAATTGGAGTGTCGTATAAGGATTGTAAATGCCATGTTATCTTGATATCTAGAGTGCTCCTAACACCTTCAATTGGAGTGTTGTATTAGGGTTGTAAATGCCTTATTATCTTGCCATATAGAGACAAAACTAGAGTGCTCCAAACTCCTTCAATTGATGTGTTGTATTAGGGTTTTAAATGCCTTATTATCTTGACATCTGGAGACTCTACTCGAGTGCTCCAAACGTGTTCAACTGAAGTGTTGTATTTCGGTTGTAAATGCCCTATTATCTTACTATTTGGAGGCACAACTAAAGTGCTCCAAACACCTTCAATTGGAGTGTTGTATTACTGCTGTAAATCCCCTATTATCTAGCCATTTGGAGACACTACTAGAGTGGTCCAAACATCTTCAATTGGTGTGTTGTATTAGGGTTGTAAATGCCCTATTATCTTTCCATCTAGAGTCACTACTAGAGTGCTCCAAACACCTTCAATTGGAGTGTTGTATTAGAGTTGTAAATGCCCTATTATCTTGCCATATAGAGACACTACTGGAGTGCTCCAAACTCCTTCAATTGATGTGTTGTATTAGGGTTGTAATTGCGCAATTATCTTGCCATTTAGAGACTCTATTCGAGTACTCCAAATATGTTCAATTGAAGTGTTGTATTATGGTTGTAAATGACCTATTATCTTGTTATTCGGTGGCACTACTAGAGTGCTCCAAACACCTTCAACTGGAGTGTTTTATTAGTGTTGTAAATGCACTGTTATCTTGCTAAATATAGTCACTACTAGAGTACTCCAAACACTTTCAATTGGAGTGTTGTATTATGGTTGTAAATGCCATATTATCCTGCCATATAGTGACACTACTAGAGTCCAAACAAAATCAATTGAAGTGTTGTATTAGGGTTGTAAATGCTCTATTATCTTGCCATCCGGAGACACTACTAGGTTGCTCCAAACACCTTCAATTGTAGTGTTGTGTTAGGGTTGTAAATGCCCTATTATCTTGCTATATAGAGACACCAGTAGAGTGCTCCAAACACCATCAATTGGAGTGTTGTATTAGGGATGTAAAGACCCTATTATCTTGCCATCTGGAGATACTACTAGAGTGCTCTAAACACTTTCTATTAGAGTGTTGTATTAGGGTTGTAAATGCCCTATTATCTTTCCATATAGAGACAACTAGATTGCTCCAAACTACTTCAACTGAAGTATTGCATTAGGGTTGTAAATGCCCTATTATGTTGCTATCTAGAGCAATACTAGATTTCTCCAAACACCATCAATTGGAGTGTTGTATTAGGGTTGCAAAGGCCCTATTATCGAGCCATTTGGAGACTCTACTTGAGGGCTCAAAACACGTTCACTTGGAGTGTTGTATTAGGGATGCCAATACCTTATTATATTTCCATCTGGAGACACTACTAAAGTCCTCCAAACACCTTCAATTGGAGTGTTGTATTTGAGTTGTAAATGCCTTATTATCTTGCTATATAGAGACACTACTAGAGTCCTCAAAACACATTCAATTGGAATGTTGCATTAGTGTTGTAAATGTCATATTATCTGGCTAAATAGAGTCACTACTTGAGTGCTCCAAACACCTTCAATTGAAGTGTTGTATTAGGGTTGTAAATAAACTATTATCTTGCCATATAGAGACACTACTAGAGTGCTCCAAACACCTTCAATTGGAGTGTTCAATTAGGGTTGTAAATGCCCTATTACCTTGCCATCTGGAGACACTACTAGAGTATGCAAAACAACTTTTATTTGAGTGTTATATTAGGGTTGTAAATGCCCTATTATCTTGATTTACAGCGACACTATTAGAGTGGTCAAAGCACCTTCAATTAGAGTGTTGTATTAGGGTTGTAAGTGCCATATTATCATGCCAACTAGAGACACTACAAGAGTGCTCTAAACTCCGTCAATTGGAGTGTTGTATTAGGGTTGTAAATGCCCAATTATCTTGCTTTATAGAGTCCCTACTAAAGTTCTCCATACACCTTCAATTGGAGTATTGTATTTGGGTAGTAAGTGCCCTATTATCTTGCTATATAGAGACACTACTAGAGTGCTCCAAACTCCTTCGATTCATGTGTTGTATTTGGGTTGTAAATGCCCTATTATCTTCCCATATGGAGACAGTACAAGGTTGCTCCAAACACCTTCAATTGGGGTTTTGTATTAGGGTTGTAAATGCCTTATTATCTTGCCATTTGGAGACACTACTAGAATGCTCTAAACACCATCAATTGGAGTGTTGTATTAGGGATGTAAATGCCATATTACCTTGCCATCTGGAGATACTACTACAGTACGCCAAACAACTTCTATTTGACTGTTGTATTAGGATTGTAAATGTCCTATTATCTTGCTAAATAGAGTCACTACTAGAGTACTCCAAACACCTTCATTTGGAGTGTTGTATTAGGGTTGTAAATGCCCTATTATTTTGCCATATAGAGACACAACTAGAGCGCTCCAAGCACCTTCAATTGGAGTGTGCGTATTAGGGTTGTAAATGCCATATTATCTTGCCATCTGGAGACTTTACTCGAGTGCTCCAAACGTGTTCAATTGAAGTATTGTATTGGGGATGTTAATGCCCTAATATCTGGCTATTGGGAGGCCCTACCCGAGTGCACCAAAAACCTTCAATTCGAGTAGTGTATTAGTGTTGTAAATGCCTTATTATCTTGCCATTTGGAGACACTACTAGAGTGCTCCAAACATCTTCAATTGGAGCGTTGTATTAGGGTTGTAAATGCAATATTCTCTTGCCACCTGGAGACACTACTGGAGTGCTTTAAACACCTTCAATTGGTTTGTTGTATTAGTGTTGTAAATACCCTATTATGTTGCTATATAGAATCAGTACTAGAGTGTTCCAAACTCATTCGATTCATTTATTGTATTAGGGTTGTAAATGCCCTATTCTCTTGCCATCTGGAGACACTACTAGAGTGCTCCAAGCACCATCAATTGGAGTGTTGTATTAGGGTTGTAAATGCCCTGTTATCTTGCTATTTAGAGTCACTATTAGAGTGCTCCAAACACTTTCAATTAGAGTATTTTTTTAGGGTTGCTAATACCCTATTATCTTTCGATTTGGAGACACTACAAAAGTGCTCAAAACACCTTTAATTGGAGTGTTGTATTAGGGTGGCAAATGCCCTATTATCTTGCTATAGAGAGTCACTACTAGAGTGGTCTAAACACCTTCAATTGGAGTTTTGTATTAGGGTGGTAAATGCCCTGTTATCTTGTCATTTGGAGACTCTACTAGAGTGCTCCAAACGCCTTCAATTGGAGTGTTGTATTAGGGTTGTAAATGAAAGATTTCATGATGCGGCAAGGCAATAAATTCAAAAATTTTAACCTTCTTACAATCATCTACGGATGTACTTTATTATGCTAATTATATTAAGGCAATTCAAATGCATGCAAATGGATATCTACTCATTCATTCATCACAAATTTATCTACTAAAAGTGATTTAGATATACCTCTACCAAATGTCAATTTGGTAAATAGAGAGAAATCGAATTCTCTTCTAGGTCTCTTGGATACCTTCCTTTGTCGAAATGGCCTCCTAGTGTTCACCTTGAACTAAACAAGGATTAGAAATACCTTGCTAGAGATCTTAATCTAATCTAAGCTTAGAACCTAGTTAATAACCCTTCTTGTTCTTCTAATAATTTCTCATTAGAGAAACCAATAATATGAGAAGAATAGGGATGGCGGCTAGGAGGGAGAGGAAGAGAAGGAAATAAATTTTCAGAAAATTTCTTGCTTGCTTACTTGTTGAATACCTTCTCTACCTCTTATTATATACAAATATACTAGGGTTTCCATTGTGTAACCTTCCTAGTATCAGGGGCGGATCTTAAGTCAAGCTGGGGGGTGCTAAGCCACCCCAAGATTTTACAATTTGTTTACCAAGTACTTGTAAATTTAACTACTTTTTTATATATGGATTAGCCCCCCTATAAATAATATAATAAATTTGAAGGGCTTACAAATAACACGTAGAAATTAGAATAGCTGACGGTTGCTCATTCATTTCCAATTAAACGCTTTGATTTCCCAATCCAGCACAGTGAAAATAGGAAAGACATCCATTCCAAATTCCAACGTTTCCCTTTCCAACTTGGAAAGGTCAAATATAGTAGAAAATAAAATAAAGAAAGTGCCCAATGAGATGGAAAAAGAACAATCTATGTAACTCTATTATCTAGCAAATAGCCAGTGAGAAAAAATGTAACACAAAAGAAAGAAAAAATATCTTCACCGTTCATAGCAAACAGGAAAAAAACAAATGTCCAAAGACAAAAAAAATTTACCTTCAAAATTTCTATCTCTATTGCAGCAATGCGAAATTTACGACCTCACTTTTAAAATTGATTCACGTTTTGAATTGAGGTTTTGGTATCTATCTGCAAATTGTTAATTAATACTATTCATTATAATTTTTTGATAAAAGTTGATTTCACTATCATGCCAGATTCAAAAGGGTTTATTTCACTTTCATGCTAAATTGTTAATATGTTATTTTTTTTTATTCGATTAAAATTTTAGTTTAATTTTGATAGATATGTGTGTTATTGGTGTTAGTAATTTATTGTATATTTTTATGAAATTAAAACGCGAAATATCTAATTATCTTGGGTTATATTATATCATATATTTGTTTTTTTTTTAATAATTGTTTAGCCCCCCTATACTCAAATTCTAGTTCCGCCCCTGCCTAGTATAATTCTCTTTATTAAAAGAGACAACTCTAGCCGCTGCTACAGTGCGCGCTACAGTACCAGCCTCAACTCATATTCATTTTGGGTTTTAATAAACTTATGTTATAACAATGTTTTGCACATTATTAATTATGTGTCATGTATATTATACTATATAATATGCACCATATTATACCAAATAATATACATGCACACTTCTCATAAATTTATCTTCGTTCTAATCAGTCATGATATTTATTTATCACATATATATTATTTCATGTCATATGAAACAATATACATCATATAAATAAAATATCCTTCTTGTTTCTCGTTCAGTTGGTGTGACCTATATGGAGGATCTGTGTTATGTTGGCAATGGCATAAAACATTTTATTACCATAAACTATAAGTGGTATTCTAGCTATACATTATAGTTAACCAAATAACATAGATGTAAAGTATCATTTTTACAATACATGATCCTTTAAAGTAACGTTACAAATAACATTACTTGTGTCTATTCCTTGCCACATGATATTATGAATAATATACAAAGTCGGACTGTGTCATCTTTGTATTATATTCGTTTCTTGGTCTCTTAAGTAAATTATAAATATATAACTGCACTTCAGTTATATTGCATGCATTATAATTCTACTTTACCAAGGGGCCCACAAAATATCATCACTCATTATAAATGAGGGGCAATGATACTATTGACATATAACTTTCTCCCGCACAAGTTATATACAAGGAACTAATATTTTTATCACCACTTATGATAAGCAGCTTTTAATACTAATTACATTATATATTTCTCATGTGAAAAAGAAATACATATCATATCTTAGAATTCTGAGACACAATGAAAATATTAATGACACTAACATAACCCATATAATATTTTCATTCGTTAGGTCTGTTCAATATATGAAACCTTTCATATACTCATGTTATTAAACGATAAACCTTTATCAACATTTATAGAACTACAATGTACTTTAATCAACATGACAAACTTATCATGGTATATTAGTGTTCCATGCTAATAACCAAGTCTGTGAACATTTTAGAGATTTATGTTTGTCATCATATAGAGTTCTATGGTTCAAGACCAAGAACATCTTCTTGAACACTTCTATAGATAAACATAAATTTCATGGAACAAAATGCATGTAGCATTCAATTCATAAACATAACATGTAAAAGTGATCAACATAAGATAACTTTTAGAACACATATCTAACAGTAAATGCCATATTATCTTGCCATCTGGAGACTTTACTCGAGTGCTCCAAACGTGTTCAATTGAAGTATTGTATTGGGGATGTTAATGCCCTATTATTTTACTATTGGGAGGCCCTACCAGAGTGCACCAAACACCTTCAATTCGAGTGGTGTATTAGTGTTGTAAATGCCTTATTATCTTGCCATTTGGAGACACTACTAGAGTGCTCCAAACATCTTCAATTGGAGCGTTGTATTAGGGTTGTAAATGCCATATTCTCTTGCTACCTGGAGACACTACTGGAGTGCTCTAATCACCTTCTATTGGTTTGTTGTATTAGTGTTGTAAATACCCTATTATGTTGCTATATAGAGTGAGTACTAGAGTGTTCCAAAATCCTTCGATTCATTTATTGTATTAGGGTTGTAAATGCCCTATTCTCTTGCCATCTGGAGACACTACTAGAGTGCTCCAAGCACCATCAATTGGAGTGTTGTATTTGGGTTGTGAATGCTCCGTTATCTTGCTATTTAGAGTCACTATTAGAGTGCTCCAAACACTTTCAATTAGAGTATTTTTTTAGGGTTGCTAATACCCTATTATCTTTCGATTTGGAGACACTACAAAAGTGCTCCAAACACCTTTAATTGGAGTGTTGTATTTGGGTGGCAAATGCCCTATTATCTTGCTATAGAGCGACACTACTAGAGTGGTCTAAACACCTTCAATTGGAGTTTTGTATTAGGGTGGTAAATGCCCTGTTGTCTTGTCATTTGGAGACTCTACTAGAGTGCCCCAAACGCCTTCAATTGGAGTGTTGTATTAGGGTTGTAAATGCCATATTATCTTGCCATATAGAGACACTACTAGAGTGCCCCAAACACCTTTAATTGGAGTGTTGAATTAGGGTTGTAAATGCCCTATTATCTTGCTATACAACGACACTACTAGAGGTGGTCAAAACACCTTTAATTGGAGTGTTGTATTAGGGTTGTAAGTGCCCTAATATCTTGCCATCTGGAGACTCTACTAGAGTGCTCTAAACACCTTCAATTTGTGTGTTTTATTAGGGTTGTAAATGCCCGATTATCTTGCTATATAGAGTCACTACTAGAGTGCTCCAATCACCATCAATTGAAGTGTTGTATTAGGGTTGGAAATGACCTATTTTCTCGTCCTTGGGAGACATTACTAGAGTGCTCTAAACACCTTCAATTGGAGTGTTGTATTAGAGTTGTAAATACCCTATTATCTTGCCATATAGAGACAAAACTAGAGTGCTCCAAACTCCTTTAATTGTTGTATTGTATTAGGGTTGTAAATGGCTTATTATCTTGACATTTGGAGACTTTACTCAAGTGCTCAAAATGTGTTCAATTGAAGTATTGTATTTGGGTTGCAAATGCCCTACTATCCTGCTATTTGGAGGCACAACTGGAGTGCTCCAAACACCTTCAATTGGAGTGTTATATTACTGCTGTAAATGCTCCATTATCTTGCCATTTGGAGACACTACTAGAGTGGTCCAAACATCTTCAATTGGTGTGCTGTATGACGGTTGTAATGACCTATTATCTTGCCATCTGGAGACACTACTGGAGTGCTCACACTTTTTATTGGTGTGTTGTATTTGGGTTGTAAATGCCTTATTATCTTGCGATATAGAGTCACTACTAGAGTGCTCCAAACACCTTCAATTGGAGTGTTGTATTAGGGTTGTAAATGCCCTATTATCTTGCCATATAAAGACACTACGGGAGTGCTCCAAACTCCTTCATTGATGTGTTGTATTAGAGTTGTAATCGCGCAATTATCTTGCCATTTGGAGACTCTACTCGAGTGCTCCAAACGTGTTCAATTGAAGTGTTGCATTTGGGTTGTAAATGCCCTATTATCTTGCTATCTAGAGACACTACTAGATTTCTGCAAACACCATCAATTGGAGTGTTATTAGGATTGCATAGGCCCTATTATCTTGCCATTTGGAGACTCTACTCGAGTGCTCAAAACATGTTCACTTGGAGTGTTGTATTAGGGATGCCAATACCCTATTATCTTTCCATCTGGAGAAATTACTAAAGTGCTCGAAACAACATCAATTGCAGTGTTGTATTAGGGTTGTAAATGCCCTATTATCTTGCTATATAGAGACACTACTAGTGTCCTCCAAAATAAATCAATTGGAGTGTTGTATTATGGTTATAAATGCATTATCTTGCCATATAGAGACACTACTAGAATGCTCCAAACACCTTTAATTGGAGTGTTGAATTAGGGTTGTAAATGCCTTATTATCTTGCTATACAGCGACACTACTAGGGTCGTCAAAACACCTTCAATTGGAGTGTTGTATTAGTGTTGTAAGTGCCCTATTATCTTGCCATCTGGAGACTCTAATAGAGTGCTCTAAACACCTTCAATTGGAGTGTTTTATTAGGGTTGTAAATGTCCTATTATGTTGCTATATAGAGTCACTACTATAGTGCTCCAAACACCTTCAATTGGTGTGTTGTATTTGGGTTGTAAATGCCTTATTATCTTTCCATATAGAGACACTACTAGAGTGCTCCAAACACCTTCTATTGGAGTGTGTTATTAGAGTTGTAAATGCCCTATTATCTTGTTAAATAGAGTCACTACAAGAGTACTCGAAACACCATCAATTGGAGTGTTGTATAAGGGTTGTAAATGCCTAATTATCTTGCTATATAGAGACACTACTAGGGTGCTCCAAACACATTCAATTGGACTGTTGCATTTGGGTTGTAAATGCCCAATTATCTTGCTAAATAGAGTCACTACTTGAGTACTCGAAACACCTTCAATTGGAGTGTGGTATCAGGGTTGTAAATGAACTATTATCTTGCCAAATAGAGACACTACCAGAGTGCTCCAACCACCTTTAGTTGGAGTGTTGTATTAGGGTTGTAAATGCCCTATTATTTTGCCATCGGAGACACTACTAGAGTACTCGATACACCTATTGGAGTGTTATATTTGGGTTGTAATTGCCCTACTATCATGCTAAATGCAGTCACTACAAGAGTAGTCCTTACACATTCAATTAGAGTGTTGTATTAGGGTTGTAAATGCCCTATTATTTTGCTATATAGAGACACTACTGGAGTGCTCCAAATACTTTCAATTGGAGTATTTTTTTTTTAGGGTTGCTAGTAACCTATTATCTTTCCATTTGGAGACACTACAAAGTGCTCCAAACACCTTTAATTGGAGTGTTTTATTAGGGTGGCAAATGCCCTATTATCTTGCTATAGAGCGACACTACTAGAGTGGTCTAAACACCTTCAATTTGAGTGTTGTATTAGGGTTGTAAATGCCTAATTAATTATCTTTCCAACTGGATATACTACTACAGTTCTCTAAACTGTTTAATTAGAGTGTTGTATTAGGGTTTCAAATACCGATTATCTTGCCATATTATCTTTCCATATAAAGACACTACTAGAGTGCTGAAAACTCTTTCAATTAAAGTGTTGCATTAGGGTTGTAAATGCCCTATTATCTCAACATTTGTAGACAATGCTATAGCGTTCCAAAAACCTTCAATTGGAGTGTAGTTTTAGGGTTGTAAATGCTCTTTTGTCTTTCCATCTGGAGACACAACCAGGGTGCTCCTAACACCTTCAATTAGACTGTTGTATTAGGGTGGTAAATGCCATGTTATCTTGTCATTTGGAGACACTACTAGAGTACTCCAAACCCCTTCAATTGGAGTGTTGTATTAGGGTTGTAAATGCCCTATTATCTTGCCATATAGAGAAACAACTAGAGTGCTCCAAACACCTTCAATTGGAGTGTCATGTTAAGGTTGTAAATGTCATATTATCTTGCCATCTGGAGACTCTACTCTAGTGCTCCAAACATGTTGTATTTGGGTTGTAAATGCCCTATTATCTTGCTATTTGGTGGCACTACTAGATTGCTCCAAACACCTTCAATTGGAGTGTTGCATTAGGGTTGTAAATGCCCTATTATCTTGCAAAATAGAGTCACTACTTGAGTGCTCCAAACACCTTCAATTGGAGTGTTGTAATAGGGTTGTAAATGCCATATTTTCTTGCCATGTGGAGACACTACTGGAGTGCTCTAAACACCTTCTATTGGTTTGTTGTATTAGTGTTGTAAAAACCCTATTATGTTGCTATATAGAATCACTACTAGAGTGCTCCAAACAACTGCAATTGGAGTGTTGTATTGGGGTTTTAAATGCCCTATTATCTTGCCATTTGGAGACACTACTAGAGTGCTCCAAACACCTTCAATTGGAATCTTGTATTAGGGTTGTAAATACTCCAAACACCTTCAATTGGAGTGTTGTATTAGGGTTGTAAATGCCCCCATTAACTTGGTATATAGAGACGCTACTAGAGTGTTCCTAACACCATCAATTGGAGTGTTGTATTTTGGTTGTAAATGCCCTGTTATCTTGCTATATATAGTCACTAATAGAATGCTCCAAGCACACGCAATTGGAGTGTTGTATTAGGGTTGTAAATGCCCTATTATCGTGCCATATAGAGACACTACTAGAGTGCTCCAGACTCCTTCGATTTATACGTTGTATTAGGGTTGTTAATGCCTTATTATCTTGCCTTCTGGAGACACTACTTGGTTGCTCCAAATGCCTTCAGATGGGATGTTGTATTAGGGTTGTTAATGCGCAATTATCTTTCCATATAGAGACACAACTAAAGTGTTCCAAACTAATTCAATTGATGTGTTGTATTATGGTTGTAAATGCCTTATTATCTTGCCATTTGGAGACTCCACTCGAGTGCTCCAAATACGTTCAATTGGAGCTTAGTATTAGGGTTGTAAATGCCCCATTATCTTACTATATAGACAAACTACTGGAGTGCTCCAAACACATTCAATTGGAGTGTTGCATTAGGGTTGTAAATGCCCTATTATCTTGCAAAATAGGGTCACTACTTGAGTGTTCTAAACACCTTCAATTGGGGTGTTGTATTAGGATTGTAAATGCCCTATTATCTTGATATATAGAGACACTACTAGAATGGTCCTAACACCTTCAGTTGGATTGTTGTATTAGGGTTGTAAATGCCCTGTTATCTTGCTTTATAGAGTGCCTCCTAAAGTCCTACAAACACATTCAATTGGAGTGTTGTATTAGGGTAGTAAGTGCCCTATTATCTTTCTATGTAGAGACACTACTGGAGTGCTCAATTGGAGTGTTGTATTAGGGTTGTAAATGCCCTATTATCATGCCAGCTGGAGACACTACTACAGTGCTCTAAACAGTTTCAATGAGAGTGTTGTATTAGGCTTGCAAATGTTATCTTGCTATATAGAGTCACTACTAGGGTGCTCAAAACAATTTCAATTGGAATGTACTATTAGGGATCTAAATGCCCTATTATCTTTCCATAAAGAGATACTACTAGAGTGCTGAAAACTCGTTCAATTGAAGTGTCGCATTAGGGTTGTAAATGCCCTATTATCTTGCCATTTGGAGACACTACTAGAGTGCTCATAACACCTTCAATTGGAGTGTTGCATTTGTGTTGTAAATGCCCTCTTATCTTGTCATCTGTAGACACGACTAGTGTGTTCTAAACACCTTCTAGTGGAGTGTTGTATTAAGTTGTAAATGCCCTATTATCTTGCTATATAGAGTCACTATTAGAGTGCTCTGAACTTCTTCAATTGCAGTGTTGTATTAGGGTTGTACATGCCCTATTATCTTGCTATATAGAGTCCCGACTAGAGTGGTC
Source organism: Carex rostrata (assembly GCF_964058835.1). Classification (NCBI taxonomy): domain Eukaryota; kingdom Viridiplantae; phylum Streptophyta; class Magnoliopsida; order Poales; family Cyperaceae; genus Carex; species Carex rostrata. The sequence goes on from NC_135919.1 coordinate 12,258,025, forward strand.
CAAAGGCCTTCAATTGGAGTCTTGTATTAGGATTGTAAATGCCCTATTATCTTGCTATATAGAGTTTCTACTAAAGTGTTCTAAACACCATTAATTGGAGTGTCGTATTAGGGTTATAAATGCCCTGTTATCTTGCTATATAGAGGCACTACTAGAGTGCTCCTATCACCTTCAATTGGAGTCTTGCATTAGGATTGTAAATGCCCTATTATCTTGCTATATAGAGTTTGGAGTGTTGTACTAGGGTGGTAAATACCTCGTTATCTTGTCATTTGGAGACTCTACAAGAGTGCTCCAAACCCCTTCAATTGGAGTGTTGTATTAGGGTTGTAAATGCCCTATTATCTTGCCATATATAGACACAACAAGAGTGCTCCAAAGACCTTCAATTGGAGTGTCATGTTAGGGTTGTAAATGCCCTATTATCTTGCCATCTGGCGACTCTACTGTAGTTCTCCATACGTGTTCAATTGAAGTGTTGTATTTGGGTTGTAAATGCCCTATTATCTTGCTATTTGGAGGCACTCCTAGAGTGCTCCAAACACATTCAATTCGAGTGTTGTATCAGTGTTGAAAATGCCTTATTATCTTGCCATTTGGAGATACTACTAGAGTGCTCCAAACATCTTCAATTGGAGTGTTGTATTAGGGTTGTAAATGCCATATTCTCTTGTAATCTGGAGACACTACTGGAGTGCTCTAAAGACCTTCTATTGGTTTGTTGTATCAGTGTTGTAAATACCCTATTATGTTGCTATATAGAATCAGTACTAGAATGTTCCAAACACCTGCAATTGGAGTGTTGTATTGGGGTTGTAAATGTCCTATTATCTTACCAAATAGAGACACTACTAGAGTGCTCCAAACTCCTTCGATTCATTTATTGTATTAGGGTTGTAAATGCCCTATTCTCTTCCCATCTGGAGACACTACTAGAGTGCTCCAAGCACCAACAATTGGAGTGTTGTATTAGGGTTGTAAATGCTCAATTATCTTGCTATATAAAATCACTACTAGAGTGCTCCAAATACCTTCTATTGGAGTGTTGTACTAGGGTTGTAAGTGCCCTATTACCTTGCTATATAGAGTCACTACTATAGTGCTCCAAACACCATCAATTGGAGTGTTGTATTAGGGTTGTAAATGCCTTATTATCTTGTCATTTGGAGACACTACTAGAGTGCTCCAAACACTTTCAATTAGAGTGTTGTATTAGGGTTGTAAATCCTCCAAACACTTTCAATTGGAGTGTTGTATTAGGGTTGTAAATGGTCCAAACACCATCAATTGGAGTGTTGTATTAGGGCTGTAAATGCTCCAAACACCTTCAATTGGAGTGTTATATTAGGGTTGTAAATGCCCCCATTAACTTGGTATATAGAGACGCTACTAGAGTGTTCCTAACACCATCAATTGGAGTGTTGTATTTGGGTTGTAAATGCCCTGTTATCTTGCTATATATAGTCACTAATAGAATGCTCCAAGCACATGCAATTGGAGGTATTAGGGTTGTAAATGCCCTATTATCGTGCCATATAGAGACACTACTAGAGTGCTCCAGACTCCTTCGATTTATACGTTGTATTAGGGTTGTTAATGCCCTATTATCTTGCCTTCTGGAGACACTACTTGGTTGCTCCAAATGCCTTCAGATGGGGTGTTGTATTAGGGTTGTAAATGCGCAATTATCTTTCCATATAGAGACACAACTAAAGTGTTCCAAACTAATTCAATTGATGTGTTGTATTATGGTTGTAAATGCCTTATTATCTTGCCATTTGGAGACTCCAATCGAGTGCTCCAAATACGTTCAATTGGAGCTTAGTATTAGGGTTGTAAATGCCCTATTATCTTCCTATATAGACACACTACTGGAGTGCTCCAAACACTCTCAATTGGAGTGTTGCATTAGGGTTGTAAATGCCCTATTATCTTGCAAAATAGGGTCACTACTTGAGTGCTCCAAACACCTTCAATTGGGGTGTTGTATTAGGATTGTAAATGCCCTATTATCTTGATATATAGAGACACTACTAGAATGGTCCTAACACCTTCAGTTGGATTGTTGTATTAGGGTTGTAAATGCCATGTTATCTTGCTTTATAGAGTACCTCCTAAAGTCCTCCAAACACATTCAATTGGAGTGTTGTATTAGGGTAGTAAGTGCCCTATTATCTTGTTATGTAGAGACACTACTGGAGTGCTCAATTGGAGTGTTGTATTAGGGTTGTAAATGCCCTATTATCTTGCCAGCTGGAGACACTACTACAGTGCTCTAAACAGTTTCAATGAGAGTGTTGTATTAGGGTTGCAAATGCCCTATTATCTTTCTATATAGAGTCACTACTAGAGGGCTTGAAACACTTTCAATTGGAATGTACTATTAGGGATCTAAATGCCCTATTATCTTTCCATATAGAGATACTACTAGAGTGCTGAAAACTCGTTCAATTGAAGTGTCGCATTAGGGTTGTAAATGCCCTATTATATTGCCATTTGGAGACACTACTAGAGTACACATAACACCTTCAATTGGAGTGTTGCATTTGGGTTGTAAATGCCCACCTATCTTGTCATTTGTACAACTACTGTGTTCTAAACACCTTCTAGTGGAGTGTTGTATTAAGTTGTAAATGCCCTATTATCTTGCTACATTGAGTCACTACTAGAGTGCTCTAAAGACCTTCAATTGGAGTGTTGTATAAGGATTGTAAATGCCCTATTATCTTGGTATATAGAGAAACTACTTGAGTGGTCCTAACACCTTCAATTGGAGTGTTGTATTAGTGTTGTAAATGTTCTGTTATCTTGCTATATAGTGGCACTACTAGAGTGCTCCTAACACCTTCAATTGGAGTGTTGTATTAGGATTGTAAATGCCCTATTATCTTGCTATATAGAGTTTCTACTAAAGTGGTTCAGACACCATCAATTGGAGTGTCGTATTAAGGTTGTAAATGCCCTGTTATCTTGCTATATAGAGGCACTACTAGAATACTCAAAACACCTTCTATATTAGAGTATTGAATTGGGGTTGTAAATCCCCTGTTATCTTGCTAAATAGAATCACTACAAGAGTACTCCTAACACACACTTAATTGGAGTGTTGTATTAGGCTTGTAAATGCCCTATTATCTTGCTATATAAAGACACTACTAGGGTGCTCCAAACACTTTCAATTGGAGTATTTTACTAGAGTTGCTAATACTCTATTATCTTTCCATCTGGAGACACAACAAGAGTGCTCCCAACACTTTCAATTGGAAGGTTGTATTAGGGTTGTAAATGCCCTATTATCTTGCTATAGAGCGACACTACTAGAGTGGTCAAAACACCTTCAATTGGAGTGTTTTATTTGGGTTGTATGTGCCCTATTATCTTGCCAACTAGAGACACTACAAGCGTGCTTCCCCTTCAATTGGAGTGTTGTATTAGGATTGTAAATGCCCTATTATCTTGGTATATAGAGAAACTACTAGAGTGGTCCTAACACCTTCAATTGGAGTGTTGTATTAGTGTTGTAAATGTCCTGTTATCTTGCTATATAGAGGCACTACTAGAGTGCTCCTAACACCTTCAATTGGAGTGTTGTATTAGGATTGTAAATGCCCTATTATCTTGCTATATAGAGTTTCTACTAAAGTGGTACAGACACCATCAATTGGAGTGTCGTATTTAGGTTGTAAATGCCCTGTTATCTTGCTATATAGAGGCACTACTAGAATACTCAAAACACCTTCTATATTAGAGTATTGAATTAGGGTTGTAAATCCCCTGTTATCTTGCTAAATAGAATCACTACAAGAGTACTCCTAACACATACTTAATTGGAGTGTTGTATTAGGCTTGTAAATGCCATATTATCTTGCTATATAAAGACACTACTTGGGTGCCCAAACACTTTCAATTGGAGTATTTTATTAGAGTTGCTAATACTCTATTATCTTTCCATCTGGAGACACAACAAGAGTGCTCCCAACACTTTCAATTGGAAGGTTGTATTAGGGTTGTAAATGCCCTATTATCTTGCTATAGAGCGACACTACTAGAGTGGTCAAAACACCTTCAATTGGAGTGTTTTATTAGGGTTGTATGTGCCCTATTATCTTGCCAACTAGAGACACTACAAGCGTGCTCTAAACCCTTTCAATTGGAGTGTTGTATTAGGGTTGTAAATGCCCTAATTCAACACTCCAATTAATGGTGTTTTGAGCACTCTAGTAGTGTCTCCAGATGGCACGATAATAGGACATTTACAACCCTAATACAACACTCCAATGCATGGTGTTTAGAGAAATGTAGTAGTGTCTCTAGATGGCAAGAGAGTTAGGCATTTACAACACTCAAATTAAAGGTGTTTGGAGCACTCTAGTAGTGTCTCTAAATGGCAAGATAATAGTTTGTTTACAGCCCTGATACCACACTCCAATTGAAGGTATTTGGAGTACTCAAGTAGTGACTCTATTTAGCAAGATAATAGGACATTTACAACTCTAATGCAACACTCTAATTGAATGTGTTTGGAGCACTGTAGTTGTGTCTCTATATAGCAAGATAATAAGGCATCTACAACCGTAATACAAACACTCCAATTGATGGTGTTTGGAGAGTAAGGCATTTACAACACTCAAATTGAAGTTCTTTGGAGCACTCTAGTAGTGTCTTCAGTTGGCAAGATAAAAACGGCATTTACAACACTATTACAACATTCCAATTAAAGGTGTTCAGAGCACTCTAGTAGCGTCTCTATATAGCAAGATAATAGAGCATTTACAACCCTAATACAACACTCCAATTGAAGGTGTTTGGAGTACTCTAGTAGTCTCTCCAGATAGAAGGATAATAGCGTATTGGCAACCCTAATACAACACTCCAATTGAAGGTATTTGGAGCACTCAAGTAGAGTAACCAAATGGCAAGATGATAGGGCATTTACTACCCTAATACAACACATCAATTGAAAGAGTCTGGAGCACTCTAGTAGTGTCTCTATATGGCTTGATAATAAGACATTTACAACCCTAATACAACACTCCAATTGAAGATGTTTGGAGCACTCTAGTAGTGTCCATTTACAACCCTAATACAACACCCCAATTGAAGGTGTTTGGAGCACTCTAGTAGTGACTCTATATAGCAAGGTAAGACGACATTTACAACCCTAATACAACACTCCAGTTAAAGGTGTTTGGAGCACTCTAGTAGTGTCTCCAGATGGCTTGATAATAGGGCATCTACAACCCTAATACAACACTCTAATGGATGGTGTTTGGAGAAATCTAGAAGTATCTCAAGATGGCAACATAGTAAGGCATTTACAATCCTAATACAACTATCCAATTGAAGGTGTTTGGAGCACTCTAGTAGTGTCTCGAGATGGCAAGATAATATGACATTTACAACACCTATACAAAACTCCATTTGAAGGTGCTTGGAGCACTCTAGTAGTGTCTCCAAATGGCAAGATATAGGGCATTTACAACCCTAATACAACACTTCAATTGAACACGTTCGGAGCACTAGAGTATTCTCCAAATGGCAACATAATAGGGCATTTACAACCCTAATACAGCATTCCAATTGAAGGTGTTTGGAGCGCTCTTGTAGTGTCTCCAAATGGAAAGATAATAGGGTATTAGCAACCTTAAAAAAATACTCCAATTGAAAGTGTTTGGGGCACTCTAATAGTGTCTCTATATAGCAAGATAATAAGGCATTTACATCCCTAATACAACTGTCCAATAGAAGGTGTTTAGAGCACTCTAGTAGTGTCTCCATTTGGCAATATAATAGGGCATTTACAACTCTAATACAACACTCCAATTGAAAGTGTTTGGACCACTCTACTAGTGTCTCTCCATAGAAAGATAATAGGACATTTACAACCCAAATTCAACACTTCAATTGAACGAGTTTAGGGTACTCTAGTAGCATCTCTATATAGCAAGATAATATGGCATTTCCAATACTAATACAACACTCCAATTGGAGGTGTTTGGAGCACTCTAGTAGTGATTCTATATAGCAAGATAATAGGGCATTTACAAGCCTAATACAACACCCCAGTAGAAGGTGTTTAGAGCACTCTATTAGTGTCTACAGACGACAACATAAGAGGGCATTTACAACCCTAAAACGACACTCCAATTGAAGGTGTTTGGAGCAATTTAATAGTGTCTCTATATTGCAAGATAATAGGACATTTACAACACTAATACAACACTCCAATTAACGGTGTTTGGAGCACCCTAGTAGTGTCTCCGGATGGCAAGACAAAAGGGCATTTACAATCCTAAAACTACACTCCAATTAAAGGTGTTTGGAGCACTCTAGTAGTGTCTCTAAATGGCAAGATAAAAGGGCATTTACAACCCTAATGCAAAACTTCAATTGATGGAGTTTCGAGCACTCTAGTAGTGACTCTATATAGCAAGATGATATGGCATTTGCTACCGTAATACAACTCTCTCAGTGAAACACTTTAGAGCACTCTAGTAGTGAGTTGGCAAGATAGTAGGGCATTTATAACCCTAATACAACACTCCAATTAAGCACTCTAGTAGTGTCTCTATATAGTAAGATAATAGGGCACTTACTACCCTAATAAAACAATCCAATTAAAGGTGTTTCGAGCACTCTAGTAGTGTCGCTCTATAGCAAGATAATAGGGCACTTACAACCCTAATACAACACTCCAATTGAAGGTGTTTAGGCCACTCTAGTAGTGTCGCTCTATAGCAAGATAATAGGGCATTTACAACCCTAATACAACACTCCAATTGAAGGTGTTTGGAGCACTTTTGTAGTGTCTCCAAATGGAAAGATAATAGGGTATTAGCAACACTAAAAAAATACTCCAATTGTAAGTGTTTGGGGGCACTCTAGTAGTGTCTCTATATAGCAAGATAATAGGGCATTTACAACCCTAATAAAACAATCCAATTGAATGTGTTATGACTTGTTGTGACTCTATTTATCAAGAAAATAGGATATTTACAACCCTAATACAACACTCCAATTAAAGGTGTTTGGAGCACTCTAGTAGTGTCTCTACATTGCAAGATAATAGTTTGTTTACAGCCCTGATACCACACTCCAATTGAAGGTATTTGGAGTACTCAAGTAGTGACTCTATTTAGCAAGATAATAGGACATTTACAACTCTAATGCAACACTCTAATTGAATGTGTTTGGAGCACTGTAGTTGTGTCTCTATATAGCAAGATAATAAGGCATCTACAACCGTAATACAAACACTCCAATTGATGGTGTTTGGAGAAATCTAGTACTGTCTGCAAATATCAAGATAAAAGTGCATTTGGAACCCTAATGCAACAAATCAATTGAAGAAGATTGGAGCACTCTAGTAGTGTCTCTTTATGGAAAGATAATAAGGCATTTACAACCATAATACAACACTCCTATTGACGGTGTTTGGAGCACTCTAGTAGTGACTCTATATAGCAAGATAATAGGGCATTTACAACCCTAGTATAACACCCCAGTTGAAGGTGTTTAGAGCACTCTAGTAGTGTCTCAAGATGGCAAGATAATAGCGCATTTACAACCCCAATACCACACCCCAATTGAAGGTGTTTGGTGCAACCTAGTACTGTCTCCAGATGACAAGATAATAGGACATTTTGAACCCAAATACAACACATGAATCGAATGAGAGTGTAGAGACACAACTACAGTGTAGAGACACAACCCAAAATATAGGACATTTTGTATTACGGTTGTAAATGCCTTATTATCTTGTCGTATAGAAACACAACTACAGTGCTCCAAACACATTCAATTAGAGTGTTGCATTAGAGTTGTAAATGTCCTATTATCTTGCTAAATAGAGTCACTACTTGAGTACTCCAAATACCTTCAATTGGAGTGTGGTATCAGGGCTGTAAACAAACTATTATCTTGCCATGTAGAGACACTACTAGAGTGCTCCAAACACCTTTAATTGGAGTGTTGTATTAGGGTTGTAAATGCCCTATTTTCTTGCTAAATAGAGTCACAACAAGTCATAACACATTCAATTGGATTGTTTTATTAGGGTTGTAAATGCCCTAGTATCTTGCTATATAGAGACACTACTAGAGTGCCCCCAAACACTTACAATTGGAGTATTTTTTTAGTGTTGCTAATACCCTATTATCTTTCCATTTGGAGACACTACAAAAGTGCTCCAAACACCTTCAATTGGAGTGTTGTATTAGGGTTGTAAATGCCCTATTATCTTGCTATAGAGCGACACTACTAGAGTGGCCTAAACACCTTCAATTGGAGTGTTGTATTAGGGTTGTAAGTGCCCTATTATCTTGCTATAGAGCGACACTACTAGAGTGCTCGAAACACCTTTAATTGGATTGTTTTATTAGGGTAGTAAGTGCCCTATTATCTTACTATATAGAGACACTACTAGAGTGCTTAATTGGAGTGTTGTATTAGGGTTATAAATGCCCTACTATCTTGCCAACTCACTACTAGAGTGCTCTAAAGTGTTTCACTGAGAGAGTTGTATTACGGTAGCAAATGCCATATCATCTTGCTATATAGAGTCACTACTAGAGTGCTCGAAACTCCATCAATTGAAGTTTTGCATTAGGGTTGTAAATGCCCTTTTATCTTGCCATTTAGAGACACTACTAGAGTGCTCCAAACACCTTTAATTGGAGTGTAGTTTTAGGATTGTAAATGCCCTTTTGTCTTGCCATCCGGAGACACTACTAGGGTGCTCCAAACACCGTTAATTGGAGTGTTGTATTAGTGTTGTAAATGTCCTATTATCTTGCAATATAGAGACACTATTAAATTGCTCCAAACACCTTCAATTGGAGTGTCGTTTTAGGGTTGTAAATGCCCTCTTATGTTGTCGTCTGTAGACACTAATAGAGTGCTCTAAACACCTTCTACTGGGGTGTTGTATTAGGCTTGTAAATGCCCTATTATCTTGCTATATAGAATCACTACTAGAGTGCTCCAAACACCTCCAATTGGAGTGTTGTATTAGTATTGGAAATGCCATATTATCTTGCTATATAGAGATGCTACTAGAGTACCCTAAACTCGTTCAATTGAAGTGTTGAATTTGGGTTGTAAATGTCCTATTATCTTTCTATGGAGAGACACTAGTAGAGTGGTCCAAACACTTTCAATTGGAGTGTTGTATTAGAGTTGTAAATGCCCTATTATATTGCCAAATGGAGACACTACTAGAGTGCTCTAAACACCTTCTATTGGACAGTTGTATTAGGGATGTAAATGCCTTATTATCTTGCTATATAGAGACACTATTAGAGTGCCCCAAACACTTTCAATTGGAGTATTTTTTTAGGGTTGCTAATACCCTATTATCTTTCCATTTGGAGACACTACAAGAGCGCTCCAAACACCTTCAATTGGAATGCTGTATTAGGGTTGTAAATGCCCTATTATGTTGCCATTTGGAGAATACTCTAGTGCTCCGAACGTGTTCAATTGAAGTGTTGTATTAGGGTTGTAAATGCCCTATATCTTGCCATTTGGAGACACTACTAGAGTGCTCCAAGCACCTTCAAATGGAGTTTTGTATAGGTGTTGTAAATGTCATATTATCTTGCCATCTCGAGACACTACTAGAGTGCTCCAAACACCTTCAATTGGATAGTTGTATTAGGATTGTAAATGCCTTACTATGTTGCCATCTTGAGATACTTCTAGATTTCTCCAAACACCATCCATTAGAGTGTTGTATTAGGGTTGTAGATGCCCTATTATCAAGCCATCTGGAGACACTACTAGAGTGCTCCAAACACCTTTAACTGGAGTGTTGTATTAGGGTTGTAAATGTCGTCTTACCTTGCTATATAGAGTCACTACTAGAGTGCTCCAAACACCTTCAATTGGGGTGTTGTATTAGGGTTGTAAATGGACACTACTAGAGTGCTCCAAACATCTTCAATTGGAGTGTTGTATTAGGGTTGTAAATGTCTTATTATCAAGCCATATAGAGACACTACTAGAGTGCTCCAGACTCTTTCAATTGATGTGTTGTATTAGGGTAGTAAATGCCCTATCATCTTGCCATTTGGTTACTCTACTTGAGTGCTCCAAATACCTTCAATTGGAGTGTTGTATTAGGGTTGCCAATACGCTATTATCCTTCTATCTGGAGAGACTACTAGAGTACTCCAAACACCTTCAATTGGAGTGTTGTATTAGGGTTGTAAATGCTCTATTATCTTGCTATATAGAGACGCTACTAGAGTGCTCTGAACACCTTTAATTGGAATGTTGTAATAGTGTTGTAAATGCCGTTTTTATCTTGCCAACTGAAGACACTACTAGAGTGCTCCAAAGAACTTCAATTTGAGTGTTGTAAATGCCTTACTCTCTTGCCATCTAGAGACACTACTAGATTTCTCTAAACACCATGCATTGGAGTGTTGTATTAGGGTTGTAAATGTCCTATTATCGTGTCATCTGGAGACACTACTAGAGTGCTCAAAACACCATTAATTGGGGTGTTGAATTAGGGTTGTAAATGACGTATTATCTTGCTATATAGAGTCACTACTAGAATGCTCCAAACACCTTCAATTGGGGTGCTGTATTAGGGTAGTAAATGCCTTATTATCTTGTCGTATAGAGACACTACTAGAGTGCTCCAAACAACTTCTATTGGAGTGTTGTATTAGGATTGTAAATGTCCTATTATCTTGCCATGTAGAGACTCGATTAAAGTGCTCCAAACTCTTTCAATTGAAGTGTTGTATTAGGTTTGTAAATTATCTTGCCATTTAGAGACTCTACTCGAGTGCTCCGAACACTTTCAAGTGAAGTTTTGTAGCACTCTTGTAGTGTCTCTGTATGACAAGAGAAGATGGTAGGTAACCCAAATACAATATTTCAATTGAAGGTCTTAGCAACACTCTAATAGAGTTTCAGATGACAAGAGAAGATAGTAGTTGCAATCCCAATACAACACTTCAATTGAAGGTCCTTGTATCACTTTGGTAGAGTCTCCATATGGCAAGAGATGATGGTAGTTGCAATCCTAATACAACACTCCAATTGAAGGTCTTTGCAGCACTCTAGTAGTGACTCCAGATGGAAACAAAACGGGGTTCTTGTAACCCAATACAATACTCCAATTGATGGTCTTTGCAGTACTCTAGTAGTGTCTCTGGATAGCAAGAGAAGGGTGTAGTTGTAACCATAATACATAACTCCAATAGAATGCTTTTGCAGCACCCTAGTAGTTTCTCTAAATAACTAGAGAAGAGGGTGGTTACAACTCCAATTGAAGGTCTTTGAAGCACTCTAGTCATGTCTCCATACGGCGAGAGAAGAGAGTAGTTGTAATCCTAATACAACACTCTAATTGAATATTTTTGCAGCACACTAGTAGTGTCTCTAGATAGCAAGAGAAGATGGTTGGAACCCTAGTACAACCTTCCAATTGAACGTATTTTCAATACTCTTGTAGTGTCTCCAGATGGTAAGAAAAGATGGTAGTTGTAAACCCCATAACTCCAATTGAAGGTCATTGCAGCACACTAATAGTTTCTCTAGATAGCAAGAGAAGAGGTTGGTTGCAACTCCAATTGAAGGTCTTTGAAGCACTCTAGTGTTATCTCCATATGACAAGAGAAGAGGGTAGTTGTAACCCTAATACAACACTCCAATTGAAAGTCTTTACAACACTTTATTTGTGTCTCCAAATGGCAAGATAAGAGGGTAGTTGTAAACCTAATACAACACTCCAATTGAAGGTCTTTGAAGTACACTAGTAGTGTCTATAGAAAGCAAGAGAAGATGATGGTTTTAACTCCGATACATCACTCCAATTGAAGGTATTTGCAGCGCACTTGTAGTATCTCCATATGGCAAGAGAATAAGGTAGTTGCAACCCAAATACAACACTCCAATTGAAGGTCTCTATAGCACTATAGTAGTTTGTCCATGTGGCAACAAAAGATGGTAGTTGCAAACCGAATACAAAACTCCAATTGCAGGTCTTTGCACCACTCTAGTAGTGACTCTGGATGAAAAAAAAATTGGGTTGTTGTAACCTAATACAACACTCCAATTGAAAGTCTTTGCAGCATATTAGTAATGTCTCCATCTAGCAAGAGAATAGGGTTGTTGCAACTCTAATACAACACTCCAATTGAAGATCTTTGAAGTACTCTAGTAGTGTCTCTAGATGGCAAGAGAAGAGGGTAGTTGTAATCCTAATACAACACTCCAATTGAATTCTTTGCAGCACACTAGTAGTGTCCCCAGATAGCAACAAAAGAGGGTGGTTGCAACGCTAATACAACACTCTAATTGAATGTGTTTTCAATACTCTAGTAGTGTCTCCAGATGGGAAGAGAAGAGGGTAGTTGTAAACCTAATACATAACTCCAATTGAATGTTTTTGTAGCACACTAGTAGTTTCTCTAGATCGCTAGAGAAGAGGGTGGTTGCAACTCCAATACAACACTCCAATTGAAGATCTTTGAAGCACTCTAGTAGTGTCTCCATACGGCGAGAGAAGAGAGTAGTTGTAACCCTAATACAACACTCAAATTGTAGTTCTTTGCAGCACACTGGTAGTGTCTCTAGATAGCAAGAGAAGATGGTGGTTGCAACTTCGATACATCACTCCAATTCAAGGTCTTTGCAGTACTCTAATAGTTTCTCCAGATGGCAAGAGATGATGGTAGTTGTAACCCTAATACAACACTCCAATTGAATTATTTGCAGCACAGTAATAGTCCCCAGATGGCAAGAAAAGAGTGTAGTTGCAACCTTAATACGACAGTCTAATTGAAGGTGCTTGGAGCACTCTAGTAGTGTCTCCATCTGGCAAGAAAAGATGATAGTTGCAACCCTAATACAACACTCCAATTGAAGGTCTTTGTAGCACTCTTGTAGTGTCTACATGTGGAAAGAGAAGAGGGTGATTACAACCCTTATACAACACTCCAATTTAATGCCTTTGCAGCACACTAATAGTGTCTCCATATGACATGAGAAGAGGGTAGTTGTAAACGTAATACAACACTCCAATTGAAGGTCTTTACAACACACTAGTGGTGTCTCTAGATAGCAAGAGAAGAGGTGGTTGCAACTCTAATACATCACTGCAATTGAAGGTCTTTACAGCACTATTGTATTGTCTCTATATGGTAAGAGAAGAGGGTAGTTGCAACCCTTATACAACACTCCAATTTAAGATCTTTGTAGCACTCTAGTAGTATGTCCTTATCAGTACTACTATAATATCACCTTGAAAATTTTAGGATCCAAGCCTCTATTTGTCCAAACAAAATCTCAACCGTTTATTCAATAGATCTGAGCCACTCATCAAAACACATGTTAATCTCAGCCTTTAATTACTAATCTCGATTTTATGTATCTGTTTCATAGTATAAAATGTGTAGAAGTCTAAATTTAACTAAAAATATACCCGTTTCAACGCAATACATAATATGAGGCATTATACTCGCCATACTCTTTTCTTTTCTTTTTCTCGGTAGTTGTGCGCGGAACGCGCTTTCCTTCTTCACTTCCCGTCGCAGATAACGCGTGAGTCTCCTTCCCGGTGTGGAGAAGGAAACCGCCCCATGCGAAACCTTTTTTTTTCTTTTTCTCCGCTTGGATCAGACCTAGGGCGAGGCGAGGCAATTCTTTATGCTCAATATCCCCACTGCTATCTTTACCGGTGTAACTGAGTCATCAAGATCAGAAAAACCCTAACATCGCTCAAAGAAGAAAAACCCTAATCGCAGTCTCCACCTCTCTTTCTTTACAATCTGATAAGCATATCTTTCTTTAATAGGTGAGTTGAATCGATTTGGATTCCCTGCTTTTGTGATTCCTCTTTTTCAACTATTTAATTTGATGGATTGTTGATCAATTTGGGGGGTTAATGGTTTCCTTTTCTTGGAAAAATTTTAGGAATTAAGCCATGGCGAAGAGTTTGTTCAAGCTGAAGCATCCCCTTCATTCAAGCTGAATCAAGCCATGACGAAGAGGGTCCTGCCAAACGCACAGTACATGCCTGACAAGGTGATTTTTTTTATATATTTTTGTTATTTGTTTCTTTCATTTCGTCAATTGCTACTAGATAAATTCAAAGTCATCCATTAGGTAGTAGATCAATTCAATGCTGGCTTTTCTCTTCCACTTTAGAGTTTCCATTTTAGGAATTTCTTTTCTGCTATAATTAATCTTAGATTTCAAGAAGGCTCCTTGGTATTTTTTTTAATCATTTTGAAGAGTTTTGTGATGAATTCATATTTATTTTTTACATTCCGGGTGTGTTTGTGATTTGTGAGCACTTCCAATACTTCTGTTATTTGACTAAACTTAGTGTGATTTGTGATAATTAAAGGACTTGCACTGATCATTTGAATTGCAAGGGGAAGAAGTTTATCTTGTACTTATATATAAGAATGGTTTTATATCCTCATGACGGATTATTTTGAAATGAAAATCTCTAGTATTTGTGAGAGGGACTTTTACAGTAATTGCCCCCCAACGGATTCACGGCTGAGACCAGACCAACGGTACTTAGAGAATGGTGAGTATGACAGTTGCCAATGCTGAGAAGTTGCGATTAGAGCAAAGACGGAGACTGGTACGTCTCTTCCTCTCCCTCTCTTCTCTCCCCTCAACTGCTTTGTCTCAAATCAAAGTAGAATTGGGCAAGGCCTTTCTGAGATTTTGGTATCGTACAAGTTTAGTTTTTTACTTTACAATATCTCTCTAGAAAGCCAACAAGGATCGTAATCATTTAGTGCTCATAATTAGTAAGATTATTGCACTGCATAAGTTAGGTGTGGTACCGGCATTGGGTCTAACTACTTGTACAAGAAAGTATTGGACACCTGCCAATTTGATTTCTTTTTAATCTGCTGATATTGCATATATATTCATTAATCTATTTTTTATGGCACAGTCAAAGAGCGTGCGAGAGGATGGATGGAAGCCGAGATGTTCAAAAAGGATGGAAAGGAAGGCACATATCGTTACATTGGTGGGTACTGGGAAGTTAGGGACCAGAACAACTGGTACAGCTATCCTGATACTTTAAAAGATTTCTCTAATGAATATGTAAGTTAATAGCTAGCCACTGTTGATATTAAAAAAATCAGTAAATTCTACAAATCATGTTCTCTATTTTTCTTTGATTTCAAAATTTTAGGAAGTAGAACGAATTAATGTGTTAATTGTGGCTTTTTTCCCAATTTTTTTTTTCTTTGCAAGTTGCAACAGATTCTTATAATCTCTGGCTAATATACATAAACAGTAGGCTAACATTGGAGGGCCAATTAAGCGCCTGATGCACTTACCAGTATTCTTAGCTGAATTTAATGTTCAATCAAGTGATATCGATTTGTTGTCAAACAGAAAAGAACAATAAAATCCTAATAGACATTTCTTCAGGTGATATCAATTTGTTGTCAACCCCCGTTGCAACGCACGGGCACTTGACTAGTGGCAAGAAAATATGGTAGTTGCAACCCTAATACAACTCTCCAAATAATGGTTTTTGCACCACTCTAGTAGTGACTCCAAATGGCAATAAAAGAGGGTTATTGTAACCATAATACAACACTCCAATAGAAGGTCTTTGCAGCACATTAGTAGTGTCTTCATCTGGCAAAAGAAGATGGTTGTTGCAAACCAAATGCAACACTCAATTTGAAAGTTTTTGCAGCACTCTAGTAGTGACTCTAGATGACATGAGAAAAGGGTAGTTGTAACCCTAATATAACACTTCAATTGAATTTTTTGCAGCACACTAGTAGTGTGTCCTCAGATGAAAAGAAAATAGGGTGGTAGCAACTGTAATACAACACTCCTATTGAAAGTGTTTGGAGCACTCCAGTAGTGTCTTCATCTGGCAAGACAAGAGCGTAGTTATAACTCTAATACAAGATTCCAATTGAAAGTCTTCGCAGCACATTAGTAGTGTCTCCATATGGCAAGAGAAGAGGGTGATTATAGCCCGTATACAATACTCCAATTTAAGGCCTTTTGCAGCACGCTAGTAGTGTCTCAATATGGCATGAGAAGAGGGTACTTGTATGCCTAATACAACACTTTAATTGAAGTTCTTTGCAACACACTGATAGTGTCTCTAGATAGCAAGAGATGAGGGTGGTTGCAACTCTTATACATCACTCCAATTCAAGGTCTTTGCAGCACTCTAATAGTGTCTCTTGATGGAAAGAGATGAGGGTAGTTGTAACCCTAATACAACACTTCAATTGAATTCTTTGCAGCAAACTAGTTGTGTCCCTAGATGGCAAGATAAGAGGGTAGTTGCAACTCTAATATAACACTCTAATTGAAGGTCTTTGTAGCACTCTTGTAGTGTCTCCATCTGGAAAGAGAAGAGGGTGATTACAACCCTTATACAACACTCCAATTTAAGGCCTTTGCACCACACTAATAGTGTCTCTAGATGGCATGAGAAGAAGGTAGTTGTAAACCTAATACAACACTCCAATTGAAGGTCATTGCAGCACACTAGTATTGTCTCTAGATAGCAAGAGAAGAGGGTGGTTGCAACTCCGATACATCACTCCAATTAATGGTCTTTGTAGCATTCTTGTAGTGTCTTCATATGGCAAGAGAAGAGGGTAGTTGCAACCCTAATATAACACTTCAATTAGAGGTCTTTTTAGCACTATAGTACTATCTCCAGATGGCAACAAAAAAAATGATTATTGTAACCCTAATACAATAGTCCAATTGAAGGTCTTTGCAGCACACTAGTAGTGTCTCCATCTAGTAACAGAAGAGTGTTGTTGCAAACCTAATATAACACTCCAATTGAAGGTCTTTGCAGCACTCTAGTAGTTTCTCTAAGTGGCAAGAGAAGAAGGTAGTTGTAACCCCAATGGAACACTCAAATTGAAGGTGTTTATAACACTCTAGTAGTGTGGAGCGATGGCAATAGAAAATGGTAGTTGTAACCCTAATATAACACTCCAAATGAATGTCTTTGCAACACACTAGTAGTGTGCCCAGATGGCAATGAAATAGGGTAGTTGCAACCCTAATACAACACTCCAATTGAAGGTCTTTACAGCACACTAGTAATGTCTCCAGATAACAAGAGAATAGGGTGGTTGCAAGCCTAATATAACACTCCAAAGAGCATTATTGATGATCTCAGAAAGGAAGGAGATATAAAAACAAAAATTAGAATCAAAATTTGGCATATCAGTTGTACCTAAAGTGTTGGACTACATAAAATTGATTTCTCGAGTAATATTACTTGTTATATATAATTTGTACTATGTACCAGCTTACAGGTTATAATTGAGAATTAAGCAATGTTGATTACAATATTTATTCATGTTATTTATGATGGGTACATATCTAAATTACTCTTTTTTTAGGGCTTGAATGCCTATAATGTCCATAGAAGCGTGGATTTTTCGGCTGAGGTAACAAAAAATGGATTGAGATGGGAAGTGAATTTAGAGGAACAAAGATGTTCTTGGAGCATGGCAAGTGAAGGGTGTTCCATGTGTTCATGTAACATCACTCATTGCCTTTAATTAGGAATGCACGGTGGGAAGATTATGTTGATTCGTATTTCACAATAACTCATTTAAAGACAACTTATTCTAATGGAATTGCTCCAATGCCAAGTAAAGATAAATAGATGAAATATGAACTTGGTTACAACATGCTCCCTCCAATACTAAAAAGGCCAGTGGGGAGGCCAAGAAAGAGTAGCCGTATAAAGGCGTGGGATGAACTGACAAAGAGGTCCCACAAGTGTACACAATATGGCTTGTATGGTCATTACAGGAACACATGTAAAAATGGCATCCCTTCACAAGATAATGAAGATAGCTTAAGTGGATCAAACAGAAAAATGTTGTACTTTAATTTATTGATCAAAAGTTAATTTCAAAACTTTTAAATTTAGCACGAGTAATTTTTCCAACTTTTTTGTAGGGATGCTAACATTGGTGCTACACAACCAAAGAAGAGGGCATGTCCGTCAACTATTTTCAAGATTCTTGAAAAAGAAAATATATAAACTTTAGTCTAGTAATTTTTAGGGGTGTTAACATATTCACCCATTTTTGTAGGGGTGCTAACATATTCATTCGTTTTTGTAAATGATACATAGCATATATCATTGGTAATATATTTTTGGTAATAGATATTTAGCCATATGGCAAAATTATGGTAATATTGCAAAATTGTTTAGTTCTATGATATGCTTTTATTTGATAATCGGGTATTATTGTAATATGGTAATATGGTATTTTGGTATCGAGTGCTCTTGGATTGATTTGTTAATTGTGCTAAGTGATAAGCATAAATTATATACACATTTTGATCTAGTTTTTTATCATAAAATAACTCTGATTATCATATATTTTGAGTATAAAGTGAATAGAATACACCTAGAATTAAGTTACTGCTGTTGTTTGGCTTTAAAATGCAGGAAAAGATGAAAATTGAAGAAAATATCCCTCAGTGCGGGTCATCCACTCGCACTCACAGCCAGTGTGGACGCACTCAGCACTTAGCCAAATTTTCAGCATCTCAGCAGAACCAAGATTTTTTTTCCTGAGCCTAATGCGTCCGCACTCAGAGTCAGTGCGGATCAGTCCAGCCGTACTGAGAACTTAGCCGATTTCAGAAACTGCACATCACATGCTCCAGTGCGGATAGAGCACCCGCACTCACCACCAGTGCGGACGCACTGGACCTGCAGAAAACCAAAATTACACGGTTTGACAGTTTTTTCTATTTTTGGCGCATCATGGACGTGTTTTTACAGTCAAACCTAAACAAGACATCCTGGGAAACAATCCAAATATAGCACCCACTCACCTCACAACTATGCCTCTTGATTTGGCATAGTCATTGGCTATAAATTGAGGGGTTATTTCCCATTCAAGGGACATCCATTCTCATCTCTCTCTCTCACCTTTGGTGCATGCCTATTTTCATAAGATATAACAATAATTCAGCAGAAATTTTTGGAGTTCCAGAAGCTTTTCTAGGAAGGAGAAGAAGTTCTAAGCAAGATTTCGGCAAGTTTGAGGTTTTTGATTCGATAAAGAGTGTAATCATTTCTTTATTTCATTTCTTCTTATTTTTGTCAATTTTTATAATGGATCTCTCCATGAGGGAGTAGATCTCTCTCTAGGGGTCTAGGTCAATGCATGAACTTGTTTAATTTTATTTTATTTGGATATTTGTTTTTGTGATGATTGTTTTTATGGGATTTGATGTTAATTTCTTTGATTTATCATTTGTGTTAATTACATAATTAGTACTTGAATTGTAGTTATCCCATTTTGGATTCGAAAGAACCAAAATTGACTAGGACCAATAGGATAGTACCAAATTATGAATGCAAATACCTTAGGTTTGGATTAGGATCTAACTAATTTGTAATCTAAGCTGGAACTACAGAAATTAAGGTTAGGAACTTGGTGAAGGACCTAACCGTGAAGCCAAACCCTAATTAGGACATCTCAAATCGAATCGGATATTGGTATGATGGACTTTAACGTGAAATATCAATATTTGAGGAGAGGAGAGACTAACAAGAGATTGTAGACCTAATCGTGAAGTCCAAATTACTTAGACACGTTATTAATTCACGAAAGTGACCCTTAATGACATATTAGGTTAGAAACCTCCTCAAATCATACATGAACTTAAACAAATACCGAATAGATGGAATTATCAAGGGATTGTAGACCGAATACCCTTAGATCTCCTCAACTAGAAAGAAAACCAACATTTATTTTGTTTGTTTTTATTGTTTTAAATTCCTTTGTTTGGGTATTGAACCCAAACTTAGAATTAATTAGAACAAAATCCCCCATTTACTTTATTGTACTTTACTTTTATTTACTTTTTTCTGAAATTAATTGCAAAAGTTTAAGCTAAGTATTTAAACGTACTCCTTGTGGTTCGACACCCTAAATACTACATCGATAGGTTGTGCGCTTGCAACAAATCTTTCTTTGGATATTGAAGGTAATAAATTTAATGGCATAAAAGACGAGTATAATCAAAGCATAATTCCATAACCCAAAATACTCATCACTAAGAAAGGTCTTTTTGGCAACTAACTGTACCAGCAAGGTTTCATGTTCAGTAAGAAATATTTTAGAGTCAATATGTATGAACCAGCAGTGCCATGTTCAGTAATAGTTACAATGAAAATTGGTTTTTCAATCTGTGACGGGCTTTCCAATATGTATGTTCATTTACTGGCACCATTTTAAGTGTTGGTTCAATTAGTGTTTTATGCAAAAAGATTTAAAGGATTTATTTGTAAACTTTTAGATCATCAATCAAAGAATAATAATGAGTATTGATAGGGACTAAGTTGTATTTTTATGCCCGTTGTTTTGTCAGTTGTGATCTTCTTTTCTATTTTACAACCTTGAACTCTCATGAACCAATAGTTGATATATCAATGTTTTTCAATAATTAACCTTATACTTTTACTTGAACTACTTGTTGCATGTCAATCTAACAGAGAAACAAATAAATACTACTAGTACCAACTTTCTTATGCTAATTTATCCTTAGCATTTTCTTTTAAATTTCAGATGCTTTAAATTTCAGATGCAATGAGGCTTATATATTTTTCATATTTTACCTTTTCTTGCTAGGAAATATGAAGGCACAATGTGCAGTTATTAGATGGGGCCAGTTCAACTTTAATTAGATTCAAACATGAGAATTGTTGAATTATAAAATTCTCTGTGAAAGTACCGGGGCAGCAATATTATTATGGTTTTAATGATCTTTCTCTTTTTATTAATCTCCTGTGGTGCCATGTTATAAAAAATAGTTGTGAAAGGAGATCACTAATTGTGTGTTCATTTGCTTATTTTTTGTATATTTATGTTTTGAGAGATTCATGTAAATTTCAAGGTCTAGAAAATCATCACATGCGGAAAGACAAATTAGATGTAGCACCTGATTCACAAACAACTATTGTAATTTGTTATTGATAATTCACGAAGTTATTTTTTCGAAAATAAACTTGGAACATGACAGGTGATATCTTGTATATGTTATTCGTAATATACTAGTATTTCTAAGGTTTTATGGAGTGCACAAAAAAAAAAAAATTCTTGAAAGACACAGAGTAACCAATAGGAAATTGTACACGGAGAAAAGGGGTGCTCAACTTTTTAAAGGACAAAATAGTCACTTAAATATTTTATTAATATTGATTTACATTTTTTAGTGAAAAAAATTGGTAATGGGTATATTAATAAATATGTCATGTTTAGATGGAAAAATATCTAATTAAAGAAGTTGTGATGAGTATATATCCAAATTTCTCTTAAAAATAAAATTACTAAAATAATAATAATTGATAACTAATTAATATAGCTACCCAGCAAAGCCGGCCGAGTCATCATTTTGTCATTAAAAATGATTTCATATTAGAAAACATTTTAAATTACGGAATAAAGTAAAAAAACGATAAGGACATTACAAATTAACCAGTGGTTTTAAAAATTGTACCCTCATAGTTGGCATTCAACGACAAGGACATTAAAAATGATACCCTCACTATGCCATATCCAACGTGTGTATCCATTTTTAAATCCATTACAAATCAAATGACTTTTAATATACGCAAAGTCAGAAATAATTTAATATTACAAAATAAACAATAAGGACAAGGAATAGTTGTTAAACCCTTCTTTTCCCTATTTTTCTCAGCAAATTATATAAAATGATCAACACTCTTCATAAACTCAGAACTATTACACTATGCTCTATACATCTAATCCCGATCCATATCTACACATAAAGATATAAAATAAGAACAAGATTAATTAATGTCTTGGCATTTCTATTTAGAGCTTATATATATGGCCGGTGCACAATTCTAACCCACTCTTTGAATGTTACGTCTCAGTAGTGAACAAATGTAAGCAGATTTAGCATTTAAGAAAAATTTGACAGCATTTCTTATATGTTCCCCCAAGTATGCGTAAGATCCACCTCTGGTCGTATAGACACGAAAAGGAACGTCAACACATACTCGTGGAAACAATAAGGAGAAATGTTCCCGAATCTTTCTTAAATGCTAAATCTACTTACATTTGTTCATATCCTAGATGAGACAAAAACATTGAAAGAGGAGTCCCAAAAAGGAAACTATTCAAAATTAATCCCTATCAAATTAATTTTGAATGGGTATCGACCTAAAAGACAATCTAATTCATGATGTTCGGGACAATATGGATCACAATACAATACAAAACAATACAATAATTCGGTCAAACTAATAAAATAACAAAAAATTAAATGACAGAAAATTAACAAAATAACAGAAAAATAAATAATAAATACATCACAAAATAAAAAAATTAACCTTGAGAGAGTAATGTGAAGGGGGTGGCCTTAAATCCAAATGATTGAGAAATTAATGCGGCATGCTGATCATACAGCGCCTTAAATTCGTGCACAGATGATAAGCCTCAATTATATATACTTTTAATTAGGGTTTAATCTCAATAACTTGATCAATTTTCTTGCATTTTAGTGTAATTTACTTTAGAATTATACTAAGAACCAAGTTACTGCATTTTGCTAGATTTAATTGCAGTTTTGGAGTATTTGCATCATTGGTGCGACCTCTATGGCACTTTGTGCGGCCAAAAGTTTCAGCCAAGTCAGAGGCTATGTGCGGCCCCCATGCATGCACAACCTCCCAGCAGAGCAAAAGGAGAAGAATCAAAAATTATGTGCAGCCACCCTTGCATGCACGTCTGGCCGCACAAATATTCTCAGAAATTTCAACTTTCGACACTCTTTCGTATTTTGGCCATATTTGGGTCATACGAACTTTGTTTTAGGTAAATTAAAGCTTGCTGGAAAGATGACAACAAGATCTACAATTCTAGAAATGTTAGAAATGATAATTTGTAATGTGCAAGTCGCATGAACCTTCATAGAGAGGCATCAGCTGGTATCTATTGTCATATCTCATGATTATTACAATTAATGAAGTCAAAATAAATTTCCAAAATAAAAATAAGCGAATTAATAAAGCAAGAAATGTCCAATTAAAGAACAAGTTTTGAGATTTGTCTTCGAAGAAACAGGAAAAGCCTCGTATAAAGCTGAAGCACTATAAGAAATGCATAAAATATACCCAAAAAAATTTGAATCAATTGCAAGAAAAGGAGTATATATATACAATTAAGAAACCATATTAATTTAATTGAGAAACGTATTGACATGTAACCCAGTAGCTCACCATTGATATATTAATTGTCAATCGGAATTAATGTAATGACAATAAACTAGGACAATTTGCAGAGTAGGAAGGAACCATGAAACTCAGGATAGATAGCGCAAATAGGCAAGACGTATATAATTCAATATCACTACCCACCATGCATGGCGCTATCCCTCCTGAGCTTTATGGACTCATCCGTACTTTCTCTCTTAAAACACCAGGAGGAGAACTACTGAATGGATGAAAGAATGCATGGAGTTATGAGGTGATGAAAGGATGGATGCCGCCAAGGTGTGTATTTATATAGAATTATAGATCCAAAGTTATAGTTGGGGCAGGTGTACGATTTTCGTAATTAAAGGCCGTGAATGTTAAGGCACGTACGAGTCGGATCTCTCGGCTTCTCCGGGATTGTGATCTTAGAAGTCAAATTTCGTTCCTTTAATTCTAAGGAACATTTATGACTTTTATAGAATGGCGAGTCCAGTTGACTGCCTTCTGACTCAGCACCTGCTGCGTTCCAGGTGATTGTACTAAGGTACAATACATTTTAAAGTAATATTTTTAAAATCTGTTACCCCTAATTAATGTTAAACCTGTTTCTCCAAGATGAAGTTCAATGATTACATTTTAAGAAAATGATATTACAATGTCAAATATATATTTCTTTCCATCGTTCAAACTTCAAACTGATTGAATATTTGACTTATAGTTTTTGTAAGAAGAGGAGGGTTCAAATGCCTCCACCGTACCTACATTTTTTAAAATTTTAATAATTCAAAATTTAAAACTTAAAAGTCAAAATAAAATTGTTGGATATGACAAGGGGCGGATCCAGGATTCTCGTCAAGGGGGGGGCAAAAAAATATCGAATCGGATTTAAATAGCTAATCGAGTTTAAATCCATTAACTAATTGGGTACTTGATAAAAAATAATACTTTGACTTATATTTTCTAATAATTTGACTTGTAATTTCTAATCGTCTAACTTATAATTCTAATTACCAATCATAATTTAAGAAAATTATTTTGATTTTAACCCTATATTTAACCCGAATTAGAAATTAAACATCCAGAGAGGGGCAAAAAAATTTTCAGAGAGGGGCAGAGTCGATCGAAAACGACAAATCACCACTAAAACTCAAAATCCAGAGGGGGGCGCCTGTCCCCCTCTGGTTCCACATGAGTCCACCCCTGGATATGATCTACATCATTTTATTTATGCAAGTGTAAAAAATTATGGCATTTCAATTTTATTTGAATTGTCATCAAGAGCTTGTAAAAAACATACCAATGTGAATAATTTGTAGACGTTGATTTTTGAACTTATTGATTCACATAAAAACAAAATTGAAATGTGATAATTTTTTATGAGCACATAGAGGAAATAATATAGATCAAATCTAATGGTTTTATTTTAACTTTTAAATTTTAAAGTTTGAGTTAATAAAGTTTTAAAAATGAAGACAATGTAAAGGCGCAAAAATTGAAGGCATTTAAACCTTTCCTATAAAAGTAAGATAATAAAATTTATGCACCACCGAAAGTGGGCTGCCTGAACGAAAATATAAAAGAAATAAAAAGGTGAGTGGGCTTTTACTTGACATAGGCGGAGAGATGAGAATTCTGTAACCCATAAAATTTTATAATATGACGAGCCGGATTTAAACCTCCTAGATCCGAGAATTAACCAAATACAATGGGCCGGTCCAGACATCTCATATTTTGGAATAAAGAAATTGAATTAAAGTGTCGACTTAATTTAATAGGAAAAGGCACTAATTAATAATGGGTATTTCCATTACACAAAAAAAGGGAGATTGTGATGATTATACACGTCCTCAATAAGTAATTGAGGATTCCTGATAATCCCGAACATCCGTATGAAAAAAAGAATTTAAAAAAAAATGTAATGTAAATTCTAAAATTTGATTTATGAAAACAAAGTAACTATTATGTAAAATAAAATCTGACACGAGCCTTTTGTAAATAAACTAAAACAATCAAGAAATGAAAATAATGATTTTGCAATTAAGTTTGAATTTAGCATTCTGAAAATATGATAAAACTATGTGTGTGGCATTTATTTCGACTCGCAATTTTTGGACATAGATAAGAACTTGCTAAAATAACGAAATTTGAAATTAGTAAATGAAAAATGAGAAAAAATAGTAATTTTTATATTAGTGTGAAAATGGTTCTAGTCGGATTAGTAAAATTATTGTTTGGATTGTATATTTGGAATAGTGAATAGTTGTAACTGAGAAAAAATAGTGTTAACAATATGCTAATTATGAGGAAGATAGGTAAGTGGGGTTTCAAACCAATTATTATGACGTGGAGATAAAAAAAAATAGTGTCATTTTTTTTTCATTTCGGGACTATGTTAGCTAAAATCTAAGAAAAAATATATTTTTTCATGCTTCTGAATAGTAATTATTCCAACATTTACAAGAAATAAAAAATAACATCTATTATAACTATTCTGAATAACAAAAATGTTATTTGAATGCATATTACTATTTTGAATAACTCATCCTATTCTCGAATAGCTTCTATTATTAATACATCCAAACATACCCTGAAACATCCAAACATATATATTCGGAATTGATTAGAGCCATCTGATAAGGTTGCAGAATTATGAATTTGATTGTTGCACTAAATTGAAAGACGCGGATTTTGCCAATAAATCTGCTTAAACACTATTTGCACTAGATAATACCTAACTGAAATATAACTATATATGGTTCTAAAAAAAGAAAAGAAATATAACTATATATTGGCTGACATAAATATTATTTAGTTGCCAAAATACCTGCATAAACACAGAATTTTTTTGCACTAGATATGTATTATATATTCTGAAATGTTGTAATAATTATTTCTACAACAATATTGTTTGAAATATAACTATAAATCTTGGTGGTATAATCACTTGATTTTACTGCAGAATTAGTTAGAAACATCTATCATGCGTGCAAATCCTTGTAAAACCTAGATACTACAATTATTTTTGCGTACAAATCATATAAAATGCCGATAAAATGCTGATAAAATGCCGATAAAATATTTCTACAACTATATTCTTAGGTTGGTTGTTTATAAATTTTATGTAATTTTAATATTGTTTAATATTTCATGAAATGTCGATAAATAAATATAAGGACCGTTGTAATATTATATATCATTTTGATGTTATAATTTATCATACATATATGTACATTATAATCCAATGCACAAAGATGTCTATGCATTGCAATGTATGGTAGTCTTACTCATATATATATAGGAACTTGCTAGCATGCTACGCGTAGCATAGAAGGCCTCTGTGCAACAGCTCAATATTCAACTTTTCAAAATCCTAACGGTCGATCCGAACCGTTCATCTTGTCCTCCATATTAATATGTGTTTGGAGACCAAATTTTACATTTTTTTTGGAATTTTTTTACTATTTTTTTAGATTTATTGAAAATCGATGTTTTTTTATGGTCCAGATTTGCAGAAAACAACGATTTTCAATAAATATAAAAAATAGTAAAAAAATTCCAAAAAATGTAAAATTTGGTCTCCAAACATATATTAATATGGAGAACAAGATGAACAGTTTGGATCAACTGTTAGGATTTTGAAAAGTCGAATATTGAGCCGTTGCACGGAGGCCCTCTATGCTACGCGTAGCATGCTAGCATATTCCTATATATATATATAGAGAGAGAGAGAGAGAGAGAGAGAGAGGTTGGCTACTCTACTTCCATAAGCATATGAGGGTATATGCTTATAAGTCATTCTTGCGTTTTAATGTCCAAATAGTTGATCTGAAACACTCAACATGTTCTCCATACTAGAATGTGCTTGGAGACCAAATTTTATATTTTTTGGAAGTTTTTATTATTTTTTCAGAATTTTTCAAAACATGATTTTTCATTTTTTTTTTTTATTATTTTAACACACACACACATAGTAGAACTAGGGTGTTTTTAAGTTCACCAAGCCACTTGGTGAACTCAACTCTAAAACCTATCAAATTGTCTTTAAATGATTAATGCAAACCATTGAAATCCTTCTACCATATGAGTGATGTGTTTACATGTGAAAATTTTAAAGTTTCGAATTAATTTAGTATAAAGTCAAGTGGTCAATATTAGAAGTTTTTAAATTAATTTTAATGCATTCATTTTTGGACGTCTTTTGACCACTTGACGCTAAACAAAATTAATTTTAAATTTTAAATTTTTTACATGTAGATGCATCATTCATAAGGTAGAAGAATTTCAACGATTTGAATTCGTTGTTTGAAGCCAATCCGATAGGTTTTAGAGTTGAGTTCACCAAGTGGTTTAGTGGACTTAAGAACACTATAGTTCTCCTCATATATATATATATATGAGCTGGGCTACGGTGAGTTGCGAAGTAAAGCGACTATTTTACTTCACGCTCATATTTTGCGATTTTAAAGTTCAAAACGTCGATCCGAACCGTTCATCTTGTTCTCCATATTGAAATGTGCTTGGAGACCAAATTTTACATTTTTTTGGAATTTTTTTACTATTTATTAAGCAATTTTGAAAGTCGCTGATCTGATGGTCCAGAAAATTTTACTGTTTTTCACTGTTCACAGCAAAACAGCAATTTTCAAAAATGCTTAATAAATAGTAAACAAATTCCAAAAAATATGAAATTTGGTCTCCAAGCACATTTCAATGTGGATTAAACATCTAACGGTTCGGATCGGTCGTTTGGACTTTCAAAATAAAAATACGGCATGGAGTAGAAACGCATTTTACTTCGCAACTCACCGTAGCCTATATATATATATATATATATATATATATATATATATATATATATATATGAGGAGATGGGCTATGGTGCATTGCAATGCATGGAGGGGTTTGTGCATTGGACCATCAATCTAAAATTCAAAATTCAAATGACCGATCCAAACCGTTCATCTTGTTCTCCATATTAATGTGCTTGGAGACCAAATTTTATATTTTTCTGAATTTTTTTTACTATTTATTAAGTATTTTATAAAATTGTTGATCCAACGGTGGCTTAACAAAACAGTAAAATCAGCAGCCACCGTTGGATCAACAATTTTGTAAAATACTTAATAAATCGTAAAAAATTCAGAAAAATGTAAAATTTGGTCTCCAAGCACATATTAATATGGAGAACAAGATGAATGGTTTGGATCGGTCATTTGAATTTTGAATTTTAGATTTATGGTCCAATGCACAAATCCCTCCATGTATTGCAATGCACCATAGCCCATCTCTATATATGAGATGGGCTACGGTGAGTTGCGAAGCAAAACGCGTTTCTACTTCACGCCGTATTTTTATTTTGAAAGTCCAAACGACCGATCCAAACAGTTAGATATTTAATCCATATTGAAATGTGCTTGGAGACCAAATTTTATATTTTTTGGAATTTTTTTACTATTTATTAAGCATTTTTGAAAATTGTTGTTTTGCTGTGAACAGTGAAAAACAGTAAAAATTCTGGACCATCAAATTAGCGACTTTCAAAATTGCTTAATAAATAGTAAAAAAATTCCAAAAAATGTAAAATTTGGTCTCCAGGCACATTTCAATATGGAGAACAAGATGAACGGTTCGGATCGACGTTTTGAACTTTAAAATCGCAAAATATGAGCGTGAAGTAAAATAGTCACTTTACTTCGCAACTCACCGTAGCCTATCTCTCTCTCTCTCTCTATATATATATATATATATATATATATATATGAGTAAGGCTTGGGTGCTATGGATAGCATAAGGATATCTGTGCTATAGCTTCAAAAACATATCGTATAAACTTCAAACTTCGATTTAAGTAGCTCAATAAATTGGTTATATAATAATCTTGTAGAATACTGATGTTTACTATTTTTGAAAAAAATTTACTATTTTTTATGATTTATGATATATCACAAAAAATAGCCTAAAATATTGATAATTTTCTTTTATTTTTAGGTCATCTTTCATAAATCATAAAAAATAGTAAAAATTAGTATTCTACAAGATTATTATATAACTAATTTATTGAGCTACTTAAATCTAAGTTTGAAGTTTATACGATATGTTTTTGAGGCCGTAGCACGGATGTTCTTATGCTATCCATAGCACCCAAGCCTTACTCTATATATATATAGAGAGAGAGAGAGAGAGTAAGGCTACCATACATTGTAATGCATAGGCATTTTTATACATTGGGCTATAAATCACCGGATTCAAAGTCTAAATAACCAATCCAAACCATTCATCTTGTTCTCCATATTAATATCTGTTTGGAGACCAAATTTTATATTTTTTGGAAATTTTTTACTATTTTTTTTAGATTTATTGAAAATTATTATTTTTTATGGTCCATATTTATCTGAAAAACAACGATTTTCAATAAATCTAAAAAAATAGTAAAAAAATTTCAAAAAATGTAAATTTGGTCTCCAAACAGGAAGGAGAGGGGAGGAGGAGAAATTTTTGACACCAGACCGAGAAATTTTTGACGACACCAGAAAGGAGAGGGGAGGAGGAGACCAAGGGGAGGAAGCGAGAGTGATAGAAGATAGAGAACTGGCATCTCAAGTGCGACAGCCCGCGTTTTTATTCTCCGCTGGCTACTCTTATTTTAACGGATCTCCTTTTAATTATTTCTATTTCCGTTTCTCTCAACCAGTGACTTATCAAAGTGTGAATCAGCACGAATCTGAATAAAAATTGAACGGTTGGTAACGTTGGTAGCAAGATGCTAAAATGCTGCTAACAACAAATTAGTCATACTATATATATATAGAGAGAGAGAGAGAGAGAGTGGCTAATATCAAAACGTTTGCACCAACCCTCCCGTGCAACCGAGTGAGTTTCCAATTTTTAAAGTCCAAATGATAAATCTGAACCGTTAGATGTGTTCTACATATTAAAATCTACTTGGAGACCAAATTTTACATTTTTTGGAATTTTTTTACTATTTATTAAGCCACTTTGAAAATCGCTGATCCAACGGTGGCTTCTGATTTTACTGTTCCAAACAGCCACCGTTGGATCAGCGATTTTCAAAGTGGCTTAATAAATAGTAAAAAAATTCCAAAAAATGTAAAATTTGGTCTCCAAGCAGATTTTAATATGTAGAACACATCTAACGGTTCAGATTTATCATTTGGACTTTAAAAATCGGAAACTCACTCGGTTGCACGGGAGGGTTGGTGCAAACGTTTTGATATTAGCCACTCTCTCTCTATATATATATAGGATCTGTCTAAATTGCTGCTGGCAGCAGTTCTGCCCAGGTGCTGCCGGGGCTATTTTTAGCCGTGTGATGTCCAAACAACAAATCCAAACCGTTAGATGTTTAATCTATATTATAATCTACTTGGAGACCAAATTTTACATTTTTTGGAATTTTTTTACTATTTATTAAGCTGGTTTGAAAACCGCTGATTTCAGTAATTTTCTGCAGCATTGAAATCAGCGGTTTTCAAACCAGCTTAATAAATAGTAAAAAAATTCCAAAAAATGTAAAATTTGGTCTCCAAGTAGATTATAATATATATTAAACATCTAACGGTTTGGATTTATTGTTTGGACATCACATGGCTAAAATAGCCCTGGCAGCACCTGGGCAGAACTGCTGCCAGCAGCAATTTAGCCACAGCCTATATATATATATATATATATATATATATATATATATATATATATATATATAGAGAGAGAGAGAGAGAGAGATGAGCTACGCTACTCCATGGAGTAAAACGCATTGGTGCTCCATGGCACTATATTTTTATTTTGAAAATCCAAACGACCGATCCGAACCGCTCAACATGATCTCCATATTGAAATGTGCTTGGAGACCAAATTTTACATTTTTTGTAATTTTTTTACTATTTATTAAGCAATTTTGAAAATCGCTGATCCGATGGTCCAGAAATTTTTACTGTTCACAACAAAACAACAATTTTCAAAATTGCTTAATAAATAGTAAAAAAATTCTAAAAAATGTAAAATTTGGTCTCCAAGCACATTTCAATATGGAGATCACATCTAACGGTTCGGATCGGTCGGTTGGACTTTCAAAATAAAATACGGCGTGGAGTACAAACGCGTTTTACTCCATGGAGTAGCGTAGCTCATCTATATATATATGGAGTAATGCTACCATACTTTGCAAATTAAAGTGGATGTTTTAATTTGGGCTCATATCTCTAGTTTCAAAGTTCAAATAGTTAATCCGAACTTCTAAACATGTTGTTCATATTGAAATGTGCT
The DNA here is from genome assembly GCF_964058835.1 of Carex rostrata. Taxonomy (NCBI): domain Eukaryota; kingdom Viridiplantae; phylum Streptophyta; class Magnoliopsida; order Poales; family Cyperaceae; genus Carex; species Carex rostrata. The sequence continues at coordinate 12,289,550 of NC_135919.1, forward strand.
TGGAGACCAAATTTTACATTTTTTTGAAATTTTTTTAATATTTTTTAGAATTTTTCAAAATATGTGTTTAATTAAATAAAAATAATAAAAAATTCAGCAAAACACTGATTTTGAAAAATTCTAAAAAAATAGTAAAATTTAGTCTCTAAGCATATTGAATATGAATAACATGTTGAAAAGTTCGGATTAACTAGTTGAACTTTGAAACTAAAGATATGAGCACAAATTAAAACACCTACTTTAATTTGCAAAGCATGGTAGCCTTACTCACATATATATATAAAGCAAAGCTAGAGTGTGATGTGCTCACCAAAAAAATTTGGTGAGTACAACTCTAAAAATATATCGAATCGACTTCAAATATCAAATCCATGTACTTTATGAGTGATGCATACACATGCAAAATTTTGAAAGTTTTGAGTTTATTTGCTACAATGTCAAGCAGTCAAATAAATGATAAAAATTGAATATGTAAAACAACTTATAAATTAACTTATAAAATATTCATTTCTTTGACTGCTTAACCTTGTAGCAAATAAACTCAAAACTTTTATAATTTTGCATGTACATGCATCACTCATGAAGTACATAGATTTGAACGGTTTAAATTCGACGTTTGAAGTCGATTTGATATACTTTTGGAACACATAACACCCTAAATTTGCGCGCTATATATATATATATATAGAGAGAGAGAGAGAGGAGGGATCGGATGACACCCTTTTTTGGTGACATCGGATGACACTGTGCATTTTCGAAGTCCAAACAATCGATCCAAACCGTTGAACTTGATGGATATGTTAAAATGTGCTTGTAGATCAAATTTTACATTTTTATTAATTTTTTTACTATTTATTAAGATGGGTACAAAAATTCAACGGTATGAATATAGCGATTTTGTTAAATACTTAATAAATAGTAAAAAAATTCCAAAAAATATAAAATTTGGTCTCCAAGCACATTTTAATATGGAGAACACATCTAACGGTTTGGATCGATTATTTGGACTTTAAAAATCAGAAAATAACTTGGTTGCACGGGAGACATGGTGCAAACGTTTTGATATTAGCCCCCCTCTCTCTCTCTATATATATATATCTATATATATATGCATAAGATATCGACTACTGACCGATTTTTTTTTTTAGAAAGACCACTGACTGAATTTTAAAATTATAAATTATTTTATGCAGCGATCCTGATGGCTGGTGATGTGAGGTCTCTCCAAAGTCAATTGGCTGATATTAATATTATTTAGTTGTCAAAACCAGCTTTCCCTATCCTCCATGCCACCCACAGGAAGCACACCGAAACCACTCTACTGCCTTACTAAAAGACAGTAGATCCATTCATTATGTCCACTTGCTTATTACCAGTACATGCTCCAGAGTCGTTCCTTTAATATAATACACCTTGTTGTTCTAAACCATTTTTCGTGTAGGTTTTTTAAACAGACCCGGTGCAGTAATTATGTTTTACATTCTAGTATATTGCAAACTCATCCAGTCACTTTGGATGGTTATACTGATAATTGATAATTAATGTACTTGTTATTATATTAATAAACGTGATGATAAAAAATTTTCACAAGTAAAATATAATAATTTTCTATCAGAGGATGTATGTAATAACATGCGTTCTCTTAATTTCATTACTTGACTTTTGAAAATAAATATAACATTTTTGTACAATAAACTAGATTTCTCCGATTTATAAATTTTCTATCTAATAAATTAATCTAATTAACCTCTCATACAACTGCGATCGCCTACAAATTATGTAATTTGGGCAGACTTTTAATTGCTACCACAATTTTTGACATCAAATTATTTTCCCAACAAATTTTCTAATAAAACAGACACAAAATACAATGCAAAATACATTCTTAACTAATAAACGACACACAGCCCAATATGTTGACTTCCAATAATACATCCATTAATTGTTACATTAGTCAATTCTTTTTGAGTAATTTAGTTTTTGTTTCAAAATAAAAAGTTAACCAAAAATATATTTTAATGAAGATTTTAGTTTGAATCATAAATATTAGTTTAAGCATTTAATGATGGTCCGAATCAATAGTACGAAATCCTTTTTTTTTTTTTTTTTTTAATTCCCAGCCGTATCGTGGTATTTATGAAAACGGGCAAACATCGCACCTCCCCTCAAGATCATTGCCATCTTGAAGGATTTATCGAGATCGAGAGAGAGAAGATGACTAGCTCGTGTTCGCGGCCATCACTGCAACAACACCACAGGATAGGTGGAGGCCCGGCCACGAAACTAACTTTTTCACCTGGAATGGCACCAGCCATGCGTTGTACTGGTCATGCAGTGCCAGCGGTAGTAGCGCGGCAGCACGAGCACTTTGTGGGACCAAACCAGTGCTGCTCAGCTGTCGTTCAATCCATTGATGCACCAGTCGAGTCGGTCTGGTCAGTCGTGCGCCGCTTTGACCAACCACAAACCTACAAGCACTTCATACGCAGCTGCGATGTCATCGATGGAGATGGTGACGTCGGAACTGTACGGGAGATTCATGTCGTGTCAGGTCTCCCTGCAACTACAAGCCGGGAGCGATTAGAAATATTAGACGAAGAGCAACACGTTATTAGTTTTAGCGTTGTTGGAGGGGAGCACCGGTTGAAGAATTATAGGTCAGTCACGACACTTCATGCGGTCGCTCCACCACCAAATGATTTACATTGTTCAAGTGAGGAGCAAACAATTGTGGTAGAGTCATATGTGGTTGATGTACCGACGGGTAACACAAGGGACGAGACGCACGTTTTTGTTGACACGATCGTGCGGTGCAACCTCCAGTCACTGGCACGCACTGCCGAGGATCTTGCAAAAGGTGTTTTAAGTGCATAGTTGTACTTTTATTCCGCTATCATTTTATTCCCATGTTCCTGTTTTTTTTTTTTTTTTGGGTTTTATGTAAGAACAAACCATTGTGGATAATGCCTAGCTAGGAGCCCTAGCTCTTGTTCATACTAATTATCTCCTTTAATAGACAAAACCTTATGAAAGGATTAATTGATTAAACAATATTCTTGTTTTATATTATCTTTGAAGACGTAGTGTGCTTCTTGTTTCAAAATGTATATACGAGTTGATCTATCTAATCTAAAGATCTGCCTTTTGTAATTAAATTTTGTAGTAAGTTATAAAAAAATGGTATAATTTGGGGAAGAGAACTACAGAGGAAAGAACTAAAATATGAATAGCCAGCCTTCTATTCACTGGAAGAAGTACCGAGTTTCTTGCTTGTTGATCCGGGATGCACATGATTTTTTTGGTTGAGAAAGGTTTTTATGTAAAGGAAGGTTGAGACTTGAGAAATATAAAGAAATTAAATACAACTTGCATGCGATAAAGGGTCTAAGGACGACGTTTTTTTTAGCGCAGGCAAGAATGCAAGGTATCTGGTCATGAAAATATTATAATCTTGGTATTTATCCTAAAAATAATTATACTTATATTCATCTGCAAGACTGCAATAGGATCCCATATATATTTGCAGTTCAAATTTTGTGATTTCCAAACGTAAAATACTCCCGCTCTCTCTTGTCCCACAGAAAGTAACATGCATATGTGCTTCCTGATTTTCCAGCCCATTATATTAATTAATTATGAACTTGGCACGTACGTACGTAGCAGTAGGTTTTTTTTGTGCGTGCTTCTATTATCCCTTTAAAGGAGCTAAACTAGATTAAATATATATGGGCTGTTTTACCTTCTACTAATATTGCACGTGTTAATTATCATTTTTACTGATTATAAGCCAAGTTAAATACTAAAGCATGTCACATATATACAAATAAAAGTTACAAGTACGATAGGGAAAAGTAATAAAATATAAAGATTTCACGGAAATTTGTTGTATTAAGTAAAATGCCACTTTGTGATTAATTAAGAAGGAATCAATCAGATTCTGGACATCTAGCTGTGACCAGCCTCCCCCTTTATATTACTCGCAAGTTGGGTCTAAAGAAGCTCAATTTGTCATATATACATTCTATTATTAATATATCCATTTTATTATTAAGCACGTTGGGTGTCCGATCCACCAACAGCTACGATTGAAAAATGAAACTTCGGGTTTGATCTCAGGCCTCCAATTACATAATTTGTCTTCTTTTGATTAAATACATATGTTTTATGTATAGAAGTCTAAATTTAGTTAAAAACATACTCACCATGTGCTGCATGCTTGCATACGATACATTACAATTAAAATTGAACAGATTCTAAAATTTAGCGATATATTTCTCCATTTCCTTATTTCTTTGTTTTCATATTTCTCATCTTCAATTGAGAAGACTTCACCTTCCATTTTTTTTTTCTTTTTTTTTCCTTCTTCTTCATTTCTATACGATTCACAATGAAAATCAATTTTTTTATTTCTCTTTCTTTGTTTCTATACATATTGTTGTGAGCAATTTAGAATATATTTTCAATATAAAATATATCAATATGTGTGTGTGTGTGTGTGTGTGTGCGTGTGTATTCTAAATTGAAAACAAAGAAGAAGAAGAATATAAATTGGAAACAGAGAAGAATATAAATTGGAACGTGTGTAAATATATATTTCTCTTATAATATGTGTGTGTGTGTGTGTATCCTATACATACACACGATAACACTTTTATTTGTATTTATTGAAATCATATTATATGTCAATATTGAATTGTTGTACGATATTTGATATTAGATTCGAATCGAGTTATTATTTGATATCATTGGAATTTAAAAATAAAGAATCATCACATCATCAAATTGTTATCAGAGATCACAATTAAAGTTAATTAAAAATATCGAATCATATAATTTTTTTATTAACATGTGTCTTAATTTTTGGATAATTATTATTTTCATTGATATATTTTTTTTCTTATAATATGTCTCTGTTGCAACACACACAAATATGATACTAGTATCAATATATGGACTTAAATATTCATTGTAAACAAAAATTACCTATATACGGTAAAAAAAAACAATTTATTTACACTTTCCTTCTATGTTATAATAACTTTTAGTTTTTCCTGAATTGTTACTCGTAATTGGTTGCACAAAATGTCATCCCAAGGTTCACGTAAGAGTATCCTGTTAGAAATTTATTTTAAAACTCAAAATTTAAATAATATTTATTTTTAACTTTATAAAATATAGAGCTAATTGTGAATTAATTATTTTAATCCAGTTTCTACATAAATGATCATTATATATATCCACTGCCTCAGAAAATCAAATCCAATTAATACATATTGAATATGAGCTGTGCATGGCATCAATGCTCTCTGTATTTATTCTAATCAATTGAAGCAATTGAGAATAGCATGCGCAAGCATTAAAATCAATTTCCGTTTGAGTTGATTTGTATATGCTGACCATTCATTCATATTGACTGTTTATTTTCTTTTAATATAAAAACGGTAATATTAGAATGAATATTATCTTAATTGCCATATGCACAATAATGTTATTTGCCTATAAATAATACATAATACTTGAACAGCTCATCATCCAACAATCTATTCAATAATTCACATTCTCTAGTTCTTCCTCTTAGCTCTATAATTCATAAAACACAATTTCTATTCTCCCACCACTACTACAGAAATGGTCATTGTATACTGCACATTGTATACGGATTTGACAATTTCATATAAAAACCGTATAGAAATTGTAATTTTTTTGGATTCCTGGAATATCTGTGGGATCTCTACACGGATATTTAATTATTAAAGAATCAGTGTACAAAACCGTGAGAGAGCTACACAGACGTTTATTAGGAAATGTACACGGCTTATTGTTTAAATAACAGTGTAGAAAGTCTTGAGAGAGCTACACGGATATTTAATTAAAGAACCGTGAAGAAAGGTAGGAATTGTGCATGGATGTTTGTTTAAATAACAGTGTAGAAAGCTTGTGAGAGCTACACGGACGTTTAATAAAGAGCCGTGTAGAAAGGTTGTAATTGTACACGATTTTTTGTTTAATTAACAGTGTAAAAAAATAATTCAACTTTTTATTCAACTCTTTCTTTATTAAAACATGTATCTTCATATTACCCTTTGTAAATCCTACTAGCACCAAAAGGAAAGAACCACCCACTTGTCCCCTCTTCCAGTCCTTAATGGAAATTTTTAGTTTACATATGAATTGAACTTTTGTAATGCTCAATATGGATTTGTATAATTTTGTATAAATTAGTGTACATGAATTTTTAGTTTAAATTGCTATATATGTTTTGGAATTCTGGATTTTAAATATCTTCCCCTGTTTTGGAAATTGTTTGTTTTGCTATCTGAAAACATAGAAACAAAACTAGTGGATAGCCAAAAAAAAATATATAATGCTACACGGATGTTTAATAAAGAGCCGTGTAAAAGGTGGAAATTGTACACGATTTTTTGTTTAATTAACAGTGTAAAAAAATAATTCTACACGGCTGTTTATACAAAAGTCCGTGTAGAAAGATAATTCTACATGACTGTTTATATAAACAGCCGTGTAGCTCTCTCAAGGCTTTCTACACATATTTATAGCTAAATATCTGTGTAGAAAAGTTATTTTAGGGTTTTATAACATATAAAGGGCCTTCTTCCAGCGCCGTTTTGATCAATTAATAACTCTCTCTCTCTCTCTCTCTCTTTATTGAATTGGTCTGATTTCTGCGCACAAGGATCGAGGCTGGATCTGAGATCTTTGAAGTTAATTTGCATTTTTCCTCTCTATCTTGCTTGCTAAGGTTAGTCATATATATATTTCTCTTTTCTTTCTCTAATTTTCTGTTACTTATTATTGCTTATAATTTCATATTTTTGTTCAAAAAATTATTGTCATTCTAACATAGGTCGCTAAATGTAAATTTCTGTCCCCGCAACAGGAAGACGATTGGGAATGCGATTATTACACGATGATTTATATGTATCACTTTGTCGAACGCATACAATTCCAATGGCCAACATATCTGGTATGTAATTCATATGTTTGCCTTGACTTGTCCATATAATTAATATTGATTTCCTCTAAATTTGTTTTATTAGTTGCATTGTTATAATTACAATATTTATTTCTATAAAGCAAAACAGAGATGTAGTTGTTAGATTGTATTTTTGTAACTTGCATATTTTGAATTTTTGTAGTATACAACAGAGTCAAAGAGTTACTCCAAGGAGCAGTTAGATCATTGTAGATGTACGTGGGCAGGGTTGGTTTATGAAACAATTTTATACACCAGAATATGGATTTGTATAATTTAGTGTACATGAATTTTGTATAATATTTTTTATTTAATTTAGTGTACAAGAATTTTGTTTAGGAGTTTTGGAATTCTTATTTTGGAAATTATCTTTTTTGGAATTGATCTAATTTTAAATGACTAGCAAACTAGAGGCTAGCCAAAAAAAAATAAAACAATTATAGATGGACATTAATAAATATTAAAAAAAATTGTGTAGAAAGCTATTTAAACATTAAAAAAATTAATAAATAAAAAAGAGCTACACTAATATTTAGCTAAATATCCGTATAGAAATGTATTTAAACATTAAAAGAAATTAAAAAAATTAATAAATAAAAAAGAGCTACACTAATATTTAGCTAAATATCCGTATAGAAATGTATTTAAACATTAAAAGAAATTAAAAAAAATTAATAAATAAAAAAAATTTAGAGAGCTACATGGACATTTAGCTAATTATCCGTGTAGAAAGATATTTAAACATTAAAAAAATATTAAAAAATAATTAATAAATAAAAAATAAGATAGCTACACGGACATTTAGTTAAATATCCGTGTACAAAGGTATTTAAAAATTAAAAAAATATTAAAAAAATCAATAAATAAAAAAATAAGAGAGCCACATGAACATTTAGCTAATTATCCGTGTAGAAAGGTATTTAAATATTAAAAAACAATTAATAAAAAAAAAGTAAGAGAGCTACACAACATCTAGCTAAATATCCGTGTAGAAAGGTATTTAAAAATTAAAAAAATATTAAGAAACAATTAATAAATAAATAAATAAATAAGAGAGCTACACAGACATTTAGCTAATTATCCGTGTAGAAAGGTATTTAAACATTAAAAAATAATTAATAAATAATTAATAAATAAAAAATAAGAGAGATACACGGACATTTAGCTAAATATCTGTGTAGAAATGTATTTAAAAATTAAAAAATATTAAAAAAAAAGAGCTACACGGACATTTTGCTAAATATCCGTGTAGAAAGGTATTTAAACATTAAAAAAATATTAAAAGAAATTAATAAATAAAAAAATAAGAGAGCTACAGGGACATTTAGCTAAATATCTGTGTAGAAAGAGCAATCGTATATGGAAATTTAGCTAAATGTATGTGTAGAATAGTAATCGTACACAAATTTTTATGTAATAATCCGTATAGCTCAGTTATGGAGAGCGCCACTGTCAAGGAATTGTACACAGCTGTTTATGTAATAATCTGTGTAGCTCTCAATAATCGCACACGGGTAAATATCCGTGTGTAAATATTCAGGGATTTCTACACCCTCGCATTCCACACGGCAGGAAATCCGTGTAGCTCCGCTGTTTATGTCTGTGTGCAATCAGTTATTCTGTAGTAGTGCACAAATAAATATTTTCTTTATAGAAAACATATTATTCTACTACCATTGTTGAAAGAAGCTACATCAATCTCTACCATGGTTGCGCCTGCAGGTAGAGAAATAATGGCGTAATTTGAGGTAAGCTTAACCAATTATTCCTGCACTTCGGATGGGAAGTTGCATTAGGTTCACATTTTGCAGCTCCAGGTAATAAAGTTTTAATTATATTCTTGATTATATTCTTTAATATAATTGTTGTTTATTTTATTGATCAAATTTCAGATTTAAAACTAGTTGGTTAATTTATATTTTTCCAACATATTCACCTTATAGCTATCTAGATATTCATCGGTACAGCATAATTTTAGATTTTTTTTTTTTTTTGGATTGAGTCCTTAAATTAAAACTGATTTACGGAATTTATAAAAATTAAAATTTATTTAGTATAAAGAAACGATGTTAAAAAATAATGAAAAATAAATGCATTGAAATCAACTTAATTATAAGCCATATTTATTGACACCTTGACTTTATACTAAATTATATCAAAAATTTATAAATTTTACAGAGAAACACATCACTTGTGAAGTAGATCAATTTAAACTATTTGAATTCATTTTTTAAAACCAATATAATAAATTTAACAGTTTGTCTCATCAAGAGACTTGATGTAAGCATCTTTGTAACATAATGCATATACAACATGCATATTTTTCAATTATTGTCCCTAACGACACCTGGGGGGTGAATATGAGGCCTTTTAAAAATTTAAACCCTATCGATTAGATACTCAAGTATTAAATGTTCTTGTGTGCAATTATGTCTAACTATGTAGTTTTTGGCGGAATCAAGAACTTATGAATTTAAATATAATAAAATAAATAAAGTGCAGTGAAGTGAAGTAAATAGGTAGAGTTAAAGAAAGTGACACAGGAGTTGATAACAGAGTTCGACCAACTGAAAGACCTACATCTCCGGGACAACACAACCAAAACTAGATGTCTTTTTATTATCCAATACATAAAGGAATAAAAGTTGGAACCGGTGAGATGACACTCCAACAGCCCAAAGACAAAAGGAGCACTAAAGGCTCAAATAGAGAAGTGAGCACATGTACAAAGCTCAAGAGCAAGCACAACAACTTAATATAGGCGAGCAACAAAAGCTCTAAGTCTAGACACTCACTGACTATCACTCTAATCTCAACACTGATCAATTTAAGTGAAATGTATTTGCTATTGCTAGAAAGATAATTGAAGTCTAAGCACAAGAGCAATAGATTGGGTTTAATCTCTCAAAAGGATTCAAAGGGTTGTATTTTCTATGAGGGTATTCTCTGTTAATCTTATTAGACAGATGACCGAGCTCACTATTTATAATAAAATTCAAAGAAGAGCCAACAACTTAATGCAGATCTCAAGATCCACAGAATTATGGATTAGCCTATTATGTTTGTACCTAGTTTCCAGTATTAACTTGCCTAGTTAATTTGAATCTTGCAATAATCATGTATCAAATCATTCCTCTTAACTTGTGTAGATCATGTATCCGATTATCTTATACAACTTATCATGATATATATCTTTGACTTTATTTAACTTTCAGACATAGTAATCAACATTCACACATCTCAAACAAAAAAATTATAAAATTCAATGTTTATATATTTTGCAAATTCATCAAGTAGCTTAAAAAATTACTCACAACAATAACAATTAAGTAGACGTTATCTTTTCTCTGAGAGGCAATTTGGAAAATAAATAATTTATTATTAAAAATCATTTAATTAGTCTACTTGTCTCCACTTGTCGATATATTTGATCAAAAGTACTTCCATGGACTCCCATATAGTGCCATATGAATTAATTTAAGTATAAAATGATTATTGCACTAACATCGAGTATAACCAAAGCATTAGGAGTATGTATGTATATATATATATAGGGTATGTCTAAATTGCTGCTGGCAGCATTTCAGCAGAGGTGTTGCCAGGGCTATATTTAGTCGTGTGATGTCCAAACAACAAATTCAAACCGTTAGATGTTTAATCTATATTATAATCTACTTGGAGATCAAATTTTACATTTTTTGAAATTTTTTTACTATATATTAAGCTGGTTTGAAAACCGCTGATTACAGTAAATTTCTGCAGCATTGAAATCAGCGGTTTTCAAATCAGCTTAATATATAGTAAAAAAATTTCAAAAAATGTAAAATTTGGTCTCCAAGTAGATTATAATATAGATTAAACATCTAACGGTTTGGATTTGTTGTTTGGACATCACAAAACAAAAAAATGGGCGGCAGCACCGTCGATAGCAAATTAGCCACAACCTCTATATATATATATTCATTTTTAGTAGAATCAAATTCACAGATTTGAGTTGCGGTACATGCATTGTGAGTTGTGACCAAACTTATTTTCATCCAATTCCTTTCTTAAGGACGACCTATCAATTGGTGAAGACAGAAGCTAGCGGTGACTAGAGGTGCTACTTTTACTCGATTACCTGGATCTGATTCGGAACCGAACCAGATCCGACCCGGATCCGATTAATTTGAATAGAAAATAATTTAAAAAGAGAAAAATTTCCAGTGTGCCCATCAAAACTTTTGAAATAGCCAATCCCCATTTAAAATTAACTTTATCTCTTTTATCCCCTTTTATTTCTTTTACCTTTTATTTAATTGTTTTAAAAAATAAATTTACCATTATAACCTTTATTTTTAAAGGGAGGGATCCAGTCACTTTAATTTGTGTTCGTTCTAATGCCTTCTTCATCTGAAAGCACAAAGGTGTCTGATCCTTTTAATTTTTCTATTCTATTTTCCTTCTTCATCTCAAAGGGTAACTCTTCTCAAGCTGACAACCTCCTCCCCTAGCACAGCCCATAGCTGTACGCATTTGGTACAATCCCATTCTTCTTCATCTTGAGAAGAACTTTGATCAAATCTTTGGATCTCGAGACTTTATAGAACACCTCAACCATTGCAGTGGAGATTACCACCTCAGGAATTGCGTCTTTTTCGCGCATCACACTGATCAGTTTGGTTGCCTCCTGTACCAGCCCATGTTTGCACAACTCATTTTTATGTTGGGTGTCTGTTTTATTCTCAATGAGTCTCAGTTTCTTGAATAATTTATATGAGGGAGTTGGCGGAGAAGAGGATGTATGGGATTGTGATTCAGGGAATGAACTTGCTAGCGCATGAAGGAGAAGAAAAAGAAAGAACCTGAACATCTCCCTTTAACATAAAGGTCATAATGGTAAATTTATTTTTTAAAACAATTAAATAAAATGTAAAAGAAATAAAAGGGGATAAAATAAATAGATTTAATTTTGAGTGGGAATATTGGATATTATGGTGATTTCATGGGGATATTGGCTATTTCAAAAGTTTTGATGCGCACACTGGAAATTTTCCCTTTAAAAAATATAACCGGTTAAATTATGGGTACAATTACAAAATTAATAATTTAATATCCGACCCGGATCCGAACTGGAACCGAACTATAATGGGTAGGATATGGATATCATTTAATTATCCGATCCATAACCGAACCCGACCCGATAGCCGTATAAATACCCGATAAAATATATATTAATAACTCTGCATCAAGTTTTTGTGTTAGATAATATATTTCAGCTGTGTTATAGCTTAGTAAAACTTAACTAGGTTTATGTTGCTGTTTTACACTAGCTTTTTAATTACGGCCTTAACAAGCTTGGTTCTTCTGTGCTATATTTTACTAATAAAAAAAAATTCTGCTCATATGACTAATCTAATATATGATACCTCCAATTCAATTTGCTATGTTTATACACACATGAGCTTCAGAATCTGCTTTTAGCACAGGTAACAGAGTAATTGATGACAAACGAGTAAGTTTGAAGGCATCAACAATTGAAGCTCTTATTTGTTACAGCGATTGGCAAAATAGTAATTGAGATAATGTACTTGCAAATGTTGAATCAATAGGATAGTATTTTTTAATTTAGATAGATAACTAATAATTTAGAGTTATTATTTTTATTTTGCTATGTAGTATGATATATTTTATTATTTATGAACAAGATCAATAGTGTAATTTTTATTTTGCAGCAGTTTTTAATTTATATTGTAATGATTTATTATATGAGATGTTTAAGAAATTATAATTATATTTAAATGTAAATAATTTCTCAAATGCTTTGGAGTTGTGACCTATACCCGCTCTGGATCCGGAACCGCCCCGTATCCGAACCGGATCCGATAATTCACAAACAAGTTATGGGTATCTATCTACCCGGAACCGAAAGACTGGACCCGAAATATCTACGGGTAGATAGGTATCCGGATCCGGACCCGACCCGGTTTGAAACAAATAAGTATATGGATTGAAGTTCGGACCCGAACAATTTTAGGGTATAGGTCCAAATATAATAGTACCCGGACCCGACCCGACCCGATAGCACCTCTAGCGGTGACTTCGTTAATTGTTTTGCGGAGTCCTCAATAGTGAGTTGTTAATTCTTAATGTATTAATTCCTACAAATTGCAATTTTAATTTGCTGGCATATATACAAAAAAAAGGCTGCAACTTGATTCACCACTATTGCTCAAAACAATTTATAATACACTATACAATCTTTGATAGTCAAGTTTAAAAAAAAAAAACAAAAAAATTATAATACACTTGGCAACGGATAAATTTTTTAAATATTTGAGATAATGCAAAGTGGCCTGGGTCTGATCAAGAATATTTCTAACTATGAAGAGATAACCAAAAAATCGTGGTGACCACTCGAGTTGAAAACAAGACACATTGACAAAGTGCTACTCCGTAAGTATTTATGTCAAAGTGCTACCGGTAACAATTTAGCCATACTCTATTTAAGTTATCTAGTTCTTAATTAACTCCCACTTACCTTTATTTTATTTTTATTTTATTCATAATTTGCACTTGCACAACCAAACATGGTCATCCAGAATAGTTCAAACAAGGAAATGCTCGGTCAAATTACTGTGGTCACAAGCTCATTTTTAGTTTTATATGGAAGATATAATTTGGGGAAACTTCTAATTACTTGTTGCATATGAATTAGTCGGGCGAAAGATGCATGCACTTGGAAGCTGTCAAACAAGATTTAATTTAAACAATAGAAATAGTAGGTACGTATAACTAAGTACGGATAAGATTACTTTAGGGCTATTACTTTATGAAGCTGATATGAGTACCCGCGTTATAGTATCCGCACAGTATCCGCATCTAAACTGTTATAACTGTTTGTGGGGACCAAACTGCCATAACTGCATTTCAAATCTGTAACTTTTTTTTTAATATTAATAGTCAAATTTTGAAGTATGTAGTCCAAAAAACACAAGTATTTATATCTATATAGTAAAAAATGTAAATGATAAATTAATTATTTTTAAATAATCGTATCCGCACTTTTTTTTTGAAATTTATGATATCGTACCCGCACCTAAACTGTCATAATTACTTGTGGGGACCACAACTGATCCAGATCTGTAACTTTATTTTAAAATATTAATAGTCAAATCTTGAAGTATATAGTTCAAAGAACACAAGTATTTATATCTATATAGTAAACAATGTAAATGATAAATTAATTATTTTTAAATAATCGTACCCGCACCTTTTTTTTGAAATTTCTGACGTCGTACCCACACCTAAACTGCCATAATTGCTTGTGGAGACCGCAATCGTTCTAGATCTATAACTTTTTTCTTAATATTAATAATCAAATCTTGAAGTATATAGTTCAAAGAACAAAAATATTTATATCTATATAGTAAACAATGTTGTAATTTTTACATAACTGCTTGTGGAGACCTAAACTGCCATAATGTTGTAATTGGATCCCTTCTCTTTTTACATATGACACTGAAAGTATTAATATCTAAGTATTGAAAGTATTTATATCTATGGACTGAAGTATTTATTTTTATGAGGTCAACTATTTTTGTTTCAGAAATGTTGACACGGAATTAGTGCCGAGGCTTTGAAAGAGTGCTACTGGGATTTTAGAATAATAATTAGTTGAGACTATATAATATCTTTTTAGAATAATAATTAAATGACATAATATAATTAGTGGGGACCATAATACATTATTCCTCTAAATGTAGTTACTGTAGTGCGTGTACTGTGTGGGTACTGTAGCGCGGGTACAGAAATGATTATTGATTAATTTATGACGATAAAAAAAATATTAGTATCGTGCACATCGTTGCAACGGAGATATATTATAAGATTAAATAAAATATAAAGAGACTTTTTAATTTGAAATTCACACAAAATTAAAAAAAATTAAATAAAAATAAAAGACAAATTGAAAAAAAAAACGGATATCCAAATAATAATAACAATAAAAGAAACAACAACAAATGAAAAAAACGAGCAAATATAACATGAATGTTTTTTTTAATATCATTGCGATTTAATATCTAATTTTTTCCACAAGCGAGACAGGTCATTTGTTGGGTTTCGGGGTAACCAAAACCCGTTTAGGCTTAAGCTGCGGAATGACCGTAGAACAAAAATTTCTACGGCCAACTTAAGCTCAGGATTAAACGGGATATGTCAGGAAACTTTCCAAGGCGGTCCACCTTCAGTATTCCTTTGGCATCAAAACCCAATTTAATCATTTTTACAGATCTACTCCATGATTGATTTCTAAAACTTTAATCTACTTACCAATTAAATAGATTAATATAACATATTTATACCTTGTTTCCAAATCACAGTTGGAATGCAGACCGAGCGAGTAGAGCTACATCACGGGAATGATTCTCCTCGGAGCATCAGACATCTGATGCCTCTATCGGTTATCCACCAGGACTAACCGGAGAGCGGTTTATTTCTTTTGCCAGAAATACTATAAACCGCGGTATTCTACAAAAACACTATTCACAGGGAAAAGATGAAAACCCGTAAACACGAATTTTCAGCTACTCAGTTTCACAAATAAGCAAAACTGACATACCGCGAAATTAAGGAAAACACTATTCATAAATCCCGTAAATATACTTCACAACAACCCGCAAGATTATACGTCAACTATGTATAACTTTCTTTTCTCAACCGAAACACTATTTGGGAGAGAAACCGAGAAAGAGAGAAAATACCGATTCGTTTCGACACGAAACGATACGAATGAATTAGTATTTTATTATCTCCATGCACCCCTCTATTTATAGCCTCTAAAATGATTTGAAAAGACCAAAATACCCCTATGACAAGGCATGCCACCTAGGGGGGTGAGGTGTCATGTGGATAGGATTGATGACGTGTCATCTGGATAGGATCGATGACGTGTCATGTGGATAAGGACGAATCTGAAAAGACCCGAATGCCCTCGGCACGAATACAAATAATATTCGTATAATTATTCTGAACAATTATATTTCTTGCGGTTATTGTTTCGGTAATTTATACACGTGTCCTACACATTTATAAATTAACCGGTTAACTTTTATACAACGTGTCACACACGTTTATAAATTAACCAATGTTTTTGCTTGTTATTTTTACATAACATTTATAATTTAATTATAACACGTATAATTAATTATAACCATCTTACTATTGATCATAACCAATTTATAATCAATCACAATAAGATTCTCCGATTAACTCCTATATGGTGTGACCCAATAGGATCTGTGTTATGTTGGTAAATAGAGTTAAAACTGTTTTAACTTCTATAATCATGAGCGGTATCTGGCAGTATACATCATGACCATCCAATTACACAGATGATGCTGTACTGTACAATATCACGATCCAGTAAACTATTTACTTGTGTCTGTTCTTCTGTCTCATAGCTATCAGATTAGTTTCAAGGCAGATCTGTGTCATCCTTGCTAACTGAATCTTTTTTTGATCTTGAGCAGATTATCAAATATAATTACTCTTGTAATTATACCGCTAGCAGATAATCTTACTCTATCAAGGGGCCCAGTGATGCTATAGCTCGTATAAAATACGAGGGACAAATAGTAATCTTGGTAAACTATCACTTCCTCAGCTAAGCTATACATATGGAAAAGCTACCGTTATGACTGCTTTTTACGGATAGTGTTAGATAACAATCACACATACATATTTCTCAGTGGGAACGATAAATACCTCATACTGTAGAACCTGACACTGAATGAAAACATAAATGACACGAACACAATTCTATTTAATGTTTCATTCGGGGTCTGTCAAATACCATGTTCCTGGAACATACCATGTTCCTGGAACATGTATCTATGTGATTAAAATGACATCTCGTGTCAGATGGTTTGTAAAACTTAACCATCTTTTAATCCACATACTAACCTTATCGCGGTAATTAGTGTTCCTGCTAATTACCTTGGTCAGTGACCTTTTAAGAGTATATATCATCTATATTATGGAGTTTCACAATTTCAGTCATGAATTCGAAATGATCCATAAATTCAATAATACACAAGGCAACAAAATGATATATAAATAAACATTCAATTCATGAACAAAGCTTTATGATAATTTATCGTATTATTGACTTCTAGATTATTACAAACTAATATCATTAAACGGTTTAGAGGAGATGATATGTAAAGAAACAAATTTGAAAAATATATAATTAAATGATTCAAATAAAAAATTTCTCTACACAAAAGTCTTAGATATTCTTCATTTTCTCTTCATATTAGAAAGATTTATTGCTTTTGTCAGCACAAGATATGTTATTCATCTATTCACAAAAATACAATAATCCTAAACAAAATACGGAAAGATATGATTATTTTCATTTTCATTGTCAAAACTATAGAGGGAGAGGAGAAATGAAGGAATCAAATCATCTGTCCACCAGTGGACAGACGGGCAGAATTTTCCTGCCATTTATGAAAACTAACCAATCATGGCCTGCCATGTTTTGGACCTCTCAATGATGGTTTTCACAATAATTAAATACTTGATCCGTCATTAATATTTCTAAAAATAGAAAAATTGACTCACGTGGTCAACAAAAATACAGTTTATTTTTATGAAATCTCCATTCTTATATTATGATACCACAAGTAAAATAAATTTACAAATTATCACAAGAATTTTTTTTATAAAAAAAAAGTAAGTTATATAGAAGAGAGTTCCAATACAATAAATTTTATGTGCAATTTGAGTTATAAATTTTCAAATATAAATGAAAACGTAAACTTTGAACATTTTATAGCACAAAAAAATTGCCAGAGAATTTTGAATTTTAAAAATTATTATTAAATAATATAGAAAAATAGATTGAGTACATTAGATTTTCAATGGTTTAGAAGACTTTGAGTTAGTGGTTTGAATTAAAACTTTTGAACCAAGTTAGTAGTTCAGATTCAAACTTTGAAGCTGAATTAGTGGTTCAGACTTAAACTTTGGACCTAGACTACTAACTCAATTCCAAAATTTAAATCCGAGTTACCCACTCAGCGCCTTCTAAGCCATAAAAAAATTCATGTACTGAATCTATATTCTTATATTATTTAATAATAATTTTTAAAAATAAAAAATTCACTATAATACTTTTACATTTTGTAGCAATTTTTTTTTGTTTATATTTGAAAATTTATAACTCAAATTGTACATTTTAAATTTGTTATATTGAAACTCTCATCTGAATAACTTTGTATAAAAGAATACCTTGTGATATTCTTATTATTAATTTTTTTTCTATTTTTTATATTCATTATAATGACTATTCTCTAGATAACTTGTGGTATTATTAATTATTTCATAAAATACATTGGATTGTTTTTTTTCTATCTTTGTTCATTATGTGAGTTAATTTTTCGGTATTTAAAAAGCTTTCTATATAAGTTAGTCTACACATATTAATGACAATCGATTATTGTAAAAACCTTCATTGAGAGTTAACAAAACATGGCATGCACAGATTAATTAGTTTTTATAGATGGCAGGGAAATGAAATGGAGAAATTAGAGAAATAAAGAAATAATTTAATTGCAATAATAGAAGATAGTTGTTAGGAGAAATAAGGAAACAAATTGCTAAAGATTTATTTAGTTTTAATGTGATAAACCATATAGAAGTCTGTGTTGCAAACATGTTTTTAACTTAATTTAAATTTCTATACATAAAAATAGATGTATTTAATTAAAAGAAGACATATTATATGATTGGAGGGTTGATATTCAATTCAAAAATTCATTTTTTAATCTCAACCGTTGATGGATTAGAACAACTACGTGCATAATATAAAAATGGAGATATCCAGAGATTGCTAGCTCTTTAAATTACACAATTTCTGCTACCTGGCTCTTTTACAATTTGAAATCATTTATACTCTGGAAGGCCGATCTAAATTGGCCTGAATATTCATTGGATAATCCAACAGAAATGTTGTTTTCAGAATTTCTCAGAAACACGTGTTATTTTCTGGAATTTGAATTTTTTATATGTTATTAATAAAAATTTCGGTTATTGCAAAGTATCCGTTACAACATTGGATTTGTTTGAAAATGAAACCAGCTGTGATATGTGTGAAGTTGAACTTGGATTTATTTGCTAGCTCATTGTTTTTGAAATAAAAATATTAATTTAATTATAATAAACTCTATCTAGTTGACAATTTTCTCTGTTTTTTCTTAAATCAATTTGACAATTTTCTTAGTTGAGAGAAAAAGTTGGATTATACCTACCATCATGCTAGCAACTGACGGCCTTATTTGTTTATTTATTTGAATGGCTTGGTTAGTCGCTTTTAAAACTTTGGTCTTTGGGCCTTAATATTCATGTTTGATTAGGCGGCTAATTAAATAGATTAATGATGCGCATATATACGGCAAGCTAATCAGAATTCAGATCAGACATAAATATAAGATAACTGATTCTTTTATATTAAATCCAAATCATTCAATGTAAATTTGCACGAATCTTAAAAATGAACTTCTCTATAATATTTTAAATAAAAAAAAAATTATGATTCAGCCAAATTTATTCTATATTTTCCGGCGGTACTACCAAGAATACGCACTGAAATAAAAAATCTACATCCACCATGTCCTTCAAAGAGAGATTATCTTATCCCAATTGGAAAAAAATATGTTGTTATTTCTTGAAAATAACAGGAATCTGTTATTCTGAGCTAACAGTTTAAATTTTTTTATGCACGAATGTTAACGAAATAAGTTATTTGATGTACGAATCTTAACAAAGATTAACAGTTAGGATCGAAATAATATGTTTATGTTATTCCAAAGCAGATTTATTTCTATGGCGAATTTGTGGGACAAATATATGGATGCCTCCGAATATGGGGGTTATTTGGGCCGGTTTATTTAGTTTTGAACGTGCACATATTATTAGTGCATTAAATAGTTTTTAAGTTTAAATAGCTCGGTTTAGGGGTGTAAACTGAGTGGATTTGGAGTGAATAATTCTTATACTAAATTCAATATTCACAATTCAACAAACGGATACGAGTAGTAAATGAATGTCAAAATTCAAAACAAAATTCATCTTAAATGGATATGGATATAGAGTGGATAATCTATAAATACGGATTCGAATGCAGTTACGAAACAAATAATTATCGGATAATTGAATTATATGAATTTTAAGATAAATACAAATTAATAAAATTTAAATACCAAAATAATTGAATAATTGAAATATCCTTTGATTAAATTACTTCCTAATTTAGTTGAATGAACATTATTTTGTATTTTTTTTAACATGATCGTCTCCTTGAAAAAATATAAAAAAAAAAGTTGCAAAAGAAATTGATAGGAATAGGGCTGCTAATGCGTTGAGCCAGCTCGTGAACCCATCACGACCTCTTTCCTTCTCTCGCTCTCTCCCTCTCTGGCTCTCTCCGTCTCTCGCTCTCTCTCTCCTCTCTCTCTTATCTCGCGATTAAACTATTCTAACGGTCCCTTTCCCGTACAAATTTAACTACATTTTTCTCGTACTAATTAAGGCTTTTAAATATAGATAAAGTCTGTACATGAACCGCTGCCTAAAAGTGATCAAATCGGGCCTACACATCTAGAATCCAACCCTCCATGCAATTATTTCGTATGTATTTCTTAGAAATTTCAAACATGATTAGATTCTTAATTAGTGGCGATAAGTTTATAAGTCAATTAAGTAGTCAACATTAATTACAAATGATGAAAGTTTAAATCTGAAAAACAATCATTTTGAAAAATTCATAAAAATTAATTATCTAAGGCATAATTTATGAAATACAAAAAGAGCTTGTTCGAGACCAGGTCTATTTAGTATGAATAGGTTAAGTACTGTTATACTGATAAGATCCAGAACTTGGTCCCATTAATCGATCAGAGCTGTCTGATCTGACTGGTGCATCTGTAGTACAGGATCACAGGATCGGTGTAGATACTGTGGAATAAGGTACAGGCTCACAGGTGCATAGTAAAGGGGCTTGGAGCTAGCAACTTATCACTTATCAGCAGCTTTAATTTTAATATAATATTGTTAAGTAGGTTGAAAACATCAACTTAAAATATGAGCTGGCTCGCGAACCAAGTCAAATCAAGTGTTTACATGAGCCGAGCTAAGTCGAGCTTTTTCTTTCAAAACTAAGCCGAACTAGAACCAAGTCATTTTGTTTCTCTCATTGAGCCGAGCCAAGTTTCAGACGAACCTTAATCATTAGCAGCCCTAGATAGGATGGTGGCTTGAATTCTAGCGTAATCGGTCTCTGCATTTAAAAATTCATTTACGTCTTTTTATGTTGGAAAGGTAGGTTAAAGTTATTCAATTTAATTGACGTATCAAATAGGAAATTGTTTTTTATTATTTTTAAAAGAGTTTCTATTTGTTAAACTTTTGAAAGATTACTCTGAAAAATAGTATAAGTTATAAGAAAATTTGCATATAAAAAATGCTATCTTTTAAAAATCAAATCAAATATCACAATTGGCCTAAAAGCAACTGATGGCTTTCACCCTAACAATGGGCCTGGTTTATGACCTAACTCCTTTCAAGATTTGTACACTACTATGGACCTTTTTTTCTCGGCTTTATGCATCTCATTTAATGGGCTGAGTTTTATGGGCCGATAATGGACCAGGCTATATTACTTCGCATATTCCATTTCGGGGATGTGCATCAGGAACCACGAGACAAGGTTTGACCGGTCCTAAAATATATATTTTTCATTTTTTTTTTCTGTTACGTAAAGGAGTTGAGATATGTATTATTCTCCAGGAGACCAGGAGAATGTTGCTTCCAAATGGATAAATTTAAGGATAATCATTCCCATAATCTTTTGTTCTTTGTTATCTCATGCACCTGATCCATGCCCGGATCCACTTGTGCCACCGAAATTAAAACTTGTCCACATAAAAATAAGATTTTGTACTTTATGCATGAAATTTTTTCAAAAATTTTGCTGAAAACAAAAATGCATGAACTGGAAGTGTTCCAATTGAGACATTATCATTAATTTATATATGACCTAGTAATTAAGTTGTTGCCCTGAACGATCGGCACTGTTATGAAATGACTATCATGGTAGAGTTAAATTATCATGTAAAATGCTTTCAATTAATATGGGACACCAAAGGTGTCAAATTTTTACTAGTGTTTAAAGAAATATATATAAATGAAAAAGGAAAGTTCGAAAAGAGGAACAAACAAAATTTACATTAATTGTGCCTCGCCCTTAACTAATTTGATACCAACTTTTAAATTCTGACACAAGTTCAAGCTCCATCGATCTGCTGTAAGGAATAGTTATTATTTATACATAAAAAAAAATGAAAAAAAATCCCATGTCGACAAAAGCAAAAAAATATAAGTGGCTTGGGTGGTCGAGGCACAATGAATTAATCACGACTTATTTGATTATTTTAGAAAAAAAAACAAAACAAAATTTGTTAACTGGAATGGAATTTAATATTTATTAAAAAGATTTTATTATCATCATGTACATGTAAAATGATCTTCCACATAACTCATGGTCAAGCAAACTCAAGAAATACAATGTAATTTCGTCTGAATTATATTATACCCTTTGAGGCTTCTACAGAGCAATTTGATTATTGGAGGTACTTGTAAGAGATTTCTAGCCCTCCATAAAACATGTGAGGACAAATGATTATATGTGGGTCAAATAGGCTATAAGAATAAAATCATAAGCTTACATAATCAAAGAGATATGCCCACAAGATCATATTAATTAAGCATTAATAAAAGATATATTAACTATGTCTCAGAAAAGATCATAGGCACATCAAGGACTGTAAAGCAACATCTTACTAGTTATTATAATGTATGGCTCTTCTTGTACCGAAATTACTAGGGTATATCAACGACATCAGGAAGGTTGAGAGTGATCGGAAAGAGAGAACTAAGATGAAATTTGATTGTATTATTTTCTCTCCAATAATTCCATGTTACTAACTATATATATATATAAACGTAAAATAAAAATACATGATAGATGATCCAAAAATATAATTTGAGTTACAATATAACAGAATAACAACATTGCGCATCAACACAACAATAAGAAGAAAACAAATTTTCTCTAACTATATATTATTCATCGATCGCACACAACTGACTATATGAAATGGAAAATAAATGACACTTACATAGCCAAGGAGATTGCCCATAAAATCACTATGAGAGATCTAAAAGACTATTAATTAGTTCTCTGAAGAAAGATTATAGGCAAATCATTCTTGGCTATCAAAGTATCCACTTATTCTTGGCTAATCTAGCTTGCAACTTATCTAGTACCATTAGTTTTGTCTATGCATTTTAATTTGGATTTATGGGCACTTATATATAGATAGATGTAGGAGAGAGATTGTGCCCGCCTTGTGTTTGACAACATGATCTTGTCAAGGAGAAGCTAGATTAATTTCCCTTTCAAGTTATGAAGAGAATATATATTATTTGACCATGAATATTAATAAGATGCTTAAAGTGGTGTTATCTGAAAGTATTATATATTGTCAAGGCCATGTGATTATGCCTTTGATAAACTCTTCAACTTGAAATGAAAAGAGAGTAATTCGTTCGCTTTAACTTGGAATGAAGTAATTCGTTCGCTTTAACTTGGACTCTGACTTTGCAATTTGGGAATCAAAAGAGAGTTCAACTTCTTATTCTAAATCTTTGTAAATGCTTCATTTATTTTCTTACTAGTATCGTACATGTGCGTTGCAACAGAACATTATAAGTGAACAATAAAAATCTCATACAAAATAACATATTTTCATAATGAAATGGGCCAATAAAAAGAATAATTATTCAACAATATCCATTAATGATATTAAAAAAATCAATAATTAGTATAATAAAGTCCAATGAGAAATAACGTTTAGGGCGTGTTCGGCCGACAAATGGGAATGGGCGCGGGCGCGGGATTTGAACTGAAAAACACTGTTCCCGTGGGAAAAAAATTCAACTGAATTTTTTTTTTCCCACGTGAATAGTGATCTGGCCGAACACGCCCTTACTTAGTGCAAATTGAAGATATCATAAAAATAGCTATATTATACATCTTATATGTTAAATAAAACATCTTATAACATATATGTGGCCATTGAGGTCTAGTTGTTTTGCTAAATATGTGCATTTAATAGACTTTTTAAGAACCAATTTTTATGTAGTGGCAGTGGAAAATATCTTCTGTTTAGGAGGTTATGAGTTTGTAATTTAGATGGAAATTTTTATGGACATTAAATGGAAATTGGAAGTCTAGATTTTTTGTCTTTCTATTTAAAATGAACATTTTTCTAAAATTTACCGATATAGTTACAATGTTTAAAAGTACCGCAGAGAAATTTTCAAGTCTTGTTCTTGAGTCCTATATTGGTGTATTTGGATAAATCATGTAGTTAGCAGTTAAACCGAGAGCTTGGAATAGCCGTTAATTCAATTTTTTTATTGGAATAACGAAATAGCTGCTAATTCAAGAGATTCTTAATATTGGTCGTGTTTGGTTGTGGTGTAAAGTTACTCTGCAGTAAATTGCTTACTTCAACCTAAGATAGATATATTTAGTCATGTTTCGTTGGAGTTTGGTGGAGTAAAATGAAGAAGAGAGGAAATTATAAGATAGATGTTAAAATTGTAAGATAGGTGTTATTCAAATTGTGGAATTCACAAGTAAAAGGTTTGAGTAATTTATTTCATATTAACTAAAATATTACTCTATCTTACTTCTTTAAATTTACTTCTATCTTACTTCTTTAAATTTACTTCAAATATAAAACAGAGTTCAGAATAGCTTACTAATATGAGTTAACATTTTGGAGAAGATCATAAAATATTAACGGAAAGGGATAGAATTTGAATATTTTTAATATAGTCAATTTTTTAAATTTTATTCCCCCACCTTGGAGAGGGATAGGATTTGAATATTTTTAATATAGTCTTTTTTTTTTAATTTTATTCCCCCACCTTGGTGGGTCAATAGATTAGACGAAATGCTAAAGTTCGTATCCATTGTATCGCCTCAGTTACCAAATTAATATTACCTAAGGTATCTCACCGTTTGTGTTTGAATCCGGTTTATTTGTTATATATTAGCGCAAATTTTAATGGAGCCTCGTGCATTACAAGCATGAGTCGGATTGGCCTTGAATCTGAACGGACCGTTTGGATTTAACTCAAGCTGAGCGAACAGACTCTCTGCTTTTCTTATAGAAAATTAAGCAGGGTCCTGTTTTTTCAATCCCAGCCATTCAAATTTGTTGAGATTTGTGCATGAAAAAGTTCCTTCATAGAGATATGTGAATGAAAAATTTTGAATAGTTGAAATCGAAAAAGCAGGACCCTGCTTTTCTATAAGAAAAACAGCAGAGTCGGATTCCAAGCTGAAGGGGAATCTATGGTATATATGTAGGGTTGCACAAAAAGTTTGTAGTTCGTGATTTGATTTGAATTTGATTTGGAAAAAGTTCGTAATTAATTCGATTTGAAATTAGTTCGTTCTAAAACAAATCAAACCAGTTCAATTCGAATCTTATTCTAACTCAAACTGAAACTGAGTATAGTTCGTTCGAAATTGGTTCGTGGACTATTTATATTCGAATCTCAAATAATGCAACTAATGGCTTCAACCATCAATTTTTAATAATGCAGAAACCAAACTTATATCAGAGTTCAAAATTGTTAATATAATGATAACTTATAATAGGAAAATATTTTAGCAGCATAACAAATTAACAATGAAAATAAGTTTCATTTGACTAGGTTCATGTTGTTATTTCAATCATTCCAACAGTGTAAAAGGTAAGAGAATTTTGAATTGACCCATAATTAATCAGTGTGAATTTTGTTCCGCGTGAAGAAAACTAATTCATAAACTACCGAGTTTGTGATTTGATGAACTTCAATTCGATTCGAACAAAATTACAATTAATTTGTTCGATTAATTGAAGTTCGTTCTGAAACAAATCAAACCAGTTCGATTCAAATCTTATTCAAAGTCAAAATCAAATTGAAATAAGTTTGATTTAGCTCGATTCGTTTGCAGACCTGTATGTATCTTTTAATATTACTTACATGACCACAATGGCCAATCAGGAACTCAGACCTATCAGGCGCTCATTTACAAAAGGAGAGGTCTGAAACCGGTTGAGGACTTTTTGGTACTCTTTCTTGCTTTGTAAAGTAAACAACTGCCGTGATAAGAGTTTCAAGCATCTAACTCGGCAAAAGTAACATGCGAACTTTGTCTTTGTATATAGGACTCCTGAAAAGTGAAGATGCAAAAAGTAAAGCGGAAGCAAAAGAGCAACATTTCGGGAAATATTATAAAACAAAATAACATTGGAATGGCTTAGTTATAATATTAAAGACCGAATTATGATGATACTAAAAACAACAGTATATGAGAGATGCAATTTGTGTATAAGCTTACTGGTCCACATCCGGGTTGGCAGCCTGGCAGTCTGGCCTACAATCTTTTATTCAGAAAAATGGAGAAATTAAGTTCCTCAGTCTCAAACCTTATCTACATAAAGTACACATGGTACTGGTATCTCCCTTTCCCGCTCCCCAACTCTGAATTTGCAGATCTCACTCTTCACTTTTAATGGCGTCTTTTACATCCCTTCTTTCAACTATTTTACTTATGTTTCTCCTCTGTTTCACCCCGTCCCCTGTGTCAGCCAGTAATAAAGTCTCTGTTTCTCTCTACTATGAGGCTCTCTGTCCGTACTGCTCCGATTTTATAGTCAATAATCTTGCCAAGATATTTCAAAATGGGTTGATCTCAATCGTGGATCTTAACCTCGTTCCTTTTGGTAATGGAGTGGTCACATCTGATGGATCTATTATTTGTCAGGTCAGATCAGTAAAATATTTTTCTTTTAGTCTTAATTTGTTGAGGATAATAACTCTAGAATATGTTTTTCTTTTTATATATATTTTGCTGGGTTCGAATTTATTATAAGACAAGGAAATTGGTGAGTTCCTTTCAGATTATTGGGATTATGAACCGCATTTTTTATATACCAGAACAAGACTGATGTAATTGCCTGCTGAAATTTATTAGACAGATTTTTTACTATTTTTTTTTATTTCGGTTGAAAATCCATTGATTTAGAAGATGATCTTAAAAAAATGATTTTCTACCTACCTAAAAAATTAGTAAAAAATTTGAAAATATGTAAAATTTGGTCTCCAAGTACATTTTAGTATGGATGTCATATTGAACTGTTCGGATCTACTATTTGAACTTTGAAAACGTAAAAGCGACTTATAAGCATATAGTGTTGAATTTCTTATATAAACGTATTAGCCGGACTCATGCTTGGTAACTTAAATTTCAGTTTAATGAAACAGGGCTAGGCCTTATTTAATTTAAAAATAAAAAATAAAAAACAGTTTGTTTTACATTTTGTATGATTTTTCTACTGACTGGCACCTAATTCGTGGTTCACAAAAAGAAAGGAAAATAGGAACCAAATCCTGCCAACTGCTATGCTTTCAATTTTGCCAAGGCAGTTTTGCTAACAAGAAAATATGTCATGCAATTTTGAATAGTTGATTACCATCCCTTTTATAACATGTCTAGAAAACTATATAGTGAACTTTCTTAGTTGCAATTTTTTTTTTCTAATGCAGCATGGTACAGGGGAATGTCTTCTCAATGCCGTAGAGGCTTGTGCAATTAGAGTCTGGCCTGATGTGGTAACTTATCATACTATTTTTTTTTACTCGTGGCTCCTCTTTGTTGCATAAAACAATTGCCCTTTTTTTTTTTTTTAATTTAACACTGGACAAAGTTCTTTCCAGGTAACACAAGTAAAAAATGCAAAACAAACATGGGACTAAGTCCATAATTGCTTTTCAAAATTTCCCAATACAGCAACAGCACTTCCCTTTCATCCAATGTGTAGAGAAATCAGTTCAAGCTCGGGAAGGGAATGGTTGGCGATCATGCTTCCAAGCCACCGGCTTAAGTTCAGAACCAATCGTAAATTGCTACAACAGTGGGTACGGCCAACAGGTATGTTAATTTCACTTGTATAATGCACATTGATTTCAAAAAGCTAAAAAAAAATCGAGATATTTTAGTATTATGGGAGGCAAATAGTTATTTTGTTCCAATGGCAATTTTAGAACTAGACAAGTTTGTTAATTAAATCGCCAAAAAAAAAATTTCTTTGGTTAGGTAGATCAAAGGAGTTATTTGATACGCTGGGAAACAGAAAGATTAGGTATTAGTATCATTATATTTTTTTTTCTTGCTATTAGGACATACAGTGGAGTAGATCGGATGGGCATCAGATCTATTTTTGGGTTCGATGGGCTTCAAGATCGTCCAATCCGCTTTATGATCCGTGAGCATGAAAATTGAAGTGGACATGCATGAATATCAAAGTGGAGCACACGGTTTAAAGCGGATCGGACGGTCTTGGAGCCTATGGCTCTAACCTAGAGTATGTCCGATGCTCATGGGACCTACTCCACTCTAGTTAGGATATGCTTTTTAAATTTAGTAAATTCTAGAAGTCCATTATTGCTCTTTTGTTATGCGAGACTAACGAAATCGTGGATACCATGTAGCTTGAGGTACAATACGCGAAGGAAACAAATTCCCTTCAGCCAGCTCGCCAGTTTGTGCCTTGGGTTGTCGTCAACGGGCAGCCTCTTTACGAGGTACTTTATAAAACTTTATGTTTTTAATTTCATTTTTCATAACAAACTTGTAGTTTATCAGTATAGGGCAGTAGTTGATTTCAATCTGGCTCTTGAATTCAAAAACTCAAGTATTGGCCTGTCTGGTTTTTTATCATATAAGGTAATAGTGGGTAGTGAGTATATATTACTAATTCAGTACTGTGTGTTCACAAGTTCTTCTCTCATTATATATAAAAAAATGGCCTATAAAAAATTTAAACTATAATTTGGAGGTTGTTGTAACAGCTGCCTTAGCTGTACATGTATCATAGTCATAGGCAGCAATTCCCTAGCTCCTAGATAAAATATAACAAAATAAGTTAGGTGATATATCATTATCATTATGGTACTGTAAACCAGACCTGCAATGTAACTGCTACTATACATTTTCGTTTTGTTTGAGCTCCAAGTTTCTTGCCGATTTCCCCTTGCTTCTATTTTGTGTGATGCAGGACTATGAGAAATTTGAACATTACATCTGTAAAGCTTATAACGGAGTGGTTCCTAAAGCTTGTAAAGGGCAACGATTAACTATTTCTGAGGGGACGAGAGCAAACAACGGAGAAAAGGTGTGTCGACCTGGCAACAATTTAAGATGATCTACGCAGCCTTCATTAATTGATTAACGAAGATTAAAAAGAATTAAACTTATAGATTTGTCTAAATTATCTTGGACATTTGTCTACCTTTAAACGAGAGTTCCCAATTAATGTTTTCACTTTCTTCTCTGTTTTATATATATATAGAGGTGGGCTACGGTGAGTTGCAAAGTAAAGCGACTATTTTTCTTCACGCTCATATTTTGCAATTTTTAAGTTCAAAACGTCGATCCGAACCGTTCATCTTGTTCTCCATATTGAAATGTGCTTGGAGACCAAATTTTACATTTTTTGGAATTGGTTTACTATTTATTAAGCAATTTTGAAAGTCGCTGATCTGATGGTCCAGAAAATTTTACTGTTTTTTACTGTTCTCAGCAAAACAACAATTTAAAAAAATGCTTAATAAATAGTAAAAAAATTCAAAAAAATGTAAAATTTGGTCTCCAAGCACATTTCAATATGGATTAAATATCTAACAGTTCGGATCGGTCGTTTGGACTTTCAAAATAAAAATACGGCGTGAAATAGAAACGCGTTTTACTTCCCAACTCACCGTAGCCCACCTATATATATATATATATATATATATATATATAGAGTTAGGCTGGGGTGCTATGGATAGCATAGTGGCCTCTATGCTACGGCTCAATATTCGAGTTTTCAAAATCCAAACGGTCGATCCGAACCGTTCATCTTATTCTCCATATTAATATCTGCTTGGAGACCAAATTTTATAATTTTCTGAATTTTTTTACTATTTATTAAGCCACTTTGAAAATCGCTAATCCAACGGTTTTACTGTTTTGTGCAGCCACCGTTGGATCAACAATTTTGTAAAATACTTAATAAATAGTAAAAAAATTCAGAAAAATATAAAATTTGGTCTCCAAGCAGATATTAATATGGAGAATAAGATGAACGGTTCGGATCGACCGTTTGAATTTTGGAAACTCAAATATTGAGCCGTAGCATAGAGGCCACTATGCTATCCATAGCACCCCAGCCTAACTCTATATATATATATATATATATATATAGAGTACGGCTAACGCGCTTCCTCTAGCATATGGGCCGAAATGCTTCTGGTGAAAAGTTGAAATTTTAAAATCCAAAAAGTCGATCTGAACCGTTCATCTTCTTCTCCATATTAATATCTGCTTGGAGACCAAATTTTACATTTTTCTGAAATTTTTTACTATTTATTAAGCCATTTTGAAAATCACTGATCCAACGGTGGCTTACCAAACAGTAAAAATCAGAAGCTACCGTTGGATCAGCGATTTTCAAATGGCTTAATAAATAGTAAAAAATTTCAGAAAAATGTAAAATTTGGTCTCCAAGCAGATATTAATATGGAGAAGAAGATGAACGGTTCAGATCGACTTTTTGGATTTTGAAATTTCAACTTTCCACCAGAAGCATTTCGGCCCATATGCTAGAGGAAGCGCGTTAGCCGTACTCTATATATATATATATATATATATATAAAGTTAGGGTGGGGTGCTATGGATAGCACAGTGGCCTCTATGCTACGGCTCAATATTCGAGTTTTCAAAATCTAAACGGTCAATCCGAACCGTTCATCTTATTCTCCATATTAATATCTGCTTGGAGACCAAATTTTATAATTTTCTGAATTTTTTTTACTATTTATTAAGCCACTTTGAAAATCGCTAATCCAACGGTTTTACTGTTTTGTGCAGCCACCGTTGGATCAACAATTTTGTAAAATACTTAATAAATAGTAAAAAAATTCAGAAAATTATAAAATTTGGTCTCCAAGCAGATATTAATATGGAGAATAAGATGAACGGTTCGGATCGACCGTTTGGATTTTGAAAACTCAAATATTGAGCCGTAGCATAGAGGCCACTATGCTATCCATAGCACCCCAGCCTAACTCTATATATATATATATATTCAAAAGCCCTTAGGCAACTTACAACTCAATCTCCCCATAAAACATAATGCCCTATCTGAAATAATAAATCCTATTACAAGAATTCTACTGACCAAAACAAGGGAAGGAATGCCCTGTGGCTGTGCAATTCCAACAATTTTCCCTCCCTTTCTTTGACAAATAATCTGCCAAATTATTTTGGTTTCTCTGTTTTCAATTTTACCCCTTTTGTATGGTAGCACTTGACTATTTAAAGCATGATTAACATTTTTTTCAATTGGGCTCATTTAATCACCTAATTTTCACCTATATAACTTTTCTCAACATATTTACCTTTACATTTTTCATTAACTTACAACATAGTGTATAAGCTGGTTATATATATATTAGGCTTTACATATTTTAAACTTGCAATATAATTTACCTTCACATTAATTTCTCCGACAGCCGGATTTGATTAAAGTTATATTATGATACAGAAAGATATGCGTAAGGCGGATATTTGGCTTCTCGTGTGGGTTATTCTATGGGGTATGAATCTATGATGACAGTGGAAAAGACAGAGAGAGAAAGCAAGTAGTAGGGGAGAATATATTCCTCCCTTTGTCACTGCACCAAAACATTTTGTACAAATCTAGAATAGAAATGAATTTCTTTTTCAGAAAGAAAAAAAAGAATATAAAGCAACATTGTAGGCCCTAGCACTGGCAATTTTATTATGTTAAATATTTAATTAGTCTCAAAATTATTGTTTCGGAAATATAATAACAATCATTGATATTTTAGAAAACGGGGCTGCGAATTCCGTGATGACACTGTTTGAGCTGACCATTCGCCAAAAAAATAAGAGAAGTAAATGTGATCGGATTGTCACTGCAACTCTGCAAGTCTGCAACTGAGCGAGTCAATTGGAATTTTTTTTATAACCATAATTAGAAAAAAAAAATTTGTGAAACCAACATGATTATTTATTTTATTTTATTACAAAAATCATAAGAACTGAAATGTCATTTCAGTCCTGAAATTTTTTTTATTTTGAACCGAAATGACAATTCAGTCCCAGGAATTTTTACAAATTTTCAATGTTTTTCTTGAAATTTGTGAAAATGGCTGGAACCAAAATGACATTTTGATTCTTATGATTTTTGTAAAAAAAAAAAATCACGTTGGTTTCATAAAATCTTTTTTCTAATTATGGCTTATAAAAAAAATTCAGTCAAATGAACTAGGAATCTAAATCTGCTGCAATTTCAAGAAAAATAACAGCAGTCTTTTATCTTTATTTCTCTTTTCATAAGGAGAGAGGACAGAGAGATGAGAGAGATAAAGAGGAAAGTAGAAAATAGAAGGGATTTAGAGAGTAACATATCTCATTCCGAGATTAAGGACTGAGTTAAAATCTTAGCTTGTAATCAGATCAAGCCAGCAACAAGCAGAATCGAACTGACTTGTTTAGTTTCCTGAACTTTATTGGAATTACTATTGTATAATTTAAAAAAAAAATAGATAATGAAGCTCATAAAACAAAGCATCATATATTAATTTCCAAATATAATTAATAGAATGAAACAAGCTCATCAAGCAAAGCTTCAAACATAGCACAATTCGTAGAATGATAAAAATGTATGAATTAATATCAGGCTTCTAAATAGCTAGCTATAGCGGCGCTATAGCTACGCTATAGCTTTTCCGGACCATAAACGCTAAGCTATGAGATAAAATTGCGCTAATTCAGCTACGACCGCTATAGCTATAATAGCTGACCGCTATTACCGCTAGATGAGACCCGCTATAGCTACCGCTATGCTACATGGTTTTTTTTTTTGCAATTTATATGGACTTCTATACTTCTATTCTTATTTCTAATGCTACATGGTCTTCTACGATAAGTATACTAAACCAAACTATATGCTTTTATTTTTATTTGTGATTTATTCTATCGTTCTATATCGAGAAATATTCAAATACTAATTCTTCATTTTGATTACTCTTTTTATAGTATTCATTTGTAAAATTATTATCGTTCGTTTCAATTGAAAGCTGATTTTGATTATTATTATAATTATAAAATGTTTAAATATGTATATTGACTTCATTTACCTTATAAAATTAATTGCTCTTTGTCTATTATAATATGTAATAACATGAAGTATAAACTATTAAATAATGTTACTTTTTAGATTTTTTTTTTCCTTCTTATTTGCGTAATTGATAAAAAGTATAGACTTAGATTAGTTGTCATTTAGTTGTTACATCAATTCTCTAATATTGATTATGTTGATAATTAGTAGAAATATAGAATATAAAGTTTGAAAAGGGAAATCGCTATGTGTGATAGCTTCCGCTATAGCTACGCTATTCGCAATAGCTTTTTTTTTTGGTCTCCCCGCTATGCCGCTATAATCGCTATTTAGAACCTTGATTAATATTGAATAGAAAAACAAGTTGTAAATCCTAACCTTTATCCAGCTCAAACTCGTTTAATCTGAACCAAGTCTGTAAAGAGTTGGCTCGTTAACAACTCAGACTAATAATGATTAAGTTATTATGGAGCGAGTCACAAATTTAAAAGATATTTTGTAGACGTATTTTTGAAATTTCTAAAAGATATTCTTCTTGTGTTATGATATTATAAATTTTTGTTGGATTTATCAATTGAGTTTCATTACGGATCATATATACCTAAATAAAATATTTTTTACAAAATATGTAAATCACAAAATAAATAAAAATATTTAGCTATTGATTTTCAAAATAATAGTTTTATAATTCCTGAACCACAAATGCTCTGTTGACTATTTTTTTTTTTTTTAGGGTATGTTTGGTTGGATTGAGAATAGATTATTTTTGGAGTTAAGCTATTCGGAATAGCTTATTCGGTGTTTGGTTAGGTTAGAATAGCTAGAATAGTGAATTCAAATGTTATGTCTTATTAGAAAAAGTTATTTCTAAGAGTTTTGAGATTTTACTATTCTAATAAGACAAACAATAGCAATTCTTGATTTGACTATTTGAGCTATTATTATTTTGTAATCAAATATACCTTGAATGTTTATATATGACATTATTACTTTTAACAAAAATAAATAGTAAATTTCTTTATGCTGAAATAGAAGCAAATATCATAGCCCTTTCTCTCCCAGCCATCCCCCACTCCCCCTTTGCTCAGCCACTCCCTCTTTCTCTTCTCCCTGCCACCCCCTCTCATTTTGCCACACTGTACCGTAATATCACCCCTTTCTCTCTCAGCTTGGTGATCAACCTTCCCAATTCCCTAAACCCACAATGGAGATCGACTTTCCGATCCCAAACCAGTCTCTCACGAAATACTGCTTCTTGTCCCTAATGGAGGGTCATGAGAGATTGGTGCAAGACCTAGACTCCACAGTTCTACTCTACTCCACTGTTCAGGTACCAAGCCTAAATCGAATTCAACTTAAGAGAATTCTGGTGGAACGATATGGAGGCCGTCGGGCATCTTGGAGAGTGCGCCTAGTTCCCAAGGGCTTCCTCATTTACATCCATCTAGGCATGTATCAGGATGAGCTTCACCTAGATTCGCACTATTGGGAGCATCACAGCTTGATTCCCCAACCATGGCAAGCCCTTAACGGGTTGGATCCACTACCCCCCTTCATACAGTTCGTATTATCTGGATTTCCCAATTCAATTTTGGCACCCTTTCTATATCAGGCAAGCAGTGACGGGTTTGGGTTTTGTAAGGAGCATGCATCGAGACTGCATCTCCGGTGATGATTCCACCACTATCAGATTATGGCTGGACACCCCTGACCCTGGCCTTATTCCCTTCCAGCTGGTGGTTGGACATCAAGGCAAGTCGACAAACTGTCAAGTTCTGATGGAGGGGAGATTAGACATGCACTTGGATTTCCCCTCATCTCTACCCCCACTCCCTCTAGACTTAGATGACAATGAGGAGGAGAACCATCAGCAAGGCCTACAAACTGGTTCGACTCAGTTTGGACACCTTTACATTCCAACATGGCGAAGAAGAATTTTAAACATTCAAGTGCCTGCCGATGATCATGCGCACAAGGGCGCTCTGGCCACCTCCTCAGGGGGGCGACAGAATTGGTCCACTAATCTCTTAAGTGAGCCAGGAGCAGGACAAATTCGTTCAAACCTGGTGGGGGTACGCATGACTGGCCAGCTCAGGATGTTAGCCTCCCTACAGAACTACGCGACAAGGATAACGAATATCCATAGTAGCTGAATTTCCCAAATCACCCCTAACCTACCAAGAGGCTACACGTGTCCCCTTAATTCAAATGGTGACTCCAAAAAAAACTGAATCTCTTTTTGTCCCTTTTCATTCTAGTCAAGCGAAAATACAACCTCTCCCCCACTACAAAACAATTATGGGAACCTTCTGTCTTTTATGGTACGCCTAGGCTCAGATCACGTGCCCCCTCTCTTTGCAAATACAAAACAAACATCTCTCCTACCTAATGCCAATTCCAATTCCATCTTAGCTCCGTTTACCTCTAATCTCTCTAAATCCTCTCCTCTTAAATTACTCTCTTCCCAAACCCGTTACCCTAAAACCATCTCTCTAATCTCTCCTCCCTTTAATCAAAACAACACCCTACCCATTCTCCCCTCCCCATTCTCTCAAATAGTGGGCCTTATCAAAGAGGATGAAGCCCTAATACAACGTTTCATTGGTCTGCATACAGAGGACAAGCAAGGCCCAACCATTCGGGTTCCAGTGGGAGCAACCACTAGCACCGATTGGTCCCTCTGCCTCCTCTCTTATGTCATCTCTGATCGCACAACTATCGAGTCCCAACTGCAAATGGCCATGATGAAAGCTTGGGATGCTTATCCTAATATAAAAGTTCGCTCAGTGGCCAAAAATACCTTCATGTTTGAGTTTTCTGACCAGTCTGATTTACTAAGAGCTTTGCATAAAAGCCCCTGGACTTTTAAAGGGGACTTAGTTGCTTTTAAAACAGTCAAGTCCCATGAGGATCTCCATTCAACCGATTTCAAGCGAGTTCAACTATGGGTGCAATTTTTTAATGTCCCCATTAATGCTTTCTCTGAAGATGGTCTTCTCCTATTGGAGAATGAAGTTGGTACTCTAGTCTCAAGGCCGGTGGAAGGGTTCGTAGGGGGTAAGAGATTCTATAAGATCAAGGTGAGTGTTGACCTTCTTAAAACTCTGAAAGACAAAGTCAAAGTGACTCATCCAGTCCTTGGGGAGGTGGCTGCCCACTGTGTGTTTGAAAAGGTCAATCGCATATGCGTATTCTGCGGGCACCTGGGCCATGAATTACCCTCTTGTCCAGATCATACCAGGCTCTCTACTATAATACAGAATCCAGAAAATGAAGCCAAATTTTCGGGCCACCAACTCCTCTCCCCAACCAGAGGGCCCTGGATAACAAATGCCACCTTAATACCAATAGCCCAAATAGCATAGCCTAGACCCAGGTTGAAAAGACATTTTGACCAAACTGCTCCTCCACAACCATCCCCTAATCCGGACCTTAGGCAGTATGGCCTATATTACTCTATTTCTTCTTCTCTGGTGCATTTAAACTACTCTGCCGATGTTTTAGAGGGGGAAACAACGCAGGCACCCTCTTCATCCTCTTAAGAATCTCTCAAAAATCCGAAGTCAGTGGGGGCAGGTACCACTGACAAGGGAATTTTGAATATTTTGGCTTAGAATTGTCGAGACAGCGGGGGCTCAACAGTTTCTATACTCAACCGTTACCTCCAATGTATGGATGCGAAGTTTTCTTTTATTTCTGAATCAAGATGTGGTGTTAGAAAGGCTACTCAGAGAATTCAAGAGTTGGTGCTTAAGAACTCAATTATAGTTCCCTCACAAGGCAAATAAGAGGGGGGGGGGGTTATGGTTACTTTGGGATGATGCTTATGATGTTAATCAAATTTTGAAGAACTCCAATTTGATTGCAGCTAAGGTTAAGGGAAAAGGTCCCCAATCAAATTGGATCATTATCTTAATCTATGGGGACCCGGCTAGAACCTCCAATCCAAGAATTTGGGAACAAATTGACGAGATTATTGAGGAAGAGAATTTGTCGATTTTGGTAATCGGGGATTTCAATTCCATTGCTTCCATGGATAAAAAGTGGGGTGGGTCTCCAATTTTTAAATTCAGTAACAAGGCTTTCCGCAATTGGGTTAACGAATCGGGTCTAATTGACTTGGAACATAGGGGACCCGCATATACATGGTCAAATAAGAAACAGGGGAGCATGAACATCAGCCAAAGACTAGACAGAGCTCTTGGGAACCTAAATTGGACTATACACTACCCCAACTCGACTATCTATCACCTTCCGCTTTTCAACAGCGACCATCTCCCAATCTTATTAAGGCCAACCCCCTTTAAAAAGAATCCCAAAGCACCATTTCATTGTGAGAATTGGTGAGAAGGTGGTGCAGAAAACTGATCAGTTTGTGAGAAGGTGGTGCAGAAAACTAGCTCTTCATGGGAAAACATGCACTCCCAATTCAGATCAGAGTCGCAAGCTTGGGTGAAGAAGTGCAAATCACTAAACCAAATGCTCAAGGAAGTAGAGGACCAAATGGCAGAATTAAATGCAAGGTCGCCGAATTTGATCTCTAGAAAGGAAGAAGATAGATTGCAATTGGAGCATGAAAGGTGTCTTTTGATGAGAGAATCGTATTGGCACCAGAGATCCAGGATTAAGTGGGTGGTGATGGGAGATCGTAACACCTCCTTTTTTCATGCCTCTATGGTGACTAGAAGAAGAAGGAATCAAATCGGGTCTTTATTCGTATTGGGTACAGGGTGGGCTACATCTGAAGGAGAAATCAGACGCATTTTTGTCTCCCACTTCAAAGGCATCTACATAAAAGGCCCGACAGCCCATATCGGTTCGGTATATAGTGCAGCTTTGTTGGAGATTTTTCCAAAAATTCTGAACTTTATTGGGCCCTGTTTCGAGTTAATTCCATCAAATCTGAAAATTCACAAGGTTGCTACGTCTCTTGGACCGCATAAGGCAACTGGGCCTGACGGTTTCAATGCCCATATATTGTAACAGTACTGGGATGTATTTGAGCCTCTAGTTTCTGAAGAAGTGCGCCGGTTTTTTGTTATTGGGGTAATGCCCTCAAACATTCCCGAGTCTAATCTTATCTTAATCCCCAAGGTCAGAGACCCCTGTCAAGTTGGAGACTATCGCCCCATATTCGTGTGCAACGTGATCTACAAAGTCATATCCAAGATCCTAACCACACGATTAAAACCCTATATTGCGGATTGTGTCTCTTGTTGGCTTTTGGGAGCCCTCGACTTATCTGTTTGACTAGATTTACAAAACATACATAATTGCATTTTTACAGCTTTCCTCTTGAGTATCTGTGCAGGTTCATGACAAGTGAAGGACTAGTAATTACACATCAACGATGAATTAATACACTGCAATACAACATCATGGATGTGGTCATGAAGGCACAAAACACTGGATAGCTAAAGCATTAACTCAAGATTAAGGATAACGTATATGTAAGATTAGTAAAATAAGCTTGAGATTGACCTAAGTGAGGCCTACCGTTGTCACGGTCCAGTGACCGTGACTGGACCGTGACAACGGAATAAATAAATCCTGTACAAATCCTATGACGCTTAAAATAGTTTTAGAGTCACCGAACGCTAACTCTTCCAGAGGATTTTCGTGGTGGGAACCGTTGTCACGGTCATCTACCGTGATCAACAGTAACCACCGTTATACTCCAAACCACTCGGATTGACCTACCGTTGTGACGGTCCCCTGTACCGTTATAACGGTTAGCACCACTTACTTCCTTTTTATCAGCTCTCTATAAATAGAAGTTATACCAAGGTTTGGAGTATCACTCTAGCTGCCTCAAACTTCAATATTTTGTATTTACAGATCTAGAGAAAGCCGTTGTTGCTTGTGCACTCCAACTTCAATATACACAATCAATCTCAAGCTTATTCAATCAATCAACCAACTCCTAGAGTGATCATGCGTGATCGAATCATTTACTACTTCAAGCTTTGTGCTCACCTTGCAATCCTTGAAGTCCTTGCGATTTAGATTGTGTTGTTAGGGCCGTGTGACTTCCCAGAATAATTGTAAGGGCTCACCGGTTCCACCTTGTACTCCTTTCTCATTGGGTAAAGAAAGGTGCGACATCTAGAAGGTCATGAGCCCCAGAGACAGGCGTTAGTGCCGAACTCCGTAAACAACTCTCGTGTCAAGTGTCTCTAAACTCTACTATTTACTTTATTTACTTTACATTTAGTTTAGGACAAAGTTATTCTAGTTTCCGCCAAGAATAACTTATAGACACGCTATAATATTATAACTTAGATAAAAAAATATAAAAAGACCTATTCACCCCCCCCCCCTCTGGGTGCCTTTGGGACCAACATTTCTAGCTCCCAATCTGCTTTTATCCCGGGTAGAGAAATATCTGAAAATATGATTTTAATTAGAGAGGTGTTGCACTCTTTTAAATCCTCTTCTTATTCAAACCCGAATTTACCTAAGGGCCCCAATCGAAACGACGGCTCAAGCCTTTGATTTTCTGATAGAGGCGGTTTCCTCTAGACTAAACTCTTGGAAGAGTAAGATTTAATCAGAAGCGGGGATAATTGTTTTGATCAAATCTGTTCTACAAGCCGTCCCAATCTACTTCATGGCTACTATATTGATCCCAGCAAAAGTCATCAACAAGTTAAACGCTTTGATCAGGAAGTTTTTCTGGGTAAGGTTGATAAGCAGAGATACATGGCTTTATTGGCATGGAAGAAGATCTATGCTCCAATTGGATTAGGGGGCCTTGGTCTGCATGATTTATACATTATAAACAAGGCAATGTTGATGAAAATGCTATGGAAAATGGCAATGGGGTCAATGTTAGTTTGTAATAATCTAGAAGTCAATAATACGATAAATTATCATAAAGCTTTGTTCATGAATTGAATGTTTATTTATATATCATTTTGTCGCCTTGAGTATTATTGAATTTATTGATCATTTCGAGTTCATGACTGAAATTGTGAAACTCCATAATATAGATGATATATACTCTTAAAAAGTCACTGACTAAGGTAATTAGCAGGAACACTAATTACCGCGATAAGGTTAGTATGTGGATTAAAAGATGGTTAAGTTTTACAAACCACCTGACACGAGATGTCATTTTAATCACATAGATACATGTTCTAGGAACATGGTATTTGATAGACCCCGAATGAAACATTAAATAGAATTGTGTTCGTGTCATTTATGTTTTCATTCAGTGTCACGTTCTACAGTATGAGGTATTTATCGTTCCCACTGAGAAATATGTATGTGTGATTGTTATCCACCGCTGTCCGTAAAAAGCAGTCATAACGGTAGCTTTTCCATATGTATAGCTTAGCTGAGGAAGTGATAGTTTACCAAGAATACTATTTGTCCCTCGTATCTCTATACGAGCTATAGCATCACTGGGCCCCTTGGTAGAGTTAGATTATCTGCTAGCGGTATAATTACAA
Source organism: Carex rostrata (assembly GCF_964058835.1). Taxonomy (NCBI): domain Eukaryota; kingdom Viridiplantae; phylum Streptophyta; class Magnoliopsida; order Poales; family Cyperaceae; genus Carex; species Carex rostrata. Next base: position 12,330,355 of record NC_135919.1, read on the forward strand.
GAGTAATTATATTTGATAATCTGCTCAAGATCAAGAAAAGATTCAGTTAGCAAGGATGACACACATCTACCTTGAAACTGATCTGATAGCTATGAGACAGAAGAACAGACACAAGTAAATTGTTTACTGGATCGTGATATTGTACAGTACAGCATCATCTGTGTAATTGGATGGTCATGATGTGTTGCCAGATGCCACCCATGATTATAGAAGTTAAAACAGTTTTAATTCTATTTACCAACATAACACAGATCCTATTGGGTCACACCATATAGGAGTTAATCGGAGAATCTTATTGTGATTGATTATAAATTGGTTATGATCAATAGTAAGATGGTTATAATTAATTATACGTGTTATAATTAAATTATAAATGTTATGTAAAAATAACAAGCAAAAACATTGGTTAATTTATAAACGTGTGTGACACGTTGTATAAAAGTTAACCGGTTAATTTATAAATGTGCAGGACACGTTGTATAAATTACCGAAACAACAAACCACAAGAAAAATATATATATAATTGTTCAGAATAATTATACGAATATTATTTGTGTTCGGGCCGAGGGCATTCGGGTCTTTTCATATTCGTCCTTATCCGCATGACATGTCATTGATCCTATCCAGATGACATGTCATCAATCCTATCCACAAGGGCAAAATGGTCATTTCACACCTATGCCACCTTGCATGTGTAGAAACATGGAGAAGAGTGTGGAAGGGTGTGGAAGGGGTATTTTGGTCATTTCACAGATAAAAGGATGAGGTGTCAATGGCATACCTTGTAAATAGGCCGAACTTGGAGGGCATTTTGGTCTTTTGCAACCGACCCTAAACACTATAAATAAGGGTGGAGGGGTAGAGAGAAAATAGCTAATTCACTTGTATCGTTTCGTGCAGAATCGAATCGGTATTTTCTCTCTTTCTCGGTTTCTCTCTCAAATAGTGTTTCGGTTGAGAAAAGAAAGTTATACGTAGTTGACGTATAATCTTGCGGGTTGTTGTGGAGTATATTTACGGGATTAATGAATAGTGTTTTACCGAATTTAGCGGTATGTCAGTTTTGTATATTGATGAAACTGAGCAACCGAAAATTCGTGTTTACGGGTTTTTGTCTTTTCCCCATGAATAGTGTTTTTGCAGAATTCCGCGGTTTACGGTATTTCTGGCAGAAGAAATAAACCGCTCTCCGGTTAGTCCTGGTGGATAACCGATAGAGGTATCACACGTGTGATACTCCGAGTCGATTCCTTCTCTGGTGAGGCTCTACTCGCTCAGTCTGCATTCCAACTGTGATTTGGAAACAAGGTATAAATATGCTATATTAATCTATTTAATTGGTAAGTAGATTCAAGTTTTAGAAATCAATCATGGAGTAGATCTGTAAAAGGATTAAATTGGATTTTGATGCCAAAGGAATACTGAAGGTGGACCACCTTGGAAAGTTTCCTGACATACCCCGTTTAATCATGAGCTTAAGTTGGCTGTAGAAATTATTGTACTACGGTCATTCCGCACCTTAAGCCTAAACGGGTTCCGGTTAGCACCGCGTGAACCCCAACAGTCAAAGGCTTTATGGGCTCAACAACTTAGAGTAAAGTACTTACCCAGATGTCAACTTTGGCACAACAAAAGGGGTCCAGATGCACTGTGTTTTGGAGGGATTTATTAGCTTTGAGAGAGCATCTCCAAACTATGGTTTCATGGCAGTTAGGAGATGGGTTTACTTGCAGAATTTTTGCAGAACCATGGTTCCCTCTAGCACTATCTCACACACCTCAATCGCAGCAAGATAAGGTTGCAACAGTGAACTCTCTAATGGATGAGGAGACAGGACAATGGCGAGTGGATTTGATTGCATGAAGGTTTGGATATGCCTCTACAATGGCGATTATCTCCAACATAAGGCCACTAGCTATGGGACGGGGAGCTGACAGGTTAATTTTCTTACTCACCTCAAATGGCCTTTACTCAGTCAAAAAGGCATATGCATCCTTGTAGACAAAATTGAGTCGCCAATCAAGTAAGGGGCTGGAGGTAAATGACCAGAGGCTAACAAAGCTATGGAAGCATATTTGGCATGCAGGTCAAATGCCTCCCAGATTGCGAGTTTTCTTGTGGAAATTGGCTCATAGTGCAATTTCGTTAGGGAAGGTGATGTGTTCTAGATTGAGGATGGGAGACCCTATTTATCAGATATGTGGTCAAGAAGAGGAAAATGTCATCCATCTAGCGATGCTATGCCTGTTTTCCAGATCAGTCTGGCTTGGGGGGAGACTTGCAATTAGATCGGATCATTTTGGTCCAACTATCCACAGTGCCCTAATTAATCTAATGGAGATGGCCCCAGAGTCTTTGTGACAGGAGGTGGGTCTGACTATCTGGGCTGGCGGAGTAGAAATAACTTGGTTTTTCAAGGCAAGCAGTCATCTTTTCAGGGGTTTTACTCTTTTGTCACGCAAGTTAACACAGAGATCACAGTGGCCTCTTCAAAAGGTAAAGCTTTCACTCCCCAAGCAGGAAGTTCCTCTCAGAATGATTTAACTGAATTGCATCACTACTAGAATAATCGTTTATTGCATGACAACGAAAATGACTTGTTGCATGGCCTTTGGCATGCAACAAGCCCCGAAATGGCTTTTTGCATGGCCTTATGCATGCAAGTGCAACCATGCAAATGCCTTCCCACAAATAGTCAGTATTTACAAGGGCAGCCATGTAAAAAGTCTATTATATGAGACTTGTCATGCAATAACTAGCCATGCAACTACTTCGAGAGTTGACCAAGTTTGGAGTATATGCAAGGAAATAGAGTGCGGGTCCCATCATACTATTTGCAGGGAGCGGACGTGGGTCCCACCATAGTATTTGCAAGGCAAGGAACACGGGACCCACTAGACTATATGCAAGGATAGATAACGTGGGACCTACTTGATTATTTGCAAGGTTAGTTAACGTAGGCCCCATATGTTTATTTGCATGGGAGATGATTTTGTTATAACATGGGAAGAATATATAGTTATTAGATGGATGACTATTTGCACGGATATGATTGATTTGCACTTTTTGCGTGCACATACTTTACCAATATTTACATGGAAAATTCGACGTCTAAAATTAGCTACTTGGAGGCAAGAAAACATAATCCAATTTTACAATCCTCCTCTGTACCAATCTGGTACCAACCCAGTACTGTTTACCAATTCCCAAATTACTATTCAACAAAATTTACATAAAACACACAGAAGAATACATACATAGAAAACAACTAACAAGATAAGAAGAGTAATTAACTTCAATATATAACCAAAAGACTATAGTCATCATATATTTTTCCAACATTATAAAGGCAGTAAAACAACACCTTTCAAACAATTATCAAGATAAGAAGATAAGAAAAATAACTTCTATATATAACCAAAATATACCCACCTTTCAAGCATTAACAAAATAAAATAAATCCCCACTGAGTTTGCAAAATATACCCAAAATATTACCAAAATACTTCACCTTTAATATTGCCAACCACACTAGACCTCCCTGCTTCATGTTGAAGGTTGATTGGCCAACCAATCGAACATTGCGACATCATGTCCGGCAATTTCTTGCATATTCTAAGAACTCAGCAATGCTTGAAAAGGCCCCTGATTTGGTTGTATAGAACCAGCAACATCCTATGTATATCAAATTATTATATTAGAACATGTTATTGTTATAAAAATTATTTATGCAGTTGAAGCCTTTAAATAACTTATTATTATTTCTAACTTTGTACAAGCAATTGTTGGAATAAGGGAATGAGTTGACCACACTCTCATTTCGTGACTGAGCTAAATCAACAATCTATTGCTTTACAGGAGAGAAATATAGCACATAGTTACTATAAGGGCATATTATCTAAAGCCATAATTAGTCAAAGATAAAAAAAAAGGCTGTTTTTTTACAAAAAAATAATTTTACAGGATTATGAACACAGTTTTGCCCTGATTTGAAAATTCAAGTACTTACAATCAAAATGTTGCCATCCCAAGATTCCCAATCAAAGACAACACAAAGGCCAGTCATGAAGTTCTCTCTGCATGAAAAGAATTTCCATTTTATGTAAGAAATTACAAAGTAAAATATTAAAACTAACATGCAACACGAATGCTGAAATTATTCAGCTCATTTCAAATACTATGAGAAAAAATAACAGAAAAAATAATAATATAGGAAATTAAACTTACCACCAATTATACCTTTGAAGTTGCATCATTGACAAACTTCTCAATCTATACAAGTACATACATGCAGATATTAAGTTCTCATGTATGTAGGTATATTCTGTTTAACTTTAAGTCCTCGTATGGACAATCATCTACAAAAGCATACATGTAAATTAGAATCAATCTTAACCATAACAGTTGGGAACAGCCGTAAGGCCAAATTCATAAAATAAAATTCAAATTTAACTCATTATTTGCCAATCAAATTATACTCTGATCTATGGAAGAATGAGAGTGTTAATTAACTATAAGACACACCATCAAATTAAACTAATCGAGATCAGCCAAGGGATCAAACCTCTAACTTCCAAACAGGAAACCTAAAACAAAGTTCAGAGAAAAATAACTACAATAAATGATACAATGAACTACAAGTACCTCTTGGTCATGTAGATATCAGCCTTCTTGCACACAATGTTGGCGAATTTGCGACTTATACCCTTGATCATGATCTTCTACTTTCTATTGACGTTAGTTTTGACAAGACAAAGAATGCGTTGGAAATCTCCATTCGCAATCATGACACATCAACAAATTGATTTTGAAAAACACAATAAGTGATCGATGCCGGAGATCTTCTCTCACCCTTGTGATCATCTTTGATATACTTCTCTGAATTGTTCGCGTATTTATATGTTGGTAATTAAGCCTTGTGGCTTCTGACCATCCATCAAAGGCACGTTCTTTTTCTCAGCTCCCTTTTTAGCCTTCAATCAAAATTAAAAGTGAAGTTTAGCAAAAGGAAATTAAGGAACAACAAACATGAGTCAAAACGAACTAATGTTATACACGATCTTTCTCTGACAATCCAATATAGTATATGGACATGCTCACCAATATTGACCCCTACACAACAATTTTTTTCTAGTTTTGTGCATTACTGTACCTAATTTGGCCAAAATACTTAAGTTATATTTCCTCAATAAGATCATTCACATCAACCACACGATTTCTTCTATCTAATCCATGAAAAATGAGTCAAATTACACAATCAATTTTCAAGTTTCTGTCCAAAATAAATGATTTCACACAATCATACAACACAAGAAAGCATATTCTACTTATGATTTTAATTAAAAAAACAGAACCAAATGACTATTGCCTTTTGTTTCCAGTCTCACAACCTTGAAAAATTATGCCATCAGCGAACTTGAAATTATTTCTTCTTACTCAAAAATGTTACTAAAACCAGATAATCTGAAGCAACAAGTCAGGAATTAAGTTCCCCACAACTACACGCAATTAAAAAGAATAATTCAAAAAAAATATCATGGACTGTAAAACATTCAAATTGGATATACCTTGATAGATCACCCTTGTTCAGAGGCGAGAGAGGCAGAAAACTTGGAAAAGAGGCGAAAACCCTAGATCTGAGCTACCTCTCTTTGGGTGCGGCTGGGTGGAGTAGAGGGCGGCTAGGCAGAGGAGTAAGGGTGCGGCTGAGAGGAGGGGGGGTTAAAGCCTAAGGGAAAGTAGTGGCTAGGGTTTAGTAAGGAAGAGGAGAGTGAGAGATGAAAAAAAAATCTGGATAAAGAGGGAGCAGGAGATGATAACTTGTGAAATTTTAGGAGGGAAGTGAAAATTTTAGGATTTTGAGATCGCATTTGGTTAGGGAGTGGAGATAGAGCACATAGAGGAGAGATTTTGGAGTGATGAGTAAAAAAAAAACGCTACCCACAGATCAAAAGATAGAAAGGGTTTTCATATACTCTAAGGTAACGTAATATGTGTGTTTAGATCGAACTGTGTAATCATCTTCACGCACCACTATCAAAGAATCTATGCATTACCTATCGCCAGATCTAAACATAAATATTATGTTACCTCAAAGTATAGGGACTCCCACCCACAGCTATTCATGATGAATAAATCAAGACCGTTTTTCACTAATCGGACGGCATGAAAATTTACAAAACATGTGATAGGATTGATTTCAAGTCTGTATAATTCATGATAGTAAAAATTATAATTTTAAATTTTTTTTTATTCTGTAAAATTATAGTTTTTATTATCATTCCCATAATCTTTTAATTATATTGTAGACAGATTAGTGAAATTTAAGCAATTAATAAACTAATCCAACATTAATTTGTTTAAATGACAATAATTTAAAATGATATTGATCAAATTTATACTAAAAATATAATCCTAGAACATTTTTATTGCATTGTTAAATAATTTTGACAAATTAAATTGTATAGTTGTACATCATGTTGTATCAATGACTTATGTCAAACATATATGACCATGGAACATCAACTCTTGCTAGGTGAGTTAACGAAGGAATAACGATAAATGTCGTCCATTGGTCGATCGGAACCATTAAAATTAAAGAGTGTTCCACTAACTTCATTGTTGGTGAGTTTGATCTGATTTGACTTTCACTTACACATCCATCCAAACGATCGAATATAGCAAAATCGTAGGGCTATAAATATTACACATTGGATCGAAGCTTATAATTGTTGGAACTCTTTTTTTTTTTGTTATTAAGGTTCCTGGTACTAACTTGATCATTTTAAAAGAAATTAGGCGTCATTTTATTGTAGATCAACCGTTGAATGCTCATGCAGAAATCAACGGTCTGCAATCTTTGGCTCAGTTTGAAGAGGCTAAAAATAATGAAATTCTATAAAATTGTCAATATTTGTTATGATTTGTAAATATAAGATGTTAAAAACTAGTTCTTTTTTTTAGATTTTTTTCATATTTAATTCTGTACATGTGTTTAGAATCAGATCAGGGCTGTAAATATGAGCCGTCTGATTTGTGATGAAGTGTGCATATTATCAATGGATTCTCCATTTCATAGGCTATTTTCACTGTAACCTTTTGTGTCCATTCACTAGAACCGCTTGATAGCAGACTACTGTGTTTCCTCTGAGATATCTCATATTTTGAGTGACCGACGTGTCTGGTTTCCATTTAAGATGGCATAGGGGCTAGTAATATTTGAGCTCTTAGATTCGTACATAACGTATTTGAATGGTTGAGAGTTTGCAAAAAGTCACGCAACATATGAGATATCTAGGGGTGTACAACGAGCGGGTTGATGATATTTTATTAAAATTTGAATCCAACCCGATTACACCGGGTTAAAAAAATTCTTTACTTGACCCACCCATAACCCAACCCAACCCATCTATTTTTTATACGGGTTATTACGGGTTATGCGGGTTAGACGGGTTAAACGAGTTATAATTTTAATCGAAAATATATTATATACCTTTTTACTATTTTTTATTAAAGTACAAATAAAAGTGACAAACATAAATAAAATAGAAATAACGCTGCCCGACAAAATCGACCCGGAGTGCTGCTGGTACAGGCTGATGGCTCCATACTCTCTAATCAGGTATGCAACTTCACATGCTTTGTTGATGGTTCCTGGGATGAAGGGGGCCGTGCAGGCATAGGAATGTGCTTATTGAAGAATGGTGATATGGTCAAGTGGGTGTCAAAGGCTGTCCAGGCACACAGTCCGGCTCAGGCAGAGGCTCAAGCCATTCTAGAAGGTTTCAAAAATTTACAAGAATTGGCAAATGGTGAAGAGCTGGTCTTGTCAGATTCAAGGGAAATGGTTCTATCCATCAACGCAAGGCTCCCGAATATCTCTGACTGGAGGTCTTTTCTAGAAATTTGGCAAGCTTATATGATTGAGTCACAATCTAAATTCAGGGTTGTATACTGCAACAGGGAGCATGAGGATTTGATTAAGGCACATTCACTAGCAAATTTGGGTAGGGTGAATGGATGGAATAGGTATGGATGTAGATAGCTTTGAAGATTGTATGAATGAGTTAGTGCAAACCTACGGGCCTTTTGAATCAAAAATAAAAATGTGGTAAAAATGTATAAACGTAGATTTGAGACCGGGTCCGGATATAAACGGGTTATTAAGAGCAAATTTATGACCCGACCCAGAGTAACGGGTTTGTCAAAATCCAACCCGTACCCGACCCAGTAACATCTCAACCCGGTAAAATACAGGTTGGGTCGGACGGGTCAGGTGGGTCAGCAGTATTTTTGTACACCCCTAGAGATATCTCAGAGAATACAAATTCACCAGTAGACTCCCTTCTCAGACTTTCTCCTAATTTTGATCTCCCTTCTTTCTTTCTTTTTTGGCAATTTTCCTCCACATATTTTGATTGCTGCCAAACCAATTTTCTACCTTGAATTCGGCGACCAATGTTGGGTTGAATTATACACATTTCCCTCCACATTTTGGCAAACTAATTTTTGACTCCCTCCTAAATTTTTGAGAACTTCCCTCCACATTTCCTTCATCTCTTTCGTAAAAGCACCAGCGTTCATGCTCACCGGCCTCCTTCTTCGCCTCCTCCTAAACAAAAATGTCGTCTTGCTGCATTCCTTGATCATGGTAAGTTTATTTATTCTGTGCGCAAAAGCTATTTTGACAGAGAGGGAAACAACATATTTAGCAAAATAATTAGTTTATTTAGATTGAATTTTATTTAACAAAAAATATTAGCATATGATAAAGTTGTTGTCGCGTCATTTAATCTACTAATGAAGATTAATTATTGCAATTAGCTGTCAAAATTGGTTGTCATTATTGGGATCCATGTTGTTAATTTGGTTACGCTTCCCCTACGCTCACGAGGTGTTTGCTGAAATGCCCTGTTGAATCATTATTGGCTTCTACATGCATCTTGCCCCATGGACCCAGCAAGCTTAAGCTAGTATTTGGTTGGTTAATTTTTAAGTGAAGATAATAAAATGGTTTCATATTTTGTAGGTAATTGATGGTGGGTTTTTCTAAACAGATATATCAGACTTTGTATCTACCTAAATCAGTAACCCCTCTTTACCCCTTTCTTTTGTAATTATTAAATTCAAATTCATAAAATCTCGAAAGGCTTGAAGTTTTGAGTTGATTTTGTGAAATAAATTAATGCATTACAGGTGTTCGATGAGATGCTCAAACCAAAACTGTCAAAATTTGATTTACTTTTGCAAATAGTATGGTTTTTTAATCTTACCGACCACCTCATGGTAACCAAAACAATCAAGAAAGGCGCTTGAATTGAGTTGAGTCCCTTTTATTCTATATATCTTTGGCTCAGTTCCAAGTACAAGGAAAAAAAATATATACCAAATTTTGACTCAATCAAAAACAAGCAAAAATTACCATTATTAATTCTACACATTTATAGAAAAAGAAGATCAAAAACTACAGCTTTACATTTAGGATCAAGCACACATTTTCAACAAGCCACCACAATACTAGTCTGACTGTACTACACCACTTCCACTGGTACCATGTACCAAGATTGTACCAATCCCCTGTGCCATTTCTTATCTATGTGTAATTTCTTCAGCTGTGTCTGAAATGTAATAATTACTACTCGGAGAAATGGTCCCTACTACAGTACTTTACAGTAAGTCCTCTGTCTAATTGTACTTGACTAGACTGTGCAAAGTCCTATTAATGTTGGAGCCGAGACACCAGCCGATCTTAAAGCACAGGTTAGCAAGTCCTCTGTCTCGTTGTGATTGGTGTAATAGCCATATAATTGTGAAGGTGACTATATATGTATATACTATATCTCTTGGCAAGAATTTGAATGCTTAATGCAAGCATCCAAAACCTTGTACAGGAGAAATCCAAGCTATTATTATTGTATGGTATTGTGCTGGTACAATCCGATATCAGGTTAAACACATGCTAATCCTCCATTAACCCTTTTTCATTGTGATATTTCTAAAATTTGCATAGAGCCCTTTTTCATGGTCCCTACTACATTACTAATTGCAGAAATGGTTCAAGAATTTGATTGGAATGGTATGGCCCCTCAAGAATGTGAGTTCGAGCTAGTAGACGATACGATGTCGCAAGGTGAGGATGAGGAATAGGTCAACCAAATTGAGGAAAGTGACGAAGAGTTGGACGACCAAGGTGAGGATGAATTTGGTTTCTAGGCCCTTGATGCTTCCGATCAAGAGTTTTAATATTGGTGAATCAAAAGTTGTATGTGTGTTGACACATCTTTTGTAGAATTATTTTTATTCCTCCATTATTTTGGAAGGTTTGTTCTAAATGTAAGAATTTTAAGTTATCAAAGTATGAAATTTTTATATACTGCTATTATTCGTGCTGTTGTGAATTTTAATTAAAAGCTGCATTGAAAATGAGATATATAATAAATAGAAATGAATCTGTCCCCAGTAAATAAACTATTGCATGGCTAATCCCATGTAATTGTTTTGAACTTGCAGTCGAGACTATTTACATGCGACTGATACTGGACTATTTACATAGACCTTCAATAAAATATAATATAAACATGGGGTTAAGTAGTTGCATGACCATGGGATTAAGTAGTTGCATGGACCTTTAATAAAATATAATATCTACTAAGTGGTTAAGTAGTTGCATGGCAAGGGGATTGAGTTATTGCATGGACCTTTAATTAAATATAATATCTACTAAGTTTTTAAGTAGTTGCATGGACATGGAGTTGAGTTGTTGCATGGACCTCGAATTAATTATAATATATGACCTTCAAAACTTATTTGCATGGCTGAAGATCACACAGTTGCATGGTTGCACTTAACACAATTGCATGCGATACCTGTTACATGGGAATTCGCATACAACAAGTTTAAAAAGTCAACAAACGCCATTGCTTTTGCATGAGCCGTCTCTACCATGCAACAAATTGGTGCTGGGCATGCAAAAAACGATTATTCTAGTAATACATCCTGTCATTTGTTATTCGGATGGATCCTGGGCCTTTGGCTGGGTAGGCGAAGCAGGAATTATGCTAATGGATCAAGGCAACCTCATTGCCTACAAAACTTCCAGAACTATAGCCTGCTGTCCCCTACAAGCAGAGGTCATTGCGCTTCAACAAGGAATCAACCATGCAATCCAAATTGGGATATCAGAGTGCACCTTTCTAACAGATTGCAAATCTTTGGTGGAGGTAATTATGGAGATTAACCCACCCACTGATGTTGACTGGAGAACACACAAGGAAATTTTTAATATCTGGAAGAAAGTGAAATGCAACAAAGGCTTCAAATGTGTGCATATCACTAGGGATCAGAATATGTTGGCAGATGAGTTGGCAAAGAGAGGAAGAGTAACTGGAGAAGATTACATGGGGTTTTGTTTTCCAATGTTCAAACCTTTGTTTTAATCTCTTTTTCTATAGTTCTAATTTTAGATAAAATTTTAGTTAGATTCGGTTAAATAGGATGTTTACATTCCTAATGATAGAAATCAATAGGGGCTACAAAGCCTTTGTATCTTTTTTCTGATGTACTGTGATAGCCTACGGGCATGAAGTAATAAAAAAAAAATGGAAGCAAATGTAATTTTCTTTCTGGTTTGTCTAAATTTAACGATAATATTTCAGTTTTTATGTTAACAAGAAATTGTATGGAACGTATATATGGTTTATGAAATTATTTTATTCCAGAACTATAGATTTTTTTTTTTTTTTTTGTAGTTTGTCATATATGGATTTATAATTCTGTGCGGCCCCAGCATGCATATATTTTGTCTTTTGCCTAACAGTTGAAACGCCTACTAAAAATTATTGCTCGTATGAGTTCATTTAGCATGGAACCACTTGTATTAAATATCTTTTTGAAAGTATAGTCTTATATCAATCATTCTAAATGATAGTCTCAAGTGGGTGTGAATGCCCTTTTTTTTCTTCAAAAAAACAGAAACATATTTTTCTTTATTTTATCGTTAAAAAAATTCAACATTTCAAATTGTAATAGAACAAATAAATTGAAACTGTTAAAAATATTTAAATAGTTGAGATGAAGAAAAACGTGTGTGTGACATGGTTCCTTTGGAAAGAAAGAAATGAAAGAATTTTCAAAGGAGGAAGAAGGCCGCCAAATATTGTTGCTGACAAGATATTGGCAGAAGGTCAACTATGGGCATTGTATTGCTGAGTTGAATGAAAGTGTTGCTATGGTTTTTATTTCTGTTTTTACTAATTCTGTTTCTTTCTATTTTCTGGATTTCGGTGATGTTTTTTCTGTTTTTTTCTGGTATGTTGTATGTAGTGCTAGTTGTGTATGACGAGGCAGCACCAATAGCTCCTCAACAATGTATTAATTCCGTTCAATTCATATCTGGCAGTAACTGCCATTAAATTTTTCAAAAAAAAAGAGATGAAGAAAAACAGAAACGTTTGAGATGAAACAAAAACAGTTTTAAAAGAAGAGCAGCAGATGCAGATTTAGTTCGTCTCCGATTCGTTTAAAAAAATTCTTCTGGGGACCAGAATAAATGCAATAGCACCGCTCGATCCAATATTTACTGTTTTCATCAGGGTTCATTTATGAAGTTTTTGGATTGGATCAAATTGAATCAAAAGAGCAAAGATGATTGATTTCGTAGCCATAGGAAATAGTAACAAAGCATAATTTATTTCAAAAAAAAGAACAAAGCATAAGGTAATCATAAGCTAATTGTCCGAACGTATGTGGGTCCGATTATGAGAAATGCGTTCCTCAACTCCCAAGTTCGGCCCCACCTTGGTATTTTTTTATAGTAATTTATATATATACCAATCATTATTTCTTCATTCAAAAATATAATTATTGAAAGAATTCAATTAGGTTGTTTTCCACGAAATGTACTTTATTAATATTCTCATTTCTTGATTTAATTAATTAAAAAATTAAATGACAATTTTGTCCTTGCATTCTTGGACCAGTGCCGGTACCCTGGGCTAAATAAAATTCTGAATTGGTAGATTAGGTGTTAGCTTGAGACAAATGATTCATGGGACAGTTTCTAGAGCAGCTTAGATAATATACCAGTACCTACTGGAACTACAAAATTTGAAATCAAATCGAACAGTAACTCTGCTATTTCTGTTTTTTTTAATCCAACCGTTAAATTTTTTTCGAAAACGAATCTTAAAGTGATTTTTTTTCAGAACTTTTCTATGCACGCATTTCGAAACAATTCAATGACTAGATTTAGAAAAACAGAGATAGCAGGAACACTGTTCATGCACAAAAATAACAGCAGATGCGTATCCACAAATTTCAGCTTATATCTACAGTTCTAGATTGAAGTATACTGTCGAAGTATTTGGTCTAAGTATTCGCTGCTTGACCAGTACACAGCAATTGTCAGACAGTTTCAGAAAATCAGAAATTTATAAGAATATAAAAACATTAATCTGTATTATAATTGTCAGACAAATGGTAAATTTCATTGCCTAAGCATTTGGTCTCCAACAATCTAGAATGGTGCAATATTAATTTGAAGTAATGACAGACTGTCATTTCCTTTTTTTATTAATATTAATTTGTATTGTTAATTGATTAAATAAAGAAAAGAGATATCAATAAAATTAGTAGATGGAGAAAAAACTCTAATTCGAAGATTTTGATGGCTATATCTAAATTATGAAGTTTTAACGAGTATATATCTAAATTTCTTTTCTTTTTATCACCAAATTCTGTAAGGAAATACTAAATAGGTTATAGCCTTATAGGGGCTGGGCACGGGGTTGAAAGCTTAATATTTAATGAATTAATATGAATTAAAGATTCATTGTAATAAAATTTCGGACCCTAGCACCTAGCGAAATAATAGAATTATATATAGCCGTTTGTTCAAGTTAAATCTTCAATTGTTCATACTAAGAGGGAGCTAAATAGCAATTAACCAAGTAAATCTTTTTTATGCATATACATCTCTAGCATTATGAGAGTCACTAATCTAATGTGACAATTTTTAATTCAGTTTCTGGGATGTGAAAGAGTTTCTTATTTAGAAACTATATATATAGGAAGGTTTCTTATTAAGAAACTGTTTATAAACTTTATGTTGATCAAATGATTACCTCAGATTGTTTCTCATTTTTATTTTATTGTTGATGTGGTTTAATACAAACTCTAAAATTAATTTCAGAGATATGAGAGTTAGAAACTTTAGATATTCTAATTTTTATAAAGAAACTAATTTGAGTTGCTAAGATGCAGATGATAAACGAAATTTTTTGGTTTGCACGATCAAACTTTGTCAAAGAAATTATTTTCCAACTTTGTCCCGAAGTCCCTGTTCCCTCGGACACTCATGTTTTTTTGAAAGAGAAACATGAGGGTCTAGTCCTCAAATTTCATATATGATCATACCAGTATTATGATGTAAAGGTTTGTAAAAACTATTTACAAAGCAACACAAATATAAAAAGAAGAAGATAAAATCAAAAATAAAAGAAAAATTATTGTAACAGCTTCAGCATCTGTTTACTTCTCAGGAAACCAAAATCTAACTTCTTGTACTATTTTTCAAGACCTCGAACACTCATGTTATTGTAGGAAAAGAAATAAGAGTCTGGATTTAGTTCTAGCCGGACCAAAATAATCCGGTGCCTATTGTAAGTAGGGGTGTCAATGACACCCATTTACCTGTTTATCCTACTCGTATCGTATTCGATAAGACGGGTATGGGTAAGGTTTTTTTTCGTTAGTTTATTGGATATGGGTATGGGTAAAGATTATTTCGTACCCGTTGGGTAACGGGTAATTATATTAAATATATTATATATAAATATACCAATATTATATCCAATTTATTTATTTTTCTTCTTTTTCATATTGTTGTATGCTTCTATCAACGCTGGAGACATATATATCAACGAATTCATTTCCTTGTTTTCTTCTTTATTCATCGTTATTGCCTTTTTCTCAATTCTGCAAATAGAAATATTCCATGTTTCAAAGAAAATATATCATCACCTTATTTTCTGGCAATAATGTATTGTTTGGTCCAAATGAATAATCAATTAATGTCAGCTCAGGTGTTAGCGTCTGAATTTTGCATCACATGTCAGCTTTCTCAAGGTTATACTATGAATATATATATTTAATGAGGAGGGTTCAAATGCACCCTATTCTTTTTCTCCGTTTTTAAAGTCCGAATAGTCAATCCGAACCGTTAGATGCGATATATATATTAAGATGTGCTTGGAGACCAAATTTTACATTTTTTTTGGAATTTTTTTACTATTTATTAAGCCACTTTGAAAATCGCTGATCCAATGGTCCAGAAAATGTAAAATCAGCGATTTTCAAAGTGGCTTAATAAATAGTAAAAAAAATTCAAAAAATGTAAAATTTGGTCTCCAAGCACATCTTAATATATAGATCACATCTAACGGTTCGGATTGACTATTTGGACTTTGAAAACGGAGAAAAAAGATTTGAAAGATAGAGTGCATTTGGGTGCACAAAAATTTGGGTGCATTTGAACCCTCCTCATATTTAATAATTGAACGAGATGGAATGAAATGTTAGATGAAAGAATGTAACAAGTGACAAAATTGACCCTATGCTGTCCGAACCATTATATTAGTATTTTCGTTATTCGCCCACTACCGTTTCGTTACCCGTTAATCATAATGGGTATGGGTAGGGTAGGGGTAAGACAAATTCTTAACGGATATGAGTAAGGTATGGATAAGATCAATTCTTAGTGGGTATGGATATGAAAATGATTCCACCCTCCCCATATCGTACCCGTTGACAATCAGTTTGGAACACACGGGGATCTGTTTCGAGATTCATATCAGTTTAAAAGATTGATCCGGATCTACTCATTACACCTCAGGTATTGCACTGGATGTGAATTCTTGTCGTGCGGTCCCCATACGGCCATACCCATTTAATCATTTGTAAATCAAAACTAGCGTTTCCTTGGGAGGTGAAGCTTTGATTATTTTGATATATATTTCTTTGAATATTTTATCGCCCATCTCTATAAATCAATAAAATATCAAAGTTCATGTCCTTAAATTTATATGATCGTGTTATTAAAATGAGAAAATTTAATAGAATTCGTGCTCAAAAACTTTTGTGCAAATTTTTTTTGAACAAAACTCAATTCTTTCAATTAGTACTGCTTCGTATAGTCATAAGATTCACGAATAATTCATTTTTTTGTAATGGTGAACCAAACGCTAAATTATTTGGTTGACCGAACTTTAACCGAATTATTCGGAAATAATTCGTGAATTTTACAAACTTTTCTAGAATTTTATGAATTATTTGCGAAATTTTTCTGAATTTTTCCCATAACCTTTTTTCTTGTTTATTTGTTTCCTGTTGGACTGAGATATCTAGTTCTGATAATTTTGAATCATTTTTTAATTATATCCAAATTATTACTAAATTACGAACTTTAAATTTCGCCGAATCGAACTGAATAATTCATTTATCACTATCCAGTTTAGTCTATATATAAAGTGTTACATATTATACTAGTTAGTATATGCCAGATAGAATCATTCCATCGAAGTCAACTCCATAGTTTTCCGAAATCGCATCTTCTGACATACCTCATATTTTACGTGACTTTCTGGAATATCTGAAGCGTTCAAATACGTTCTGCACGGATCGCGAAGCTCAAATAATACTGGCCTCCGCGCTATCCCCGAATAGGCACCGAACACGTCGGTCAGGCAAAATATGGGATATCTCATATCTGAGAGGATTCGCACACTAGTTTTTCTAGGCGAGTTCAACTCCGTAGTTAATAATTAGTAAATTATATCTCAAAAAAGTAGAGGAAATGAGCAGCTCACGTCGCATCACCATCATATCATTCTTTCCCCATCTCCCATGGCTTCCCTCCTCACTCTTCTCGCCGAGCAAAGGCGCACCATTATCTCAATCCTCTCAATTTTTCTCCTTTCTTCCCTTCTCCTTTTTCTCCTCTCCAGTAACTTCGATCGTTTTTCGCCCTCCTCGTTTAGTAGCATAATCTCATCCTCCCCTTCGCCTTCCATCTCTGCGTCCCGCAAGCAGCTCAATTCCTCTCTTCCCACTCCTCCTCCAGTTCAATCAACCATCGGACCAGTCAGCAAAGAAGAGGAGAGAGAAGAAAATGATAAATTCAATTTCCAGTGGGAGCTCTGTACCGTGGGGAAGGGAGTGCAGGCGGCTGATTACGTCCCATGTTTGGATAACATAAAGGCGATTAAAGCACTCCAATCAAGGCGCCACATGGAGCACAGAGAGAGGCATTGTCCATCACCTCCGCCGCGGTGCTTGGTCCCACTTCCACGTGGCTACATGGATCCTGTGCTATGGCCTCGTAGCAGAGACATGGTAGGTAAGGACTCTTTAAAATCACCATCTAGTTTACTCATTTCCGTCCGATTCTTTCTGATGTTAGCCAATTGATCTCATGATTAAACAATCGTTTCACTTTTCAGATATGGTATAAAAACGTACCTCACCCCAAGCTCGCTGAGTATAAGAAGGATCAGAATTGGGTCAAAGTGTCTGGTAACTTTCTTGTTTTCCCGGGAGGTGGGACCCAGTTCAAGCAGGGAGTAAGACAGTACATACGTTTCATTGAGGAGGTACCTAATCAAAATTCAGAAGATTAGATCGAATCATTATATCATCGTAACAATAATTTGGTTTATTTCATTTTTATACTTGTAGATTCTTCCAGCAGTAGGTTGGGGGAGACATACGAGGGTGATTTTGGATGTAGGATGCGGTGTAGCAAGCTTTGGGGGTTACTTATTAGATCAGAATGTTATTACCATGTCATTTGCACCAAAGGATGAACATGAGGCGCAGATTCAGTTTGCACTAGAACGGGGGATCCCTGCTTTTCTCTCTGTAATTGGGACCCAGAAGCTTCCTTTCCCAGACAATTCTTTTGATATGCTTCATTGCGCCAGGTGTAGGGTCCACTGGGATGGAGATGGTATAGTTTCCATTCTGATTATTCTAATTTACCAACTGATTTAGACTAGTGGGATTTAATTTGGCTCTCTTGATTTACTTGCCTGACTGACAGGTGGTGCACCATTGTTGGAGCTTGACAGAGTTCTCAGACCAGGAGGGTTTTTTGTCTGGTCAGCAACCCCAGTTTATCGCAAAAATGAAAAGGATCAATCTGTATGGAGAGGTGAGTCAGATTCCTGTTCTGATAACCTGTTTTGTACTATTTTATTTAAATGGGACAAACTTCAGTTAAACTAAACAGTGTTTTTCATCTTTTCTCTGTATGCCAGCAATGGTGACTCTGACGAATTCAATCTGTTGGAAGACGGTAGTGAAATCAACCCAGTCAAATGGAATTGGAGTTGTGATATATCAAAAACCAGTCTCAAATTCTTGTTATTTTGAGAGGAAGGCAACTGATCCCTCTGTCTGTCCCAAGAAAGAGTCTCCGATTATACCTTGGTAATTTACATGACCTACATTCATCATGAAATATCCGTTCAAACTACTGATGCTCATTTTTTGCGAATTTGTAAGGTATTCGCCTCTTGATAGTTGTATTTTGCAAATCAATCAAAAGCAACCTTCTGAATGGCCAACTTCATGGCCAGAGAGACTTGAAAAAGTACATTCAAGTCTCCTGCCAGACGAAAATCTCATTACTGACAGGAAACACTGGAAGGAACTTATTTCGAATATGTATATGACCAATCTTGGAGTCAACTGGTCAAGCGTAAGAAACGTGATGGATCTGAATGCTGGTTTTGGCGGGTATAGTTACAAAAAAAAAATCTGCTTTTCTCAGATGAGACCATTATAGAAACAAGCTTTTCAATTTCTCCTTTGTTGAATTTTACTGAATCAGATTTGCAGCAGCATTGATTGATATGCCTCTCTGGGTCATGAATGTGGTGCCTGTCAGCGGACCCGATACTCTACCAATTATCTACAGTAGAGGGTTGATTGGAGTGTATCATGACTGGTGTGAGTCGTTTAATACATATCCTCGGACTTATGATTTGCTTCATTCCAGTAATCTCTTGGGGAATTTCATGACAAGGTAAAATACATGGTTTATTTGGCCCTGATTTTTTCTTAAATGAAGTTTTAGAATTATTACAAGAATTGCAACCTTACAAAACCCACCCTCTATTGTTATAATTGCAGAAAAATTTCTGAAATACCATCATTATAAAGTGCCAATTTGCAAAGCCACCCACTATATTGGTCTAGTTTGTACGTGGAACAATATTTCTGGTTAACATAATTTTGAGGCATTATTTTGATCTAGATGTTGGAACAATATTTGATTTTTTTTATTTTCTTTTAATATGTTCCATATTTTTTAGATGTGATGTCATTGAAGTCATAAGTGAGATAGACAGAATATTGAGACCAGGAAAATGGGTAGTATTACAAGAGAGCCCAGATATATTGAAGAAAATAAAGCCGATATTTCTCTCCCTTCATTACAAAGTCACCATTGTTAAGAACCAATTTCTCGTAGGTCAAAAGAGTTTATGGCGTCCATGATAACACGCAAAATCTATAGACTAGTTACCATTTATTGTGTTTTCTAATATGGAATAAGATTACAAGAAAAATAGCAGCAACTTGATAGTTCGATTCTTTTTTTCAGTTCAAAATGAGATAAAAGGCTTTGTTTTATCTTATCTTTCCTTAATCATTTAACTGGTTCCTTTACTATCTGCACAGGTTATTCTGTTGGTCAACTGATTTCAGTATTAATTCCAAAGTGTTTTACATTTTATGTTCAATTTGCTTGGGAAATCCTATTTTAAAGGTGAGGGTGATGATTCGCTAATAAACTCTTACACGGTCACCCTTAAATTATTAGAAATCACATTATAGTATTTGAGAGAATTGCTCCCGTGCGTGCATCAAATTTTTAATTTGCATCCTTTTATTTCTTAACCAAATAGTTCATTACCAGTCAAATTTGTGGCCTATCAGTCTAAGCAGGTAACAAAGTATACCATGAGCCTACTGTTACAAGAGAAAAACAATTGGGGAATGGGGCGCGGTACAAGATTAGCATAGTGTACAGGCGTTTGGGAATTTTAGCTTTTAGCTGTGAAGCTTTAGAACAGATACAGATACTGATTCTCTTCATTTTGATAGTATGCCTTGTTAGGAGCAGAGAGGTGATACATTGAGATACAGGTATGAAATAGAACAGATACTGATTCTGTCCCCATTTATTACTCATAAAAAGTGATTATAAGGCTATGGTACTTTGCAAAGTGCTGACTGATGCGTACAATGAATATATACTTCCAATTTCAAAGTCTAAACAATCATTTTGAATCACTCAACATGATTTCCATATGAAATGTACTTGGAAACCTAATTTTACATTATTATTATTTTACCATTTTTAGATCTTTAGATGGGACGATTCATAATTTTTAGATTGGATGATTTTCTACCTATTTAATAAAATAGTAAAATATTATAAACCAAACACAAATCTTCATGTAAATTTTTATTTGAAGATTATGTTGAACAGCTCAGATTGATTGATTGTTTGAACTCTATAAACGGAGATATCGATCTATAGCACAAACTACTCTGCACTTTGCAAAGTACCGTAGCCTCATTCTTATATAAATTAGATACTTATAATTTTTAAAAATAAAGATATATTGATAATTAATGGATAGATTATTGGGGGTCAAAATAGAGTGGATAGTGGTAAAATGATATCCATCCCGTTTTAATTTTCTAGATACAGATACAAATCATATATTAGATGGATACAAGTATAGATCGGATCAAATATTATTTAAAAAATACTAAAGTTCATAATATTTATCTAATTATAATGACAAATAACATATTTTTTTCATTATATATATTAAACTATATAGTATATATCTATTATTTAGATATGGATAATTGAAACGTAAAATTATATTTGTATTCATATTCACACAGATATTAAGATATTGGATATCCACATTTAATATATTGAATACGGATTGGATATTATCCATACCGTTTTCATCCCTACATATTATTAGTCAAAAATAGAAATATGATTTTTTTTATCGTGTTTATAGCAACTTTATATGCATATATGGAATATGAGGAGGGTTCCAATGCCTCATGTCTTTCATACGTCATCACACCTCATATTTTGTATTTTCATTTTCAAAGTTCAATATGTCGATCTAAACCGCTTAGTATGATATCCATACTTAAATATGCCGGGTGATGAAATTTTACTAATTTTTTAGATAGGTAGAAAATCATTTTTTTAATGGTCCAGATACAGTGATTTTGTACTTATCTTAAAAAATAGTAATTTTTTTTCAAAAATTATGAAATTTTATCCCCAAGCATATTTTAGTATAGATATCATGTTGAGCGGTTCAAATCGACGATTTGGACTTTAAAAACGAAGATATACAATATGATGGTTGATAAGGTATATGAAAGACATAAGGCATTGGCAGTGTAATAAAATGCGGTTTTATGTGGCATATATGCGGCCGCATATATGTTTGCGGTACTTAACCGCATAAAATCCTACTATGCGGATTTAATATGCGGATTAAGTCTCGGAGTGAACCAAAACCAAATGCAACCCACTTAAAATAATTTATTATTAACAAAATAAATCCAGATTCTCAAGATCCAAGAATATTCAGATCCATAACCCATTGTTTGAGTCCCTAATCCAAAAACATTCAGATCCAGAACCCATCTAGGTGCTATCTCTAGCCATTCCACTCAAGGTGTTATATAGCCTCTCTACTTGCTTCTTTATTGTTATTAAATGTTGTGGGACTAAATCATATACATAAAAACCAGAGTACTGGAGCTGCTGAGTGCTGATGCGCTATGCGCTGGATGCATCAATCACTCTCATCATAAATAGTTGTTATCTAAATCAGGGTTGCTTGTTGGGTCTGTAAATCATGTTTTGATTGATTTGAGAAATATCATGCAACCATTCATGTTTTTATGCTTTCATCCTTTTAAATATTATTATATTCACATTCATGCATGATTATGGATCTTGACTACTACGAGTTTCCTGATTTATCCACAGAAATACTAAAAACTTATTAAATATTTAATTGAAATGAGGGTGTCATATTAATATTTTACGAAAAAATCTGCATATATAAGTCTGCATAAAAATTCACATATGCAACCGTATAACCTTTCACATACTGCATAAAAACTGCATTTTAGAACATTGGATATTGGAATCTTCCTCGTGAAATATATTTGACCAGGGCGAGCGGGTCTTACAATCTTATCTTAGGCCCACATCCGGCGGAGTAGGCCCAACCCGGCTTATAAATCTACTCAAGACTAGTCTAGCTGAGCGCCATATCCTGGATAAAACTTTTTTATTATGATTTCATTATTTTCCGAATATTTTATCCTCATTAGTGGTCTGAAGCAATTATATGCCTTTGAAGTTTGAAGATTGTTAGTAAGCTTTATTTTATTTTTTTTCTGGTAAGAAAGAGAGACGGGGCTCTTGACAAGATTATTATGGGACATAAAATTTGCTGAAATTGTCGTATAATTTATTCTCGAATCTAAGGAGGAAATTTTTGATCCTGCCACTGATTTGATAGGACTGTCCCTGTCTGACTAAAAAGAGTGATAATAAAAGGTGTGGCTTTAGCATTTATTGTTATAGAAAATGACATGGAAAAAGAAAAGAAAACAGGAGACAGAAAAAAGGGTTCTCGTAAAGCAATGCTGCATTTTCAACTGTGCACAGTAGCTATCACTAAGAAGCCCGATGAAGCTCTACAAGCTTTCCTTTATTGGATTCTGTTTTTTTTGAATTTTTTTCATAAACCATAATTAATAAAACGTTTTTTAGGGAACCAATATGATTGATTTTTTTTTTTCAAAAACCACAAGGACCGTGGAGTTCTCACGGTCTCAAATTGTTTTTTTTTTTTAAAAAAACAGATTTTTTTTTTCAGACCGTGGGGTTCCCACGGTCTCAATTTTTTTTTTTTTTTATAAAACAGAATTTTTTTTAATTTTTTTAATTTTTTTGTATTAAAATATTAGAAATGTTGAATATATTTCTTTGAAAATAGATGAAATACAATATAATTTGATTTATTAGAAATACTGCAATAAATAACCCGGATCAATATTTTTCAGGTCGGGTTTTTCGCGGCTGTAAGAAAAATTAATATATTTCTTTATGTGTTATTAGAAAAAAATAAAAATGCTTAGATTCTGAGTTATTGATCCCGGTTCAAAAGTCACTTCTAGGTAATTCAGAAAATATTGTGATCCTTCTAAGACATTTAATTTATAAAAAGTTATATCTATTTTGAGAATTCTTTTTGAATAACAATCATTAAATAACTTAAAAGTTATTATTTTTTTCAAAAATAGATACAACTTTTCATAAATTAAATTTACTAGAAAGATCACAATATTTTCTGGATTACCTAGAAGTGACTTTTGAACCGGGATCAATAACTCAGAATCTAAGCATTTTTATTTTTTTCTAATAACACATAAATAAATATATTAATTTTTCTTACAACCGCGAAAAACCCGACCTGAAAAATATTGATCCGGGTTATTTATTGCAGTATTTCTAATAAATCAAATTATATTGTATTTCATCTATTTTCAAAGAAATATATTCAACATTTCTAATATTTTAATATAAAAAATTAAAAAATTTAAAAAAATTCTGTTTTATAAAAAAAAAAATTGAGACCGTGAGAACCCACTGTCTGAAAAAAAAAACTGTTTTTTAAATAAAAAAAAATAAAAATAAAAATTTGGGTTTATGAAAAAAAGCCTCACCCCTCCGCGTTCGATAAGAGAATAAGAGTACATATTTGTTCTTTTATTCTGACCGTTCTGTTTTTGTGAAAAAAGAAGCAATTTCACACGTCCAGTCCAAAACTAGTTAATTGTTTTTGTCGGAAACTTTGATCGTAACTGGCGATGGCAATCATAGATTTAGACTCATTCCCATCAAAATAACTGTACCAACCTCATCTAATTTCTGATTACTTCTATGATCTTTTACGTTTAATTTTATTTGATCTACAATGCATAGAACTGACGATGATAAAAACAAAATTGTAATTTTAAATCCTGACCGTTAAAAAGAAATCTATAACAAATTATATTTATGTGATGCATATGATGGCTCTACCTCGTTCATTCACTCGAAAAAAGCAAATACTTAAAAAAGTTAAGCTCTGCCCTAATGTTCTTCTTCCCCAGATTTAGGTTTTTTTCATTATGTTGCAGGCGACTGAAAATATGTTTCTCTGGACATGACGGCACGTCTAACCAGGGTCAGAGCCAGACCCTAGAACTATAGGCGTCAAACAAGAATGGAGGTCAATCATTTAAAAAATTTATATTATAAATGAGAGTCAATTTTACAGTATTCGTAACATTTTGATCTAAACTATACATAAAATCACATATACTGATATACATAAATAAAATTTGAAAATAAATGGGTGTCAATTGACCCCCATTTGGTGTTACTATACATCCGCCCCTGCGTCTAACATCGTGTTTAGCTTCTTAGTCCTCTGCTATGTTAAACAAAAAACTAGTAAATTTCATGTAAATTTCTGTTTCTTAATAAAATTCCATAGTTTCCCCCTCATTAGTAAAATATTTGTTTAAGTAAAACAACAAATAAATATAATTTTAAAATTTAAAATAATGACCTTTCTGAATTCAAACTTTTCATTTCTAAAATTCAATAATCATCCTCTGTATTTCCTTCTATGTACGGAAACTCACTCTCTGTTCCGGTAAGTAAACGAAACCATCTCTACCCACTACCATTGTCTCATTGTGCATCATTCCAAAATATCATTTATGATGTTTCTCTTATATTTTATAAACTTAGGTGACCCACCAATATTCTTCACAAGTGCTCATGACACCTACAAAAGAACCATTTTTCTTTGTCTATTCTAATCTTTTTTTGGAGTAAATTGTCTATTCTAACTTTAGAATCGATTATGCTGACTAGTGCATTTTTTATTATATATGTCCAACTCCCAACAGAAAGTATTTCACGTACATCAGCAAGTGATCATCCATATCTAAATTTATATAATTGCATCTTGATTATTTAGGTTCTGTGTATATATAATATATATAATGTATAAGATCGAGTGTAGTTTTTTTTTTTAAATTAAGTGTATTAGTATAAATAGGGTCGGTCTATACCTGCACGCATATATATATAAATAGGTCAAAACATCTGCACTATCTGCACTATATAAATAGGTCAAAACATTCTTTCAAAATAGCTTTAATTACTATATGATGTCATAATCCAACAATTAAATAATGTAACAGTAGTAGTAGACTCAGATGCTCCTATATATTATAATATACCTCAGATTATATAATTCATCTTAAGTCTGACCTGGTATATATATATATATATATATATATATACTAGTATCATACCCGTGCGTTGCAACGGGAATATATTATAAGATGTAATAGAATATGGAGAGACTTTTTGTTGACATTAGCTTGTTTAACTAATACGGACATCTTTTTTGTAAATGTAGCCTATTATTTGTTTTATTTATTTTTAGCTAATTTGAGCATGGTATCAAAATTGAAAATATATTTAATGTTTTTCATAGCAATATTGTTGAGATAAATTTCAAAATATTTGGATAGTTATAAATTAATTAGAATTAATCAAATTGAAATGGATTTATTCAGATTGTGCAAAACATTGTCCATAAGCGTATTCTGTCTCATCGTGCAAGATGGAAACGCAATCAAGATAACCCGGTGTTGTTGCTCCTTAAGTAACAACTAATGATAACTCTGTAATATCCAGCATAGATCAGAATTTGATAAATTGAGATAAATGTAAAATGGTTGAATGAGAGAAGAAAATAATTATATATTTTCTATTCTCTTTTTGGATGGAAAGATGGAACAAAATCAGTTTTTATTTATGCTATATTCTCTATCCTGGGAATGAAAGAGAGATGAATTTATATAGTAAACAATTAATTTAATTTAGTAAAGGGAAGAAAACAATTAATTGAATTCAGTAAAGGAAAGAAAACACATCCAAAATATTCGGTAATTAAAAGATCATTAATATCTTAATGAATCAAAGATTAAAAGGAAGGATTTGAACAGAGAAAATCGGAACAGGAACTTATATACAATCAAGAGGTTTGTCCAATTGGCAAATATTTAACAACTATTCAATTTTCGGTTTAGTCCCTCAAATTAACAAATATTACAAATGCTAATAAATTTTGAGTTTCTCAAATACACTTCCAACAAATATGTATAGAAACAAAGAAAGAGAAATAAGAAAATAAAGAAAAAATCGATTTCCATTGTGATCCGTATAGAAACAAAAAAAATATAAGAAAACGGAAAGTGGAGTCTGCTCAATTGAAGAGGGAGAAATAAGGAAACAGATAAATATATTGCTAAATTTTTGGAGTCTGCTCAATTTTAATTGTAACATATCATGTAGCAGTACGTGTGGCGAGTATGTTTTTAACTAAATTTAGACTTCTATACATAAAACATATGCATTTAATCAAAATAAGACAGATTATGTGATTGGAGGGATGAGATTAAATCCGAAATTTCATCTTTCAATCGTAGCCGTTGGCGGATCGGACATCCAACGTGCTTAATAATAGAATGGAGATATATAAAGGAGGTAAAGCATGCCTAATCAGGAAAGTATTACAAAACTAGCCGTAATGATGATTGTATACTGCACCCACAATAATATACAGCGCGTGGTTAA
Source organism: Carex rostrata (assembly GCF_964058835.1). NCBI lineage: Eukaryota > Viridiplantae > Streptophyta > Magnoliopsida > Poales > Cyperaceae > Carex > Carex rostrata. The sequence goes on from NC_135919.1 coordinate 12,357,181, forward strand.
GGCGCGCGGACACAATATAGCTAGTGAGGTCACACACATATATCCAGCTATATATACTAACATGTTATAACATATATACGACGTGATGACTGATGACGGACATATATGACCGCTCATGATTTTGAGGAAAGATATAACTTGCAATTTGTTTAATTCACACCATGTTACAACGGACAGATCGATTGATATTTAAGGTAGAACAATTAATATGAACAATTTAATACAATCTTCATAATCAAATTATTCGGAGACCAAATTTAAATTTTAAATAAAAAAATTACTATTTATTTTTTATTTTGATATTGTGGACCATCTGAAAGTACCGACTTCTTACCTATCTAATAAAATTGTAAATTAAAAATATAAAAGAGTGAGTGAAAATGGAGCGGATAGTGGTAAAACCATATATATATATCCACATTTCAAAGAGCGGATACGAATACAGATACGGATAGTAAACGAATGTCAAAAGATAAAACCAAATTAACCTTAAAATGATATGGATACGAAGCAAATAATCTATAAATATGGATTTGAATACATATACAAAATGAATAATTGTCAGATAAATGAGTTATATTAACTTTAAGATATAATTAATATTTAATAAAATATAAATATGAAAATAAATGAATAATTGTAAGTTGATGAAGAGATTAATGTTGGAAAGGTGGGAGATATTCCATTGATATAATATATAAACAAAATAAAGAAGTACTAACAAAAGATAGTGTGGTGTAGTCAGAGGCGGAGCCAGCATGGATTAGGAATAGACAACCGCTTACTCCTGAATTTTGAAAATTACCTATAAATCCGTATAAAATTAGATCATTGCCTACCCCTATTTTGGTCCATTGTCTATCCCCGCCGTGATTCTCTTCTAGTTGTGACATGATTCAGTCTTTTTTGTGTCAATTTTGAATTTAAACAAAAAAAAAAGTTTTGTTGATTTGGAAAAAAAAGTTAAGGAGACTCTTTCGAGAAGAAAAATAATTAGATACTTCTTTTTAAATAGACTTAGCGTATTGGTCCATTAAGTATAAAAATAGAAATAATTATTGATTCACAGATAACCATCAACATCTATAAATTATTTGGGCCTTAACATTCAATTCAGACCATTGTATCTTGCTATTTGATGATTTTAACATATAGTGAATTTATTTATTTCTAAACTATCACAAAATTATCTTAATCACAAACGATAGTGAAAAAAAAAATTTAACATGACTTTTTTTACCAAACTATTTAGAAATAAAAAAAAAACTCATTTTTAAGCAAGGGTGCATTGACAATTTTATTTTTATTAAAATATAAAAAATTAAATAAAAAATAATAACTATTTTTTAATAATTTATTTTTTGTCCACCCCTGATAAAAATTTTGGCTACGCCACTTGGTGTAGTGGTTTGAAGCTTGAAGCTTTTGTTTTTGAATATTCCATGAAAAGCATGTCATTTTTTATAATTTAATTATTTTTAATGTTATTAATAAAATTTTCGGTTGTGTTTTTTAGGAAATCCTGAAACAATTGATCATTTGTTTACTCATATGTTAAATTATATGGTTGTAGATGACTAATTATAATAATTTTACTTTTCATTACCATATATACTTTGGATGCATTATGACTTGTTGACATACCGCTGAGAGACAGATTATAGAGCAGTTTTATAAATTATTTGGTTTGGGAGAAATAATGTTTGTTTTATAAGTGTAACTGGAAAATCTCCCAGAATTAGTTTACATAAAATTATCTTTTTAGCTTCATTTTGATGTTAAAGTAGAAAATATGAGTTTTTATTTTAAACTAACCCTAATTAATTTTACCAAATAATGTTATGGAGCTTACACTGTAATTAAGTCAATTCAGATCAAACAGAAATGAGAGAGACCTGTCTTGCTCGGTACGGAACCGAATTATGGATCCAGACCTGTCTTGCTAGTTTTGCTTTTGGTTTGTATTAATCTATGTATTTGTGGTAAAAGATTAAAATTAACTATGTCTGGAATTGTCTCAAGTTAGACTTGTTTGAAATTACACTTTAAGATGTAGGAGGTAATAGATGATTGTGTATCCGGTACCTTTTAGTGTTTATTTAATAAAATCGGTGCAATATCCACTTTAATCGGAAATATAAAAAAAAAAAAAAATCAGAGTTATAGTTTAAACAAGAGCGCTCATGTAATAATTGAAGATCCAAACTTTGATAAGGCAATATCACCATTTCATATGGAAGCAATGGCCCTTCTAATTGCAATAGAGGGAGCAGTATCATTGGGAATAGAGAGTTGCAACTTCCTCACCGATTCACAACTGCTGGCTGACACATTTGATGTGAAAAGAAAGCTACAACCGCTCTGTGCAGCCGATTGGCATTCATACTCAACACTAATCAGAATCAAGCACCACCTGAACCGCCAACGGTCTTACTACTGCTACTACATCCCAAGAGAAGAGAATCATCAGGCTGACAAACTTGCAAATCTGGCACGAATACAACAGCTCAAAGCTGTGGGTTTTACGTTTCCCTTATTCCCTTCTCTATAGCATATAGAACATGTATAGGATGTGCATTGCATAGGTTCTCTTTAGGTAGTTTTTTCCCTCTTTTGTAATAACTATGACTATGCTGCACCCCTGTAACAGATGTTTGATGAATGAAATGCACTCGCCTAAGGGCTTCAAACAAAAAAAAAAAAAAAAAAAATTGAAGATCCAAATATCCAATGATGTGTCCAGATAATAATAAAAAAATCAATGATGAATTATCATCATCATCTATTAAGAATCCAATACGGTATTACCTATATAAATATTAATTACCGTACAACACGCACCATCACATGAAATAACAGAATTTTAAAATGAAGCCAATTTGCATCAGCAAAACTAAAGAGCGCACGGCAAACCAAAGGAAAGACAAATGATTTTAATCGAGTTGCTTTCCCCAATATATCACCTTTTCGGAAAAGATAACGAGGTGTGATTGGATGCACATAAAGCCAAACTCGCCACCATAATTTTTAAGTATATATTCCTTTCAAATCATATATACATAAATACGGAAATTTTTTATTCATAGAAATTGAAAAAAAAAGATAGAGAGAGAAATAGAAAGAGTGCAAGTTTTGTAATATTGATAGAAAGATCGGTACAGATTTTATCGATTATAACAATCAAAACAGTTAGGATAGGCAAAATCTCTACCCATCCTAATATATTCTGGATTTTTTGTGACACCGTCTTCAAAACAGGAATAGCAACAGATCAATTCTTGATCTTCTCAGGTACCGTCTTCACAGAAGATCCAAGATAAGTTAAGATGGGTAGAAATTATGCCTATCCTAAGTGTTTTGATTGTTAGGATCGATAAAATATATACCGATCTTTCTATCAATATCACAAAACCTGCGCTCTTTCTATTTCTCTCTCTACCTTTTTTTTTTAATTTCTATGAATAAAAGATTTCCCATAAATACATTGGCCTACATTCTGACTTGTGCCAAGTAGAGCTCGGACATGACTGGAGTACTGGACAGTGCCTGTCATTAAGAATAAAGAGAGGGTCTATTGGTCTAACGGTCTCGAGTCCCCAACTCCCCATCGTCTGCATTGGTTCAAAAGAGCATCTTGAGCTAGAGTAGGGTTAAAATGCACCATTGTTTTTTGTCTCAATCATGCTCCATTTTTATATTTCTGTTTACAAAGTTTAAATAGTCGATCCGAACCGTTCATCTTGTTCTACATATTAAAATGTGGTTAGAGACCAAATTTTATTTTTTTTAGAATTTTTTTACTATTTTTTTAGATAGGTACAAAATCACCGTTTTTGGATGGTCCACATGTATTGATTTTGTACCTATCTAAAAAAATAGTAAAAAAATTTCAAAAAATATAAAATTTGGTCTCTAAGCACATTTTAATATGTAGAACAAGATGAACGGTTCGGATCGACTATTTGAACTTTGTAAATGGAGACATAGAGATGGGGCATGGTTGGGGCAAAAAACAATGGTGCATTTTAACTCTACTCCTTGAGCTAATACATCTTGGAGTTAATACATAGGCGGGTCTTTAATATTAGTACGGATTTAATTTGCACGAATCTTAAAGCCTATCAGACAGTTCAGAACTTCAGATACATTAACTCAAAAAAGATTCCTTTTTTAGTTAATGCAGAGGATACAAATTCAACGGTCTCTAATTCTTATCAATTAGATCTGTACTGTACTACCGTCTTACTATTAATTAATTAAAAAAACAGTGGCTATTATTAAAAAAAAAAAAAAGAGGGACAGAAGACCTCTCATTTTCTATGCTTCAAGCCGAAATCAATGTACACAGTATTTAAATTATACTATTCTAACATGTATTTGTATACGACTGAGGCTACGGTATTTTGCAAAGTGCGAAATAGTCCATGTTTGAAACCAATATCTCTCTTTACAAAGTACAAACAATCAATTTGAAGTGATTTTCTTATAAAATTGTATTTGAAGACCAAATTTTATATTTTATAGAATTTTTCACTATATTTTAGATAACTAAAAATTCATCTAATCTAAAGATTTTTGAACCATCCAAAAATAGTAATTTTCTATCTATTTTGAGAATATAGTAAAAGAAAATTAAAATTAAAATTTAAAATACGGTCTCCAAATTAATACTTTTTATGAGGAGATAATGATGAGCGGTTTGAATCGACAGTTTGAACTTTGTAAATAAATATATAGATCCATAGCATGGACCGATCCGTGTTTTGTAAAGTACCATAACCTCACTATATAATTATACAATTATGGAATATGTTTATACGAATGAAAGTGAATCCTAAGAAAGTTATTTTATGAAAAAAATTGAAGCCCTATTTATATTTTTGAATCGGATGTTGATACTATTATGTTACAACATACATTTATATCAGTGAAAGTAGACAATACAATGTTGTTTTGTTAAAAAGAAAAATAAAAAAAAACTTAGGCTGATATATATAATTTTGTATCATATATATATACTAATTATTGAATATCTCTGTCTATAAATATATTTGGTAATTAAATATCTTGTACATTAACTGTAGATTTATAAGTTTTGCCTAAAAAGATAAGAAATGAATGTTGAACTTCCAAAATTTTGTTAATAAAAGAGGCACATAGTGTTGCAAGTTAAAACAACAATATATGTGTGAGAGATGAATTCCGAAAACGAGAGGAGAACAAATAAAAAAATTCTCAACAATAATGATAATAGTAACAATTAAAGACAAAAAAAGTTTAATAATTTTTGAATCCAGGACACAGTTCATGCTCAGAGATGTTTGGGGAAGGGGGGAGGCCCGGGAGGAGCTAGCAATTAAAGACAAAAAAAGTTTAATAATTTTTGAATCCAGGAAACAGTTCATGCTCAGAGATGTTTGGGGGAGGGGGGAGGTCCGGGAGGAGCTAGCTAGGTGGGGACAAGCAAAAGATGAGCAATTCATTTTTCTCTCTTTTCTTTTCGTTTGCTTGTGCTTCTACTTCAAAAGCTTGGGTATTGGCCAAGACTTGGTCTAGAGAGAATCTCTAGAAAGAACTTGGAACTGTAGCTCATCTGAGCAAACAGTGAAGGTAGTCCCCAGATCACGAGATAGAGCAAGGACATTTATTTATGAAGGTTGAAAGCGATGTGTAGGTAGATTTAAACATAGAATAATAATAATGAATGATTAATTCATTATAGAAGAAGGCAACCCCCAACCCACACACATAGGAAATAAAGACAGCTCGAAAAGAGAGAAAGCTTTCAAGAGACCTACATCCTGGGTCGATACTGGATACTACCAGTCTATAATAACCTCAAGCCGGGATACCTCGGATCACCTGGTCAAATTTACCCCCACTGAATGTAATTGAAAATTCAGAAAAAGTGCGCCTCGGATCAGATCCTTAAATTACTAAATAAGACCCAATCGGAGTAGCGCACTGTGCTTAATTTATCTGGGTCAGCCACTGAGTTATGATCAGAGAATCAATGGCTCAGATAAAGAGGAGAACTATTACCAGTAAGGGATTGAGGTACCATAAATTACAAAAAGAAATCCGTTTTTTATTTTATTTTTGATGAAACAAGAAATCAGTTGAGAGAGAGAGAAAGAGAGTACCTGTGTACGTGTTGTGTATCTATTGGCAGAAAAGTGCATTGCGAAGAAAAGGAAGAGAGGACTTGTTTTCTCAGTCTTTCACTCTTTCAGAGTTCGGACTAAAACAGGAGGAGAGAGAGAAAGAGAGAGACAGACACACGTGGGGAGAAGAGGCCATAAAAATGAAAATTGATTCAAACTCAATTGGCGTACAACAGAACCTGATCGATCGGTCGGGGACCAGTAATACTTCATATTAATTCTTATGCTTGTTCTTTTCATGACCCCTCACTTCATGTCATCTTCCATAAAAGAAGTGAAGTGAAGAACTAAAAATAGCGACGCAGAAAAGGAAAGATTTGAGCACTAGCGCCAGAGTTCTTCTTTACTTCTTTTATTTGGAGTGAGAGAACTTTGGTGCCCTGATAGGTTTCAAACTTTCAATTGCCGGGAATAATGCTTAGTCATTATCATATATAAACTTGTTCATATAAAAAAATAAAAAATTTTGTTGTTTTAATATAGGCAAACACGGACGCCAAGGGTAATGGAGATGGCTTTAGACTATTTACTTAATTTAAATTATTGATCGATTGGAGAGGAAGTCATTTATCTACTAAAAATCTAAATCTGAAGGAGAGAGAAGACACTCCGTTGTTATGAACTTATGATTGATAAATTAATTGGGTCTTTCTTCATTGAGTAGCTATGTTAAATAAAAAATAAATAATATTGTGTTTTTAGTAAGATAACTTATTGGGAAGCACAGCATGATGCATCAATTCCTCTCTCATGGTGGCATGCTAATTATTAATTAATTATATTGATGCATGGACCGAATGGTTTTAGAACATTTCCCAAGCTAATTAAGCACGAGCTTTGAAACAATAAAAGCCAAAGAAGTGACTGCATCTCTAGCTAGTCATTAATCCCAAGAGAATGTAAAGACATGTCAGTGTAAATTGTGGTCCATAGCCAAGCTAGATATATATATGCAGTGCAGAATGGTTCAATCAGATAACTGAACTATCGTCATGTCATTTTTTATATTTTTATATAATTCTTTTTCCTTTTAGTTTTCGACAACCACATCTGCCTTGAAAGAACTGGCAAGCGAGAATGCAAGGCTTCCAACAAGAACATGAACAGTAAAGCTTATCAAGATACTAATTGCTCAATTATCTCCGTTCGACCAAAAACCTCCAAGTAAAAACAAGAATCAACAACAAAGCCATACGATTGATTACCACCTACAATTCGGAAAGAATAATTCAACAAAAACAGAAGATCAATAATTAACAAAGAAAAGGAAAACGAAAAAAATGAGATGAGAGATTGAGCTCGAGATCAACTGTCAGAAGAAGATCATTCGAAAACAATATAGAGATGAAGAGATAAAGACCTATTGCATCTATGCGAACTAATTTTGAGAACTAGCACCACCACCAGAGGCCTCTCCTGGTGCCGCTACAGCAGCGGAAGATGAAGATCCGCCGGTAGCAGCACCAGAGGAAGATCCACTGCCGCCACCATCACCACCTCTCTTGCGCTTCCTTACCTTTTCATATGGAATCCCCCGTGCTTTCGCCTGAGCATCGCGTACCTCTCTGAGGTAGATTCTCACAGCACGGGCCGCAAACGGATTAGAATCAGGTGCACCACCATTCTCCTCATATGCAGCTCTCAACCGGCCGATGAGTGCATCGAGCGAACCCCATGCCTGCTTCAAGGGGCACGTGCATGGTGCGGGAGGGTTTGGCTGGCCATAGAAGGTGCACCCATTTGCGTGCACCTTTGTCTTGCCAAACTGGTCAAGATACTTCAGGAACTCAATCACATGTGCACCGCTACACCTGGCTAGAGTGAGCGGCGGCTTATGGTTTCGGAGGTATTGCAGGAAGGTGTTCCAGTCTCGCCGCTTCTGAGATTCGTATCGGCTAAGTTGCGGCGGAGGTAAGGCCGGTTGAGATGGACCAGGAGGAGGAGGCGGGTCAGCACCTGTTGATGGCGATGGACCCGGTTCGGGATCCATATTTACTTCTTATTTTTTCCTTTGTGGATGGAGGTTGAGGGTGTGAAAATTAAACAGTAAGTATGATTAGAGAAAGAAAGATGGTTGTTTCTTGGAAGAGGGTTCGAGATGGGACGGGAAAAGTGGAGAGAGCGACGGGAAGAGGAAGGGGGGAGTGAATGGGAGTAGAGGGAAGGGAGAGGTGAATAATGTGAGATTTTTGTAAGCAAAAAATGAATTCACGTGGTGGCCCCCGGGATGGAGAGACACACTCTCATACCCGGACTATTTATATATACAGATAAATCTACTTTTATATTTATGTTTTTGCAGAATTATGTTTATTAATATATTTTCTTGCCGTGTATCTTTAACATGGATACGGTAACGATTTTCTGTCGGAAGAGTGCATCTTTTTTGTTCTACAGTGTGTTTCTTAATTATAGTCATTTTCACATGAAAGTCCATGATCACGGGTAATTTCAGCAAACATATAAAAAAATTCATGTGGTTCTTTCGCCTGGATTTTTCCTTTTTTCTGAAGTAAATTAAAATGGGAAGAGCAAAGTATATATCAATGTAATGTTTGGTAATTGGCTGGATTATTTTATGAAGTGAATAAATGGGGAAGGCCAAATATACAAAGGAAAACGACACAAAATCTATAGAAGTGATATTGATGTTTTGCTATTTTATTGTTCTGGTTATTATACAGATTAAAAGGAAAGCTTTTTGACTATGAGCTGACTGCGTTGTTTAGTAGTCTACTGACAGTACGTCAGAAATGTTGGGTATTGCCTAACAATGGCCAATACCATTCTTTTTGACGATTCAAACCACCTGAAGCATTTTTTTTCTTCCAAATTGACCTCACTTTTGTTTTAGACCTCCATCTTAGCACTGATACATCATATATATGCACTGGCCTGATACGTTGAGATGTGAGAACAACAGTTATAGCACAGACCATGAACCAGCACACTCTCCTTAATTTGAGTACGAGGCCCGCCCATATTCGAAATCCAGATGTTGCTAAAAAGAAGCACTATCAAAGATTTTAACAGAATAGTTTTTGCTTCATGCAGCGCTTATCACGATGTCAAAATTATTATGTTAAAATCTTGAGTAGAATTAGGGTGTTCTCGAGTTCAAAGCTTTTTCGTGAATTCAACTCTAAAACTCATTAGATTGACTTTAAATGACGAATCTAAACCGTTGAAATCATTTTATCTTACAAATGATGCGTCTACGTACATGCACAAAAAAAAAAAAAAATTGTATAAAATCAAGTGGTCAAAAGACATCCAAAAATAAATGTATTAAAATTAATTTATAAACCTTTTAATTTTGATCAGTTGACTTTATATTAAATTAAATCGAAACTTTTAAATTTTTACATAGTCACATCACTTGCAAGGTAGAAGAATTTTAATGGTTTAGATTCGTTATTTGAAGCCAGTTCAATAAATTTTAGAATTGAGTTTACAAAAAACTTAGTAAACTTAAAAACACCCTGGTTCTATTCTAAAATCTTTACCCCTTGTTTGCCCCTGAATCGGAATCTGATATGGCTATACATTATTTTCTGGAAGCAGATTGTGACTCTCCGAAATTACCAATAACAAATGAGAACACACGCATCTCCTATCTTGTTTTTATGCTAAAATAAGATTGAAATCTGGAAAGTATAGTCTAAAACGGTTACATAAACACTGGCAGCTAGTTTTAAATTTAAAAAATATATATATTATGTAAACTCTAGATCTTGTTTATATAGAGATAGCTAGAGAGACAAATTCAACTTTCACAAAAGACGTCAAAGCATAAATAGATGTCGCACTAAATTAACAAACTCCTATTTCAAATTAAAAGAAAAAAAAAAAATCTCGTGTATATCAATTCAAATTTGGAAAACACAACCTACTCGTTCTTGAAATGAGTAGCTGAAACACCACTAAATAGTAAATTTACAAATTAAAGTAAGAGTAACATAAGTAGCTCATTAAATTAGGTGCTATAGATAACATAGCCTTTCGTGCTATGACCTTAAAAACTTATCGTATAAATTTCAATCTTCAATCTAAGTAGCTCATTAAATTGGTTATATAATGAACTTGTAAAATACAAATTTTTGCTATTTTTTAAAAAAATTTACTACTATTTTTTTATTATATATTTATGAAAGATAGCTTAAAATAAAAGAAAATTGTCAATACTTTAGACTATTTTTTGCCACATTTCATAAATCATAAAAAACAGTGAAAAAATTCTAAAATATTAAAAATTAGTATTCTACCAGTTCATTATATAACTAATTTAGTTAACTAATTAAATTGAAATATAAAGTTTATACGATAGGGTTTTTAGACCATCACTACAACAATGTAGATACTTTTTGCGAGAGAAAAAACAAATTTATGACGGTACTCCCTCGCGAAAAGTACCGTCGCAAAAAGAAAAAGCTGAAGAATGAGAGTAGTCCGTCGCAAAAAGTCACTTTTTTATCCTCGCGAAAGGTGTCTCATTCTTGTTGTGCATAACACAGAAGACCTTATGTCATCCATAACATCTAAGCCTTACTCGTAACTATATATTCTCTGCAATATTTTTTCATACATGATTAATTAGATACTTTATTTATTTATTTTTTGCAGAGGTATCATAAGTTGGGTTGTCAAATACTTATTTTACAGTTGATTTAGATATTGTTTTCTTTGTGAAGTTATAAGTTTCAAACTCAATGTTAATCCTTAAAATAATTTGATATCTTTGATTCTCATTTCTTATTAAAAAAAAAAGTAGGAGAAATTTCATGTGGACCCCTTGAAAACTTCATAATATAATATTTGTCCTTCTAAATTTTAAAAACTCACAAATTTACTTATTTTGTCTTTTTTATTCAAACTCCTTTCAAATTTATAGGAGTATCTATTTTACTTTTTATTAAAAACATAGAAGTATGTAACCTATTTAAGATAAATGTGAGTCTTTTAATTGATCAGTTTTTAAGAACAAATGACTAATTTTTGTACATCTGACAAATGCACGGTGATATTTAGGTATACGTTTGTGTATGTATTACAAATAGAGAAATTAACTATTTACCTTCAGAAACCAACTGATTATAAAGGGCTTATCATATTTGCAGATCAGAAACCAACCGATTAAACCCTTTTTTGGTGCTACCAAATTACACCATATATTTTCAAAGTCCAAACAGTCAATCCAAACCGTTCAACATGATGTATTAAAATTTTGCTTGCAAATCAAATTTAACATTTTTTTGAATTTTTTTACTATTTATTAAGATGAGTACAAAAATTCAATAGTTTGAAAGTAATGATTTTGTAAAATACATAGTAAAAAGTAAAAAAAATGTAAAATTTGATTTGCAAGCACATTTTAATATATCCATCATGTTGAATAGTTTGAGTCGACTGTTTAGACTTTGAAAACTTTAAAAATATAAGGTGTAATTTGGTGTCACAAAAAAAGAGTGCAAGTGGATCTATCCCTCCTATATATAATAATAATCAATTTTTCTAATAACAAAGTGCATCGTCTTTTGTGTGGAAGTTCACAACTTCATAGTGTCTCATTTTTTCTTCCAATTATTGAGATCTATATATTTTCATACGATATGTAATCTTATTTATACCGTCAATAATTTCAAGATGTTTTGTTTCCATGAAAATCCTCAAAGGATACGGAGTTATTGGTCTATTATTTTGAGCATCTCGATCTGAGTTGGTCTATTATGAAAACAAATTAAAATAATAACCTCGCATCTTATAATATTAGAGTAGTATAAAGAATTTTATGAAAATAAAAGAGTAGATTTAAAAATTACGGTCATTTAATTAATTATAAACATGTTTTAATTAATAACATTATTAGTAACTATTTAAAATCAATAACCTTTAAAAAAATTCTAAAAGAAATATATGTTCATGTAGGATGTTGATGAAGGGTTCCGTTTTGAAGGAAAACTTAAATAATGCCTTCTCCGTTTTCATTTTTCACTCACCGCTGACATGTTGGAACTAAATTAGTTTCGATATATACTATAATTAATATTTAAAACTTTGGAAGGTAGTGCTATCTCCAAAATTTTAAGTTGGGTCAACTATTCCTTCATATTATGTTGACACTTTCTTCTACATGCATCCACAAATTATAACAATTGCCCTTTCCCAATCAAAAGGTCCAATTAACAACCTTCTACTGTTCTACACCACGGTTCGTTTGTCCTTAATCTTGATGTTTTTTTATAACTATATTATAATTGAGCGAGACTAAGTATTATATGGTTCGTTTGTCCTTAATCTTGATGTTTTTTTATAACTATATTATAATTGAGCGAGACTAAGTATTATACATTGCTCATATTTGGTCTGTAATATAAATTAATATATTTAATTCCAAATTTTTTATTAATATTTAAAAAATACTTTGTTTTTCTGAAAAATTCAAAAAATATCCGGGTCACAATGACAATTAGTGGCTCTATTCTTAGAGGCTGCCATTTGTAGTTGCGGTCCCATTACTTTTTTTTAAGAAAACAAAACATATTTAGTTTTATTTTGTTGTAATATATTTTGCAAAAATAATATGTGAGGTTATTATTTCTTTTATTTTCATAAAATGAAAGTTAACAAGCAGTATTTTTGTTTCATTAGATGATAATAACAATAAATATAAAATAAGCGAAAAATAGAAACTGCATATGTTCTCATGAATACAATAAAAACACGGCTAATCAATCTAAAATAAATAATATTCTTAAATAAAAACATCCAATACATTGAAAACATAAATTTAACTCATAGATAAACATTCAATCCATTAATTGCTTTTCAACCTGCAAATTAATAAACAAAAATCGTTGTTAAATCAAATTATTTCAATAATTTTTTTTAAGTTGAAATTGAATAATAAAATAAATATTGTATCAACCTCGAGCATCTCGAGTAGCTCTGTTGCGTCTTTCCTGTGTAACTCGGTTGACTTAGTGTCCTCTTCACCTCTTATTTAGTAAGTCCAAAGCCAATTGAGAGCATGATCACATGACTACTATTACTTCCTCGTGCTATTTGATGGCCTCATGAAAAATTTGATGGCCTCATCACTGCAATGGTTATAACTTCTTCATGTTCTCAGCTATGTGAGTAGCATAAAAACAGTGAACGCAATCATCCTCATCCTCGTTCCAATCCATATCATCTTGTCTAAACACCTTCTTCGTACCCTTTACTCTATCAGTGATGACATACACGAATCTGGAGCGAATTACATTGTGCCACAACCATTGTATAAACCACCCACAATCTTCGAAGTTCTCTGTCTCAACTAGTGCTAAAGGCAATGAGAGAAGCTGGTTTTCGGCATCATGCCCGATTGTAATCAACAACTTACACGTATTAAACAATCAATCAATTAAATCAATCAAAAAAATAAAAAAATTAAAGTATTAAACAATCAATCAATTAAATCAATAAAAAAGATTAAACAAATTAAATAAAATTAATTACCTTTGTATCAATCTGACAGGAAACCAACATCAACGGTGATGACTGGTCTGAGGTGTGGAACGATAGCTATGCACAGTCCAAATGCCCAAGCTGTCCTATGAAAATACTTGTATGGTCTGCCCTTACCAGTTGGAAATGAGTCACATCAAACCTGTGATTAATTAAAAAAAATGAAATTGTTTATTTTTTTCACAATGCCGTAAAAAAAAACTAACAATATAGTACCTGGGTTTTTTCTTTGGATTGCTTGCAACAACAAAGTTATAAACGCGTATAACCCCTCCCAGCTACCACATTGGCGGACAATTGCCAACTCCCGTCCACGCCATAGTTTCTTGTACGTCGGTATCTGATCGTTGTATCTTTCATCAACAGTGATCCTGACGGCTTGGATTCTCAGATCAACATCATTCCTCATATGAGCCGATATACAATTAGCGACCAAAAAAACCGATAACTGTGCATGATCTATTCTTGTCGTATTGACGTGACATGAATGTTTTGTTGGACATCTAAAGACACGCCATTGTTCACTGTAACCAGTGGCAACATCATATTTGTACCAGCCATATCTACTGTCCTTGCACTTGAATCTCAGACTGGTCTTGTCACTCTTCATGCTCTTAATCTCTTTATTGCAATGAATGTGAAACCTGAAAATTGCACTCTTCATTTGCTCTTTTGAGTCATAACACTGTCATTCCAACAATTCATCCTCATACTCTTCTTCCTTTAAAAAAAAACCCACATTAGCTTCCTAAAATCCTGATGCGTCATTGAAATAAGCGAGTGCTCTAACCCGCGATCTATTATTATAAACCTTTGTCCAAGCACATGTTTGGTGTCTTCCTAGTCACTCTGACCACTCATCCACTCATCCTCTCAAGGTCGACATCCCCAATTTTCCTCTGACTCACATTATTTTGGATCTACTGTATCATCGGTATCATTCGGATCAAAACATTGGGCCTGACAGGGGTCCCGAATTAGGGCCTGACTTAGGGGCCGACTACTAGAAGGTCAGATTCTCTGAACTAGGGACTGACTACTATATGGTTGGTCAATTTGGAGAGGGGCCTGACCTGAGATAGATGAGTTTTTTTTTTTAAAATGCAAAATGCCCATTCCATTGATCGGAATATGGATAATTACACCATCACAGTTGTTCCAGTTTTAGAGTCAACAAAAAAAAAACTGCAACAACAAAACAAACACCAAGACATACATCATCCAAAGCTTAACACTTGCAATATTCCAAAAATAGACTAATGTTGCTAAAATTAAGCCGCTAAGTAAAGGGCTGAGGCTAATAATATCTAAATGACAAAATTGGGTTTTAGTCTTCATCGCAGAAGGACCCCATCAGAGTCGGTTGCTGGCTGGTAAACGACCACCTCCATGGGCATGTACTGAGCTAATGGAATAGCATCTTCAATCACAGAAAGCCACTCTCCAACTGCATCTTTGACTTTCTTCTTCAAGGTACCTGACCAATAGCCACACAAGGTTTTAATGAGCAAAATTAATGATCTAGCAGTTTTAACATGACCATTAGTAAAGCATACTTCATTTCGATGTTTCCAAATACTCCAACTAACTGCACTTAAAACAATCATGAAACCAGTTCTGTTTACATAATCCAATGTATGTGCAAAATGTAAGATATCATCCCATGTATGCCAATTTTGCATTACCCATTGACTTTTACCTAAATAAAACCAAATTTGTTGTGCTAAATTGCAAGTTATGAATAAGTGATTAATGGATTCATGCTCAGAACAGAAATGACAAGTTTGGTCTCCAACCCACCCTTTCAATGTAAGATTATCTTTGGTCAATATTGTGTTATGGGATATTAACCACATAAAATTTTTTATTTTTGGTCGAACTGGTAATTTCCAGCAAAGCATTGAGTCACTAGGTTTAACCCCCCCCCCCCCCCCCCCCCCCCCCCCCCCCCCCCCAAAAAAAATTAAGAAGTGTGTAGATGGAGTGTGTTGAAAACTTCCCTGAAGCCTCCCATTTCCATTCAATGTAATCATGTGGAAGAGTGAAAGAGGTTGTGCTAATGATGTGTAGTAGAGCTATCTAGTCTTGATAATTTACTCCTAGTAATTCTATCCTAAACCGGACTATCTGTCCTTGTGAGTGTATGACATCAGCTAGCAAAACATCCTTATTACTACATTTTGTGTACAGTGTGTAAAATTTTATAGCTAAAGGGCAATTTTGGTACCAATGATCAGTCCAGAATTTGATTGGTGTATTTACTCCTGGTGTGTAAGAAACACTCATGTCACCTATGTGATTGACTTTCTCTAAAGCAGACCAGAATGGAGAGAAAACAGTTGTATTGTGAGTTATATATTTATACACAACTAATGTTTTCCAAGGACTATGATACTCATTATTCTTTAATTTCCACCACCATTTAAGTAAAAGGGAGATATTCATTTGCCTAAGGTTAAGTATACCTAAGCCTCCAACATGTTTGGCTAAACAAGATGTGTACCAATCTATGAGAATATATTTTTTTCTTTCTAGAATTACCTTGCCAGAGGAACCGCCTTCGAATTTTATCTATTTGTTTGACTACTGTAATTGGCATTCGATAAACCGAAAGTGAGTATAAAGGGATAGAAGAAAGAACTGAATTTAAGAGAGTTAATCTACCTCCTATTGATAACATGGTTCATTTCCAATGTTTTAGTCTACTTTCTACTTTGTCTACTAGGAATGCCCAATCTGACACTAGTAATTTTTTATAATGAAGAGGTAGGCCTAAGTATTTTATGGGAAATTGTCCTCCCTGGCATCTAAAAATCTGTTGTAACTCTAGAGCCTTATTGGCTTCTACATGGATGGAGTAAGTTCAGTTTTGTCGTAATTCATTTTGATACTAGAGATCGATTCAAAAGCAAGCATGGTCCACCATGCAGATTCCACATTTTCTTCCTGGGCTTCCAGGAATAAAATTGTGTCATCTGCATAGTGGCAATTAGTGACGACTTTACCCTCTAAGTAGGGTGGTCCTAATCCTTTAACTAAGTTAGCTTGCCTACTTTTCGTAAAAAGTTTACTAAGTGTATCTGCTGCTAATATATAGGGTAAATTTCGCTGGAGGTCACTCAACTTTGCTCTTTGTCACGAATTGGTCACTCAACTTTGATTTGTCCCTTGAAAGCCACTTAATTTCATATTTGTTCTAATTTAGTCATTCCGTCACATTTTTCATCCAAAAACTTAACGGATCTGACGTGGACATCCAACTCATCATTTTAACTTATTTGGGTACAATTTGGAGATGCCATTCTATTACTATATTTTTCCTTTCTTTTTCTTTCGCTCTTCGTCTTTCTCTCCCAGCAAAGATATTTCCCTCTTCTTTTTTCTATTACAATTTGAAAATATACATCTTGGAGACACGTATCAAAGGCAGGAAGAAAATTTACACAATAAACTTTCGTGATCCCAACGATATTGACTTCCCTTTCTGTCACCTGATCTAGCGATATTGCATTCCTTCTCTGACTCTCAGAATTTGTTCCAACAAATGACAAATAGTTGTATAGTCATTAATTCTCTTAATTAATTATGATTCTTTTCTCTTTTTTACATTGTAATATAAAAAAAACATATCAGTAAAATAGAGAAATTACTTTTATCAATGTTTCACCCACTAGATATAAAAAAAGTTTTTACAATTTAGTCCCTGTGCATTAGTGTGCCCTACCCATTATATACTGGTACACAAACCAGTAAGCAAGAAATACATGGATATAGATTACATTAAATTAATTAAAAAGTTCAAATGGAGAACAGTAAGAAGATGTGGTCTAATTTATATGATCTAAACTTATATCTAAATTATTGCGAATATATAGGCCACACATGGGAGCTCTTTCGATGCTTCATTGTTGAATTTTTCACATGAGGATGAAATTAGGGTTTAAGAGAAAATAATTTTCGAATCATAATAAGGAAGAATATGGAACAAGAGGTAGGAAAGAAGAGTGCGGAGGGAATAAGATAAGAAATAAAAGTAAAAAAAGAGGAAATAAATTATCAATTCTAATAGAGTAACAAAGAAAGAGAAGAGTCTGGAAGCAAATCGAAGATAAAGAGTCTGGGAAAGAAAGAATAAGAGGGAAAGAAAAAGAAAGGAAAAATATGGTAATATAATGGTATCTCCAAATTGTATCCAAATAAGTCAAAATGATGAGTTGGATGTCCACGTCAGATCTGTTAAGTTTTTGGATGGAAAAAGTGACGGAATGACTAAATTAGAACAAATATAAAATTCAGTGGCTTTCAGGGGACAAATCAAAGTTGAGTGACCAATTCGTGACAAAGAGCAAAGTTGAGTGACCTCCAGCGAAATTTACCCTAATATATATAAAAAAGGAGATAGAGGGTCGCCTTGTCGAACCCCCCTTTTACAATAGAAATAATTAGTGAGCCCCCCATTTACTATGAGACAAGACTGTGAGCTATAAAGCCATTGGGTGATCCATTGTATCCACTTTAAACCGAAATTTCTACTTTTTAAAACTTCTAGCAAGTACTCCCAATGTATCTTGTCGTAAGCTTTTTCAAAGTCTATTTTTATCACTACCCCGATTGTTTATTACTATAAAAGTTCTTGACCAAAGATCATGTTATCTAAGATATATCTATTTTTAATAAAAGCAGATTGGCTACTATCTACGAGTCTATCCATAACTTGTTCTAATCTAATAGTAAGAATCTTAGAGATGATTTTAAAACTACAGTTAACTAAACTTATTGGCCTAAACTTCTTAATATGTATTGCATCATTTTCCTTAGGTATGAGACATATGCAAGATTTACTGATCCTATGTAAGTTAAGTTGATTCTCATAAAAGAAGTGTGTAAGTAACATCAAATCTGTTTTGACTATTTCCCAGAAAAATTGATAGAACTGGAAAGTAAACCCGTCTGGTCCAAGTATTCCATTTGGTTCAGAAGTAAAGACTGCATGCTTAACTTCTATTTCTGTAAAAGGTCTTTCTAAAGTCCATTGTTCCAGTCTGTCAATTTTTCATCGGTATTCCAGAAATTCTGGTCCAAGTGACCATATTTACACCCTGTAGTCCCTAATAACTCCTTATAATAAGAAACTATGTGCTCCCTAATCTCTACTATATTATTGCTAATAGAACCATTCATTTCTAAACTATGTATTTGATTTTTTTTTTATCTATGGGTAGCTATAGTATGAAAGTATTTAGTGTTGGCATTGCCCGCCTCTAACCATAATTGTTTAGATCTTAACTGCTAGTAGGTTTCTTCTTCTTGGTAAATTTCATCTAATCTATTGTTAAAAAAAATCCATTTGGTTTCTTCTTCTACAGTAAACTGTCTTTCTTCCTTTATTTTTTCTAACTCATGTAGTGTTTTGTTTATCAATGTTTTTTCCTTTTTCTTTTTACCATAAAATTTTTTTGCCCATCCTTTTATTTTTTTTGTCGAAGTTTTTTAAGTTTTTTGCTCCAACTAAGAGCAATATCATGTTGAGATAATGGAGTTTCATTCCACCATTTAGGCAGTAACTATAGAAAATCCTCTTGTTCTAACCAAAGTGGGTCAAACCTAAATATAGGTGGATGTTTAGAAGCTAGACTATTAGTCCTAACCAACAGTGGGCAGTGATCTGACCCCGTACTATTTAAATCTAAAATTTGACTAGAAGAGTATGAGAGATCCCAAGTCACTGTAGAGAAAACCCTATCTAACAATGCAAATCTAGTACCATTAGACCAAGTGAATTGCCTAGTAGTTAGTTTATGTTCAATAAGATGATAGTCGTTAATGAAATTATTAAAGTCCCTACTTACATACTCGTCAAAGTTTGTACCAGATTTCTCTTCTTTTTTCCTAATTGCATTAAAATCTCCTAATACTAACCATCGCTCTATACTACTGTCTCTAATTGTCCTTAATTCATTCCAGAAATCCTTTTTAAGTCTCCTAATTACTGGACCATATACTATGGTGAGTTGCCATTGCAGACTATGACCTTGGATTAACATCATAGCTGGGTCGGAACACCGGACTGGGGCAATTTCCACATATAGGTCAATTATCTTATACTCACCCTCAGAAAAACTCATTGTTTGGTTATACAATATATGCTAGACTCCATCATTCAGAATTAAAAATAGTTGGAGCTAGGTTTGTGCTGAACCAGCGGGCATGCTAATTGTGGCATGAATATTAAGGTTATATTGACCCTGATCCAATCTCAGGTTCTGATAATAACAGTCTTTATTCCCAAATAATCAGTACCAGACATTGATCACAATAATAGGCCTAGGACTATAATAAACCCCCATTAGGGCCATGTAAAACCTCACAATCGGTGTAAATAAATACCATAAGACTCATTTTGAACCAATTACACACAAACCTAAATTAATTAAATTAATTATTAACCTACTGAAAATATAAATAAAATTAAAAAAAAAAACTTACAGATCAGAAGAGAAGAGAGAGTTGTCCGAGGAGAGAGAATGAGTGAAAGTGAGAAATGAAATTATGCCTCTGGAAAAGAATATATAATAAAATTGGGATCGCAACGACAAATGGTGGCCTTAATGAATGAGGCTGCAACAACAAATGGCGGCCCCTAAGAATATGACTGCCAATTGTCATTGCGGTCCAGATATATTTCTATTCCCTGAAAAAATGGGTTTTTTTGTTTATTTTTTTTGTAAAGGGTATTAATAAAAATTTTGGTATTTAATTGTTAGTTTGATCATTCAATCTATCATTTAATATAATTTTCATATTAAAATGTAACTGCAGATCAAATTTTGTATTTTGTAAAAAAAAAAATTAATATGTAGAAAATAACTTGTAAAAAATATAAAATATAAAATTTGATTAACAAGTATATTTTCATATATAAATCATACTATACGGTAAAATTAGACGGTAAAAATAGAGTTAATAATCTATAGTACGTACTAATATGTGATATACATAATACCTTAGCCTCACTCATTATAATATCTTATATTGTACAGCCATTTAGATACGGAATTTCAATATATTATGATAAGAAATAAAAAAAAAAGGGATCGAAGTTAAAAAAATATTTTATTTGTGAATTGTTAAAGTTATAAATGAAAAATAATAATTCAATAGTCATGTATTGTCTATATCTTAATTTATTGGAACAATTGTCGTCTATATTAACAAATAAATAGCATTGATTCCGTTTGCAAATAAAACAGTCAATTTTATAAAAACAAAGGAAAATTGATAATCGTCTTTGCACAGATCGAGATAGTGTTGTTTAAGCCGAATAATCGGAATGATTGTCATGACTCGTCAAAAACAAAAGTACGAAACGAGACGAATGTTTAACTTTGAACTTTCTTCCGTCTTTTAGGATGCTTGCTACCACACTGTGGAGATACCATTACGACTTATTTACGAGTTATATCACGATTCGTGCTGGAATTTTGTTTAACGAATATTTGGAGTTTTGGACCGTTCCATGTGCATCAATATTCGTGCTGGGCTAGAAACATCTGCACAGCATTCGTAGTCATTTTCCAATTCAGTGCTATATTAACCTTCATTTGTTTTCCTGATGATTACAAGCTGTAAAGGTGTCATTTATTGAGTAGGCGAAGATACTTGTGAAATTTCTGTGGGCCTAAATAACAAAGAACTCGTTGCCTAATTTTTAACAAATGGGCCTAATACAGAATACTTCCCTCATGGACTCAAAAAACAAAATTGCTGACTACCAAAATACCTTTGTGCAATGTTATCTGAACCGGACCGGACGTTGAACCGATAAACCTCCGGGTCAACGGTTTACTGGTCGGACCAGTGGGTCAACTGGTTGAACCGCTGATTTTTTTAAATAATTATAATTTATTAATTTATAATATAAAAATCCAAAATATCATTTATTATAATATACTTGAGACCTTTAACATGACCATACCACGTTCAAGCTCATCAAAAATTCACTTGTAAGTCGAGTTCGTAACTTTTATGGCAGCATTTAATAATTTTTTAATTAATAAGATTCAAAAGTTCACTTGGAAGTTGGATCTGGACGTTCCATTTCATCTAATTTAATAAATAAATTTATAACTAAATGTCCAGATCCACCGTTCAGACTAAAAGTTACAAGCTTGCATCGGAAGAAGAGCATTTTCAAAAAGAAAAAAAACACTGCATAGGAAGAAGAGAAACCAGAAAAAGTACAAAGCGCACAAAATCGGATGGTTTAGCAGCGTTTTTTTATAAAAACCGGTCAATTGAACCGGATTTTATTGGTTTAATTACATAAACGGTCCTTTCAGTGAACCAAACCGGATTGGTAACCGGGTCCGGTTTTTTCCGGTTGAACCATCCGGTCCGGTCCGGTTTTAATAACACTGCCTTTGTGGCTTCTTGACTCAATCAAGATGAAGCTGCTCATGACAAAATCCCAAACAAAAAAAAAAGAATAGATCCACGGAAAACTATACAATTGAGACATTCAAAATTGAAAATTATTTGCACAAAAAATCACACTAGGAGCTGAGGTGGAAGAGGAGATGCAACCAGACCCAACGAAGAGCTTGCCACTGTGCCCCTACTACGTAAAAATCCCGCGATCTCATCATAGTTAATGTAAACTGCCATTTGAAGTGGTGTTGCACCTCGTTTTGTCTGTGCATTGACATCTGCTCCCAGGCCGACAAGCAGCTCCACTGCCTCTATGCACCCGCCCTCGACGGCTAGGTGGAGCGGCGTATGTCCCTCTAAGTCCTTGCAATTGATGTGAATGCCGTGCTTGATCAGAACTGCCATGATGTCACATTGCCCCTTGATCGATGCTAAATGCAGAGCTGTTGTGCCATATTGGTCACAGCCTTGGATTGCAGCACGTTTTTTCAGAAGGGATTCTAGACGGCGGAGGTCGCCTTGTCTGGTGGCTGCCATTACGAGTTCCCACCGTTCCAAAATATCAACAACGTCTTGCTGCACAAAAAAAAAAAAAAAAAAAATCCGATTGCTGATCAAAGCAAAACAAGAGGCCCCAAATATATATTTTTTTCAATCAAGGATAGTGCATGAAAGTACAATATAATTGATGATTAAAACCAGTTAAAATGTTTACAATTTTCTTGACAGTTAACCCTTAAATAATGCCTTTTCTTAATAGGCTGTGCTTCTCAAGTTGTAAGAATAAACTGAACTCGTTTTAATTATTCTGAATTTTTTTTTATTGCTAATTATTCTGAATTAGGGAGGGGAGAAAGGAGTAGTGTGTTTAGGTACCAATGCATGGCTTCTTGCATTGATGCCAAAACACCAAGACTAAATTGTTATTGCATATATATTTTATTTTGCTTCTAAGCCCTTTAGCAAACACTGCTTTATTAATCCAATATCTGCATGTTAGCAAAGCAATAGCACCATGCTGTTGGACAGAATATCAGTTTGTCGGGACCATTAATATTCTTTGACGGTCCCCAGTGGAACAATTCTCATAATTTTGTCGCTGTCAGGAGTCAGGACATGGACGATTTCTATTTGATATTATTCATTCGGAAGTAAATTTACTTTACCGAGGTATATAATTGAGAGCAACTAATTTTTTTTTTTTTTTTTTTTTTGCTTTGACAGCAACGTAATAACACAAATTCCAATAAAATAACCACAAATTAATCACACACAAATTAAAAAGAAAATCCAAACTTACATATCCCTTATCCCTGGCCGCATCGACTGGCATCATCCCCCGGTCAGTTACCACCGTTGGATCAGCCCCCATCTCAACTAGCAAAGCCACCATCTCGGCATCGCCATTCGCAGCTGCAAGGTGCAATGCAGTACGTCCGTCGTGACTTCTCACATCCTTCTCAGCACCTCTCTCCACCAGCGCCTTCACACACCTAACGTGCCCTCTTGATACCGCCACGTGCAGTGCTGTACGACCATCCCTGTCCCTGGCTTGTAATCCCTTGCCCATTTCATCCATTTCAATCAACTGGACCAATTTGTTGTAATCTCCAGCCGCTGCCGATGCATGAATGGGCAGCCATGATTGCTCTAGTGGGGGATTATCGTTTTCATTAGATGGATCGAGAAGCGGTATAAGGTAGGGCTGGCGGTGAAGGATAAGGCGTGCTGAGGCAGAGTCACCAGATGACGTGGCTAGCTGTAATAGGTAGGGACCAACATAAGAAACACGGAGCCGTATTGAAGGGAAGGACGAGATGACGATCGAACGATCGAAATCGGCTGGGGAAAGTGCAGAGCGAATGAGAAACCGGTCAGTGGATGATCGGGGGAAGGTTGATGGAGGCAGCGGTTGCGGCCGAAGAATGACTTGGAGTGTTATTGCAGAGAGAGGCGGGAGGGATCCGCTCGGGGGGTTGACATGGAATTTGTCAGGAGAGGAGGTTTGGATTTTGAAGAAAATGGGGAGAGAGGGGTGGAGGGAGCGCAGGTGGAGGTCAGAACGGCACTTGGCATTCAGCTTGAAGTCGATTGAAACTTCTTGCTCGATCACTTCTAGAAGCTCTTCAATGGTGTTGGTGGTGGTTTCCATGGATTCGTACAAAGGGGACGATGAACGGAGATATTTTCTTTTGCGGCGTGGTCGGAGGGATTGAGATGCTCGGTCTATGACAAAATGAGGGACAGCACAGAACGGGAGTGAAGCGTAATAATTTTAAACGAGTTCAGAGTAGGTCCGATGCCCATCGGACCTACTTTGGTTGGATGGGTGTAGTGACCATTAGATTGCATTAAGATTCGTGCGCTCCGTATTAAAATCCGTACGAGTCTATATCAATTTCCGTGCGTACTTATCTTAATACTAATCATACGATGTTAGAGCTAATTAAATCTAAAAATAGATGCAGTGCCCATCATACCTACTCCTATCTCATTCCTATCTCATTGTAAACAAACCCAAATTGGGAATGATAGTGGTCAGCGGAGAGCGGCAACTGGAAATGGAATCTGGTAGGTGGGGTCAGGTTGGTACTATATTGGTACAGAGTACAGACTTGTGCATTGTCATCATTCTCTTGTCATCATTTTTTAGGTCCTGTTCGGCGTGTTACTGTTTATGTGAAAAAAAAAAAATTCACTCAAACTGAATTTTTTTTTCTCACCTAAATATTAATTTTCAGTTTCTATTTCTATTTCTAACAAGACGCGGAACAAGTCCTTGTAAAGCTATCAATGAGCTTAATACAAGCTTTCAAATTTTCAATGCTAATTGTAATTATGTTTCATGGTCTCATGGAAGCTTGTAATTATATTCTTAAAGGCTTATTCATTAGTGAATTTACAAAAACAAAAACAAGACGCTCAACATATTTTTAATTCTAAATACAAATAAAATAACTGCAGATGACCATAAATACATATACATTAACCATGACATCTAATGAAATACAAATCAATTGAACATACTCAAATTTTACGAAATTACCCTTTAACTAAAATACATAATTTAATTTGAGTGAGGCTGGCTGTTTTGTTAATGCTTTATATGCTTTTGTGAGACAACGCAACCAGAGAGTTGGTACTCTAGTTGCAAACTGGTACCTGTAATTAACTGTTTCAGAAATAAAATGCGTTTTCAGCGTCTTTTAAAAAAAAATATTTGAGTGAGACTATAGTAATATCAATATGTATAATATGTATATTACAAATCGACATGTGATATATATTCATATCATTTTTTCAAAGTTTAAATAAACAATTCGAAACTTTAAAAATGATATCTGAGAATGTACTTGAGTCTTGGAGACCAAATTTTATATATTTTATAATTTTTTTTCTTAGATTAGTAGAAAACCACTTAATTTAGAAATTCTGGACCCATCCGAAGCTGGTGATTTTTACCTATTTAAAAAATAATAAAAAATTTACTACATATGATTTTTTTTTTTTTAAGAAATGAGGGTCATGTCCACATTAATTTTAATTGAAGATAGATTTCATTACACACGAGTGGTAACCATCAAATAAAATGGAAAACATTGTTCAAAATAGTTGAGCTTAAATTTTGACAAAAATTGGAAAATAGAATAGAAGTCAAACGAAAAATAAAGAAAGAAAATGAAAGGAAAGAAATAGCAAAATCTGAGCATAATCCAAGTAGGAATCCTACTGGTACCATGCTGGTACGCATTCCAGTATGTTGCCTTCTCACTATTGGTGCACTGGTACCGAGCATGTCCTTGCTTCATAAAATTGTATTTGCCAAAGCACTTCATTCTTAAGTTTCTGGATGCTCTTGATGTTGTCTGTGAATGTTCTTGCACAACGCTCGTGCCATATTATGAATTGTGTGATTAATATCGTCATCTTATGTTGCGCTGGGGTTCTTGCGCTTATCAAGAGTTGTATTCTTGATGCACCAGCAGTCGCTAAAGTCATCCTCTCTGGTATCACTCTTACTATCTCTACATGCAAAGTTGTAACAATTAAAGGTGCAATGGTTGAATATATGATGCCTTGTTTCCTGATCCGACTTGCATAAGACACATCTACTAACTAATTGAAAACCTCTCTTCTTGATGTTATCAATTGTCAGCAATCTATTCCTAATTAGTAGTAACCATCTAAATACCTTCATTCGTGGTGGTGCTCTTAATTTCCAAATTCGATGTATCGAGCTTAATTTGTATTCTAGGTCCGTCTTTCAGCCTTTGATATGCGCTTCTCATCATGTATATTAATTCTTGTATCTGACCATTGCCATTCTATTTCATAATCTTGCGCTTGCATTAATGTGACATGTGCAAGCTTCTGTTTCTAATTCCTCACTTGCCTTCTCTGATAGCCGATGTGTGAAGAGTTCCATTATTGTGTTGGTTCTTGAAGCTTCTGCCGGTGTGATATTGGTTCGTATTTACTGTTGGTACATCAAATATACCCCAACTACATATATGTTCTTCAAATATACATTTTTATATATATGGAGATTATATTTAATGGTTCGTATTTACTGTTTGAACTATGAAAATAAAAATATAAAATTATAACTCAGATCAATCTCTAATATGCACATTAATTAGCCCGAATTTTTTTATTTATACCATAATCACAAAAATAAATAAATAAATCATCTCATATTCTACAAAATTTGAGAAATAACTAGGTCGTCAAATCTTTCTGCGGCTCCAAAAATTGGGGACCATCAATTAGCCCTACGGTCCCAGTCAAGAGGCCTCCAAATAAAATAGCGGCTCCAATCAAAGCTTTATGACGCACCATCGTGACAAATTTCCGGTCATTGTAATGTATTTTGAATGCATTAAAAAATGTTCCCAGCAAAATGAAATTCAGTTTTGATTGGTAAAATAATATTTTTATATCTATATGATCCCATCAAAATTATTTGCATGGATTAAACAATTATTTGAATGATTAAAAATATCCTACGCAAAATGTTATGTGCCATTTAAAAGAAAAAATTGGAGCCGCTATTTTATTTGAAAGCCCTAAGCTGGAACTGCAGGACCAATTGACGGCCTTCAGTCTTTGGGATCGCTAATAGTTTGATGGCCTGAATAAAATCTGAATTCTGACTAAATCAGAGTGTTTTGATTTTTTTTTTTTTTTTTTATGCGAACATGATAGAAATAAAATTTCGGCACATTATCATAGCATCCCTCATTTATTTATTTTTTACTTTTACATACTCTCTTTCGTATATTTAAATTGATTTCGCTGAGTAGTTCTCCGACGACGAAAGCTCATACACCGATTTCATGGATCTCTTGTGTGACCAAAAAAAAAAAAAAAAGAAGGAAGAATGCGCATATAATATCCGTCAGACCGAGAAATACCCTTCGCATAATCCAAAAAAATAAAAATAAAATAAAAAACCCGAAATCCAAGAGAATGGTTACATCAACAATATGGGGACAGCAACTGGTTAAAAAGAGGCCAAGAATTGTATAACATATTAACATCTCACCAATTTTATGTAATGGTCCAAACAGAGTGTTATTCCCGTGAACTGCAACCCGAAACTATTTGGAAATTTCTCGGATCTATACAACATATGCATTATTGTATTCCTAGGATTCCATCGAGCTCAAGTACTACGGCATAATTCAAATTTTAAGTTTGTATCAGGATAAATTGGCACGAACTCTGATAATTTATCAGAGGTAGGCAAAAAAATATTATTATTAAATTATTATTAATTTTATTATTTAATTTATTATTAATTTTTTTAATAATATTTAAATTGTCAATGCATCTTTTCTTAAAAATGAAGATCATTTTTTTATTTGTAAACAATTTATAGAAATAAGATGTAAAAAGTTAATTTGTATTAAAATAGAAATAAATTGTAGAAAGTTAATTTGTATAAAAAATAATGATAGAACTTATATTACTAAAGTTTACTACATCTACAAGTTAACCATGCATAATATGTATGATATATTTTTAACTTCAAATGTAAATGTATGAAAATATTAAATCTTAATTGAAAAAAATAATTATTAAATTTTTAACTATAATTTGTGATTTAGACAAAAAAAATTAATTTAAAAAGTAAATTGGACTCACTACATGTTAAAAACGTTCAGGTATAATTGTCTTAATTTATTGATGGAGTCCAAATAACTTCTCAATTCTCATGGTCCGAATAACTTCTCACAGTCCTGGTTCACTGTGAACCAATTACTGTTGTAAATTTTAATGCTCAATGGACCAATATACCAATTGTATTTAGAAAAAAATATTCAATTAACTTTCTTTTCCACATAACCTCTTTCTTCTCCACATACTTTTGTTCTTTTAATTTTTTTTCCCAAATCAAGGAAAGTAATAAATTCAAATTGACGCACAAAAAAAAAACTGAATCAAGCCACATTTAAAGAGAATCATAGAAGGAATATGTAATGGACCCAAATAGAGATATGTAATAATCTAATTTTATATATATTTTTTTATATAGATTTACAAGTACTTTTCAAAATCCAGAATAGATAACTGTACTAGCTCCGCCTCTGAACACAAATTTAAAGTTATTCGTTTTAAATTATTCTGCTCGGTAAATTCTTATCAAGTTCGAACTCTTCAGCTAGTCTCCTTTTAAACAAACTCAATAATAAAGATTGTATCCCTAAGAGTTGCCTTAAAAAGAGTGAAAGAAAAGGAATATTTAAAAATAAAATGATTTCTAAACTATTGCAGCAGTGACCATTGAACAAAAACTTTTTCTGTCAGTTCATGTTGTGTATTAATCAATGTTATTAGAACCGGGCCGGATAATAATCCGATAAAGCTTTAGTTCAACGGTTTACTGGTCGGACCAGTAATTCAATCGGTTCAATCGTTGATTTTTTTCAATAATTTTATTTATATTGAGTTGCTATTTTTACTTTAATTAAATATCAATTACAATAACAGCCTATACACAACTTAATTTGAGCATCATTCGTTACATAAATTATTCAAAAATTAATATTTATATATTTATTTTCAATTCAAATTGATGCACACTAATATTTTTTTATAAAAATTAATTACTTGTTCATAATTGATTTTATATTTTTGCATCAGCAATCTATAGTGGTCTCAACGACATTAAAAGAAAAATAATCACTTGAGCTAATAAATCACTGTCTTTTCTCGAGTTCAATTAAAAAAATTTAAATATTAAATGATTAATAAGTTACTGGGCAAATAAAAAGACGGCCTTCTTCGAGCCCAATTGGACCGTAAATATCACAAAGGTTAAAGTGGGTCCTGCCATCATAATCACCTTCTTATCCTTTGCCCTTTTCTCTGTCACGCTTTCGATCTATTCTTCATCCAATTTCATTGAATCTCAAATATATTTTGAACCAAACTTTTTCACGGAATGGTCCGGTGACTTTTTAATTAAAACCGGCCAAATAAACCGGTTTTCACCGGTTCAAAAGCACAAACGATCCTTTGAGTGAACCAAACCGGACAGTTGACCGGATTCGGTTTTTTCTGGTCCACTCGCCCAGTCCAGTTCAGTTCTGATAACACTAGTATTAATTCGTTCTCTATTAATATTTTGACACATCGTTCTCTCTTCTCCAAATAATGAAGTGTGCAATCAATGTGACTTCCATCGGTTTATCTCTAATCACTACTACATAATAAGAGATTGCACACGTACATTAATGAGGAGTTACACGGATTTTCTGCCGTGTATGCTGTGAGGGTGTAGAAATCATTAAATAAATATGCATGGATATTTACCCGTCTGCAATTATAAGAGAGCTACACGGATTATTACATAAACAGCCGTGTACAAACACTTGCCAGTGTCACTCCCAGTAAGACCCAGCTACACGGATTATTACATAAACAGCCGTGTATGATTACTATTTATGCATAGACGTTTATATAAATATCCATGTACGATTACTATTTATACACGGACGTTTATCTAAACAGCCGTGTATAATTCCCTACCGAGCTACACGAATATTTAGCTAAATGTCTGTGTACGATTACTCTTTCTACAAGGACATTTAGCTAAAGTCCGTGTACGATTACTATTTCTACACGGACTTTTAGCTAAAAGTCCGTGTAGCTCTCTTATATTATTATTTTATGTTTAAATATCTTTCTACACAGACTTTAGTTAAATATCTGTGTAGAATTGTCTTATTTTTTTGGCTAGCCTCCAGTTTTGCTAGCCATTTAAAATCATAATTCCAAAACAGATGTTTAATTTAAAATCAAAATTCCAAAACTATACAAATCCACATTTAGCATTACAAAATTCAAATTGAAACCACATTGCCCATGTACATCTGACATTGTCGATCTGCTCCTTGGAGTAAACCTTTTAGTTTGGTCCATACTACAATTATAATTTGGTATTAGTTAGTAACAAGAAAAGGTAGATGCAAGAATCTCGCAAATATCAATTGCTATTAATAAACTAAAAAGTATAAGCAAGCACAATATGAAAATACAATAATAAGTAATAGAAAATTAGAGAAATTAGAGAAATATATATAAGTAACAATAAGTAAGATAGAGAGGAGAAATAAGCAATAATAAGTAACATAAAATTAGAGAAAGAAAAGAGAAATGAGTATGGCTAATATAACATCAGTGTCATTTCAGTCTAGATAACACTAACTTCAAAGTTTATCAAATCGAGTTCAAATGGTGAATCCAAACCGTTCAAACCGATCTACTTCATTAGTTGTGCGTTTACATGTAAAATTTATAAGTTTTTGAGTTTATTTGATATCAAGTCAAGCGGTCAAATGTGTGAGTTTTTAAGTTAATTTTAATACATTCATTTTTCAATTTTTTTGCCACTTGATTTGATACTAAAATAACTCAAAAATATAAAAAAGTTTGCATGTAAATGCATCACTCATAAAGTAAATTGGTTTGAACAGTTTGGATTCACCATTTGAACTCGATTTGATAGATTTTGGAGTTGGTGTTATATAGACTGAAATGACACTGATGTTATATTAGCCATACTCAAGAGAAATATATATATGACTAACCTTAGTAAGATAGAGAGGAGAAATACAAATTCACTTCAAAGATCTCAAATTCGGCCTCCATGTGCGCAAAAATCAGACCAACATTCAATACAGAGAGGGAGAGAGAGTATTAATTGATCAAAACAGTGCTGGAAGAAGGCCTTTTATATAACCAAAACCCTACAATAACCTTTCTACATGGATTTGTAAGTATAAATCACTGTAGCTCTCTCAAGGCTTTCTACACTGTTATTTAAACAATGTGTAGTGTATAATTCCTACCTTTCTACACGGTCCTTTATTAAATGTCCATGTAGCTTTCTGAAGGCTTTCTACACTGTTATTTAAACAAAAATATGTGTACAATTTCTGTTGGGGTTTCGGCGGTGCTGTGACCAAAACCCGTTTAGGCTTAAGGTGCGGAATGACCGTAGAACAAAAATTTCTACAGCCAACTTAAGCTCAGGATTAAACGGGGTATGTCAGGAAACTTTCCAAGGCTGTCCACCTTCAGTATTCCTTTGGCATCAAAACCCAATTTAATCCTTTTACAGATCTACTCCATGATTGATTTCTAAAACTTTAATCTACTTACCAATTAAATAGATTAATATAACATATTTATACCTTGTTTCCAAATCACAGTTGGAATGCAGACCGAGTGAGTAGAGCCTCACCAGGGAAGGAATCGACTCGGAGTATCACACGTGTGATACCTCTATCGGTTATCCACCAGGACTAACCAGAGAGCGGTTTATTTCTTTTGCCAGAAATACTATAAACCGCGAAATTCTGCAAAAACACTATTCACGGGGAAAAAGACGAAAACCCGTAAACACGGATTTTCAGTTACTCAGTTTCATCAAATGAGCAAAACTGACATACCGCTAAATTCGGTAAAACACTATTCATCGATCCCGTAAATATTCTCCACAACAACCCGCAAGATTATACGTCAACTACGTATAACTTTCTTTTCTCAACCGAAACACTATTTGGGAGAGAAACCGAGAAAGAGATAAAATACCGATTCGATTCTGCACGAAACGATACAAGTGAATTAGTTGTTTTTCTCTCTACATGCACCCCTCTATTTATAGGCTTTTGAGGAGGTTCGCAAAAGACCGAAATACCCCTCAACATATGCCTATTTACAAGATATGCCATCGAATGGATAAGGATGATGACATGTGGATAAGATCGATGACGTGTTATCTGGATAGGATCGATGACACGTCATGCGGATAAGCACGAATCTAAAAAGACCCGAATGCCCTCGGCCCGAACACAAATAATGTTCATATAATTATTCTGAACAATTATATATATTTTTCTGCGGTTGTTTGTTTCGGTATCGATGACGTGTCATCTGGATAGGATCGATGACATGTCATGCGGATAAGGACGAATCTGAAAAGACCCGACTGCCCTCGGCCCGAATACAAATAATATTCGTATAATTATTCTGAACAATTATATATATTTTTCTTGCGGTTGTTGTTTCGGTTATTTATACAACGTGTCCTGCACATTTATAAATTAACCGGTTAACTTTTATACAACGTGTCACACACGTTTATAAATTAACCAATGTTTTTGCTTGTTATTTTTACATAACATTTATAATTTAATTATAACACGTATAATTAATTATAACCATCTTACTATTGATCATAACCAATTTATAATCAATCACAATAAGATTCTCCGATTAACTCCTATATGGTGTGACCCAATAGGATCTGTGTTATGTTGGTAAATAGAGTTAAAACTGTTTTAACTTCTATAATCATGAGCGGCATCTGGCAACACATCATGACCATCCAATTACACAGATGATGCTGTACAGTACAATATCACGATCCAGTAAACAATTTACTTGTGTCAGTTCTTTTGTCACATAGCTATCAGATTAGTTTCAAGGTAGGTGTGTGTCATCCTTGTAAACTTAATCTTTTCTTAATCTTGAGCAAATTATCAAATATGATTACTCTTGTAATCATACCGCGCGCTGATAATCTTACTCTATCAAGGGGCCCAGTGATGCTATAGCTCGTATAGAGATACGAGGGACAATAGTACTTTTGGTAAACCATCACTACCTCAGCTAAGCCATGCATACCGAAGAGCTACCGTTATAACTGCATTTTACCGACAGCGTTTGATAACAATCACACATATACATTTCTTAGTAGGAAAGATGAATACCTCATACTTTAGAACTTAACACTGAATGAAAGCATTAATGACACGAACACAATTCCGTATAATGTTTCATCCGGGGTCTGTCAGATATCATGTTCCTGGAACATATATCTATGTGATTAAAATGACAACTCCTTGTCTATGGTCTGTAAAACTTGACCATCATTTAATCCACATACTAACCTTACAGCGGTAATTAGTGTTCCTGCTAATTACCTTGGTCAGTGACCTTTTAAGAGTATATATCATCTATATTATGGAGTTTCACAATTTCAGTCATGAACTCGAAATGATCCATAAATGCAATAATACTCAAGGCAACAAAATGATATTAATCATCCAATTCATGAACAAAGCTTTATGATAAATTATCGTATTATTGACTTCTAGATTATTACACTAACAATTTCTACCTTTCTACACGGCTCTTTATTAAATGTCTGTGTAGCTCTCTCAAGCTTTCTACATTGTTATTTAAACAAACATCCGTGTACAATTCCTATTTTTCTACACGGCTCTTTATTAAATGTCCAGGTAGCTCTCTCAAGCTTTCTACACTGTTATTTAAACCAACATCCGTGTACAATTCCTACCTTTCTACACTGTTCTTTAATAAATATCCCTGTAGCCCTCTCAACGATTTCTACACTGTTATTTAAACAATAATCCGTGTACAATTCCTAATAAATGTCTGTGTAGCTCTCTCAAGGCTTTCTACACTGATTCTTTAATAAATATCTGTGTAGAAATTCCACAGATATTTCGGGCTTCCAAAAAACCTATTTTGTACACTATTTTTATATAAAATTGTCAAATCCGTATACAAATTGCAGTGTACAATGACCCTTTGTTGTCCATGAACTGCTGTATCTTCTAACTTCTCCGTGAGTGATTGAGAACCTGTGGACTGCACATAATGCACCTGTTGGGGAACTCAAAAATAAAGTTACTTCAGAAAATATTTATTTGAATTCCATCCTTCTAATTGGTTGATTTTTTAGGGTCAATGTTTTATTGACGTATTTCTTTAGTTTCAACATATATACGGTGACATTTATGTAAATGTATATGTTTATGTAAGCGTCCGAAGTAAAAAAATAGCTATGGTACTAAAAATTAGAATCGGAATCAGAATCGGTCACTTGATTGTGGAGTCAGAATCAGGATGGAATCGGTTGAATCGGAATTGAATGAATCAGTAGGAATCGGTCAAATTGGATTGAAAACTCGATTTTTTTTTGTTTTGACAAAAGCTTATTTTGTACTTAAAAAAATAAGAAAATTTGGTAAAATAAATAATTTGTTAAAAAAAAAACTATGTTATGAGAAAATATTACATTCAAATAATCCACTAATTATATAATATAATACAAAGATTACAACTAGAAAACTTATTTTATCACTTCATCATTGTTGTATGGACCCAAATAATAAAGATATTATTGTAGTGTCAAATGAAAAAATATATATAATAAAGGGACTTATGACTATTTTCGCTCCATTTCGTGGCTGTACATTAACAACTGCTAACTATCAAGTATTAACGGGTGTTAAATAAAAACATAAAATCAGCGAAGAAATCGATCTGACTCGGATCAAAAATCGACTAACTCAGCCAAATCAAACATGATACAACCGAGTGTTAATGAAAAAAAATCACTTAGAAACAATACTAAGGTGAAACTCAGATCAGACCCATCTTTAAGCAAAAGTTAAGAAAAGTATATAAACAAGAATTAGACTA
Organism: Carex rostrata; assembly: GCF_964058835.1. Taxonomy (NCBI): domain Eukaryota; kingdom Viridiplantae; phylum Streptophyta; class Magnoliopsida; order Poales; family Cyperaceae; genus Carex; species Carex rostrata. The sequence continues at coordinate 12,392,304 of NC_135919.1, forward strand.
TGTAACAACATTTGTATTTATATCAACATATAATTAGTCTAGATTATATTAGTTTGTTTCATGAGATCTGGTGGATTTAAACTACTCAATATTCTACATATTAAATTTTTACAGGAAAGATAGACCAAAACAAAAACAAATGTTGCATGTATATCTAATAGGATCATTTTTTTTAAATAATCTGAAAAAATAGTATAAGATAGTAAAATTTTATTTCCAAAATTATTTTAAATTATACTTACATTGAATGTCTTACCGACCATTCAGATATAAATTGTATAATTTAATATATTTATATTACAATCGAAATTGTTGTACAAATAGTTTTTAATTGCCAATGTCAGGTTTGAATGCTTTTTTTTTTTAGCTCCATGGCCTTAAATGAAGACCCGGTGACTCGAGGCTGCAAATCATGGTGCTTTCCTCTATATCTAGTAAGAAAAAAAAAATTTGGATTAATAAAAACAGAGACGGAAAAAAAAAAAAAAAGCTGCAGGAGGCGGATGCAACGGAACAATATAATATACAAAAATATAAAAGAAATGCGTCTGCCGGGAGTCGAACCCGGGTCTATTGCTTGGAAGGCAATTATCCTAACCGTTGGACTACAGACGCTTCGATTAAAATTTTATAAATTTGATTCAAATACTAAACTTTACCAAGATTATATCCGCTTATCTATATAAACGCAATATTGCTCATTCCTTGTCAAACTCTCTACAAAGACCACTCTGTATTGATGAGAAAATCTAGTTTTTTTTTTTTTTAATTTATTATTGTCAGCGGGAAAGACTGCCCAATTGGCTATTGCTTCATGCTTCAATCATAGATTAATATCTTTATTTTCGATTTTAAAGTCCAAACAAAAGATCTCAATCGCTCAACATGATATTCACGTTAAAATATGTTTAGAGATCAAATTTTATATTTCTTGAAAAAAAAAAATTACTATTTCTTAAAGTTAGGTATCAAATCAATATTTTTTTTTAAATTGTCAACCATCTAAAAACAGTTATTTGATAGTAAAAAAATTCAAAAAATATAAAATTTGATCTCTAAGCACAATTTAAAGTGGATATCTTGTTGAGTTGTTTAGATCTTTTGTTTGAACTTTGAAAATGAATATAAAGATATTAGGGTATGATTGGAGCATTAAGCAATAGGGATCCCCCAAAGTAACCCAATTTTTTTCATTTTGAATCGGAACCGTCTGATTCGAATTCGTCGCTCGAGATCACCTCGGGATTCGAATCCGTCGATCGGAATGTGTGCACTCCACTTCAAGATAGATTGTCGCATATTCGAATCAGACGGTCTCGATCTAAAACCCAAAAATTGAGTAATTACTTTATTAATTGAATCTAAATTATGAAGCAATAAGACATTTGAGCCCTCAATGATGCCTTACCGTTTCACCCAGGGCTCTCCTACCCTTCCACCATATATCACAAATTGAGTCTAGGGCATAGTGAAGCTGTTGGTCTGTTGTGTAGGCATAGAGAAACAGACAGAGAGGTTAATACAAACATAGCTACACAGTCTTTAATTTTATTTGATTGTGTTTGTTTAGTGAAGCTGTTGGTCTGTTGTGTAGGTTTTTCTCTCTACCAAGTAGAGTATAGGTAGGTTAGTGAGCGGATTATGGATCTGTAATAATTGCTAAAGGCTGTGTACTCTTCTTTCATTTTCTTAATGCAAAACCGGGCAACCACTGCTTGGTATTAAAAAAAAAAGAGTCTAGGGTATAGTGACAAATTAAAAGTTCGAATTCGGTTCGGCGAGTTCAAAAATTTGTGATTTGGATATAATTCAAAAATGATTCGGTACAATAAGTAAGCAAAAGAAAAATTCCCAATAAAACCACAACAAAAAAAAAACAATTTTTTTTTCCAAAAAATAAATAAATTTGGCATTTTTTTCGCGTTTTTCTTGCGAATAATACGTGACTCGCGTTTTATTCATGAATAAAACGTATTATACGTTTTTTTTGCGTTTTAAACAGAGCTCAGTATGGAAACATCAAAAAAATAAATTAAACGCAAATAATTCGCGAATTGTTGTTACTCTGGGATTCTGACAGGTAGTCTGACATTTACAATGGTTAGTAGGCCCATCCAAAAACGAGCATACGAGCAAAGCCAGATTATTAGATGCCTGGATGTCTCGATCTCATTGTTTCCACACAGGGATGTTCCCTGTTGAACTTGGCATCCCCTCCTATGCATGATCTCTTAGGTATGTTTGGATGGTATGAGAATAATGCTATTTTTAAAATAGCAGTGTCATTCTAAATTAGAGTCATCCAAACAATATTAATTGCTATTCAGAACATGCAAAATAACGCTATTATGCGGTTCCAATAAAAAGTAAGAATAGTTTCAAATTCTCTACTTTATTCATTCCCTCCAAACTCTATTTCAAAGAGTGCATTCAAACAATTTTTTCACTATTTCGAATAGCTTTGAGTTAGCTTTATTATCTTACTATCAAAGTTTGAGAATAATAATTATTCTAGTTTATTTTAGAGTGCATCCAAACCACCAAACGTACCTAATATTATGTTAACGTGCAATTATTTTATTTGCTTGATATCTTTCTTGCAAACTCGGCAATACATGAGCTGCCATTTGGCGTTTGCATATACAGGATATATCTTACACAAAAATAGTAAAGTTTCTTGTAAATGAGCTGCCATTTGGCGTTTGCATATGCAGTGACGAACTTTTTTATTATTTTGGTCATGTGGTTTGTACGACTTAATTAAAGATCCATTAAGCACATTTGGCAACAACACAAATTAATGAGGAAATTTGCTCACATTAATTAGGATACAATAACAGATCCTGAATTTCCCAGTTATAGTATATCTCTGTATAATTAGCACTAGATGAAGCATCAGTTTAAATGTTATTTTCTTCTTCAGTTCTTCTTATTTTTTTCATCTGTTCAATCAATCAAGAATAATTTATGATGAAATATATTTTGTATAAAAATATATTTATATAACTTTATACGCTATCGTAACCTAATATTAATTTTTTACAAGCTTATCACCTTGGTAAGTAAAAGCTCATGAAACCGAAAAACACGATTTTATAATTGATAAAATATATATTATTTACCAAAAGGCAGCCACACACAAAAAGTTAAATTTGATGACATGAACTTCAAAAGTTTGATTCACTCCAATTCAGACAGGTTATATAATTCTTCTCTTTACAATAACATATTAGATAATTCTTAATTTGTGCAAAAGTAAAAAGCTGATGTGCATTCGTGGCCCGAAATTTTTAAATATAGCATGGTTCAAAAAAAGATAAACCCAAACACTCTTTTTTTGAAAAATTTTGAATTTTGACACGGCCGCATTCCGAGAGAGTGGCCATCCTGTTTTCAGTTCAAAGTCACATGAGAAAAAAACAAAGCAAAAAAAAAATTGGGCCGTTGCCCCTAGATGCGGCCCGCAGAAAAGTGGCCGCATCTAGGTGATGCGGTCATGTCAAAATTCGAAAATTTTCAAAACCGGGGTGTTTGGGTTTATCTTTTTTGGGATGATGGTATATTTAAAAATTTCGGTTTGTGGCATATATTGAATATTTTGAACTGCACAATAATCTTTACTAGCCATATTTGAACTTATAAAAACATTAAAATAGACAGATCTACTTGATAATATTGTCAAAACATGCACAGTAAACTAAATGATCACGTTCGATTTGTGCTGCATCGTATCCAGCACAGCACTGGATGTACATCAATTAAAACAAACAAACAAACAAATGTGTCAGAAATTCCAAGTAATTTAAATTTAAATTAAAAGTAATGCATATCAGATCAAAATATTTTGCAGAAGTTTTCAAATTGGCTTCACAATATAACCATGTATGCTAATATAAAATTTTCAAAATGTTTGTGCCTTAATAAAAATAAAAAGTGACAAATCCATAGATAAGCTAAAACATTTAAGTTTGTAAAAAACAATGCCTATGCTAATTTGAACGGATCAGATGATATTTAGCACAAATATATCTTTTTAGACAGTTTGCATTCCCCTTCACACATTATGAATAGAGTTTTTAACTACTTTATAGGTTAAAACATCTACAAAAGTAAGAAAAAAAGAACATCACGTGCGTTCATAAATTGTTAATAACTATTAACTAGTAAAAAACTATTCATGTCAAGTTAGATACACTGTAAATATTTCTTGAACTTCATTTTTGTTACATATGTTAGAGTGTATATCTGACATAGAAATTGAATGAGAATCAGGGCCGGTCCTGAAGATTTTGAGGCCCAGGGCGGGAGAAAAATTTGGACCCTTTATATAATTTTTTTTATTAAAACGAAAATGTCTTACAACTTTAGTTGCTATTTGACTTTTAGAATGAACACGTCTTACAACAAAAATGAAACACTTTATTTAAATCTTTTGAGTAAACAAACAATTTTCTATTAATAAGTTCTCCATTTTTTAATTTTTGATTAAAATAATATGTGGAGAACTCCATATTGTAATTATCCTTAGAAAAATTAATATCAGAATCTCTAATAGGACTATTCTCAACAAGTAAATTTCTCAGTTTTGAACCTAAGTCATCCCACACTCTAGGATCATATATATTTATAGATAACGAATAATCTAAGTACTCAGACAAATGATAAATTCCTTCATTATTTTCACTAGTTTATTTTTTAAGCACATTTGTTATTTCTTCATTTACCCCATTTTCATTTTCATACACATCTATTGTTTCTTGATTTAGCTCATTTTTATTTACCTCATTTTGGTTTTCAAATATATTTCTTGTTTCTTCGTGTACCTCACTTTCAAATTGGTTTTTCAAAGACTCATTTTGTGGTTTGATTTTCTTCCAAAGCTTTTGAATAGAACCTTTTTGAAGTTTTATTTTCTCTTCTCCCTCTCTTTTTTTGTTTCTTTTTTGCTATTTGATGCATGTTTTTTAGGAAATATTGTTTTAAATTAAAAATAAAATAAAATAATAGAATGATAAAACCTAGATAATGAGACAGATGCATCGTTGAGCCGTCGACAGTCCAATCCAGAGGCTGCAATTGCCACCATGCCTCACCCAGTCTAGATACTGTGTCGATGTATTGTTGTGTCGACCTTGCTCTAACCAAACCTCGCCTCCGCCTCACTCAGTCAAGACTTTACCTCGCACTCACTGCCGCAGAACGAGATCGTGACTCATGAAAAGAACTAAGTTTTTTAATTTCTCTCAATTCCTCGTTTGTCTTTAAATTGATTTACAAAGAATGAAGAAACGGCGGAATTCCCTGATCTAGGTTTTTTTACTTTTTTTTGTTCTTCTCGTTTGTCATTTCACATAGTTCGGCCGCCTTTTCTGTTTCTTCTAGTTTACCGTGTCACAAAGAATAAAGAAATGTCTTTTTTGTTTGGGCCAAGACAAAAAAAAAATTGTAAAGATCAACCAAGAATAGTTTTTTTGTTTGAATAAAGTTCGGCCCAGACAAATTTAACATGTACAAGCATTTTTTTTGTATTTGAGGGCCCTGTTGTATTTTGGGGCCCAGGGCCATCGCCCTGGGTACCCTGGGTCAGGGCCGGGCCTGATGAGAATATTCAGTTTAGCAGTCAAAACACAATGTATTATGTATGAGAGGTTGTAGGCAATTCTTGAGGTTAAAAATAATGTAATTATACCATTTCAGTAATATGAAATGGGCAATCTTTTAAAAAAATAAAAATAAATAAGAGGTTGTAGGGTCGGATGAGATATCTTTTAAAAATATTTAAAGATGAGAAAATTGTTTTCTATCTTTATTTTAAAAAATTAATTGGAAGACATTATACGAATCTGTCTTAAAAGCACAGGCACTTCCAAGTTCCAACCTTCCTCCAAAAAATAAAAAAAGGAATGAGAATTCTGTTGGATCTGCACATGGGCTGCAATGGGCTAAGAATTATCCTGGGCCCTTTGAACAATTACTAGTATTTGGGCTTTCAACGGGCCCCTCCAAACCCTTGGGACTTACACTTTTCTCTCCTTTTTGGGGCTCATGATAATGCCTATATTTTACCTTACAGCGTTGAGTGCCCATTCAATGGCTCTATAATCTTTGAGTGATGCTTCTGTGCATACAAGGACCTATTTGTAAAATGAACATATTTTTATTTTCAAAGTTCAAACAGTCGATCCTAACCGTTCATCTTGTTCTCCATATTAATATGTGCTTGGAGACCAAATTTTACATTTTTCTGAAATTTTTTACTATTTATTAAGATGAGTACAAAAAATATCAAATTCAGACCATTGAATTTTGTACCCATCTTAATAAATAGTAAAAAAATTCAGAAAAATGTAAAATTTGGTCTCCAAGCACATATTAATATGGAGAACAAGTTGAATGGTTCAGATCGACTGTTTGAACTTTGAAAATAAAAATATGTTCATTTTACAAATAGGTCCTTGTATGCACAGAAGCATTTGCCTCTTTATAAAGATCTCTCTCTTTTATTTTTTTTCCTCAACTATTTAAAGCATCGCTAATCGCTATTTTTGTGTTGTCGCGTGTTTTACCAATTCTGCCGATTTTCGGGCGAGATTGCGATCAATCTCATTTCATGGGCCCAGCATGTGCACCGAAATTTAGAAGTCTCCAGCTAGGAACCAAGCTTGTATTAAAAAAAATAATGTCATCGTCTATGAAAATACCACCTCTTAATTAGAGCGAAGACAATTTCAAACCTTAAAACATAGATCCAATCCAAGTACCACATGTGACATTAATATGACGACTCTGGTGTCTGGTCAGTTTATTATTGTCAATATTTTGAAATTTTGAAAAGAATAATAGACCCAAGAGTCCAAGACACGGCATCCACTTTGGGAAAGAGAGTTTTGAGTTTATATTTTTACCATCAAATGTTTGACAATTCATAAACCTTCCATGAAAATGATACACGTCAGCTTTCCAATACCAAATGCCGCGTGCATGAACTTTTTCTTTTTATTAATTTAATATATTATATTCCCCTTTTGCCCAGTCCCGCCTTTTCTGCTTCTCTTTTGGCGTTCCCACTGTTCCTTCTATTCCCTTACTTTGGTGCATGTCGTGGTTATTGTCGGTTCTTTCCATAAAGGAAGAAAAGGTGGGATTTAAATCGAAGTTATTCTTACATTTTGCTTTCTCAAGCTGGACGTATGGAGAGATGGAGATACCGGTTGATCTTTCCATTGCTATGGTTACTCGTGGTTTATCAGAATACGGAGTTATGCGCATCCGTCAATGGCGAAGGTACGATTTTGAATCTGATATGTAGTTCTTGAGGCTTAGTTACTAGATGATTTGTTTATAATTCGGATTTTTTTTTTCTGTGGCATGTGTAGAGAGTGTACTTCTTAGATTCAAGGAGATGGTAGAACTTGATCCGTCTGATTGGGATGAGGCGAGTAGAGATCCTTGCTCTTGGCCCGGAGTCGAGTGCTCTACAGATGGGAAAGTAGTTGCATTGTAAGTCGTACAAGAGATTTTGCTGTTAGTTCGATGTTTGTTCAATTAGTGCTATTGAATTTAGATTTACTTCATTTCTTCAAAAATGGGAAGTTAGATTTAGTTTCTGGTCTTGTTGATTTCTGTTCTTTCTGCCTCTATTAAGATATTATATAGGAGTATAATTTTGGCCTATATCAAGATGTTTGCGCAAAATTTTCATGCCTATAATAAGAATCTTTTGTCTGTTTATTGTCGGTTCTTTCCATAAAGATGTTTGAAGCAGTGTCCCATGCTTTGCACGCAAGGTGTATGTGAAAATGCCCACAACATTGAAACCAGGATATTGATAATCACATTGTTTTCTAAAAACTTAACATCAAATGGGAAAGGAAAACTTGTGTGAATACTTATCAAAAGATAGTTTATGGGCATGTCCAGGTGTACCACATGCATGATTTAATGCATTCTGATAAATTAAATGATTCTTGCAGAAACTAACGTCTGCTTCCTCAATATTGTGATTCTCTAAATTAGGCACTTGAAGGATCTTGGTCTCAGGGGGACAACTGACTCCGAGCTCGAGACATTTCTAACTAACCTGTAAGCTTGAGACTTTTCTCACTTCAATTTCCTCTAATTCGTAGTATAATGATTCTGTATATCATCTTTCATGAATTAAAGTGCAGCAATCTCCTAGAACACACGTTCTATTGCACTTTAATCATTTCTTACCATATCAATTTTGGTTGTGTAATTTATTTTTTAGTAGATTGAAATTTTTGTTGTCCTTGAAGAAACTTTTACCTATATATGATATTTGATGCATGTAGATAACAAAGAAAGATTTTGTTATTAGTTGTTAGTTTAACAAAATATGATTGATTTCACAAAAACGTGATTCTCTTGTAGCTTGTTCACTGGAAGTTGGCTTTCACAGGGGTTTAATACACCACCGAAAGAGTTTGAGTCTACTAAGGCTACTGTAATGTCTAACAGTGACCACTCGTTTAGGTTACTACTTTCCCTTTTTGCCTGGTTATATTAGCTTTACCATTTCCATGGTACTTTCATAAAATTTTATTTTATGATGGAATTCTTGAATTAAATAATTTCTTTTCAGGAATTCTGCTGATGGTATTATAAGAAGGCGTGTATTGCAAATTAATGAGGATCCACTGTCAGTCTCTCAAGCAAAGAGAACACATCCCAAAATCAAACCATTGCAAACCCCAATTCCATCTCCATCTCCATCTCCATCTCCTTCACAAGGAACCACTAACAATCTTTCACCAGAACTGAAAACACATAGTTCCATTAATAGTCCTACAAAATCTCCCATCTCAAAATTAGGTACATCTAAAACCCAGGGAAGAAAGCACTCACCTTCTTTGCTTCTTTATGTCCTGGTTGGTGTGGCCATTTGTGGTGTGCTTGCAGCCATTTCTGGTGGTGTTTACTTGATTTTTGTGAGATATAGAAAGTTTGGTGTGATAAATCCATGGGCTACGGGGCTTAGTGGACATCTCAAAAATGCCTTTGTGACAGGTTCAAAGTCCTTTCTTTGTTTTTTGTTTTTTTTTATATATATTTTTTTTAATTTAGTTGAAAATATGCTATCTTAACTTCAGTTAGCTATCTGGAAGATTGATATTTATTTTGTATATGCATACACTCTGTGCTTTTTCAGGTGTACCTTTACTTAATCGATCAGAACTCGAAGCTGCTTGTGAAGATTTTAGCAACATTCTTGGTACATTGCCAGGGTGTGTTCTCTACAAGGGAACTCTTTCAAGTGGATCTGAAATTACCGTCGTGTCTACTATGGTGACATCAGCTACTGAGTGGTCAGATCAGTTACAGGCCCATTTCAGGAATAAGGTAAACTGTTAGTTTAAAATAGAAAAATATATTCTATTTACTGGCTAGAATTCGTTTATGATTTTGGTGTCTATTATTTTCAGGTTTCGGTCTTATCTGAATTTAGTCACAAGAATTTCATGAATCTAGTTGGGTACTGTGAAGATGAGGAGCCATTTACCCGCATGATGGTATTTGAATACACTCCAAATGGGACTCTTTTTGAGCACTTGCATAGTAAGTTTGTTTGTATCCTTTTTCTTTTTGTTTTCATACGGAACTATAAAACTAAATGGGTTGTTTGAAGTTAATGCATGTTACATGATAAGTGTCACAAGTTCCTGACAGAAATGGCAATTAATTTGCAATGTTTACTTGTAGCTGTCTTGCACTGCATGCAACACAGTATCGTTAGGTCCTGTACCAATACATGTCAGATGGTACAGAACCAATGCTGGTACCAATTGAATATCAAATTTCCCTTCTTTTTCATTTTCATAGGATTCTTCTTGCTTTTTTTATTGTGTTTAATTAAGATTGTGCAAAATGAAAGACCGATTGTGGCAACCATGGCAAAGTCATAGCATAATTAAAGACTGGTTGTAGGACTGGTTAAAGTTTAATTTCTTGATACAGATTAATGGTACAAATCAATGCCAACATCATGTCATAATTAAAAGAAAACTTAGTTAAATTACAACATCAAAAAGCATTTTTAGAAGTTAGACCTGATACCTTTTTGTTATTTTCATTTGTTTTCATTTCAGTTAAAGAAGCCGAGCAACTGGACTGGACATCTCGTCTGAGAATAGCAGCTGGTGTAATCTATTGCCTGGATTACATGCACTGTTTTAACCCCCCTGTAACCCTAAAAACTCTGAACTCGCTCTCCATTTACCTCACTGAAGATTATGCAGCGAAGGTTGCAGACGCAAAACTTCACCTGGAGGAAAAGGATTGTGATTCTGATTCTGATTTTGATTGCTCTGATGAGGAGAGTGCTGTGTACAAATTTGGAGTTCTCTTGCTTGAGATAATCTCAGGCCGGCTTCCCTTTTCAAAAGATGACGGACTGCTTGTTCTCTGGGCATCAAGTTATCTAAATGGGAAAAGGCCTATTATGACAATGGTGGATCCCACACTGAAGGAGGTGCCTGAGACGCATGTGATGGCGTTGGTTGAGGTGATAAAGTCGTGCATAAAGCCAGAAATGAGAGAGAGGCCAGGCATTGCTGAGGTGGCTGCAAGGATGAGGAATATTACGGGAATTTCACCTGAGGCTGCTGCACCGAGAAAGTCGCCTTTATGGTGGGCTGAGATTGAGGTTAATTCGTTTGAGATTTGATCTGAAAAGAAAACTTAGTTGTCCATTCTTTCATTCTTTCATTGCTTAAAGGAAGGAAATGCTGTACAGTATAGGTATTGTTTTGCTAGTATTTCAATTGATTTTCCAGTAGAATATCTGGATATTCAACTTATCTGGAAAATCGCACAGATTTTTTTTTTTTTTTTTTTTGGCAAATACAGGAAAAGAAAAGTAGAATTTATGGGATTTTTGTGTGTGTTTGCTCCGAGTATCTTCAATATTTTTCTAATAACGCTGCAATGGTACATTGGCACTGCATTCTTTTCAATCATAACACAACCCATACTGCATTAGCAGTAGCCATTATTGACAGTAATTACACTATTCTAAATACTGGGTATAAATTTTCATTACATAGATCAAACTAAACGAGAAAAATATTAAACCAATCATTTTTAAAAATAATACTGTATTTATACAGAGTATTATACACTGCATATATACGTCTAAAATCTTAGCTTCCTTTATTCGCCAAACCCAAGGTATGAGAAAGCCAAGATTCTGCTGGCGGCTTCATCACTGGCAGACTATTGTTTCTTCCATTTTTCTTTTCTATGTTCCTCTTACTATGGTCTTCTTCAACATCTCTTTTCATCAACTTGTTTAATGTTTTCTTGCCTGGCAATCTACTTGTATCGAGAAATGGCAACCCCAAACCCTGTGAGAGGCGTTCTCTATAACTTGGCCTCTTATCAAACAATCGAAGATCGTGAACTTCTCTATGGTTATTTGGAGCCAAGAAACTAATATTTGCATGTGGCATCCGATTTTTGTAGGCTGGGTTTTTAAACCCACAAACTATTGGTTTCATTTTCCATGGGAAGAAAACCATTAAACCACAAGCCCGAGATGACATCTCTTTGTGAATTTCAATGTTTTGAGATATGGGCACCATTTGAACCATGCCGTTGTTTGTTTGCGGGATTGGTGTTTCTCTGTTAGTAATTTGTTCATTCCTTTGAGGTGTGCGTTTCGGCCTTTTAAGAACCGATGAACTGGCTATTGCATTGGCAGCTGGGAGAAACCGGTCCATGATGAAACTAGGAGACTGGTTTCTCATTGCTTCTATATCTTTCAAACCTAAACCACGAAACGAACTCAACCTGCCTGCAATGCCAAGTTGCTCAGACAAAGAAACCCTATCAAATGCATCCGAGGAAGCATCACCGTACTCACTGCTTTCTTCACTAAGATCACGATCACAGTTATTGGTGGCATCCCCGTTGGAAGGATGCCACCTACACGGCGGCGGTTTAGGTGGAAGTTGATCAAGTTCTTTATCAGAGAACATATCTCTTTGGCCCAAATCTTTTGGGACACCTGGTGAACTCTCCCAAGAGAAAGGGACCATCATGCTTAGCTTACTAGAAGAGGTGTCTCGGATCAAGTTGGGTTGGTTTGTGCTGTTGTCTATCGAGGAGCTGACAGAGCGTCTGGCGGATGGAAGCCGGGGAGAGTCTAGTTGGAGCTGGTTATGGCTCCTATCTTTTGATAGATTGTTCTCCATAGTGATGGGTTTGATTTGATGCATATTGTTATGGAGTAATGAACTAGTGGTACCATGGTGAAGTTATAACAGGGCTTCTAGGGGTTGGTTATTAGGTGGTAGAAGCTTAGTTCATGTGAGCTCCCGTGAAGTGATTTAAGAGCGTTGTTGGAAAGGGCTAGCTAAGAAGGAGATATCTGATTTTTTTTTCTTTCTTTTTTGCACTCCCCTCTTGTGTTGAGGATTATTGCCATTAAAGCCGGGAAGTTAGACGTGAAATGACTTGGCAATTCATAAATAAAGTTCAAACGCTTTTTCGTAAAATTTATTCGCAGGATTTAATTTTTAATTTTTATTTTTGCATTGCAATTAAAAAAATATGATAGTAAAAAGTCGAAACTTAGAAATATAAAATTTCAAAATTACAGGCTCTAAATAATAATTATTGACAAGTTATAATTATGCAAGTATAAAAATTGATATTAAATAAGTCATAGAGGGAGGAAAACGAAAATCATTAGTTCGAGTCTTATGAGGACATTTAGTACAGAATTTTTATTTCGTAAAAATTTTCGGCTATTTACTCTTTTTTCTGTTTTAATTTCACTGTGGCGAATGGCTGAAATGCTCATATCCGGCAGTTCTTTTTATTTGAAGCTTGAATTTCTTATATTACAATTGTGTAACAAAGAAACACCTAGTAATTTGAAATGTCCTGAATCTGTTGAGACATTAATGTCTAAGACTCAAAATCTTCTTTTCAGTATGTTCGTCAATCATTTTCATTTCCAGTTTATTAAAAAAAATCAAAGACTATTAGTAGTTAACCTGTGATCTAATTTCTTTTTAATTATTACTCTTTAAGTGTTTATTATGGTGTGGCTGCTCTGTTGCCTATTCTCTCTCACCGTTTCCATTTGTTAGGCTACCACAAAATCTTAATTAATCTCTCTCCCTCGTTATGCTTCATGGGATCCTTTTCATTAAAAGCACAACCTTTTTAGATGACCTTCATTTTTGTTAGAATAGAGTACTCGCAAGAAGGAAAATAAATTCCGCTTATATTGAAAAAACAATTCCTCATTTTTGTCAGTCCCTTCTATAACTATATATTATAAAGCATTAATTTCGAAATATTTCTGTAATAATTTTAATGTTTTGGGCGATCGATTGAGACAGATTACGCTAGTAGTAATGAATCTAATGATCCACAATCTGAATAATGATTTTTCATTTATTTTGTAACTATATGAATATTCAATTTTTTTGCTCAAATAATTTGCGGATTTCTCTAATCGGAATAGTTATTTTATAGATTATCATTATGGTTTTTTTTAATTAAATCTGGTTATCACTAAGTAGATTTAGTGTACAGTTTTTTGTATACTTGGTTGATATTTGAAGGGATACCTAATCCTACATTTACCAGCTTATATAGAAGACTAATATACCCCTTAAAGTTGGAATTTTTCTTTAGTTGGTCAAATAAAACAAAATTCTTACTGAGAATAACCTTGGAAAGAGGGGTTGGCGGAGACCGAAATTGTGTCTCTTTTGTTTCTTACTTGTTCTATGGTAAGACAACTATGGAATTGGATAGCTCAGTACAATAATGATGTGTTTACTTGTATGACTTTAGATGACTTGTGGGACATAGATACACGCATACCTATGAAGGATGAAAATTTGGCAATGATGATTATAGGTGCAGTTTTGTGGACTGTCTAGCTTGAGAGAAATAGGTTAATATTTAAGGGGTTGCTAAAGGTCCCAAAAATTAAGATATACAAATAATTGATGTTGTTAAGTTTTAGTGTACCTCATAAATATGATGCTCTAGAGCAACTAATTTGTATGTTACCTCCTGATGTAAACGATCTATCACGAGATTTACTTAACGACCCATATGGAGGCTTCTCAGGCTATAATCTCTGTGTTTGGGATAGGAAGCATTATGAAGGATGAAGAAGCTGAAGAAATATGATGTTTTGTGAATCTTTTTAGTGCAGGGCTCTTTGTGCATAAATTGTAATAGGTTCAGCTGTGATACCATACCAGTTTACTATTATGTCTTGTTGAGTGATATATGTTTGTTGTTGTGTTGGAATTGTCTTAATGTTCTTGTAATTTTTGTGAGAAAAAGAATATTGAATTTAAATACTCTAATGTAACCTTGAGTATGATCAGATTGTGATATTTCTTTTCTTTGTGATATGGTCGAGTTACTAAATATAATTGAAATTGAATAGTTGGTGTATTTCTCAAACTACACTTATGAAATTGAATTTAAATACTGTAATTTCGGTTTGATGCTGAATAAAAATTAAGTCGATTAAAGAGACAATTTGAAAGGTTGCAGATAGGATACAGATTAATTAAACTAAGTTAATTTAAAAGATCAGGGATAGTTTTCTCATCTTTTAATTGATTCAGTTTCTCAAAACAAATCAAACCGCCAGAGAAAAAAATGTTTTCATGCTGTTCTGATATTTGTACAAGATCTCCTGTAAGTGCACTCTACTAAAATTCGAAATCAATTTTATTATTTTTGGGCAGGGGAAGAACCGAAGGGAACGGAATTAGGGGAAGGTCACGGCAAGAAAGGTTTAGAACTTCACATATATTTCATGTAAGGACAAAACTGTCATTGCAGTATGTAGTTCGATTTAGAAAGAAAGTCATTATCTAAATCAACGGAAAAAAATAAGTTGTAACAGGTGTAACAGGTGTGCATCTCTTCTGGTACCTTCTGTATTAAGTAAAGTGAGTTACCTTATGTTAGATCGATATTATTTTTCTTGTTTCACTAAAAAAAATATTATTTTTCTTGTAAAAAAAATCGATATTAATTTTACAGTGATCTCAAGAATTTTAATCATATCTGAATTTTTTACTGACTCAACTAAGGATTATCTTACGGAATGAGCTATTTGAGGATAATTATTTGGTACTTGAGGAACCTATAGTGAAAAATTTCTTCGTTGTTTATTCGAAATAAAATTTTAGGTGATATACATTTGGATGGAGCAAGAATAACACTACTTTTTTGAGCTATTCGATGTTTGAATGGAGCAAGAATAACACTAATACACTATTCTTTGTTTGTCTTATATGAATTGGCTCACTATTCTACTAACCCAACTAAAAGTTGGGTTAGCTACTATTCTCAAACTTGAGATTAGCTGTATTCTTGTTATATTTCTTGTTTCATCTAAACGTAAATTAATTTAGGGTGTTTTAAGGCCACGAAGTCTTTTAGTTTGCTTAGCTCAAAATCTATTGTATTGATTTCAAATGACAAATTTAAACTGTTCAAATCGTCTACCTCATGAGTTATGCATTTATATGAAACATTTATAAATTAATTTAGTATAAAATTAAATTATAAAATAATTAATGAAAAATGGACATTAAAATTAATTTATAGATCATTTTTGTTTAACTGTTTAACTTTATAATAAATTAATTTAAAAAATTATAAGTCTGATAAATAAATACTTTACTTGTAAAGTATACTGATTTTAACAGTGTACATTCGTCATTTGAGATCAAATTCCCAAAATTTCAAAGTTAACTAATCAAAAAGCTCGATGAACTTCAGAAGAACCTAGTTCTAGTTCTACAGTATACCTGTACACCTAGAGAAGTATTGCTTATCTGTTATCAAAATAAGGCCCATATAGTCCCCGCTGTTCCTTTTACAAACACTTGTAAAGCCCTGAAACCTGGTTTGTTCCAGCCCAAAAAACCCTAGTCCCTTCTCCAGTCTCCTCGACTGCCCCACTTAAGACGCAACCCCTCCCTCTCAATCACCACCGCTTAAACCCTCCTCCTCTTCTCAATTTCTCCGCCTCGAATTCAATGGCTACCCCAACAGATTCTGGCTCCGACTCCGACTCCGACTCCGACGAAATCAATGGTGCGGATGAGATACCAGAAGAAGAAGAAGAAGAAGATACAGAGTACGAAGAAGTAGAAGAGGAAGAAGAGGAAGAACTAGATCCAGCTAAAGAGCGTGAGCGGCTGAAATCGATCTTTCGCCGCTTAAACACCGATCCAGTGTACATACGGGTGCACGATGTTGTGGTCAAAGGCAACTCCAAAACCAAGGATGCAATCATCCAGGCGGAGATTTCTGATCTGTTTAAGAAACCTGGCACTATGCAAGAACTGGTGGCAGCAGCCAGCATTGCAAATGCTAGGCTGAAACAGCTGGATGTTTTTGATTCTGTGTCCATCACACTTGATGCGGGCCCCACCGAGCTTCCGGGGACCACCAATGTGGTAATTGAGGTGGTGGAGGCATCAAATCCACTAACTGGGAATGTTGGTGTTTTCTCTAAACCTGAGGTGAGGCTTTACATTGTTGGCTAGTAATGTTGGTTTTGTATTAAGGGAGAAATGATTGAGCTTATCTTTTCCTATTATTTTTAATAACCTGATTTAAAATGTGAGATATTGCATTACCTTAGTGAGGTCGGGCATCCATTTGAACTGATATGTCGCAGTAGTAGTATGGGTATTTGTTTAATCACACACAAACACACACATTGCTACCTTTCTGTTTTGGAAGGGTTTGCTTCCTTGCTCTGCAATTGCAGAACTGAGGGCAATGCAGTAACAATAGTTGTACTGGCACCTGTTATAAACTGTAACTGGCTGAATTTTGGGCATGCAATAAATCTGGAATTGTTGGTTGTGCATATCATTATTTCCGTTATCGTTACTAGATCATGGTTTGTTAACTAATGCCGCTTTTGATTTCTTTCAGGCGCGGTCTTGGTCCTTGGAAGGATCTCTAAAGCTAAAAAACCTCTTTGGCTTTGCTGACATCTGGGACACCTCAGGTGCGTTCGGGTGGGACCAATCTTTAGAAATAAGCACTGGTGTGTGGGTCCCGAGATTCAGATCAGTACCGACTCCCCTTTCAGCTCGTGTTTTCTTGCTTTCCCAAGACTGGCTCAAATTCTCGTCTTATAAAGAGCGTCTCATGGGCCTTAGTTTTGGGCTTCTGTCGTTGAACAATCATGATCTTTCTTATAACCTGACCTGGCGCACTCTGACCGACCCAACCCAAATGTCATCTCCATCTATTCGGCGGCAGCTAGGACATAATGTTCTCTCAGCATTAAAATATTGTTACAAAATTGATAGGAGAAACTCGCACCTAAGGCCCAGGAGTGGATATGCTTTTTCTTCAAGTTCGCAAGTTAGTGGCCTTTGGGACATTAGGAGCCTCAAATTTTTTAGACAGGTACTTCATATTTCTCTGATCAGTTTTTGTCTTGTCTATGTATTTGAGAAAATTCTTACTTGGTTGGAGTTAAGAAAAAAGAAGGAACTAGATGGAAACTAAAACAGAGAAGGATATGTTATTACAAAAGAAAAAATAACAGTATCAAGGCCGGACAGGTAAACTAAATCTTCTTACAACTCAAAACTGGTTTTGTTGATTAGAAAATTGAATATCTATCAGATTATGAAGGCATATGAGGTTGTAAAATACATTACATTGCGGATGGTTTGCTGCATTAAAGAGAGTGCCTTTTAGATTAAAAGTGTCTTGAGACTGTTTGCTTGGTTTCGTGGTGCATTTGTTCTTTTCGAAAATCCTTAGTGTCATTGTGCTAGAAAAATCCTATTTCTTTTTATTTTTTTGACAGCATTCATACTTTCTGATATGATCCTCAGGAGTTTGATCTTCGTGCTGCTATGCCTCTTGGATTTTGGAATGCAGCTCTTAATGTAGGGCTATCAGCTGGTGCCATCTTGCCTCTGGGGAGGGATTTTACCAAACTATCCACATCTGTGCCCGATAGATTCTTCCTGGGCGGCCACTCCTCCCTGGTCTGCGGCCTAGGCGGCCCGTCCTCTTTGTTGGGGTTCCGGACAAGAGGTCTGGGTCCCACTGACATGAGACGGGTTATAGAGGGCAACCATTGTGACAGTCAGGATTATGTTGGGGGTGATCTGGCGGTCACGGCCTTTGCTGATGTATCCTTTGATCTACCCCTAAGGATTTTCAAGGATGCTGGCATTCATGGCCATGCCTTTGTTTGTGCTGGTAATCTTGCGAAATTGACTGAAGGTGAAATTAAAAATTTCTCCATTCAGAGGTTTATGAATACTTTTAGGAGCTCGGCTGGGGTTGGTGTTATCTTGCCAACCAAATTTTTCCGTGTTGAGGTTCGTCTCTTTAATTAAAAATTTCCTTTTTCTTATCCAAAATACTTCATTTTTGGTGGCATAGCTAATTGAAGTTGCTTTGTTTTGTGCAGATAAATTATTGCCATATTCTGAAGCAGTTTGAGCATGACCATGGGAAAAATGGGATACAGTTCAGCTTTTCCTCGCCACTTTAGAGTTTATTTTGGCTGTCATGAAAAGTTCATATTGCTCTGACATATAGAGATGCATCTAGCACCGATTGGTTGCTGCTTTCTTGCATTTTCTTGTTTGTCAAGGGAGAAACTGCGTGAATAAATGTAACTGTGATCTACAATTTTTGTTCTTTCAACCATTTTTGGATGTTCTCTGTTCTCCGTTTCCAGAAACGTTTGCCTCGTTGGTAGGTATTGTATTACTGTGATCTAATTTTTTTAGTAAAATCTTTCATTGCGTTGGATTTCATGGGCATTAACTGAACATTGCTAGGTATTGTATTACTGCTATGGACAGTTATTAGCACGGTTGGCTTTCATAATGGAAGACGTAGAGGAATGTCATATCACATGGAATCTATGGGGTTCTTCGTGATATTCTTGTGTTCAAGATAATGCTATTTCTGATAAGATCCTAGTAGATAACGTACATTAGAACGGATTTAGAAGCCTAAACTTTGCAGGGGCAAGAGTAAAAAAAAGTGTCAAGACCAAGCAGAGCCGAGACTTGAACTTCTGGTATTTGATTATCTCAACGCAAACAATAAGTCAATAACTATGCCTTGAGGCTTACTGATTGGGGTTTTGGGGCTGTATAAGAGCCTGCTTTTCATGGGTTTAGCCCATATTGAATTTCAGCCTAATTCAAGTCCATCCTGGAGATCCGAGCCCAAAACGACTTTATTTTTCTTTATTAAAAAAGGCTGGTATTATCTGATGAATTAACATCCTCTTCATTAACGCACCGTTTGAGTTGATCAGGACCGTACAATTAGAATCCGCACAAATATTAAAGGGTCTTGTGCATTACAACCTGCCGGATTGGTTCCGATTCTGATCGGACAGTCAAGAGCTAAAATCAAACAGTACATTACTGCAGAGGATGCAGACTCTTTTCAAATACCAGTGTTCGTTTTTCTAAGGAAATGGAAAAAAGGTTTCTTCGCCCTTTTTTTTTTTTTGCTTTTATTTGTGGTATCTGATGCGACAAGCTAGAATCACACTAGTTTCCCTTGACCTGGATGTTCAAATGGTTTAGTTTGTTTGGTTTAATTAAACTAATTTGTTTTGAATAAACGGTTTAGCTGTTCAGTTTCATTGGTTTCGTTCGGTTTAAAAATTATGATAATTCAGTATTCAATTTAAGATATATCTTAATAATAAAAATCAAATAAACAGAACAAACCAAATGAATCAAAATATTAATGAATATTGTGTTGGTGTTGTAATATCATACATATAAATATAAAAAATTATTAACTTAATACTTGTATCTAAACCCTAAACCCTAAAATCTTCATAATAATTTGAGTTGAATTAATAATTAATTATCATTACCAGTAACAATGGTGGAGCCACATGTGCCTGCCCTTGGTCCAAGGAATTTTCAAAATATACTTTATTGTCATTTTATTTCAGGAAAAAAAAATTACAAATTTTTCTCATGTTTAAAATAATTATATAATTATGTTCTATTCCTAATTTTTTGTTCCATACTATTTTAATTTCTAGCTCCTCTCCTGACTACTAGGAGGTGCTAAATCAAGGTTAATAGAATTGAGGCTTTCCATCTTATATACTTTCAAACATAACATCATCAAATATACTGTCTCATCACACTATATAAGACGCCTTGATTCCTTTTAAAAAAATGGAATGAAATATTAGTCAGAAAGTTAAAATTGAATCAGGAGAAAACACGACCCTTTATTTCACTTTTTTTATTCCTTTTCTGAACAAAATAGTGGGATTTTTCTGTACTATAGAAAAATTGAATCTTCACACGCGTGAATGAAGAAGATGATTCATTTGATGATCTGACTAAAAGCATTTACATAGAAAACTTTATTGATATTATAAAAGAGGCAGTGGACATTATTTTGAAAATGTAAGGATGTATTTATTACAATTTTTATTGTAGATTATTTTGATTACTCGACAAATGTAAGGAACTATTTATGTCTTTTCGAGTGAGGTTGTGGCAATATGCATATTACAGATCGATTCGTGTTATGAAACTATATTTCTATATAGTTAATCAATCAATTAATCAGAGCATTAGATATTATGTTGATATAAAAATATATCTGAAAAACAAATTTTACATTTTTTTTTAATATTATTTTAGATAGGTAAAAAAATTATTTGATCTAAAAATTTAGGACCATTCTTCCCACTCATCTTCAAAAGTAGCTTTTTTTTTAAATGTAAAATTTGATCTCAAAAATATTTTTATACGAAGATCATGTTTAACTGTTTGAGTTAGCAGTATAAACTTAAAAAATAGAAATATAAATTCATAGCATAGATCAATTCCTAATATGTATATTACCATGGTCTTAGTCTACTTTTTTTTATATATTATATTGATATTCAAGAGACATTACACACTCTGCACATTTTTTTGTAGTACAGCTTATCGATAATCCATTAATCCTATATTCTTAATTCTGTTAGTATATCATGAGCTTCTTAGGGCATCTACATTCCTGGTACTATGAGAGTTTCTAATATAATGTGATAGTTTCTAATTCAGTTTCAGAGATGTATGAGAGTTTGTTATTTAGAAACTATGCAGGAAAATTTCTGATTAAGACACTGTTTATAAACTCTATGCTGTTCAAATTAATGGCTGAAATTATTTCTCTTTTTAATTTTATTGCTGACGTGACTTAATAAAAACTCTACAACTAATTTTAAGGTTGTGAGAGTCAAAAAATTTAGAGACCTTAATTTATAAAAAATAATTAACAGTTATTTAAAAACTCATTTGAGTTGCTGGAATGTAGAAGCTCTTAGCAAAGTTCAAATATTTTATACTTAGCCGTTAATTCTCATTGCTGTGTGGCAACTGGCCCCACTAAGCTTAAAGCTTGACTGCTACCTGCTACGGTTTTTGAACCTTACGGCGAAAATATTTTAACGCAAAAGGAGATATTTATTATGCTTTAATATTTTGGAGCCTGATAATTGTACTCCAAACAAAATCACCGAACAAGTCCTCAAGTATTTAATGTCTAACTTATATTTTCAGCACTCATATTCAAACGTTTAAAGCTTTGTTTATAAACATTTACAATGCTACTCGCAAGTATTTAAAACTCTATCTACAAGCTTTTAAAACTCTATCTGCAAACATTTAAATTCTAAATTTGGATAATTTTTAACTCTCAATTACTTGTCTTCAAGACAAAAAACGAAAGATTCATTTCACCCACTCTTTTTTTTTCCCTCTGATTATTCTCGTCAATTTTTCCGACGATATATGATAAATTTTGCAAATTTAAAAATACGAACGTTTTATACTCAATTTTTTTTCTTTCAAATTAGATCCATAAAGAAATATTTTTGAATTATTTTATAAGTCGTCATTTTTTTAATGTAAAGCCCATGAACACTTTCAATTCTTAATCATTTAAACCTATAATTTTTACCATTTAATATACTATGTTGAAACATTTAAACCTCAAATATAAGTTATTTTCTTATTTTTTACATATGACAATACAAGCTATTTTTTTTTCATTGTTTATAGCTGACAGTTTTGACCATGACGACTTCGTAGAAGGTTGGTACCTCTTGAAACGCAGCTTCTCAACCATTTAAACCTCTAATGTCTACCATTTAAACTACAACGTTCAAGCGTTTAAAACTTAAATCGTAGCTTCTTTTTTTTTTACAATTGACACTTTTGACGACATCGACCTTTTGAAATGTCAATACACCTCTTGGAATGCGGCTTCTCAACCATTTAAGCATACAATTCCAAATATGAAATAAAATACTACATATAAATCTCACATATGAAATAAAACACTACATATAAATCAAAGTTATTATTTTTTCGAAACATATAAATCTCAAATAAGCATACAATTCCACTACATTACTGAAATAAAACATTGTACTGAAACAAAACTAAGTTTTATTCATCCTCATGCCTTAAATATATGTTCTAGAGGTTGTGTAGTCAGATGAAGTTTATAAAATTGAGTTGTGCAAACATTACGGTCTGCGCTATCACAAAATCGAACAGCCGCATCAGTCAAGTATTCAAAAAAAAAAAAAAAATCGAACAGCCCTTCTGCCATCTGGCACCAAAAAAAAGAAAAGAAAAAAGGAAAAAAATAATTAGAGGTCTGATAACAGTTGATGACTAAAAAAAATGTAACAACAACTCCGAATAATTTGTTATTGGATGCAACAGATGTGTAAACATAAGATATAAAGGGTGTATTTTTTTTTATGCTTAGGTCAGCACATTCAATTGTAACAGATCAAACACACTTAATCTAATTAAAACAGCCTCTCCACTTTGGAAAATTTGCACATTTGACCTTTAAAGTTGCAACTATTATTTTTATCTAGGGGAAACTCAATTCAAATGCTATCTAAATTAAATAGAAAGAGCAACTACATGGTGCATTATTTTGTCTGAAGAGGTCTTATAAAAGTCTCAAAGTTGAAGGATTCATCAGTCATCGCACATAAGTGGATGTATAGAAGCCCATAGCATGATTTCTTGATAAAATTAAAATGAACTAGAGCACAAAATTAGTAGAAAAACAGTCTCTAAAGCAAGTAAACAAAAATTAAAATGAAATAATTTGAGCGTCTTTTGCCTCTTTCATTATGATCAAGCAGGGTCCGCAGTTGCCCCATTTCTCTGCCATGGGGTCTTCGCCAAGGGAGCGGGGGTGAGGCTACGCGGGGTGAGTCTGAGCGGAGGCACGACCGAGATTGTCTGACAAGAGATTTGACAAAGGCAGGAGGGTTGAGAAGAGAGACAGCGTGCAGGGAGAGGCCGCTAAGGAGGCGGTTCGGGTGGCGGACGCTGCTGAGCAGGAAGTCGCCATTGTTACGAGCTAAGATCTCTCTCGTTCTCTCTCAAATTCTCCTCTCTCTTTTTTTAGATTCGTAGCAACTACTAATCGGTGCCTCTCTAATTCTCTCTATCAAGTGGATTGATCTCTCTAATTCTCTCTCTATCGGAATGTGGACTGAGTTACTATAAATGGAAAACTGATAAAATAACGGTCCGACAAAATTAGAATTATTTTCGGTTGAACTAGTTTGGGGAGTTTGATGGCTCGGGTACAATAATATTTTTCTAATATTTTTTAACCATATTTTTTTATTTTTACTCGTTTTAATATTTTAAAATATAAGCTAAAATAATGAATCCGAATTGTTAATTTTTTTTTCTTCCACATTTCGATCATAAAGGAGTTGCTATTTTTAAAATTGATTTGATACAAGAGTGAGGGACTGGAAAATATATAAATTCAATAAAATTTACAATTACAAACAGCTTGCTCATTTATAGATTGATAATTTTAATCTTAATATAAAGGGCCATAATTGATGGATCATTACATTCATCTTTAGAATCCTTTTTTTCTTTTCGACGAAAGAAATATATTAACACCAATATAATACAACAAAGAACAGGGAGTGCGTGTCCCCTCAGGTACTAGGAGTGTGTATGCTCTGAGATATCTCAACTTTTGCATGACCGACATGTACGGTGCCTATTCAGGAGAATTCGTATCCTCTGAGATATCTCAAACTTTGCGTGACTTTATGGAAAATCCCAACCGTTTAAATACGTACTGCACGAATCTCAAAGCACACATAATACTGGCCCCCTACATCACCCCGAATAGGCACCGGACACGTCGGTCACGCAAAAGTTGAGATATCTCAGAGGATACGCACTCTATTCAGGAACATACGGGGCATTATTATTTATGCTTTGAGACTTGTGCATGACGTATTTGAACGGTTGAGAATTTTCAGAATAACACTCAAAGTTTGAGATATCTCAGAGGATGTGAATTCAGGTATTGGAGGTGTGCAATAAATAAATGAACGGTCCAGATTAATTTCAGCAAGTTAAATTTAATCGGGTGTCTATAAAAACTACAGAGATCTGTTTTGAGATACGTGCAATGTTGGAAGAACAGTCTGAATCTGTTTATTGCACCCCATTATTCAATGGCGGATCCAAAGTGAAAGTGTCTACTCCTAGATTTGAATTTTTTAGATCCACTGATATTTATTATTTGTGTTTACTTCCAAATGAGAATAAGACCTACCCTTCGATTTAATTCATGGTCCAATAAAAGAAAAACATGCAGAAAAGAAAGAAAAAAAAAGTCCACTACTCCACTCAAAAGAATCCTTGATTCGCCGGGAGAAAAAAAAAGAGGTATTCTACTCTGCTCTGATTCGCCAAGAGAAATGTTCTAAATAGCGCACTATAGCTATACAATATCACTGCTATAGTGTTTTCGAACCTCAAACGCTAAGTTATTTGATAAAAATGCCCTAATTCAGCTAAGACTGTTATCGCGGTAATAACAATAACGCATATAGTGTGTAGCGCAAATAGCGCTATGCTACATAGGTTTTTATTTAAATGTTCAAACCTAAAATTTCTTCCAAAGACCAAAATTTTTTAAAGACTCAGATTGCTTTTACTTTTAAATAGAAAAATATAGATAGATTATTCCATGATACTTAAATTATTTTGAATAAAAAAAAAATAGTTTATGCTATGATACTTAGATTATTTTTTAATAGAAAAAGATAAATAGTTTATAATATTATCACGAATATTTTAAATGAGCAAGCTGTTTGTAATTGTAAATTTTATTGAATTTATATATTTTCCAGTCCCTCACTCTTGTATCAAATCAATTTTAAAAATAGCAACTCCTTTATGATCGAAATGTGGAAGAAAAAAAAATTAACAATTCGGATTCATTATTTTAGCTTATATTTTAAAATATTAAAATGAGTAAAAATAAAAAAATATAGTTAAAAAATATTAGAAAAATATTATTGTACCCGAGCCATCAAACTCCCCAAACTAGTTCAACCGAAAATAATTCTAATTTTGTCGGACCGTTATTTTATCAGTTTTCCATTTATAGTAACTCAGTCCACATTCCGATAGAGAGAGAATTAGAGAGATCAATCCACTTGATAGAGAGAATTAGAGAGGCACCGATTAGTAGTTGCTACGAATCTAAAAAAAGAGAGAGGAGAATTTGAGAGAGAACGAGAGAGATCTTAGCTCGTAACAATGGCGACTTCCTGCTCAGCAGCGTCCGCCACCCGAACCGCCTCCTTAGCGGCCTCTCCCTGCACGCTGTCTCTCTTCTCAACCCTCCTGCCTTTGTCAAATCTCTTGTCAAACGATCTCGGTCGTGCCTCCGCTCAGACTCACCCCGCGTAGCCTCACCCCCGCTCCCTTGGCGAAGACCCCATGGCAGAGAAATGGGGCAACTGCGGACCCTGCTTGATCATAATGAAAGAGGCAAAAGACGCTCAAATTATTTCATTTTAATTTTTGTTTACTTGCTTTAGAGACTGTTTTTCTACTAATTTTGTGCTCTAGTTCATTTTAATTTTATCAAGAAATCATGCTATGGGCTTCTATACATCCACTTATGTGCGATGACTGATGAATCCTTCAACTTTGAGACTTTTATAAGACCTCTTGAGACAAAATAATGCACCATGTAGTTGCTCTTTCTATTTAATTTAGATAGCATTTGAATTGAGTTTCCCCTAGATAAAAATAATAGTTGCAACTTTAAAGGTCAAATGTGCAAATTTTCCAAAGTGGAGAGGCTGTTTTAATTAGATTAAGTGTGTTTGATCTGTTACAATTGAATGTGCTGACCTAAGCATAAAAAAAAATACACCCTTTATATCTTATGTTTACACATCTGTTGTATCCAATAACAAATTATTCGGAGTTGTTGTTACATTTTTTTTAGTCATCAACTGTTATCAGACCTCTAATTATTTTTTTCCTTTTTTCTTTTCTTTTTTTTGGTGCCAGATGGCAGAAGGGCTGTTCGATTTTTTTTTTTTTTTTTTTGAATACTTGACTGATGTGGCTGTTCGATTTTGTGATAGCACAGACCGTAATGTTTGCACAACTCAATTTTATAAACTTCATCTGACTACACAACTTCTAGAACATATATTTAAGGCATGAGGATGAATAAAACTTAGTTTTGTTTCAGTACAATGTTTTATTTCAGTAATGTAGTGGAATTGTATGCTTATTTGAGATTTATATGTTTCGAAAAAATAATAACTTTGATTTATATGTAGTGTTTTATTTCATATGTGAGATTTATATGTAGTATTTTATTTCATATTTGGAATTGTATGCTTAAATGGTTGAGAAGCCGCATTCCAAGAGGTGTATTGACATTTCAGAAGGTCGATGTCGTCAAAAGTGTCAATTGTAAAAAAAAAAGAAGCTAAGATTTAAGTTTTAAACGCTTGAACGTTGTAGTTTAAATGGTAGACATTAGAGGTTTAAATGGTTGAGAAGCTGCGTTTCAAGAGGTACCAACCTTCTACGAAGTCGTCATGGTCAAAACTGTCAGCTATAAACAATGAAAAAAGAATAGCTTGTATTGTCATATGTAAAAAATAAGAAAATAACTTATATTTGAGGTTTAAATGTTTCAACATAGTATATTAAATGGTAAAAATTATAGGTTTAAATGATTAAGAATTGAAAGTGTTCACTGGGCTTTACATTAAAAAAATGACGACTTATAAAATAATTCAAAAATATTTCTTTATGGATCTAATTTGAAAGAAAAAAAATTGAATATAAAACGTTCGTATTTTTAAATTTGCAAAATTTATCATATATCGTTGGAAAAATTGACGAGAATAATCAGAGGGAAAAAAAAAGAGTGGGTGAAATGAATCTTTCGTTTTTTGTCTTGAAGACAAGTAATTGAGAGTTAAAAATTATCCAAATTTAGAATTTAAATGTTTGCAGATAGAGTTTTAAAAGCTTGTAGATAGAGTTTTAAATACTTGTGAGTAGCATTGTAAATGGTTATAAACAAAGCTTTAAACGTTTGAATATGAGTGCTGAAAATATAAGTTAGACATTAAATACTTGAGGACTTGTTCGGTGATTTTGTTTGGAGTACAATTATCAGGCTCTAAAATATTAAAGCATAATAAATATCTCCTTTTGCGTTAAAATATTTTCGCCGTAAGGTTCAAAAACCGTAGCAGGTAGCAGTCAAGCTTTAAGCTTAGTGGGGCCAGTTGCCGGACTATATCTCCTTTTTTTAGAAAAACTCTGATATTATCACGAATATTTTAAATAGTTTATGCGATAATCTTTATTTAGTCCTTGGTCAAAATATAGATGGAATAGATGGGACGGTTCAAACCTGAACTCAAAATTTGAGTTGCGAATTCCTCATAACAGTCGGCGGGGGATCCGGGGTGCAAGACCTCAAAGAGAATCCCCGCGCGGCATATGCCCGGATGCGCACACACGAGACACCACTAGTCCCTGGCTCCCTGCATGCTGACGTGGACTCGAAACGAAATCAAAACCCATTCTTACCGTTGGATTCAGATCAAACAGTCACTATGAGAGTGCTTATCCAAGCAATCCTACAGAGTACTCTCTCTCCTCCCTCTGACTCAATTATAAACCGTTTTCCTTTTGTATCTTCTCCAAGTCCCTTGGGGAAGGGACTTGGTACTCTATCCCTCTCTAAAATTCTCAAGTTCCCATTTCCCAAGCGCCTAAAAATGGCGACAGCTCCTCCTGCTGCAAATCTCCGAGGGTCTTTCTTCTCGTCCCGTTCTCTCTCCTCTCATTCTCTACCCTTTTTCTCCATCTCTTCTCTTCCACACACATCCCCTTTTAAAAATCTCAATTCTTCTCTCTTCTTTGTTTCCCATTCTCCCTTGTTTCCATCACAAACACATCGGGTCTCCACTGCACCAGTAGAACAAGCGCCGGCGCCAGACTTCGGTTTTGACGAAGAAATTACCAGGTTGAAGGACATTCTATCCCAACTTCGCGGGGCAAAAAGCTTGGAAAAGAAGATCAGGGTTCTGGATTCTGATTCTAAGGTTAGAGAATTCTTCGGTGATGGTAATGGCCGTATGATGTCAGAACTGGAACCTTTTGAGGCTTTCTTGCTTAAATGTTTGGTTGTAGCTGGTCAAGAGCATGTTTTGGGTTTTGAGTTTGATTGGGGGAGGAGAGTTGAAGCTAAAGATGATTTAAGAAAAGCATTCTATGCTTTAGGGAATATGATAGAAAAATGGAGCTTACATAATGGCAGTGAGGATCAAACTGAGGTTGTAGATATGGCTGAAATGGAGATGCTAAATAAGCTGCTCAAATTACTTGGTGAAATGGAGAAATTCTACAATTGCATTGGTGGAATTATCGGGTGAGTTAGCACCTATAATTCTTGATTATTTAGTAAATTTTCAACTTATTTTGAACTGTGATTTGTTTGATGAAATTGGAAGTAATTCTTATAATTTGTTTCTCTTCTGATACTAGGTATCAAATTATTGCACTAGAGCTTCTTTCACCTCCTAAAAGTAAATCCCATAATTCAACTAGTGATATTGTTGAACTTCATGTACCAAGTGGATTCAATCTGTTAGAAAACCCTGATCAAGCATCTCAAGCAGCTCTGTGGGGAATTGAGGTTAGCTGACATAACTTTGCAATTTCCTGTATAAAATGATGATGTGATTTGAATATCGATGAAACAACATATCAATGAGAGATTAGTTAAATAAGTTCAGTAAATTCTTCTTCTTTTATATGAAAAGGAGTCAAAACATATTTATATTTACAGGAAAAGAATCCTCAGTAAAAAAAAATTGTTAAAAAGAAGAAAAAAATAAGCTAGAATCAACACAATGATTTTTTTTTTTTTTTGAGCTGTATGCATCCAAAGGTGCACGGTGCGGTTCCTAGGGATATAATTTTGTCCCAACTCCTTTTAATCCTTCCAAAGCACAAACAAATGTAGAGGTAAAAATATGACAAATCTCGCTAAAATGCTCGTTTTTATCATAAGTTGTGATTTACTTTTTGCTGCAGCAAGTAAAAGAAATAACAATTTAATTGTTGGTATTAAAATTACCAGAAAAATCGTGGATTCAGTAGCGTTGGCTGGGATAAGGGCTCGGTGTCATTGTGTTAATAAGAAATGGTATCGTGGTATGTTAACAAATTGGTCTATTATGCGAAGGAGACTTCTTAATATTTTGTGGATTATTAATATGCAATTCCACAGTTGTTTTAACATTGTGTCACACTAACTTCTTTATATACTTATTCATTTATTAGTTAATAAACATTTCACCCAATAGTGGTGTAGATTGTAGCTTTGGATCAAATTTTTCAGTAATTAGCCACTTTGAACTCAAAATTTAGTCGTGACATTGTCCAATACGCTGATTAGTTTTTTTTAAAATAGCCACACTGAACGGCGTTGCAAAACTAATTTGGTTTTTTAAATGCTCAACCCGTTGGACAATGTCCAGTAGGCAGATTAGTGGTTTTTATTAGCTAGAATGAGCTCATTTTGTAATGGTACTAAAATTCTTTGGTTAGATATTGGAATGAGAATATTCTTTACCAGCAAAAAGCCTAGGCTTGTGAAATATATATGTAAACAGGACAAGTTGCAACTAAATATAATTATTCTAGTTTCTAGGGTTTGCCAGAACTGGGTGAGATCTATCCGATTGGCGGGGCTGGTGACCGCCTTGGTCTGGTCAATCCAGACACCGGTGAATGCCTTCCTGCAGCATTACTACCTTACTGTGGAAGAACTTTGTTAGAGGGCCTAATTAGAGATCTTCAGGTAAACTTCCCCTTGTGGTCTTTTGCTGTTATACATATCTTGTATAAAAGTGAAGGACTAGAATTTAAGAAATTGGACTGTGTCAGTGCAGTGCTGTCCAAGTTGATCAAAAGCCTCTCTTTGTTCTTCTTCTTAGTTGAAGGGGAAGTAAATGAAGGCTAACTTGGTTCGAGGTCAGGGAAAATTAATCTTAATTGAGGCTTTTTTTTTTCCAACTGGGAGTTAACTGAGGCTTATAGTTGCTTAGTTTAGGAGAACTGGCACCGTTATGTTCTAATCAGTTAACAGCTCTTGAATTCCTTATATAATCTTCAGCAGCATCTTGATTCTTTTCCCAGTTACATTAATCATTACTGTTGTTCCTTGAGGAATAAAAATGTATAATTTTGCAGGCTAGAGAGTTTCTCTACTATAAAATATTCGGAAAACAGTGCATGACTCCAGTAGCAATAATGACTAGTTCGGTAAAGAACAATCATAAGCATATACTTGCATTGTGTGAGCGACTTGCCTGGTTTGGTAGAGGTCGTAAGAATTTTCAGCTTTTTGAACAGGTATTATATATTGTTCAATAATTTACTTAACAACAAAGAGTAGCAGATATACCTTTTTTTTGTCTGTATACTGTTTGCAAATTTACTTCAACAAATTCTTTTAAATTGCTGTTAGTCTCAAGGAATTAAAATAGAGAAGAAGTACTTCCTGATATAAAATAGAAAAGGACCAGCAATACTCAGGCAATAAAAATGGGATAAAAAAATAGGGAAAAAGTACTTCCTAATATAAATAGAGATCCTCTGATAGCACAGCCAACTACCATGCATTAAAGAGTCGGAACAAGAAAAGTCATTTCTGGTACACTGCTGATACAATCCTGTATTCGCCTGGTGCCACTGGCCTATGTTATGAAATCCTTGGCCTTTTGAACCAATATTATTGAAAATTAAGCCATCTTTCTTAAAAGAATGGTAATGATTTCACACCAGCCTTTTCTCTTGGCTTTTAAATTACCATTTATTTTCCATAGCCTTTGGTGCCAGTTGTGGTGGCCGAAGATGGAAAGTGGTTGGTGTCAAGATCTCTTTTCCCGGTGTGCAAGCCCGGTGGTCATGGTGCTATTTGGAAACTCGCACATGATAAAGGTGTCTTCAAATGGTTCTATCAGCATGGCAGAAAAGGCGCCACAGTGAGACAAGTCAGGTATATTTCATTTTTATTACCATTTTTTCTTTCTTCTTGTTTTTTGTTTTCTGGATAAATTTTTCATCGGGTTCAATTTTTCGATGTCGAATGTAACTGAATTGAATTCAATCAACATGCTTATTTTTATTGTTTACTGTTTGGTTGAAAAGCTATAGTAGTATGTATTTGTCCAGTTTTGATAACAAAATTAAATAAGAAGAACCAATCACATAGGCCAAACCATCACCAAGTGGTTCAGTTGCAGCGGTATAAATGACGATACTAAAAAAGTGTTTTATATTTTATTGAACCATATTTTTGTAACTCAATTCAGCGAAATTTGAGATACCAAATTTTAGCTGGCATATTCTGTTTGTTTTAGTTCTACTCAGTTTGGCTCAGATTGCATTTTGCTGAAGAGAAATTTATGCTTGTTTGTGAACTGGAACTGACTGAATGATACTCCTATTTGCTTTGTTGAATTGCATATTGATGTTAAATAAACACCAAATAAATGCTAAACATCAAATTTAGTCAGAAAAATTTGGAAATTAAAATTGTTTGGTGTCCTTGAAATTTGCAGTAATGTTGTTGCAGCTACTGATTTGACGCTTTTGGCCTTGGCTGGATTAGGTCTGCGCCATAAGAAGGTACTACTTTGTCCTCTCTCTCTCTCTCTCTCTCTGTTTGTCTTCCCTCCTTCCAATTTTCTGAACTTAAAATTTTTTTTTATTTTTTTTTCTGTCTATCCCACCAATTATTCAGTTGTTGACAAAACTATCACTTGTTGAGTTATTGTTGTCTATTTATACCATGCATCAGAAATTAGGTTTCGCATCATGTGCTAGGAGCAGTGGAGCAACGGAAGGCATAAATGTTCTTATTGAAAAGAAAAGCTCTAATGGGCACTGGGAGTATGGAATATCATGTATTGAGTATACTGAATTCGAGAAATATGGCATCATTGACTCTTCCATTTCTCACAGGAGGTAGTTTTATTGTAAAATCAAACATTGTGCTTGTTATAGAAAAAAATTCTCAATAATAAAAAGGTTCCAGTCTTGTTGCTTTGAATATCTCTGAATCATATCTTATAGCTTGCAAGTGAACTACCCGGCAAATACAAACATCCTCTATGTTGACTTGCGAGCAGCTGAGGGAGTGGGGTCGAGCTGTAATGCATCTTGCTTGCCAGGAATGGTGTTAAATTTGAAAAAGAAAATATCTTATGCGGATCATCTTGGGTTCGAGTGTAGGTATATACATTCCGATTGTTAGTCCAATTCTCAAAAGCTGATCCCAATTCGTAAGGAATGTCTGTAATACAACTTATATTTGTTTCTATGTTTTTTTCAAACTTTGTAGTGCTTCAGGAGGGAGGTTAGAGTGCACAATGCAAAACATTGCTGACCACTTTATAAATAAGTATAGCTCTCGCTGCAATGCTGGAATTGAAAGTATGTTAGTTGTATCTTTTGTTAGAAGCTTGTTGTGTACTAAAAAGAGTGTGAAAACGAAAACTGAACTTTTCTAACAAATCTAATCTCCTGACTCTCTCTAAAAGGTGGACTTGATACATTTATGGTGTACAATGAAAGGAAACGGGTCACCTCATCTGCCAAGAAAAAAAGAAAACCAGAGGATAAATCCCTGCACCAGGTTAGCACTTTTAGGTTTCATTCACTAAGAACGGTTTCAGGTACTAAATTAATCCTCTTTCGTGGTTACTTCTCATAAAGTATAATCAAATTTTCTCGAGCTGCAGACACCAGAGGGTTCTCTTTTAGATGTTATGCGCAATGCCTACGACATTTTGTCTGGTTCTAATGTAAACCTTCCCAAGGTAAGAAAAAAATTATTATTACTTTAATGTCTTTTTATATCATATTTTCCTCATGGTGTTTGACTTGTGTTTTTATTTTCAGGTCAAAGAAAACAGCCACTACTTAAAATTTCGACCTCCTTTTCTTATATTTCTTCATCCTGCTTTAGGTCCGTTATGGGAAATTATTAGGCAAAAGGTGTTGTTTATTGTTTCTGTTCCCAAAAGTTGTGCATTAACTAATGTAATTATTAACAATAGGTGCATAATTTTCATATTTCTTAAATTTCAAATTGACTGTAGTTTGTGGGCGGCTCTATTACTGAGGGGTCAGAATTACAGTTGGAGATTGCAGAATTTTTCTGGAGTGATGTCGAGGTAGCTAAATAATGATTCTTATTGAATACGTATCCTCTTAAATTTTAAAATTCATCATAGGCCAGGAGCTTTTAATAACTGGTTATCGTGTAAGTCATATTATAGCAGTCTCAAATATTTCCTGAAATATAGTTGGAGGGGAGCCTGCTTGTTCATTCTGACAATGTCATGGGTTCAATTGCAAAGAGCAACAATGATGAACAAATTCTTCATTATGGCACAAGGTACTAGCTATCTTTTTATTTATCAAGAACCAAATTTATACTTCAAAATTTCTATCTTTTCAATGATGCATCATCGTTTTTCTTCTGTTTTTTTTTTGCCCAAAGATGCAGCAAATGTAAGCTGCAAAAGGTGAAGGTCAGGAACAAAGGATTGAACTGGAATTCTCCTAAAAATGTTTACTGGAAGAATGAAGTCGAGAGATTTGAATCATTAAAAATCATTCTTCATGGGAATGCTGAATTTGAAGCTTCAGACATCACATTAGAGGTCTGAATGGCTATTTCAAATTAAATTAAATATTTTTATTTAGAAATCTCTTCATTTTTATATATATTTGTATTTTATCTTTTTTTTAGGGTGACCATGTATTTGAAGTTCCAGATGGTTATAGAATGTGCCTATACAGGGATAACAAAGAATCCGGTATGCTTGATAATTAATTTCCATGCAGTTTGCAAAGAACATCTATATTATCATGAAATTTAAATCTTTTTTAATTTTTATTTCTTTTTTCCTTAGGTTTTTCCATTAGTTTGGAACCGATTCCTACTAAATTGGTGGATAGCGGGTCCTGGTACTGGAAATACAATGTGGAGGGATCACACATCAAGTTGGAAATGGTATATTTGTAGTTACATCTTGCTAATCATTAGATTCTTTATTCAATTTTGGTGCTTTATTAGCGGCTGCAAGATTGATATTTAGAGGTCCATCTTCACAACATCAACCATTTAGATTATTGTAAATTAATGTACAAACTTTATACTTATTTGCTATGCTCGACTTTATTTACTTGCGAAGAATCTGCACAAGGAAATGTTAATTCTTATGTACTATAATTAGGCTGTTATTTCTTGTTCAGTTGTACATTTCACATGCTCATCAGAGACACTTTCTTGATATATGTATTGTAATTATTTGATATTACCACTTGACCTAAAATTTTCCACATAGTAATGAACAACTAATTCCCGTGTACATTGTTACCGTAAAAATATTTAAATAAACGAGATAATACCGAGACAACACTAAAAAAAGGTTGATCTTTAAACACACTAGTATAACCTGGTTCAATGCCATAACAATTTTTTTTAAAAAAAAAAAAAAAAAAAAAAAAACAGTGTGCGCAATAACAATTTTAGAAAGGGAGTGGCTTGTCTGCTATGAGAATGCGTATGAGTTAATGAATTTCAATCGTCAGATTTTAAATGGAGTTAATCTGGTTTTTGCTTATGATATAGTGACTCTTTAATATTAGTACGGATTTAGTATGCACGAATCTTAAAACAAATCGGATGGTCATGATTTATAAACTCAAAAAAATTCTTTTTTGAGTTAATTCAGAGGATACAAATTCCTGCTATTGTGCATATGACAATATGCGCTATCGTCTCGAAAACATGGACGAACCCAGTAGTAAGGGCCAAGCTCTCATTGGATTTTGAAACTTTATGGAAATCTATAGGTTTGGAAATTGAGTTTGGGTTCTTTTTTTAAAATGGGTTTAGTTTTGAATTGCTTCCATAACTCTCTTCTACCTCTGCTCAAGCTACCTACCGAATTGCTTCACTGTCTATTAAATCAGTTGTAATTTCTATATTGCTAAAACAATTGGTATATCAATTAACAAACTAAATTGCAGATCTGCAATATAAAAAAAAAAATAGGGTTATTATATAAATAGAGCCGCAGATGCGAAGGGGAATTGGGCACATGGACACAACAGACGGAATTAAATCTGCTACGATCCTAAATGAGATTGTAGGGTCATACAACTTCTATGGAGATTCGTATAACTCAGAAAATAAAATGTTGGATTTAGAATCGTAGCAGATTTATTTCCCACAACACACACATAGATGAGAGATCTCTTTTTTTTTCTTCTGCACAGTGTATCAGCGATCAAAATCTCCTCTCCCTGATTCTCCGTTAGTGTTTTTGTTTTTTCTGGAGCGAACGTGAGCGCCAGGATAGTGTGAGATTAATTATTAACAAGTAGCAGAAAAGAAAATTGGAATTGGTTATTGGGTTTGAGCTACCTCAACAAGTTAATTTAATACAGACTGAGATTTGAATTATGCTGTTCAGGTTCAGTAGTATGTTGAATTGTGCTATAATTTACTTGTTTGTTTGATTAAATTTGTAAAATATATATTAATTGAATTTTATATTTTTTTGTCTTGAGATATTGTGCAAATTCATGACTACAGAGAATACAATACACACATCAAAGATGAATGAACAATTATTATGCTAATTCAGTACTTGCAGTCTTTATGACAATTCTTTTAGAAAATAACAATAACTGTTTCCAGTGTTTCCAGTTTTATTTGCAGTAGGTTAATTTGTAATCAGCTTCTTGAAGAATGCAGAATGCTAATAAATTAGTGTTTTCTATTTACTTTAATTTTTTATTTTTTAGACTTTTTTTTGCATAGTGCATAATGTTACTATTTTATCTTTCCTTTTTATTTTGATATAATCTAGATTTTCTTTAAGAGTATTGGATTAATTAATAAATTTGAATTCAATTAATTATTTAAATCGAATTAATACTCACTTTTACATAAATTCTGAATCCGCCCGTTGGTGATTTGTTCTCGGGTTTATGCCTTTCAAAGAGAAATATTACATTTTTATATATTGTTTCTCTATTTTGACTCCGGGACCAAAGAAAATTAGCGCGAGTCATGTGGAAATGGTTACTCATCTCGTTTACTCCTCTCTTCACCTCTCTCCTCTACGCTCCTTTCCTTTCTCCTCCCTTTCTCGCACCTCTCCCCTTCCCTCTTCCCGGTTCGCCCGAGCTGGAGTCCGCCTCCGTCTGAGACCCATCATGGCAGCCGTTTTGCCGGAGAGCACACTCTTACACGATATAGGCGTGTCGGCGCTCGCTTCAGGGGTTGCTCTTGGCCTTCTTCGTTTCTGGGAGGAGCTCGCTAAGAGAGGTGTCTTTGAACAGGTAAATAAGCGATTTTGATCCATTAGTTTGATTTATTTGAACTTTGAAGTTTAGTCCTGTGCTGAATTGGGAGATTTATTTGGAGTTATCTTTGGTAAAGAGTTGTTTCTGAACTGTTTGACCGCTTTTGTATGTGTAGAGTTTATCATGGCAAGGTTCCACTGGAGAATAAAACAAGTAATTCGCATTAATGCAAAATGTCTTTGAGTTGGTTAGATATGTTTCTTTTGAGGGATACTGTTATACTAGATCTATACAAGTAAAACAGTAATACGCAGGAGGTTTTAATGGAGAACAAAATATAATTAATATTTCCTAAATTGAGAAGTTTATCCTTCTGGGACCTTAGTGCTCAGCTGATATAAAAAATGATAGATCTAGTTGTCATTGCTACCTCACTTTCTAAATCTGGGGGCAAAGAAATCTAATTACTAAATACAAAATGGTTAAGTTGGGGACTTGTAGGAGCTCAGCTCATAATTGATACTCACTGTTTGTTAGAGTTTTGCCAGAGTTTCATAATCATACTCTTACTAAATGACAGAGAAAAGGGTGGGCCGGGCACCCAGGCCTGATGGTTGGAATTTGCTTTAAAAGTTCCACTTGGCCCTCCTGTTAGTTCAAAATAATTTAATTTTTTTATTACTTTAGCATCTAAAGTTGACAAAAATAACATCAATAACATATAACTCATTACACTGGATAGTGAAAAAGGAATTTTCTTTACAAACCATAATTAAAAAAAATGAAATTTAGGGAACCAACTTGATTTTTTTTTTTTTTTACAAAAACCACAAGTACCGAAGGCTATTCGGTATCTCCCATTTACGTCCAAAGGTATTCAGTACCTCTTAGTTCACAATTTTTTCGCAGTTAACCGTGTGGCCTTTGGTGGAAGAGCCCTGTACCGTACAGGGTTTTTTTTATTTTTTTATGTTTTCGGCTGCCACTTTTAACATCTGTGGAAGAGCCTATTTTTTGTGGCTAATTCTGATTGGGACTGAATAGCCTATTCGGTACATGTACATGGGGGATATGGATCTGTGGCCACTATCAAATAAAAAGGTAAAATTGGGTGGTACGGAATAGCATATTCAGTATCTCTTGGATGTAAATGGAAGGTACTGAATTGCCTATTCAGTACTTATGGTTTTTGTAAAAAAAAAAAGTTAATTCCCTAAAATTCGTTTTTTTAATTATAATTTATAAAACTTTTGTGAAAAAGTACATTTTTAATGATTTCCTGCAAACTGTTTGTTGATAAATTCTGCATGCACCCTATGTAAGGTTAATAGATCTTAACTCAAGCACACAACATACACACATAAATTCACCTACCATCCACTGCAAGAAAAGAAAAATAATAAATTTCCTTGAAATTTTTTGTCATATTGGAAAGGCAGTACTTATCTACTTATCATGCGCTGGTTAATACCAACTTGCTCCCATAAGAGATCATTCATTTGTCTGCTGTTTGGTTTGCATCATGTAGGTAGGGTCTTTATCTGATTATAATTATTTAAGGGTTCTAACTTACAGAACTTCATCGGAAAATTTAGCGATATATGTTAAAAAATAGTATGTCACACAGATAAGTTAATACAATTTCATAGGAATACAACAACAACAACAAAGTCTTTAGTCCCAAACAAGTTGGGGTAGGCTAGAAATGAAACCCAACCGGAGTCACAGAAAAAATGAAACCCTCACAATTTCATAGGAATAAATAAATAAAAATTATCGACAACAACAACATGATAAATTTAAACAAGAAAAAAAAAAATCATATAACATGTGAATGTCCATTCCTTTTTCTGGGTTGCAGAGTTAGTATGACTTTAACTACCTCCATTTGTGGATTTTGCAGAAACTAAATAGGAAGCTTGTGCACATAAGCGTTGGGTTGGTGTTCTTACTTTTCTGGCCTTTTTTTAGGTACATGTCTAAAATAAATTATTTGTAAAATTGCTTCTCATCTGAATTATGTCCTTATTGGATAACTTGTGTCTAATAAAAACACAGCCCATGGAGATATGCCCCATTTCTGGCTGCCTTAGCACCTGGCATAAACGCAGTACGTATGCTTCTTCTGGGCCTTGGTCTATGCAAAAATGATGCTATGGTCAAATCCATGAGTCGATTCGGCAACTATAGGTTTTTACTTTGAGCTTACCTTTCATTCGAAATTATGTTTTCTAATATCATGACCTTAGTTTTTCTTTTTTCTTTTTTTGAGATAAATCATGACCCTTAGTTTTAAATGTCAACGATAGTTGTAATCAATACTCAAGCTTGCTGCCAAGAAGATTCTTTTGCAAAATCATTTAAATAATTTCTCTATTCAGTGAAAAAGGGAAAGA
This sequence comes from Carex rostrata, assembly GCF_964058835.1. Lineage (NCBI taxonomy): Eukaryota > Viridiplantae > Streptophyta > Magnoliopsida > Poales > Cyperaceae > Carex > Carex rostrata. The sequence continues at coordinate 12,431,491 of NC_135919.1, forward strand.
AATATTGCATAATTGGCCTCTTTCAGTAAGCTCAAGGTTAACGTGGCCATAAAAATGGTGTTCTGTCATGTGATTTAAATAAAGTATTATATTTCTGTTTGTAAATTAGGGAGCTACTGAAGGGTCCCTTGTACTATGCATGCACTATAACTCTGGCAACGAGCCTACTATGGCGTACTTCTCCTATTGCCATAGCCTTAATCTGCAATCTCTGTGCTGGAGATGGTTAGCTTCCTTATATTTTATATTATTTTATTTTATTTTTTGAGTGAGGCTATGATAGTATGCATAGTGTGGATTGGTTTGTGCTATGGATCAATATCTTTGTTTTCAAAGTTCAAATAGTTTATTAAGTGATTTCCTACCTATCTAAAAAGAGGAGGGTTCCAATGTCTCATGCTTTTCATACCTCATCATACCTCACATTTAATATTTTAATTTTGAAAGTCTAAATTGTCGATCGGAACGTTCAACATGATATCCATACTAAAATATGCTTGAGGATGAAATTTTATATTTTTCGGAAATTTTTTACTATTTTTTAAGTTGGGTAGAAAATCACCGTTTTTTTAATAGTCCAAAAACAGTGATTTTGTACATATCTTAAAAAATAGTAAAAAAAATTTCATCCCCAGGTACATTTTAGTATAAATATCATATTAAGCGGTTCGGATCAACAATTTGAACTTTGAAAATGAAGATATAAAATATGAGGTGTGATGAGGTATTGGATCCCTCATCTAAAATATAGTAAAAAAAAAATGTAAAATTTGATCTACAATTAAATTTTTATATGGAGTTTATGTTAAATGATTTACATTGACTGTTTGGACTTTAAAAATGGAGATATGGAGCCATAGTACTGACCAATCTGCATTATGCATAGTGCCATAGCCTCACTTTATTTTATTTTTTTATTATACTGTGCCTCTTTATGGTAGACTTTTTTTTGGGCTTTCTCTGGGTGTCCTCATTTGAGGCCTTCTTCTCTTTCTCTTCTGGCACCATCTGTTTATTTATGAGATATTTTGCAAAGGGTTGTTTTATTATCTTATATTTTTAAATATGCATGACTGCATGATATGGGTCCAATCAGGCTTGAACAACATCTTCTTGCAAAACATTTACTTTTAGATTGTTGCTGATAAAGCTGGTATCATACTAGTTGGATCTGATGCCATGGGTTTGTGACGTTAGGTGTAACGGCTCCATGAAGTTCTTGTGGTCTCGTTTGCTTTCTGTTTAGTTTTAATTGAACTTCAGAATACATATAGCATATGGTGATTATAGTAATGCAGAAACTAGAATTCTGATAAATTATGCCCTGAACAAAAAGTTCTTCATGTGCATGTCATCAGGAGTGGCTGATATAGTGGGGAGGCGATTTGGAAACAAGAAACTGCCTTATAATTCCAGCAAGTCGTATGCCGGTACTACATCTATGGTGCTAGCAGGCTTCATTGCATCTATAGGGTAAGTCTTAGTATACTGTATGTTTAAAGTACTTTGGTTTTTGCCCATACTGACGCGTCGTGTGCTCATTAGTGTTTAAGATAGCTTTAGAGACAGAAAACTCTTATTGAAGTGAGGTGCAGCAGAAAGACATTCTCCAACAAACCATATGCTTAATTTTTTGTATCAAAATAGGTCCTAGTTGAAACTACGTAACCCTTTTTATATATTATGTTTGTCAAGAAATGCTAGAACATAGTGAAATATGACAAAAATGATTGGATCGAGCTGCAACAGATGTTTCGCTTAATTCTTAGGGTTAAAGAATGCTTCTGGTTGTCAAGCATATTTCTGCCGTTTAATGAAAACCTTGGACCAAGTATATTTTTAATTACTGTTGCACCTGTAGCATATGTTGTATTTAGTTTTTGCAAAACAAAAGATGATCCAAAACTTAAGGAACAAGTTCATGATGAACAAAAGATTGCTCATATGCTCGTTTCTTCCTTTTTTGCTATTTTTGGTGAGCAGTTATCCAAATCTGCCATGAAACTACTCTCATTTGAACCTTTAGATTTTTCTAAATGATATCAATTATATCCAGGTACTTGCACTACTTCCACTTGTTTGGTCTTATGCAAGAGAATCGGAACACTATTTTGGGCTTCTTTTTGACATCTCTTGCAGCTGCTATTGTTGAGTCATTGCCCATTAGCACGGATCTGGATGATAATCTAACAGTTCCCTTGACCTCCTTCTTTGTTGGTAGCTTTGTTTTTTAATCCATTTGAGGGCCAAGTTCACCTGTAAATTGTACTTGTAGTTGCTTTAGTGTACACTTTTTACTTATTGTGATTTCTTAAAGTTTTGGTGCACTCAGCATTTCGGTTTTGATTGTCAAATCCAAATTTGCTCTCCATAAATAAAAATTAGCACCCAAATACCCAATAACGTGCTATCACGTTGTTAGGATCCATAAAAATCTCGTATTGATTGCCTTGTACAGAATATATTTTTTTTGTTCTACCTTAAATATTACACTGATATTCTATGCCTCGAATGTATATATATTCGTTCTAAAAGTCGCACCTTTCTACACCATAGAAAAAAAATTGTTCTCTTCTTTCAAGATAAGGGAATTAGTCCATGATTTGCAAACTTTATTTAATTTAAAAATTTGTGTGAAGATCTGCAATGACAGCTTTGATTTTAGCACATTAGATTGGTATAAATGCGAAGCGGTTAGGGCATAATAAAAAGTCAGAAGTGAACATTTGCAGTTGTCGTATATTAAGGAAAGTTTGAATTGTTTTCCTGTTTCGGTTCAGTTGCATTGATATAAAAAATATTCAAGTACAGATGCCAGCTGAGTTGAGTATGAAACATTGTGAAAAAGAAAATAAATTAATGCCAAGTTGTATCATCTCAAACAGATGATTCAACTTGCATGACCTCCACTAAGGAATATGATCTTAATAAGGTAGATGTGAAGCTAAGAGGAAAAAAAATTCTATTTAATTACTTTCGTAATGATTGATAGTATAAGATTTTGACTGCTACAATTAATTATTTATTTTGGCGCAAAATTTTCCTTCAATTTAATCATTTCCAATTATTCCCTGTTTGTCACCTTACATATTCTTCTTGGACTCTAATTGGCTAATGTAACCAAGGTACGTTGCCAAAGAAACTACGGTAACTTCTTTAAATTGGACAATTTATGCATTTATGTATAGAAAAAAATAAATTAACTCTGAAAACCGCCTGAAAAATGAAAAATTGAAACGCATTGCAATAAATACAACAGTTCAGACTCTCTATGAATTAGTTTGACAATTAAACAATCATCAATAACTTGTTTGCAATTCGATATTTTAAATGTGATATATATTGTGAATATCATACCCATAAAAAAATTGAAATTGAAATTTAAGCTTTATTGTTGATCAAACCACTTAAAATTTATAATGGTCCATATTTAAATTTTATGACTTTTAGATTTCTGATATACAAAAAACCTATATGGTAAATATACATCTACAACTACTTTCTAACATCTATGACTTCTTTCTGATACACAAAATATATATTTTTTAATGCTTTAGCTTCCAAAGAAATACAATTGGATTTGTACACCTCTAAAAGATTGTCGCGATATACTATATTCTTTTCTTTTTGCATTGACCAAGAGAAGGTCAATAGCGGATTTCTACGCCTCCACTCTGAGCAATTAATCTACAGGCAATAAATTGGATTCCTATTTTCTTAACATGTGACAACTAATTGTTTATACAGAATCACGAAGTTGCACAATATCAGTCTGTACGTGGGCAGCCTACTCTATATCTTTTTTTATTTTCAATATTAAACAAGTTGACCAACAGTTTTAATTAATGAACTGCATGATCGCACAAATCACTTCAATTCTTGCATTTGTTAAAATGTAATGTTGTCAAATCGGCAAATGGTAATTGATTATTCATGTTAAAGATATCATATATATATAGATGAGCTACGGTGAGCCATGGAGTAAAACGTGTTTGTATGTACTCCACGCCGTATTTTCATTTTGAAAATTCCAAACGACCGATCTGAACCGTTAGATGTGATCTCCATATTGAAATATGCTTGGAGACCAAATTTTATATTTTTTGGAATTTATTTACTATTTATTAAGCAATTTTGGAAATTGCTGTTTTGCTATGAATAGTAAAAACAGTAAAAATTTCTGGAACATCAGATCAGCGATTTTCAAAATTACTTAATAAATAGTAAATAAATTCCAAAAAAATGTAAAATTTGGTCTCCAAGCACATTTCAATATGGAGATCATGTTGAGCGGTTCGGATTGGTCGTTTGGATTTTCAAAATAGAAATAGTGTCATGGAGCACCAACTCATTTTACTCCATGGCTCACCGTAGCCCATCTCATATATATATATATATAGAGAGAGAGAGAGAGAGAGAGAGTAGAACTAGGGTGCTCTTAAGCTCACCAAAGTTTTGGTGAGCTTAACTCTAAAACTCATCAAATCGATTTCAAATGACGAATCTGAACTGTTGAAACCCGCCTACCTTATGTGTGATGCATCTACATGTGAAATTTTTAAATATTCGAATTAATTTAGTATAAAATCAAGCGGTCAAAATTAAAAGGTTAATAAATTAATTTTAGTGCATTCAATTTTTGAACTTTTTTGACCGCTTGACTTTATACTAAATTAATTTGAATGTTTAAAAATTTCACATGTAGATGCATCACATGTAAGGTAGGCGTCTTTCAACGGTTCAGATTCATCATTTGAAATCGATTTGATGAGTTTTAGAGTTAAGCTCACCAAAACTTTGGTGAGCTTAAGAGCACCCTAGTTCTACTCATATATATATATAGAGAGAGAGAGAGAGAGAGTTAGGCTGGGGTGCTATGGATAGCATAGTGGCCTCTATGCTACGGCTCAATATTTGAGTTTTCAAAATCCAAACGGTCGATCCGAACCGTTCATCTTATTCTCCATATTAATATCTGCTTGGAGACCAAATTTTATAATTTTCTGAATTTTTTTACTATTTATTAAGCCACTTTGAAAATCGCTAATCCAACGGTTTTACTGTTTTGTGCAGCCACCGTTGGATCAACAATTTTGTAAAATACTTAATAAATAGTAAAAAATTTCAGAAAAATGTAAAATTTGGTCTCCAAGCAGATATTAATATCGAGAATAAGATGAACGGTTCGGATCGACCGTTTGGATTTTGAAAACTCAAATATTGAGCCGTAGCATAGAGGCCACTATGCTATCCATAGCACCCCAGCCTAACTCTATATATATATATTTAATTTTCAAAGGTTTTTTCCGTAGCCTTACATATAAATACCCTGTTCACACCCCCAAGTTGCCGCATCACATCTTAATTCATGCACCAATAATCACCAACAACTCCAAACTCCAATTCTTTCTTAGAACAAGTGAACAACCATGTCGACAGACCTTGCCATGCCAGACTGGTTAAACAATGGCGATAACGCATGGCAGATGATCGCCTCAACCCTGATCGGCCTCCAGTCGATGCCTGGTCTTGTGGTTCTTTACGGCAGCATTGTGAAAAAAAAATGGGCTGTCAACTCTGCTTTCATGGCTCTGTACTCTTTTGCCTCATCTCTGATAGTATGGGTGCTGCTTGGTTTCCAGATGGCATTTGGCGAGCGCCTCCTGCCCTTCTGGGGCAAGGCTGGACCGGCACTAAGCCAAGACTACCTTGTCAACCGTGCCAGAATTCCTGCCACAATGCAATTTTACAATAATGGCACTGTTGAGACTCCAATGGTGGAGCCGTTCTATCCACAAGCGACACTTGTTCTTTTCCATTTCATGTATGCTGCTATCACGCTGATCCTGCTTGCAGGTTCAGTTCTCGGCCGGATGAACATCAAGGCTTGGATGGTCTTCTCGCCTTTGTGGCTGCTCTTTTCATACACTGTAGGAGCATTTAGCTTGTGGGGTGGAGGGTTTCTTTATCACTGGGGAGTCATTGATTATTCTGGTGGTTATGTTATTCATCTCTCTTCTGGCATTGCCGGGTTCACTGCTGCCTATTGGGTAAGACTTTGAAGCTTCTATTTCTTAATCTGATTTCATTTTGATGATGTCATTAATTAGTGCAAACTTAGTAGTAACTACAATTGGTATGAAATGATGCTTTTAGGTTGGTCCAAGAATAAAAAGTGATAGAGAGCGTTTCTCACCGAATAATGTTCTGCTCATGATTGTCGGTGCGGGGCTACTATGGTTGGGTTGGTCGGGGTTCAATGGTGGCGCTCCTTATGCGGCTAACATTACTGCTCCTATAGCTGTTCTCAATACACACATTTGTGCGGCAACCAGCCTTCTCATGTGGACTGGTCTTGATGTTGCTTTCTTTGGGAAGCCGTCCGTCATCGGGGCTATTCAGGGTATGATGACTGGCCTTGTGTGTATCACCCCTGCAGCAGGTACATTACCAAAATCTAAATAATTTCAAAGTTTGGGCTGCTCTACTTAGTTAAGTCAACACGTACCTAGCCATGTTCATTATGGTTTGTGCATGTCAATTATATGTTCAACAAATCAGTTATCATGGATAATTTACATCTGATAGCCGCATATTTTAAAAAAGTGTATATATTATTTAATTAGCTGGCATTAGTGCAGCCCATGTCTCTACAATGCTCTTAATAAGGTCTTCTATAGGATTAATTTGCATGCATTTAAAAAAAAATGCTAACAGAAGAAATAATAAACTAAAGTACGTTCTTAAATAAACTTCGGTTACCATGCATTAAAAATATTATGTACAACATAATTAATCTAGGTATCAATGCTCATACCTTTTTAATCCAAAGCTCGTACGTCCCTTTTTATATTGATTATTCTTTGTGAAGATATATTTTGGTAGAATAGGTTTCAATTACCTTGTGTCTTTCATGCCTCACATTCTAATCTCTATTTTTAAACTTTTAAAGTTCAAAAAGTCAATTCAAACTGCTTAACATAATGTCCACAATTAAATGTGCTTGGAGACCAAAATTATATATATTTTTTTTTGGAAATTTTTACTATTTTTATAAATAGATACAAAATCATGTTGAGAGTTTTGAATTGACTGTTTGGATTTTGAAAACGAAAATAAAAATATGAGACATGAGCCATTTGAACTCTCCTCATTTTGGTATGTCCTTTCACGGTATGACCCACAGGAAATAACTTTCTCCGGTCACAATTTGGCATCTTAACAATGCTTGAACCACAGGTCTCGTGCATGCATGGGCAGCAGTAGTAATGGGCCTACTCTCCGGAAGCATTCCATGGTTTACCATGATGATACTCCACAAGAAATCCTCTCTCCTACAAAAGGTCGATGATACTCTTGCAGTGTTCCACACTCATGCTATCGCTGGCTTACTTGGCGGCATCTTGACCGGCATTCTAGCTGTTCCCGAGCTGGCCAGCATTGAACTCCCTGTTCCCGGTACTAAGGGCTTTGCATATGGCGGAAGCTTTACACAAGTTTTAAAACAAATCGTCGGTGCACTTTTTGTTATTGTATGGAATATTTTTGTCACCACGGCTATATTGATTGCAATCGGGTGGTTCATTCCACTAAGGATGCCAGATGATCAGCTGATGATTGGTGATGATGCAGCACATGGGGAGGAGGCTTATGCTTTGTGGGGTGATGGAGAAAAGTTTGATGTTCTGAGACATGAAACAATCCCGCATGCCAGTCGTGGTAATGACGATGTACAACAACAACTTAACAACATTGCTGCCCGTGGGGTTACCATCCAGTTGTAGATTTTCTAAAGGGAAGCAAAATGGTGTAATATCATTGGTGCAGAGATTTTTCTCTCGTTTTTGTTGTGATATTTTGAAACAACTGTATAAATATTGTTATTTTTTTTCTCACACGTGCTTCTAAGTTCTAACCCACAATTCCTTTTGTTATGGCTACCCAAATTTTCTTCCAACTTTAGGAAATTTACTGACTTTTTTATAAAATAGTAAGGAGTCACTATGTTTCAGATATGTATTCTTCATTTTGAACTTAATTAAAATTGGTATGATTTAGCAATGTCCTTCTCAGATTAAAATAAAAATATGTTTTTCGTGGCGAGCCAACTCACGTTTTGGTTTGCGGCTTACCATTGCTGATATTGATCTGTCCAATTAGTTTATATGGCTGGTACAGTAGCAGGTCATAGACGAGAAACTGATCTGTTTTTATCAGACCATACTAATATTAAGTTGATACTGGTACGGTACCGTAGTGGCATTCTCAATTTCATGCATATTCCAAATGTAAATAGTCAGATATCTATAGTTTTATCACCAGCTCACAGGCAATACCAGATCATTGGGCTGGATTATTAAATGTTGATCTCATACTGAAGGACTAATAATTCAGGGGAATAAGCATCTCCATCCATGAAATAAGAGTGAAATTATTACAGCTGTTATAAAGTCAATCGAAATTAATACTTCAAATTAATTTCACAACCCATACATTCATGCAATTGCTTTTAGGAAGGGAGACAAAAGAGAGGAGAGAGAGAGCGACACTGACAACCAATAGGAATTGAATATTTTGTGTGTGTGGATATGTGAAAGTGAAAGGCTTTAATTTAGTGAAATCTTTCAAACTTAGCAATCACACTGCATTGGTGAGAGTGTAATTGAAAGTGCCAACAGAATCCTTTCAAAAAAAACAAAATGTGCCAACAGAATTTTGAAATTCAATTTGTGTTACCTTTTCTTTATGCTTGGTAGATGATTATGTTGACTGTTGAGAAATAGAATATATCAGCGTCAGAGTATTCATCACAGGCTAGTTTAGGCAACAAATAAACTAGCCTCTAATTGTATATCTGTCAAGCTATAATTAGTACCTAGTTTGATTTGTTACCTAAACTAGTATGTGATGAATATTCTGAGGCTGATATATTATATTTCTCAACAGATTATCTTATATCTAAAACATATATGTATATGGGTAAGGCTACGGTGCTATGGGTTGCATAGAGGGCTACGGTGCTATGGCTCAATATTCGAGTTTTCAAAATTCTAACGGTCGATCCGAACGTTCATCTTATTCTCCATATTAATATGTGTTTGGGGACCAAATTTTACATTTTTTTGGAAATTTTTACTATTTTTTTAGATAGGTAGAAAATCAAATATCTGAATGGTGCAGAATTTTTTAGATCAACTGATTTTCTACCTATCTAAAAAAATAGTAAAAAATTTCAAAAAAATGTAAAATTTGGTCCCCAAACACATATTAATATGGAGAACAAGATAAACGGTTCGGATCGACCGTTAGGATTTTAAAAACTCAAATATTGAGCCGTAGCACCGTAGCCTTACTCATATGTATATTAAGCCATCGAATGGTATTGTGATAGAAACAAACAAAAATAAATTAAGATGAAATAATATTACCGGATCGTACGAAACATTGTCCTTAAACACATTATGTCTTTATCGTGTAAGATTTGAAATCGTCACCAAAATAATCCAAAGCTGTATTTTCTTAAGCCACGATCATGAGAGCGACTGATAATAACTCCGTAATATTGAGCAGCAGCTGATTGAAATTATTGATTTAATTCAATTGAGATAAATGTCGGAAGTACGTGAGGGAGTGAGAGAAATATATATATATTTTCCTTCTCGGATAACAAACAAAAAGAGAGGAGAGAGTGAGATGCCTCCCTGTTTTATTTAATATATATAATATTTTTCTTTTAATTCAAGGAAAGAATATGCAAATCAATCTGCAATTGTTGATAACAACCAGATTAGATATGAGATTATAGTTTTCGATTTAGTACTCGAGTTTGCAAATAATAATACAAGCGGATATAAAATTTTGAGTTCACTTGAAGTTTCAACAATTGGAATATCCAGTTACAATATAGAACTAACAATCTCACCTCTGATGTAATTTATACAAAAACAATATGAATCACACTATTCAGGAATCCTTTAATTACATGCATCGTCTCACTTATTCATGGACCACTACCTGAAAGGTTACTATTTTGATGAAAAACAAATAAAAGATTGCTTAGGAGACAAACAAAAGTACAAAACTTTCTTGAATTAGGTAATATAACGATAAACAATTCTCTAGATCTCAAAAGCAGAAATCCAGAAAGAACTTTGCATTCTATCTGTTAAGATAAATATATAAATAAGTACAATTTACATTGGTTGTAGGACTTACCAAGTTGCAAGGGGATCCTCATTAATTGGTGGATGAATGTTAACCATACAATTTCCACTAAACCAGTACCCTCGTTTCGCTCTCCAATATCAAATTTTCTAATTTGCAGTGGATATGCAATCCAAGAAATATGAGAAGTACGCCAAATAAATTTAAGAATTAAGCTGCATGCTACAGAATCTCAATCTATAGTTCTATATAATGACAGATGGATACTAAACTTTTGACATGACATCTAATCCTCTAGAAACTTAAAGATGCCAAGACCAATCAATACTCATTTGCTCTTTACTGCCATAAGCCCAGCCGGTGAAATACTTGCTTATGATTCCAACCCACCGATGCTACCTAAGTGGCTTAATAAGGGTGACAATGCATGGCAGCTAATAGCTGCCACTTTAGTCGGGCTCCAATCAATGCCCGGTCTTGTAATTCTCTATGGAAGCATTGTGAAAAAGAAGTGGGCTGTGAACTCAGCATTCATGGCTTTATATGCATTTGCATCCTCCCTCCTAGTATGGGTGTTAGTCGGTTACCGTATGGCCTTTGGTGAAAAGCTTCTTCCATTCTGGGGTAAAGCTGGCCCCGCACTCAGTGAATCATTTCTTGTCAAACGTTCTAGTTTGCCTGCCACAGCGCATTTCTATAATAATGGTACCTTGGAAACTGCTCGTGTTGAGCCGTTCTTTCCACAGGCTGCAATGGTATTTTTTGAATTTACATATGCTGCAATAACAGTAATATTACTTGCGGGATCAGTCCTGGGTCGTATGAATATCAAGGCTTGGATGGCCTTTTCACCACTCTGGTTGATTTTCTCATACACCATAGGAGCTTTTAGCTTGTGGGGCGGTGGATTTCTATATCAGTGGGGTGTCATGGATTACTCTGGTGGATATGTTGTACACCTCTCTTCTGGCGTTTCAGGATTCACCGCCGCCTATTGGGTATGCATTATTATTCAAATAGTTTATTTGATATGGCGCAAATGTATATATGTTATAATTGACATTCTTTTAATTGTTGATAAATTTAGGTTGGTCCTAGGCTAAAATGTGATAAGGAGAGATTTTCACCGAACAATATACTACTGATGATTACGGGTGCCGGGTTGTTGTGGATGGGTTGGTCTGGTTTCAATGGTGGCCAACCCATGTCTTCTGGCATCTCCGCTGCAATTTCTATTCTGAATACACACATCTGTGCTGCTACCAGCCTCCTCATGTGGACTTTTCTTGATGTCATATTTTTTGAGAAGCCATCAGTTATTGGGGCAATTCAAGGGATGATGACAGGCCTTGTCTGCATTACTGCTGGGTCAGGTATATGTTTTTCCGTAGCATTAATTAACTGTGCCATGGAACAATATACATATCTCCCCCTGGTCAGCCTCTGCCAGGTTTTAAAAAAAACAATACATATCTCGGATTTGGTACATTTACAATAAACACCTTCAAGAGTATCATATTGAAGCATAGCCCCTTTATTCTAACAAAGACAAAATATATACTATTGTTGTACTATACATTAAAATATTAAATCACTCTCTCTAAGTATAATATGCCACATTCCTAGCTATTATATGTACGTTGGCTTAGAGTTTATGCCAAAGTTTCAAACACTTACAACATACAGCTACATAGAGTTATAAAAAAAGTGTTGTTATTATCCCGTCCTTCTCGTAATTAGTTTTAATATATGGTTAAGAGTATACTTCTTTAAGCTTGAAAAGTAAATGAAAAAAAATTGCAGGAGTGGTACAAAGTTGGGCAGCACTCCTAATGGGCATAGTTTCCGGCAGTATACCGTGGTTCACCATGATGATCCTCCACAAGAAATCAGCCCTTCTTCAAAAGGTCGATGACACCCTAGGTGTCTTCCACACCCATGCCGTTGCCGGTTTGATTGGTGGTTTAATGACTGGTATTCTCGCCGTACCTGAGTTGTGCGATGATAACATCACTAGCATCCCTGGCCAGAAGGGAATGGCTTATGGTGGCGGCATTGACCAAATGTTGAAGCAAATCGCTGGCGCTATGTTCATCATTTTATTGAACGTTGTCACTACTACTGTTCTTTTGCTGATCATTCGTGTGTTTATTCCCTTGAGGATGCCAGATGATGAGCTTATGACAGGGGATGATGCAGCGCATGGAGAGGAGGCGTATGCATTGTGGGGAGATGGAGAGAAGTTTGATGCTACCCGGCATGAGACTATCGTGCACCACGTACCTGTCAATGACGAGGTCTCTCTACACAGTCGCTGTAGCAACAACGATAGCCATGGGGTGACAATCCAATTATAGGCGCCTTTTCTTTATGGAATCATATCATAATTAAGATAGGGTGCATATATATTATTGTTATTGGCTTATAATAATATTGTTGTAATGCATATATATTATCTATATGTGAAACGAGAGGGCACAGCGGTTGTTGTATCAATACTCTGTTTCAGATTAGTATCTGTGTGTTATACTTTTTGTCTCACTGAAATCTTGATTCAAAGAATGAAATGAATATTGAAGTGTAATCAGTAATTTAAATTTTTCTAATGTTTATAATCTTTCATTTTGAGTAAACTTTTCTTATGTGATTTAACAAAATATAAAATTAAAGAGGAGAGATCATTTGACAATAGATTATCAAAAGAATTCAATAAAATTAAAAATTGGAGTGTAAATTAATTTAAAGGTATGTTATTTGACATATAGATAGACTAACAATTAATAATTTAAGTATAATTATTTGATAATGTGTCAAGGATGTTAATTTCAAAATGTCGAAATTCAAATCACTTGATTTATGATAAAACCTACATCAAATTTCATCATACTTTATAGACAAGATATATGAATAATATAGATTATGGCAAGCTGCTGCATTTTATAAATTAACCAATTGTAGCATCGGTCTTATATGCGTTGCTTAATTTCAACACCGGTATATCTATTTATTTTCACCATCAAACAAAATTAATGTTGAAACGTACGCTTGAATCAAATATGTCTAATACCCCAATCAGATAAAATAGTCTCTCTTTTAACACAAATTATAGCTTTATATTGGAGAGTTTGTCTTAATTAGATACCAGTTGTTTATATCAGACATAAACACTTTTTAATTTGGTTGTAATGAAACTGATGAGAGTCCCCTCACTTTCTCAAAAGAAGATGACAAGGATTCAGTGAGATAAAAATCTTGTGCATAGATTTGAAAAGAGCCATTCAACCATTAGTTTTATTTAACTAGTTTTAGGTCTTCGCTAATCGTTCAATGATTTGAGATTCCAATTAATTACATGTTATCACGTAGAGGTGCTCTTGATTGTCATATCTCTTCTTTTTTTTTGTTTAAGAGTAGATGATTTGCCTATTAATGATTCTTTAAGTAGCATGTCTCCTTTTACTATTGATAATGCCCCAACTACGAGCGAGTCGCTTTGTACGTGAATATATAACATATTTTAATGTTATGTTAGAGAAAATAAATTGCTCTCATGTAGCACTAAATCTGCTGCTGAATTTGACATTTGAGTTACAAGTAGTGTAGCACGCAGTTTATAAATTTCATTTCTTTTCTTCTTCTTTTTTCCGTCGTTTGCTTAGATAGAGTAATACGGCAAAATAGAAAGATGGTCCGATAGACATCAAACTAAATTTTGTCTGATGTTCAGTTGGAACGTTTGATTGTTATCAAAAATCATGTATACTTGATCCGCATAGATCATATAGCTTATCGTGCAAATTTTGATGCTGATTAAATTTAATGCGATGTCCATCAGATCTCTTCCGAATTCTCTAAATAATTCAGATTTCTGCAATTACAATTCTACATTGCAATGACAAAAAAGTGTGCATATGTCCGATCACTCTGGTATACTAAACTCGCATCGGCACCATCGATTTCATAGCGGCCAAAGAGGATCTGCCCTCATATCTAATAAGAAACCCTAGAAGCATGTACTTGATTTTAATGAATAGCGGCTGCTCCAGTTAGATCTCCCATGCTAGATAAATATATGCCCACTCCCTCTCCAATCTTTAATTTCTTAAAATAAAAACAAGTATAATCCTCTTTGACTTTTAGGGGTTCATGATCCAACAAGGATAATGTCAAAAACCATACCCAAATTAATTGTTCTTATGGGAGGTTTCTCCAAAAAAATCAATGTATAATTTAGTGGATTATTTAGCAGCTAACAGTCCTCCAACTTCAGTTCTTCAAAAATTTCCGAATATTTTCAACTAATTTTGTAAACATTAATACAAAATTCTGTAAACATCAATACTAAATCATGTAAACTAATTCAACAAATCCTGTCAACATAAAAACGTGTAAAAGCTGTTAAAAACGCGTGACAGCTGTTGGGGACCACCTTCTGTGGACATACACATATAATCCTATAAACATACATATTGTACTTGAAATTATGGCAGTTGTGGCAGTTGAAAGCGGGTCAGAACTAAGCTAAAAAGGGAAAACTTTTATACACAGAGATTTTTGGAAGACTGTAGCCCGGGAGACATTACCTTTTCTCTATTTATATTGACTTGAGTTAATTATATGTTGTGTTTATGAGCCAAACGAAATTGTGATATGGCATGGAGATGGCCTCTGAATCTGCTTCAGACAAAGTATATGCAAGGTATATACAAACAAAAGTACATTTTTTTTTCAAAAGGAATATATGAATTAATCTCAACCACTTCAGTCAGTTATCAGATTATACCAAACTATATTTACATTTTTAAGAAATCATAATTACACCATTTACATCTGATACTGGCACTCCATATGTATTTATATTTTTATTTGATAAATATTTATAGCCTTTGTACTTCATGATAAAAGTTCGTATATCTTACATTGATAGACAAGAGAACTCTGAAAGATATATTTTTATTTAATAAAATGCTTAATTTTTACTTTCTAATTAACTTCCAGAAAATAATATTGTGAACACTATGCACATTAAATATAAATCAACACTTATTTGATTCGGATATAAACAATTTACATGTTATTATGTTAAGTATATTTTTTTTAATACAATAAGTGGCACACAATATTATAGAATAATGTAAGAATTATTTTTCAAAAAGAAGGTAACAAAATAAAACTACTTAATACATTTTATGAAAGCAATTACAAAGAGACAGGAAAATAATGTACTGTTAGAAGAAGGAAAAAAAAAAAAAAACTATTCTAACACACCCTCATTAACTTCTAAAAAGAAAGTGGCTGGGAATTCTTCATTGAGCCAAAAATCCTTCTGTTCCGCTCCTTTCATCAGATTTATATCCATTTTGGAAATAAATGTGCTGTGATTCCAAAAGAATCACAGGACCATGTGATTTCAAATCTATCTTTTCATTTTATAAATTGCATGAATTTCAAAAACAATTCTTTTTTATGTATGAATCTCAAAACAGATGAATGGATGAATTTAGAATAACATGGTTATGTGATTCCAATCACAGCAAATTTATATCCGTTTTAGAAACTTTATGTAATAAGATGATACCACTTGCTCCAAGCCAGGCCAGATGTTTGCTTAACCACTCCATAATTTTAAAAATTATAATTATATATATTGAATTATTTTTCTAAACTTTTATATAATTAAAAACCCTTATATAAATGTGTGATTGTAGTCTAATAATTAGAATTTTATTATCATCATGTGTGATGGTAGTCTAATAATTGAAATATTATTTTATGATAATAGAGACTCGAGAATCTAATTTTTTAATTATAAAAGATTGACGTCACCGAATATCATATTGCTGTCCAGAATGAGATGGGTGGGGCCTCAAAAAAGAAAAAATGAGATGAGTGAGGCACGTGGCAACTGTTGAGAAGAAGATTTTCGTCGAAGAAGCAAATTACACAAGATTTTTTTAGCCTATGTGAGTCTTTATAACCAAAAAAAAAATCTCATTCATGATAAGAACCTAGAGTATTCCTCCGATGTATGACTTTTGCACCAGATTTAATTATTTTACCAATACATAAAAAAATATAAAAAGTATTACATACAACAAGACACACGATATAAGACGAGCATGTTTGCACAGAATAGCAAGGTCCCTTTCCTAACCAAGCGGATAGTCGCGTATGAGGGCGCGACACATATTTAACATTTCTCTCTAATCTTTTAAAATAGTTCTAGCTATTTTAATGATTTTAAAAAGTCGGTTTGAGCTAAAACGACCTTCAACGCCTACCTCGGGACATGGAATCTCACCAAATCTACGTTTAAATCACAGCGTACCCCACAATTGTTATTTTCTTTTTCTTTTCTTCTTTCATATTTGTTGTTTCCAAACCTGTGAAATCCATTAAGGCCTGTTCGGCAGTAGTTGATTTCATAAATTTTGAAAAAAATAACTTTATCCATATTTTTTTTCCTACTGACTGTTCGGACACTAGTTGTAATATCCATTCTTGATACCCACATGGTTCTTTTATCATTTTCTTTCTTCATCACTTGTAAGAAAAAAAAATTATATCAAGGCTCCGACTTTCTTTTTCCAAGAACTGAAGCTATTGTACTTTTTTTTCTTTTTTGTTATCAAGAAAACATTAATTAGAAGAAGTATTAATTTGTATTGTTTTGTATGAGTACATTTTCACGACCTTAACTTAAAAAAAAGCAAAAATATATAAAATGATTTGTAACAGTAAAAAGTTAAACTAGTTTAAAATACATAAATAAAAAAATGAAACACAAAACTTAAAATAAGTAAATACACAAATAGCATTTCAACTAGTTTAAATACATAAATCCATAAATTGAAACACAAAGCTTAAAGTCATTTAAATACACAAATAGCATTTTAATAGTACAATAATGATTGATTAAGCACAAAATTTTAAAAAAATTATACAAAATATAATTTAAAAGTACATGAAATTTTTAATTGAACAAAACACACGACTAATTTTTAAGCTAAGTTTATATATTAATTATAATAAGTGATTAGTATAAATAATATAATTTTATTTTATTATTACGTCTTCTATAAAAAGTAAAAAGAAATTAACTTCCTAACAAAGTTTCCATGCATTTATCAAACATCTATATTCTAAAAAATTTCATAGATTAAATAACTTTGATTTTGATAAATTGAAAATTTCCATTCCCATATTAAAATTTTCATTCCTACAAAATTTTCTTGTTGCTGAATAGGTCCTAAGAGTGTAAGAGGGAAAAACAAGGAGAAGAAAAAAAGTAAGAGTAAATGCTTAACTCCCTCTGTACTTTAATTTGAAGATTATAATATTTAAATTGTTTGTGTATAGAGTTCACTCTCTTTCTTCTCATTTTTTTTTCTTCAAAATTTAATGTTTTTGAGCAAGTAAACATGGTCCGAATAATCAATCTTTGATCTAGTGACAAAAACAATACTCTCCGAGTAGAAGATCGTAGGTCGAAATCTGGATAAAGATTCCTAATGAATATTAAAAAGAATTGAATGGCTTAATTCCTAACTTGACCCGGTCAATTCCAGTCATTTCGATCACTCCTCTCATCTTCCTGATTTTTTTATTTATATCCAAAAATTAAATCAAATTACAAAAAAAAAACGAAGCACCGTTGAATTTTGAAATCTACCCAATCTGGTTATCCAATAACCGGATTTGGGATAAATGTCCGGTTATCCAATAACCGAACTCAAGAAATATAACCGGTTAATTACTAACCGGAAAGTTATTTTATTTTATTTTTTTTTTAAACCGGTTAATCACTAACCGGAAAGTTTTTTTTTTTAAAACAGAAATTTCGAATTTTTTTATTTTTTGTATTAAAATATTAGAAATGTTGAATATATTTCTTTGAAAATAGATGGAATACAATATAATTTGATTTATTAGAAAGACTGCAACAAATAACCCGGATCAATAT